>NW_027271305.1:662500-1378565 GCF_040938485.1 Diadema antillarum | reverse complement strand
GAGGGAAGGGGGTATTCTGTAGTGTATTTTTCCACAAAAAAAAGAAGAAGAAAAGTATGGTAGCATGAAATTACCCCCCCCCCCCCCCCAATAAGCAGAAGGTTCAGGAATGCTGGATGTAGGACTCCCCCCCCCCCCCCCCCCCCATGTGTGAACAAAAATATATAGGCATGCAAGACAACATGAAGTTGCTGCACTCACTCATTCATCCATTCACTCATTTATTTATCTATTTATCATTCATTCGTTTATTCATTCTTTTATCCATCCATCACTTGTTCATTCATGCATGCTTTAGGAGAGAGAGAAGGGAAAAGACAGACAGATGGGGGGGGGGGGGGGGGTAGGAGTTAAATTTAAAGGTTTAGGTGCATTCCCAGAAAGTCATGAAACAGCGATGTAGTTGAAGGGATGATACAGTTTTGGTTGAGATGGGGATTCATATTTTCACCTGTGAGATAGCTAGAAATCACATTTCAATTCTATGAAATATTAAAGAGCGTACAATCTTAAGAGGAATTCAAAGTTTATTTTGAGACAGTCGGTTTTGAAATTGCCTAGATATCACAAAAAAAAAACCCCACAAAAAGTAAAACAGTGGTTCTGATAAAAGGTGGGTCACACCTTTTATTATGAACCATTTCTGTTTTTATATATATCTCAGCCATTTCAAAGCCAATCTTCATCAAGTAAACTTCAAATTCCTCTTGAAATTGTACACTCTTAGTATATTTCATGAGATGTTTCTCATTATCTCACAAAAAAAAGTTGGAAACCTGAAGCCCCATCTCAACCAAAAACTATATCATCCCTTTAATATTTGACATTGATCAAAGCATACAATGGCATGACAAGTATGCATTAATCCAACAGTTCAAGTGAACATGACTCAACACTTGGCAGTATAAAATATGAAGGGAAGAGAATAGAAAAGAAAGGCATAATTGTGTGAATTTAGCTATGAATGGGGGGGGGGGGGGGGAGGAGTAACATTCTACCAAGTGATATTGCATTGAAAAAAAAGTCACCAACAGCCAAGTAAAAAATAATTTTATAGTTGATCAAGGTTGGTAAATGAGTGCACTACTTTCTGAAAGAGACAGCTTGCTGTTTGTATGATTTGCATACCTTGATGTGATTGTCCCTGTGGTCGATGGGGAATGTCAAACTTGACCAAAACAATTTCTGCTTCAGTGATTGTGCATAATAACTTCCCTCTTTTTTTGACCTGGTTTTGACTGGCTGTTTATACAGTCATTATTTTGACCACAGATTCTTGTTGCAGCTCCTGTGGAAAGTTAACCTTGATTCCAGGCTTTGTGATACCGATGTGTATTTTATTTCCTCTTGTTCATTGTAGCTCTTTAGCCTCGGTGAATGACAATGGCCATCAGTGCTAGTACCAAGTCATATTGTTGGGTGTGAACAGGGAGGTGGGGCTCGTTCCCACTTCCCTATTGTGAAGCATTACAGTGATGATTGTCAAGTTCACTTTAACAAGAAGAGAAGAAGGTCACATGTTGAGTGAGGAAAACTTTTTGACAAGGAAATAGAACCATAGGTGAGAGAGATTTCAGTCTGTATTGACGTTTCACACTTTGTTCTACACATGTGTCATCACAAGCTGTGGTACTGTAGTCTGCTCATCCAGTGATGGCAGCTCTAAAACTTCCAAAATTCATAACTTTTGAACAGATTGTCCTATTTTCCTCAAACTTTACTGCTGTGCTTTACTATTGCAGCATTCTCTCAATCAACATGTATATTTCTAGACATGTATTTTTCCTTTATGATAAATGGGAGTTAGATTGTAGCTAACTTCAAGTAGAGTTCTAAAGTATGTTAACCTTTCAAGGTAGGGTTCATGTTTAAATGCTCTCCTAGCACAATAGCTTCAGATTATCTGTGAGTAAACGTGATGATCTTCATGAGAAGATATTCCGTGGTGAAGCCATGGAAAGCTCAAATATGGGATACCTAGTCTTATGGAGTATCATGGTTAGCAGCCTTTGAAGGCACTTAATTGTAAATGAGCCATATCTACAGTTGTATGTCTGTCCCTCGTGGCTCAACAGATGAACATCTTACAAATTTTCACATATACAAGCAAACCATACATATTGTACACATACAGTAAGCCCTACATTGTAAAACAGCATTGTGGGGTGTTTTTTTTTGGGGGGGGGGGAGGGGGAGGGGGAGGGAGAGGGGGAGGGAGGGGGTGGTTGAGTTGTTATCAGGAAGACAGACACTATCCTGAAAGTTGGTTGTCTGTGATCGTGATTGTGGTAGCTAAGTAGTTGCACTGTTTGCTTTGTGATGAAGTATCACATTTTACCATGAATGTGCCCTATGGATGCAACAAAGGTCATCTCAATCTACACACCTAACATATCTTACACTTTTATCCTCAAGTGGTACTTGTTGATAAAAACTACAAGCCTTTATCAAGGATGATAAAAAGCAAAGTGTGAATGAGCTTTTGTTCAAAGTAGCAAATTCCCTTGTGTAGCTTCGACATGTAAGTTTAGTAATGACAAGGTACTTGAACACAGCAGGCATATTCTTGAATCAGACACATGCATATTCTATGTTCTTTAATCAGACACAGATATATATGACAATACAGCACAGCCTTGAAGCTAGACTAAACATGGATAACTACTGGTATAGGGCAATTTAAAGTTGCCAGTACTTTGCCAATATAATTCAGCTATTAACTAGGTAATTTGCATTCCAAAGTACCCATTTCATATAAACAGGAGTGCAATTACTGTAAGCCAGCAATAATTGCAGTTGCTACAATGTATCTTAACAAACAGGAATAAACCAATTAGCTGAAAGGATTTGAATCACTGCCGTTGCAAGACTGCAGTGATTGTTACCTACAACAATTGCAAATGCTTATAGTTGTGATGAAGGTCCCAGATCATCATAATAAGGCAAGAGATTCAGTTATGCCTAGATATAGTGAACAGTTATGATGTGCCAAACTGATCAACTAAATGCACATTTGAGAGGGGAATTTATTCACCTGATCTAGATGCAGTCAAAATGGGACATAGTGCAAACTGATCGAATGCAGAATGTAGTTTAGTCACAGACTGTGCAAGTTAATCACAGCGGGAAATAAAGTTTTCCACATTTTTGATCAGAGGACAAATTAGAAAATTCAGTTTGCTTGCTTAAACAGTGCACTGTAGTGTCAGAATGAATACTCAGGTTAGAACCATTGGAAATGAAGGAAAGGAGTTTTGTAACTGATTGGCAAATTGCCCCTTATTGGCAAAAATGTTCCCCATTTATTCAATGTTTTGTGAGTACGAGCCATGATGAAACTCATGGGCATATTACATACTCGGGTGAGACCCAAATCCACATGCCTCACAGGTGATTTCTATCATGGCTTTACCCCAAGACACTGAATAATTAATATTCATGATGAAGGGCAACTTGTCATTGAGTTGCAATAAAAACAAAGTTTAGTATACATACAGGAATCATTCATTTGAATCTATAAGATTAAAAAGGAGTATACTGTAAGGACTGGTAGTTTCATAAGTTTCTCCAAACATAATCAAGTTTGGGCCGATTCTATGCACTGCCCTTTATGAATAGGAGGGGATCTCTACAATAAAATGATATTTATAAAGAAATTATTCAGTGAATTTCCCAAGAATTTTTTTTTTTCTTGGGACAACAGGGAGAACAGAGCTCTACAACAGCTAGAACATGATTCCATACTGTGATAATGCATTATAAACCTTAACATGATTATCACACTACACATTGACTTTACATATAGTATACTACTGGTCGACATTTGTCCAATATTTCATTCAATGTAGTGCCTCATATAGAGAAATATTACTTTTACTACCGTCATTGTTTTATCATTAAAATATCATAGCTGCTTCTCATAATTGCTGCCATCTTTGTCTTATCCTAAGGTCGCAATTTTGTGCCCATCCGAGCATCACCGACAACATTCCACACAGAGACGGTGAAACAGACGAGCGAGACAATCTACATCCCGCTGTCGGACGACGTTCTCGTCAATGTTCGAACTTCAGAGCAGATCAGCTATGGCACAGGCGTATATTTCATCGGAGACCACAGGGGCAGCTATGTTAGGACCAGCGAAGGTGAGATTGTTTTTTTTGGGGTGTGGATGCAGACCTACCAAGAAGTAAGCACAGCTAATAGTAAGGATATAAAACCTTTGCTGCCAAGAGCCAGATACAGCTGTAGTGTAGCTTATGTGTAGTCCAAATTTCTTACAGCATAAATACAGTGTGTAGTGTTTGGCATCAATTTTTTTTTTTTTCTAAACTGATGTGTCTTGTGATTTTGTGTGCAAGTGTGCTCATTCCCATGGTTAGTTTTCATGTGATTGATCGCTATGAATGTATTTTCTACTTGTAGTGCAGGCCTACACCCAAAGCTCCAAACACTGGCAGTGCCAAATATGCCAGTACCATTCACAGTTTGCTATGTAAACAGATTGTACTTTCATGACAATGTCAAAGTCCAATCAGCTGAACTGAATATTGTTCAACATCATTTTTTTTGTGTATTGCATTTGTGTAAAATGTGTTTTTGTGCATGTGTGTGTGCATGTGTTTGTGTTTGTGTTTGTGTGTGTGTGTTTGTAAGTTTGTGTGTGTGTGTGTGTGTGTGTGTGTGTGTGTGTGTATGGGTGTGTAGGAAGGTGGGGGAGGGGGTGACAGGCACAGAAACGGAAAAAGAGAGGGTAAAGGGGATAGAGCAGTGTAGGTACCAGGGTTAATTATGAGGGCAGCTACAGAGAGCTGCTGGATGAATGAATGGGCTTTAGTCTACATTTATCTAAAAAAATTCTGAGGCAGAATGACCATAGTATCCTAATTGCGTTTGAGGCATTTTCGGGGGTTAGATAAACGCAACCATGCTTTCAAACTCATTTAGAAATGTGCCAAATTGAAACAGCATTCAAAGGGCATTTTGAAATATGTTTGAGACCACGATTGCTTTTCTGCAAATAGATACATTGTCACTGCAATGCCGTCTTGAAACGCGTTTATATCTCAAGGTCAACTTCCAGCTGCTTCTGGTTGTGTTTTCTACCCTTGTGTGTGGATGAGGCATGTTTGGTGGTACGCAGTTCACCTTTGCTTCCCAGGTCGAATGGCGCAAAGCAGCTGCACAGTGACAACATCGAATCTCGATTGTATGATCATGGTTAAAGACAAATGCTGCACCGAGAATCGCGTTTCAAACCACATTCGCAAACACCATGCCAAATGCATTTTAAAACGTGATTCTCACTGTCAAGTGAGATGAATGCAGCCTATAAAGTGTGAATGACTCCAATCTAGTTTGCTGTACAATTTTATGATTATTTAAATTGTTCTAAGTTAATCAAATGAGCTGCTATTTAATTTTGATTTGTACTTCTCCTACATAGATGTAAAATAGAATAGTACACAGGAAAGGAAATATTTTTGTCAATTATGTCCAAATTGTGTATACAGTTGAACCTCTCTTATCCGGCCTCCCTTTATCCGGATCTCTCTATTATACGGACGCAATCTCGCCGTGATTTTTTTTTAATGATTTACAGGAGGAAAGGGGGATTCCCAACTCCTTGAGAACTCCTACACAAACACACATGAATTACATATTACTTCCAACATGATTAACATACATTACATCAAATTTCCTTCCAAATTGCTTACCTTCAGACATTTTAACATCCCCGAACATCCCCAAATGTAACAATGAAAAGTTGCAGTATACACATTACTACATGTGGTACTACAATGGGCTACATCAGTACATGGGATTGTGTATGTATATGTACATGTATAAAGCATTGAGTCTCCCGTATCCGGCCAAATCCCTTATCCGGATGAGCCCCGGTCCCGACTTGTCCGGATACGAGAGGTTTAACTGTACTTTGTACAGTAGTACTAGTCCTTGTATTTTCTGAATAGTGTGGAATAGAATGAAAATCATTGGGAAAAAAGTGTTGTGTCATTGAGTTTGGCACAGGTTCAATATTCAGTGGCCTGAGCAACTTTTACTGTGTAAATGCTTTTTGCGTTGTCCATGCAAATGTCAATTTCTATTGGTCTAGAGCAAAGAGTACTTGTGAATCTCTTCAAATAAACTGGATCTGGAAACAACCACTTTTCACCATGGATGTGACCAGCAAGGTCAATTCTTATCTTCCTGGCCACAATTTCTGCCCCCCCCCCCACCAAAACTTAACTTATTTTTTTGCACATAACTGTATTTCATATGAGATAGATATATTGATTGATTTTTCTTTTATTCATAGGTCTGAAATCCTATTTTGTATCTAATATATGCCTCCGCCACGAAGTGTCGCCAGAGGCATTATGTTTTTGGGTTGCCCGTCTATCCGTCCGTCCTTCCGTCCGTCCGTAATCAATATTGTGGACAGCGTATCTAAAAAACCGTTAGTGGTATCCTAATGAAACTATATATGTACGAGGTGGCGAAGTTGTGTTTATCAACTTTTGGGTGCACATGCTCAAGGTTAAAGGTCAAAAGGTCAAGGACGAATGCTCAAAATTTAACTACAGTAGACCTCGCCTAAGTCGACATCGCATAAATCGACAACTCGCTTAAGTCGACAATATAAAAAAGTCCCGATTTTTGCCTTTGTTATTCCTTGAAAGTCTCCTCGTCTTAGTCGACATTTATAAGTCGACAACTCGCGTAAGTCGACCTGATTTTTCAGTGCCAACTGAGCTGAAATACGTGTTAATTCCCTCGTCTAAGTCGACATCATTTTTCGCTCAAAATCTTGTCGCCGTTCTCTGAAAAAGAATTGTTTTCCTGCTCCGATTCGCTGCATTTCTACTCGGTAATTCGCTAGTGTACGGGGCGGTAGCGTTCGCGCCATGTGTCCATTGTCTTGTATGCCAGAATAAAAGGGCATACACTCATTTACACTGGAGTATTACATGTCAGTACCCGAGACAGTTCATTTTACCCCTTTTCTCCCTCTCGTTTTTCTCAAAACGCACAATTTTTGTACACTTATATGTCCCAGTAGGTATTCATTATAAGAACATGAAATAGGCGTTTTTGTAAATCCGAATATTCTAACGTTAATTATTCCGAAGCGGTATTAAAACCTAGGCCCTTTCTAAAAAAAAAAAAATTATTACAACGCAACTATTATAATGCAACTCAAAAAATAAAATGCAGGTGTATCAAATCACACGCAACTTTTGCATTTGAACGCAAGTGCGTTGCTGAAAAGACTCGCGTTTGATAATCATATGAAACTAGAAAATAATTGTACGAACCTGAAACTCAATTGCGTTTTAAACGCAACTCTAAAAATCAAATGCAAGTCCATCAAATCACACGCAACGATGTATTTAAACGCAAGAGCGTTGCAGAAAAGACTTGCGGTTTTCGTACGAAACTAGAAACTACGTTTAAAAGCATTTCTATACATCTACGGAAGTGCGTTATTGTTGAAAAGACTTGCATTACTTTTTTTTTTATTTCGTAAGCAAAATTAGAAATTAAACGCAACTCTGAAAATCAAATGCAAGTCCATCAAATCAAACGGAACACTGAAAAGACTTGCATTTGATAATCACACGAAACTAGAAAATTGTATGAAATTTAAACTCAATTGCGTTTAAACGCAACTCTAAAAATCAAATGCAAGTCCGTCAAATCACAAACAATGCTGTATTTAAAACGCAAGAGCGTTGCAGAAAAGACTTGCGGTTCTTGTCCGAAGGTAGAAACTGCGTTTAAACGAATAAAAATTTACAGAAGTGCGTTATTGTTGAAAAGGCTCGCATTATTTTTTATTTCGTAGTTTCGAAGTTTGCTATGCCGAAGGTTTAAATCTCAGTCCAAAGATGAATTAGTCCGACAATGGAAAGAGGTTTAATTTTATGAAGGTAATAGTAGTCCGAATGAAGATGTCGTTTTCGAATGAACAAACTTTTCTCCTTCTTTTTATTTCAGACGGGCCCGCGCCGTACAGAGCGGTAATGTTGCGAATCGGAGCGTGAGAACAATTTATTTTCAGAGTATGGCAATACAAATTTAAGCAGAACAAATATGGCGACTTAGGGAAGGAAAATCACACATACCGTGTATTTCAACTCAGTCGGCACTGAAAAATTATCTTGACAGAATCATGCGAAATCACTCGCATATCTTCGCAACAACACACTTGAATTTAAATCGCAAAGTTTAATGCAATTTTGGGGAATTTGCGTTTGATATTTCAAATCAAATTTAAAACGTAAAGTGTCTAGAAACGGACCTAGGTTTCCGATCCCGCTCTCTCAAAATCTCTCTAGAGATTTGGGAATTGTGCGTTGTCGTTACTAACCCGCGCGAGAGTTATGCATGAACTAAAACATTTTTGTTGCTGATGTCAGTAGGCAGTTTTGGCGGCAAAAGGAGTAAGATTTGGGTAGCGATCCGCATAGTGATCCAAATCTTACTCTGTACAGGGGAAATTAGTTTTCATTTATAAGTCGACAAAATGTCGACTTACGCCTAATTCGACATTCGCGTAAGTCGACGTGTTTTGCTCAGTCCCGACTATGTCGACTTACGCGAGGTTGACTGTATTTCCCGTAGATTGATCTCTGCAATGGCTGGAGGTATTTTCTTAAAACTTGGTGTATACATGAACTACCAAATAAAGATTCCATAGAGAGAGTTTTGGGTCATGAAGTCAAAGGTCAAGGGTCAAAGCTCAAGTAAAAATGTTAACATTTCACTTTTTTCTCCATATCTCACAATTATTTCATGGTATCTTCATTGAACTTACTATGCATGTACTGACTGACAGTGATCATCCGAGTAGGGAATTTATGGGTCATGGGTCAAAGGTCAGGGGGTCAAAGGTCGAGATCAACTCATTAAATTGTCATTATTTCCCTCTTATCTATGCACTGCTTGCAGGATTTTTTCTTGAAACTTACAATGTAATGTATGCATGTATTACCCAATACAGATTCACTTGGAAGTTTCTTGTCAAAAGGTCAAGGCAAAAAGGTCAAAGGTCAAGTGAAAATGCTAAATTTTCACTTCTTCTTTAAACTTATAAAAGGGTCAAAAGTTGGGTACAAATCCCCAAATACGTGCACTCTTCTTAGACAGTATAGCCATTCATCCAAATAAACCTAGTTCAAGGAAAGTGAACATTCAATGCATTTGTCACAAGCCTGTCATTTTTAATATTTTGCCAGTTTTGTGAAACTGTCATCACACATTGTCAAGACATTGTGCTATAAACCTATTCGGAGAACCATGCATCATGGCAGAGGCATACCAGTCGCCATAGTGACATTTCTAGTTTAACTCTGCAGTGCCAGTTATTGGTCTATTTCTGTGTTGTATGGTTCATCATATCACTATTGGGTCATGCTTTAGACTGTATAGTCATGCTCTCGTAACACTGTATAGAATGCCCCATGCCCTTTTAACTGTAGCTCACTTGTAATGCTTGCAAATTCACTAGGATGCTATGGGTGTACCCTGTTTGTAGCACCTTTCTGGAAGAAGGAAATATCAATAAAGTTAAACTAGTATTTTCTAAGAATGCTGATTGTGTCTTCCAACAGTTTATTAAAAAGAGAAGGAAAAACAAATCATATGTTGTCTGTGATATTCATCAGATGCATCAAACTTCTGTACTTCATGGAGTCGATTTTCACTTTGTACTCCCCAACTCTATCACATCATTTTACTCATCAGGGCACACATCCTCAGAGACCGGTGCCACAATCTCTCCAGACTCTTTCCAATGATAAACTCTGACCTCTTGTCTCTTGTTTTCATTGGTGCTTTGCCGCAGGTCATGTGATCAACTTGTGGCGGTACAGCGAGATGACCCAGAAGCTCTTCATCTCCCGATCGTTCCTCTTCCTCAACGTTGTGGACTTTGTCCAGATCAAGGAGATTCTGGAGAACATTTGAAGGACACTCTTGGTTGCCATGGAGACCTGGAAGAGGAACTTGTTTTGTGTTTTTAAGCCTGTTTTTTAAACAACTCATACATCTCTTGTGCTCCTCATAGAGAAGAAACTAATGAACGTAACGGCAGCAGATACAAGAGTTGGAATCGTTGAACCTTTGACCTTCCCCTGGATGCAGGAGATCCTGATTTTTGTCTCTACTGACAAAGATGATTCATTCCAGTCAACAGGAGGTACACTGTAAACAGGCCAAGCAGTGTATGCATACTATACATTATGTGATTTTATCTAGAGTATTGAGAACTGGTCAAGACAAAATCGATTCATCATCATGTCTTAAGAATCAGTTTCATCTTGAAGGAAACATTCTTTATTTAGTTGTTTGTTCATCATGTTTTGATTGTAACATTCAATGCAAATGTTGTTAGTTTAAGTGTCTTTTTTAGAATCATTCATTATTTAAAGAAGTGGCTGCTGATATTACCCTTGTGAAGTTCAATACAATGTATCTATATGGCAAGATTTGTCCAGAGTATTGAGAACTGGTCAAGACATTGCTGCAAAATCAATCCACTAACGTGTCGTAAGAATCAGTCTCAACTTTAAGGAGACATTCTTTATTTTATTTGTTTGTTCATCATGTTTCTGATTGTAACGTTCAATGCAATTGTTGTTAGTTTAAGTTTCTTCGTTAAAACCATCAATTGATAAAGTGGCTGCTGATATTACATTTGTGAAATTCAATATATGGCATATAGAAATCTTCACACTAGTGCAGGTGCAATGCAGTTGAAAAATTATGCAAACAACTCCCCTCCCTATGCCAGAAAAGAAAAGAACAAATGATTAAGATGGAATTTGTTCTTTCTGTTATGTATGAGATGCCAAATAAAAAAATGTAAGCTTAATGCCTGTGTAGTACCCAAATATGCATGATATGTTAAATGCATGTTTTACAGAGCTATATTGATTTCATGATATTTCATATTTTTAATGTATACATTGTAACATGATTTGTTAATGGTTAAGTAGGCATTGCACCGCATTCATTGTTTTTATTGTAGTGCACAGTCATACAATATATAATCTGCACATATGGAGTCAATATTTATGTGCATGCACTACAATAGGTGTATGCTGTGCAGTACACTTTTCTAGATTATGTGCACTCACAATGCATTTGTTTTACACCACAGCCTTCATCCATAAGCCAATATTGCATTTACCATGCATATAAGGGCAATTCCGCAGTTAGGTGGACATGACATGGATAAAAGAAATGTGCCTCTTTATCTTACTCTTTAATATAGGTATCAACTAATGCCATGGATGTTCACCAATCATTAAGGTCTTTCAAATTCAGTAGATTTTATTTTTCGTATTTATTGATTTTGCGAGATCTAAAACCATCATTTAAAATGTACATGTGGGACTGGGGATGCTGAAATTCACTTAAATGCAAATTACAGTGGGTTCCTTTGAAATTTTTTCCTCAAAGTTTTGCTAAAGGGTAAAAGATGAATACATTTAAATATTCCAGAAGTCATGTGACTTTTTGTCAATTACAAAAGGGTGAAATGACCTGCGGAATTACTCCGGACAAATGTAACGTTACTAACTGTAACGTTACTAACCATGCTTTTGGGGGTCTAGCTAAGAAATTATGGGTCGAACTGCTAAAAAAATTTGCGTGAACACTTGCCATGATGCAATAATTGAAATTAATGCAACACTTTCTTTGAAGTAACTTGAATATTTGCACACTTTTTGTTACAAGACATTGATTTTTTTGTCATGTCCTTTTTTCGTAACGTTACTAACCAGCCCTTTAAGTTGCCATAGCAATTCTAATATTTCTTGGATTGTATTCATTCTTTTCTGTATCATAAACCTGGGAAGGATGAACTTGTTTTTGACATAATTTTGACTTGAAATGAATAAATGGAAATTTAGTAGTAAAAAGAAATATCTAAATTTGTTCAAATGTAACGTTACTAACCGCGGAATTGCCCATAATCAGGTAAAGTGCCCTTCAGATCATGCATTATAATATGCATGATATGTTGTGTTGGCAGTTCAGCTGCATTAGTACTCCTTGATATGCCTTTGAAAGAGTTAGAGGGCTGGTGTCATGATATATGAAATTCTCTTTTGCCAACAGTGTAATCTAGTGTACTATTTTATGATTATGTCCTACCATGTATCTATAAAAAGATACAGTGTTGGTATTTTAGGAGCATAAGGTCCCCCTCCCTCCCCCCCCCCCCCCCCCCCCCCCCCCGCCCCAAAATGAATAAATGATTAAATTAATTAATGTTGCATTGGAATAACATGTCACTGAAAAGTGGGGTAGGTAGGGTATAGGTAGGGCATCTATTTTTGTTTTTATTTGTTGTATTTCTTATTAACTGAGCAACATAGACTATGTGGTGTGCATGACTTTCATTGAGCGAGATATGCAGCAATATGGGTGTGGATATCATCCAAGCAATTGGCGTTGGGCATGCTCACACAAGTAGAAAAAAAGAAAAGAGCTTTACTGTCACCAAAATGGTGCAAAGTACATATTTTATGATGAGAAAATAGCTATTCTGTCCACAAAACTTCTGGGTTTTCACACAGTAAATTTGATTTTGAAGGCAGCCTGATCATTTGTGATATTGATAGAAATGAAAAAAAAAAACAACAACAAAAGAACCCGAGGTTGTAGATATTTCAGGGTCAGGCAGGTTACACTGTAACCATTTTTTTTTTTTTGTGGGGGGGGGGGGGCGGCTAACGACTCCCATCCCTGGATATATGCCAAATATTAATTCTGGTGTCATTCTGTGGAATTCATTGTGCAAAGAGTGCAATAGACTCACTTCCAAAGTCATTGAAATATACACAAGGGACTTTAAATGGAAATGACCAAAGTTTGCCAATGGCTGTGCTAGATTTAGTCCTTCGAAATCCTCCTGTGTTTATTGGCTGAGGTGATAAAAGTAAAAATGGGTCAACCTTTGATGTCATGATGTCAGGTCTAATTAGCATTAGGTAACAGAGGGGTGCACACTAACCCATTTTTTCTACTGGTCCGACCTGTCTGTCAGACCAGTACAATGTGTAGGTACCCAGTTTTTCCATGTTTAACTGGTCCATTCCCCCCAAAAGTTACTGGTCTGACAGTGACTTTTACTTGTCAGGGACTGGCAGACCAGTACCAGTGTGCAGCGTTGAGTAACATGCAGGTGAATGTTGAGTAATGGTCTGTAAAAGTGGAAATTTATGCAATGTTGAAATTTTTGCGCATTTCATGCAACCAAAAACCAGTGCGAAAATAAAAGCACACAAGTATTTTTGCTTGCTATATGTTCCAGTAGTACTTGTCTTGATTCAGTGGAATTAAGAAATAAATAAAATGTGACACTCATCTTACTCAGTCGAGTGTGAAAAATTACTCACAGGAAAATATGCACTTCTACAGTTTCATTATGTGACAAAATCAGATTAATCCAGGATCGTTTTCTCTTTAATATTATCATACAATGAAGATAAAGACAAAGATTGGGTTTCATCTGGAATAGCATACACAATTTACCCCTTCACATACTTCTGCAAATGTATGTCCTTGAAAAAAATTAAGACCATGAAATGTTAACATCCAATGTTGTATATTTATTTCTTATAAAGGGAAAATAGAGAGTGCTAAAAAAACCTCTTTCATCCATTGATGGCAGCACTGAATCTTTAAAGATTCATAACTTTGGAATGAATCTTCTGATTTTCCTCAAACTTCTATGATTTTTTCTCCTAATACATGTATTGCTGTATTCAGTCAATCCACATAGTGTATATATTTGGTATCACTGAGTAACAGTGAAATGAGGATAAAATTCATTGCCATACAGTCTGTATAACTTTGTGTTGATACAGTGCACTCCCGTTACAACGAACACGGTTATAACAAAATTTCGTTATTACGAAGTAAATCTTCTGGTCCCAAAATTATCACCATTAAAGTCTATGGTAAAAAATTCGCTTATAACGAACACGGTTATAGGGACATTTCTGTTATAACGAAGTCTTTTCCGAGCGCCACAGACAAAGAAAAACAAAAGAAATGTGCTCCGTTATAACAAAATGCGAAGTGCTTTCAAAAATACGTAGCGGAACATGCAATTATAGCGTCTCTGCATGGGTGAACGCTTCACACCACTGTGTGTTCGCTCCTTGTGTCACGCACAGTTTCTGAAGGGAACTTGCATTTATTATTGTAATACAGTTATCCCATCACATTTCACATAGCTTTCCTATGTTTGATGAGTATTAAGCAAACATATGATATATATACGTGGTTCCTTGTTTTCGTATTATATTGTATTTGTTCGGTTATAACGAAATTTCGTTATAACGAAAGAAAACTGCCGGTCCTGAGCATTTCGTTATAACGGGAGTGCACTGTATGAAGTGAGATTCTTTAAGAGGGTCAAAGGTAATGTCATTGCTTTTGTAATGTTTGTAGCAAGTGTTAGCAGTTATTAACTAGCAACAATGCAAAATTAAAGTATCATTCCAATCATTAAATTGCTCCACATGTTTCAGTTACTGTAAAAGTAGAGATTTGCCCAGTGTAGAAATTTTTGCACATTTTGCATGACCAGAAACAGTGCAAAAATAAAGATGTGAATAATTACTTTTTTTTTTTACATGCCATATGTTCCACAGCATGAATGTCTTGATTCTGTGGAATTAAAACAATGCAAAATTGATCTCATCCAGCCGAATGTGAAAAATTACCCAGGCAAAAATATTTACTTTTACAGTAACTGCACAAGACTGTTATGCAATTGTTTAAGTTTTTGTGGAAGTCATTCCTGTCATGTTTTTTTTTTTTTTTTCTGCAGTCGACTGAGGAACAACTGTGTGTGTATAATTATTATAATTATTCCTGTATATTTGTGTCTATAGTACTGTACACGCTATGTGTTTTGCGAGTCTAAATTTTCACTAATCAGGAATTTCTGACGATTTCGCGAGTGGTTAAATTCGCGATCGTGGAGTTCTGTACTGAATGGAGTAGTGTAAATGCATACGTCACATTCATATCGGGATCAGAGTCAATATTTTTGTTTGTCTTTAATTTCGCGAATAGCACCCGATTCGCGAAATTGGCGAAAACAAAAATCTCACGGAATATTTGGTGTATACAGTATGCAAAACAATCACATTTACTCATCAAATGCTACTTCAGTGGTGTTTGTGTCAATAACACCTCCTCCCTAAAAGGTGTAGGAAACATATCATATATCATTTTGTTTTACTGTAAGAATCATACATACAGTAAGTATTTGATTGCATGCCAAATGTATAGCTCTCTTTTGCCACGCTTGGTTGATAAAAGATAGGCATGCTTTGCATTTCACCTTCATTTTGTATTTCACAAGTATTCCACACTTGATGTTCAAGCGTGCAGCTCTTTTGTTCAGTGGCAGTAAACTAAATTGTACCTTTGTGTGTGAATATCAAGTGCCTGCGAAGTTTTGAAGGAGTTACGAGTGACGGTAAGCTCTTGTATAGAGCACCAGTGCTCTAGAGTCCAAAGGTTTTGTTCTACCGTTTATACATTGTACAACGTGTACATTATATTTCCTTTTCAGTGTGTGTAGTACAGTTTGACCTTGATTATCCGGCCATGTCGGGACCGGCGCTCATCCGGATAAGCGAATTTGCCGGATATGGGAGACACAATGCTAATGTATATAGCTGCCGTCCAAGCTGCCGTCCCAGTGCACTGGCAGCTAGGCAGGTAGCGTACCCTGCAACGGTGGTGATGACTGCTTACTTTTATGATGATAATGTGGTGTGAATTTATATCATAGTTCTGTCGGGAATATTGTAGGTAAATCGAGTGAGTTTTGTAGAAATTTTAATTGAGTTTAAAGTCACCGTCTTTTCTCAATTTTTGGATGAAAAAAAAAAGTCCTTCACTGCGTGAACACGTCCAGATAATAGAGATTTCTGGATAAAAGGAGGCCGGATAATCGAGGTCGAACTGTAGCTCAATTATGAATGTATACATTACGTGTATATGTGAGCAAAACTGGAAGCAAATGCAAAGAGCCGTAGGAAATGTGTTACAACTCACTTCAAAAGTTTACTTTTTGTAAAGGGATGGTATAGAATTAGTGGAGATGAGGATTGGGCTTTGAACTTTCTGCCAGATAGCAAGAAACCACCTACAAAATCATACAAATCATACCATTCTAAGAAGAATTCAAATTCATGAGCTGAAAATCGGTTTTGGAATGGCCGAGACCTCCAAAAACAAAGAAAACAAAGTGATCGTAATACAAAAAGTGGGTCCCACTTTTTATAAGGATTACTCTGTTCTGGATATCTCCGCCATTTCAAAACCAATTTTCATCAAATAAAGGTTGAATCCCCCTTGAAATTACTTGGTCTTTCATATTCTATAAGAGGTTTCCTATTATCCCATCAAAAAATCTTAGGAATCTGAAGTTGTGTCTCAACCAGAACTATAAGATCCCTTTAAGAGTCAATGATTTCTTTTCTCTTTTCTTTCACTGCTGATGTAGGAGCTGCAGCTTAATTAAGTGCAATATTCTTTTTTTTTAAAGCTTCATGGACTGAAAATGCTAGTGTGGACAGTACTTGCACCACTTGAAAAACCCCATATTTGTAAATTTACAGAAAAAACACTGTTGTACACTGATTTTTAGGTTTTTGTTTTTATTTCTAGACTTTAACAAGTTACATTGTATCTGCATTTATTGATTGATCTGTGTGTATGTATTCTTGTCTTTTAAGAAAAAAAAAAGTGAAATCTGACTGAAGAGCAAAGAGGGGAACTTCACATTTTACTGGTTCAGATAACTTGAATAGTGCCTTGAAGTTACCAGCCATAATTATTATGCCCACCCAAAAGTCCACAGAAAAAAAAAAAATGGTGCTAAGCTTTTGTTGTATACAAGTGTATTGGTGTAAATGTAGAGCAGTCTTCATTAGGTTGCTTTTTCATGAAATGAACTCTGCTGCACAGGCCTTGGTGGAATAAAAGTACACGTATAATAGTGTGGTTCACGTATTTGTGTTGCAGATTTTTGTTTGTAGAATACAGAGTGTGATTGTGGGACCGATAGAGCGAGAGCAATGGAGCAAGACGCTGTGGAATCTGGGCTGGTTGGTTAGTATACAGAGGGATGTTTTGGTATTCAGCACTGAAGCATGGTGAACTAGAAAAGAACTTGGAGAGTGCAGACCTCTGCCAAACAGCTCATTTCACCCATAACATGCATGCTGAAAATCGCCAAATATAGAAGCCTTTTGTTTACGTCATCATCTTCAAGCTACGCGGCACATCGCCCAAGCAGAGCATGTGCTTGAGAACAAATTTCAAATACTTCCTGCTCAAACTCCCAAATTCATTGACCCTATCTGCCAATAGATCAAAAATCCATAAAAATTCCCAGATCACTAGCAAAATTTGATAATCTCTTCCCTGTGTCACTATCAACTTTTTCTGCAATTTTCATTCAAATCTGTTCACTCACTCTTTGAGTTACTATTTTGCAAACAGACAATAAACAAATGTCGATGAAAACATAACATCCTTTCTTGGCAGAGGTAATGTGCCAGTACAGGGTATGATGCAACCACATAATACAAAAATGTAATGGACATCTAAGATAAATGACCATGCCAATTGTTATATCAGATTCTTCATTGCATCGAGAAACAAAAAAAAATATATATATATATAAAGTTGAGGTCTGCAAAATCACCTTTGCTATCAAAGGGTCTGTTATATTTGACCTCTTTCATCATGAGGTTCGAATGCACAAGTCACTGAATCACTCCATCAAATGAATGATTGAGCGTAGGAGCAGTACGGTGAACCATAAAATAAGATGATGAGAACATTAAGGAGAATGAAACCCAAATACACCTGAATATGTGGATTGAGTTAATGCAGGAAGATTAGAAAAACACATCTGTGAAGTTTTTAGAATAATTGCACAATCTGTTCAATAGTTATTAATATTTGTTTCAGTGCTACCAGGGCTGGACGTGAAGACTTAACAGTTTGTGGTGTCACCACAGGATAACAGTATAAAGAAACTGTAAAGACAAAGGAACATTTTTTTTTTTTTTAGCATAATGAAAGAGCACATGATTTAGCTCTTTCAGAAAGTAGTGAGAATAACGTCACCCATGTCATATTTCAGTATCAATTTGAGGGAATGTGTCCTTTTCATACTGAAACAAAAAATTAATCTTGTGGAATTCTCGTAAATAGCCCGGTTCATACGTACAAAATAGCGGGATGACGATCGTGATCCATATCTTGAGTTTTTTTGCGAGCGTCCACACGTACCAAATTAGCGGGATAGCGATCGTGATGCTTATCCCGCTAATTTTCACGTTTTTTCTGTCCACACGTGCAAAAAACTAGGGATGATGATCGCGATGCAAATCTCGAGATTTGTATTCTGCTAATTGGTGTATGTGTGAACCCAGCTATAGTGGTCCTATGGTGACATTACAAACTGCTATTTAAGTCTTCATCATCCAGTGACGGTGGCACCGAAACTCTATTAAAACAAAATGAATAACTTTTGAATGGACTGTCTATAATTTTCCCCAAACTGTGCTGATGTGTTTAACTAATACTGCTGCATTCCCTCAATTCCGACATACAAATTTGTACATACAACTGTATGTACATGCACATTGTATATCAGGGTTTCATTTAGGGAAAACACAGATATTTGTCAAGCATTACCACCTTCATTCTCAGCAGGTGCATGGTTTGTTAACCCCAATATCACACCCTGTTAAAGTTGACTTCAACACATGCAGAATAAAATTAGGTGAACACAATGGTAGATTTTTTTTTGTTGAAAATAAAACAGAATTTGAAAGTTAGGAAATACAAATTGTATCAAACTGATTTTTTTTTTTTTTTTTTTTTTTTTTTTTGCATACAGCTGTATTCTATCACATTGGCAATTACACCTGCCAAATGTTGAAAATTTGACTCTGCATTTTAGAAAGAAGTATATGAAAAATGGCTCCAAATTTGGTTATTGCACAATGAGGCCCCCTGGATCTACCATAAACAAGTTAATGAAACTACACTATTACGAATGTACTGTACATTGTATATACTCAATGTGTTTGTGGTTTCATTTAAGATCTTTTTAAAAGATTGTGTAATTTTGGGGTTCTGGGACCCTTTATAACTGCCAAATTTGGTGAAAATATGACCATGCATTTTAATCAAATAAGATGAATATGTGAAAATTGGGCTCCAACAAGGTTCATGCTAGAGAAGATTTTTTTTTAGATTCATATTTCAGGGGCTTTGGGACCCTGAAGGAGGCATGGTGTGTATTTGAACAAGATCCCATCACCCTTGGGATGATATCTACCAAGTTTGGTGAAAAATTTATCCCAGTCCTTTCAAGGAGAAGCTGAAAAAGAAAGTTGGGCTCCAATTTGGTCTCCCATGGTCCCCACGGACCCCAAAGGGACCATCTCCGGGTCTGTTGTGAACAACAAATATCAAATTTCTATCTAATTTCATGTGAAGGAAAGAGGAAACTCTATGCAGGGTGCATAGTGCAGTTTTGTGTATATTTAAATCGGCTCTTGACTAACAGTAGACCTTTAGGGCATATACCGGTAAATAGTTGAAGCTGATGTCACTGTTTCACGAAAGCATGTAAAAAAAAAAAGAAAAAAAGAATAAAATCTTCCATGATACCACTGTTATTCTTTTTTGTTTGATTTTGATCTACAGTGTTTTTATCATTGTACAGCCAATTTAAGCAAGCTGTGGACTTGCACTACACTACAGTACAGCCTATAATCTCCATGGATGTATAATGTAAGCCTATGTCACCACACAAATACACATTACGTGTGTACATACAAGTTCATCTCAGCACAAACTTGCTGTCAGAGGTTTGCAACAAATATGACCTTGATTGCACAAAGGATTGTACACATGTATTTACAATTTTATTTCAACTTCATCCAATAGTAAGTTGACATATGTGAGCATCTTTATAAAACATTTAATATATACAGTGCACTCCCGTTATAACGAAATGCTCGGGACCGGCAGTTTTCTTTCGTTATAACGAAATTTCGTTATAACTGAAAAAATACAATATATAACGAAAACAAGGAAACCACTTATACAAGTATATATCATATTCTGTTTGCTGAATACTCATCTTACACTGGAAAACATCGTGACATGTGATGGGATAGCTGTATTACAATAATAAACGCAAGTTCCCCTCAGAAACTGTGCGTGACACAAGGAGCGAACACACAGTGGTGAGAAGCGTTCACCCATGCAGAAACGCTATACATGCTTGTTCCGCTACGTATTTTCGAAAGCAATTCGCATTTCGTTATAACGGAGCACATTTCTTTGTTTTTCTTTGTCTGTGGCGCTCAGAAAAGACTTCGTTATAACGGAAATTTCGCTATAACCGTGTTCGTTACAAGCGAATTTTGTACCATAGACTTTTATGGTGATAATTTTGGGACCAGAAGATTTACTTCGTTATAACGAAATTTCGTTATAACCGTGTTCGTTATAAGCGAATTTTGTACCATAGACTTTTATGGTGATAATTTTGGGACCAGAAGATTTACTTCGTTATAACGAAATTTCGTTATAACCGGGTTCGTTGTAACGGGAGTGCACTGTATATGCATTACAACCTTGATACATATTTACATAAGTTACATGGTAACTTAAATGTCACAGTTTGGAAACAAAGATAGGCAATGCACTCAACTACCTCTAATACATGTACCATAAACATGGAATATTTTGTGGAACTATTCGTGGTTTTCACCCTCTGGAGCTTCTTTGAAAAAAAAAATACACAAATGTGTTTGTGAGATATTAGGATATGTATAGATAGACATAAGGCCTACATGTGCTTTTATCCATGAAAATCAAGGGCAAATGAGGAGTGCAAAAATTAGCAAAACCAGAGAAAACAAACAAACAAACAAACAAACAAACAAACAAACCCAAGTTTTTCCAGACATCCATTTTCTGTTGTGAATTTGGTGTTTTGCCTGGATGATAAGAATTCTGTCAGGTTTTTCTTTTCACGGGGAATCCCCATGCCACAATTTCTGTAAGATTGATTAAAGGACTTTAGCACGTGATAAGAAGATAATAACCAAGATCCTTTCTCTAAGTCCCTTGTCCCATCTTTAAAAAAAAAGTCAACAGACTTCGTTCTACATGTACATTGTACTACCTTTGAAATAAAGCGAACCAACCTCGCAGCAATGTAAAGTACATTGACTGTAAAATACACTGTCTTCAACCAACACAATGTAAAATACAGTTATCTATGTAGTCTCTTCGGTTCTGATGGATGCCCACAAGTGATCAATGTTTAATCATCCATAAATGTTACAATTCTGTACACTGGCCTACGATATCTTCTCAAACTAAGTTTCTTATTTAAGCATGTATTTAGAACATTTAGTGATGAAAGGGCCACAGAAAATGTTTATTGATTTGTAACTTAAACTCTGCTTGAACAATAAACTGAAGCCATTGTCACCAACAATGAATTCCCTGAAGAAACATCTATGACAAACACTATGAGAAAAATGTACATTACAATATGCCTTTCATAAATAAATACATCACAGTCAAATCACATAACCATTTGAAGAATTTGTACAGAAATTAAATTGCTTTCATGCACTTTTTGTATTAAATTCTTCTTGGTTGTCACTTCCATAATTCTTACAATAAAAACATGTACTTGATGGTTTCACATGTGTGTTTGCCTTTTTTTTATTTTTTTTTTCTTACCAAAACAAGAACAGTCTCAAACCTAAACCTTGCAAACCATGATCAGATGGTTGAAATATACATAGGATTTCACCAGTCTCAGTTATAGATGGATAGCGAAGTGTCAAAGTCCAGTTTCTTAGATATCATAAAGCAGGGTGGTCCACAAGGGGTTTTAGCATGTCGCTGCAACATGCTAAAATTCTTGTGCAACATCCTCAAAAGCCAGCAACATGCTATGCAACATCCTCAAGCATTTGCAACAAGCTCAAAGTAAAAGTATTCAAAAATGTGCAAAACATGTGCATAACATAAGAAACATCAACTGCCTGGTACTTGGATATTTGTGTGCAAAACATGAGAGAGAACATTGAATGTAAGCAGCACAGAGAGATAAGCAGCAAAATATTGCGTATTACGTACTCATTGTGTGCGCTCCGCGCATATGCAATATTATCAGATTCTGAGCTTGCAACATGCCCAAATTTCAAGTTGTGGACCACCCAGACAAAGTCCAGTCTACATTTTCCTTGTGAATCTTTTGCAATCCTGGCAAAAAAAAAACTGTCCTATGTCAGCAACTTCGACATCCTGAAAATACAGTGGAACGAACACCAAATATTGAGGACAGGAACTGACGGTGCTGTCCTAAATCTTCTCTTTAGCAGCTACAGGTCACTGCAGACAAGGTGAACTTGATCATACAATGAGAATATTGCATCATTCTACTTTGTATTCCTTTTCAGTACAACTCTTTTGATCAGTGACTACTTATGAAAATTTTGGTGGTAAACATCCTGCACATGTGGCAAATGTTTGGTGATTTTCTTTTTCCCCGAGAGTAAGCTTCCTTGAGGGCAAATCTCACAACCATTGGTGGCCAGGTTTGGGATGTGAATCTACATGTATATACAGTGCACTCCCGGTATAGTGAACATGGTTATAATGAAATTCCAGTTACAACGAAATATAAATCCAGATCGCCAAATCATCGGCTCTATGTCTTTTGCTGTCTATTTGTTCGGTTACAACAAAATTTCATTATAACTTCGTTATAACGGGAGTCCACTGTATTGGTATTGTGGTGGCTCTAAATGATGATTTTTTTCCAACAAAAGATGAAGGAGCCTCGTCCGCAGAGTCAAGAGTAGTTTCTCGCAGTGAGTTCTCTGCTAGCTCTCACAAAGTCGACCTGCTCTCAGCGTTTTCCAGGTCCTCTACAATTTCCTGCAATTTTTTCAGAATTGTCAATGAAAAGCCTTCAAACTCCCATGTGAGGAGCTGAAGAAGGGCACAGGTGTCTTTATTTTGTCCAGCTGACCTTTGGAATGTCAAAATGTTCTGTCAGGGTGTCCAGTTTGGCGTTGAATTCCTACAGTGTGAAACAAATGGGAAGAATTTTAGGCACATACAGTATGATTACTTGGGTCAGTCCCTGTTACAGCCATGTTTCTGAACACAAATGAACCACAGGTTAAAAATATATTGAAGTAAAAACAAGTGCTTCCTGAGGACACTTTAGTCTGTGTAGTTGCCTTTGTCATTCCTATCCATCACATGTTTATCAAATAAGCATCTTTAGCCTGAAATTTTATGTATTTATTTATTGTATTCATGCACTAATATTTTATACAAGTTATATACTGCAATTCTACTAACATTTCTATGTTTAGAGAAAAATTCTCCCAACTGAGAAAGAACTTGAATACCAGGGTACTGAAATACAGAAAGCATTAGTGACACTGAAGACAACTATTGGTTACATCAGAACCACATGGCCAAATTTTGTGAAAAGTCAAACATTTTATAGTCAGCTATTATTACTCCTAGGAACCTGGAACTCTCTGTTTTTATGCCTCCGCCACGAAGTGGTGCCGGAGGCATTATGTTTTCGGGTTGTCCGTCCGTCCGTCCGTACGTCCGTACGTCTGTACGTCTGTACGTACGTCCGTACGTACGTCCGTACGTACGTACGTCCGTCCGCTTTCGTTTACGCGATAA
The DNA here is from genome assembly GCF_040938485.1 of Diadema antillarum. NCBI lineage: Eukaryota > Metazoa > Echinodermata > Echinoidea > Diadematoida > Diadematidae > Diadema > Diadema antillarum. Next base: position 1,354,745 of record NW_027271305.1, on the reverse strand, counting down.
CTTGAGTAATATTTACTGGAATTTTACCAAACTTGGTCCAAGTATGAAGTATGATGGGGCAATGATTTGATTAGATTTTGGGTGAAATCGGCTGAAGGTCAAAGGTCAAAGGTCAAGGTCAAATCATGAAATTGTATCCGTTTACGCGATAACTCAAGACTGGATGGAGCAAATTTCACCAAACTTTGTTGGAGGATGATGTATGATGGGACAATTACTTGATTAGTTTTTCAGTGAAATCGGACAGAGGTCAAAGGTCAAAGATCAAGGTCAAATCCTAAAATTTATCTTTTTACGTGATAACTCAAAACTGGATGAAGCAGCTTTCACCAAACTTGGTCCAAGGATGATGTATGATGGGACAATTAGTTGAGTAGATTTTAGTGACATTGACAAGAGGTCAAAGGTCAAAAGGTCAAGGTCAAATGCTAAAAATGTTGCTATTTCCCCATATCTATGCAATGCCCGCAGTTATTTTCTTGAAACTTAGTGTAGACATGTCCTACTGCGTTAAGATTCTCCAGAGAGAGTTTCATGTCATAAGGTCAAAGGTCAAAAGGTCAAAGGTTTGGTGAAAATGTTGCAATATCACTTTTCTCGCAAATGGTTCAATGTATCTTCATGGAACTTGGTACATATGCATGTACTGACTGGCAGGGATTATCTAGGGAATTCAGGGGTCATGGGTCAATAGTCAGGGGGTCAAAGGTCAAGGTGAACTCCTCAAAATGTTACTATTTCCCTCATATACTATGCAATGATTGCATTATTAGTTTTAAAATTTAATATATTATGTATTACTTAATGGAGATTCTCTTGGAAATTTCCAGCCAGAAGGTCAAAGGTCAAAGGTTAAGGGTCAAAGGTCAGGTTTAAATGAAAAAAAAAAGAGATATATTTTGTACTATAATTACACTCTTCATACCTTGAAAATTATACTCAATGCATAAACTTATAATAAGGTCGGTCAGAAGTCAAGTAAAAATTTTCAATTCCCCAAATATGTGTACCTGCACTCTTTAATAGACAATTATAGCAAACCCAGTTTCTGAAAAGTGAACATTCAAGATATTTCTGACAAACCTGTTATTCCGATATTTTGCCAGTTATGTGAAACTGTCATCACACATTGTGAAGACATTGTACTATACACGTATTGGGAGAATCATGCATTATGGCGGAGGCATCAGTCGCCATAGCGACATTTCTAGTTTAAATTTGTTTTGCCACATATCTACAGAGAATGTTTTGCGCATAGTGTTTCTAAAATGCATTGTTCAAAACATGACCATAAAGTGTTTTATCATTATTATTATTGAAGGTGCAGAGTATCTCTGCCACAGATAAGCTGGAACATCCCTTTCATTTATTGTGAACAAAATCTTTAGGTGCGGTCAGACTGGCAAAAGATCAAGAAGATTGCGTTCGCGATCTATAAGATCTCGAAATTTTGTCAGTGTGACCGCAAACTTCCCGCGAAACTTCTCACAAAACTTCCCACTCCAACTCAGGGATATTAATTTCCCTCATCCCCGCTAAACTTCTCAATCTGTTTGTGGGCAGTGTCTCCGAAGGGCACGGCCATTGTCATACAGATGTGCATTGTTACTTCACGATCAGTATCCATTAGACGGCACGCTATTTCCTCTTTTTTGTGCACGTGTACCAATGACCCAAACTTCTTGATCCAGCTGGCTGCCAGTGTGACCGCACGACAGAAGATCTCGAAGACTTCGCCATGTTAAAATTCTCGATCTTTTGCCAGTCTGACTGTGTTTTTCAAGCACATGTTCCTCTTGTGAAAGCCTAGTTGCTATCTGTACATATTACTAATGTTCACTGACTCAATGCACTGGACTGCATGCTTAACTATTGTGTTACTGTTTTCAAACAAATTGACTGCCACTGCAGCATGCCACCTTGTACAGACTGGAATCAATTTTGCCCTTTTGGTCAAATCAACATAGCAATAATTTACTTTCTGCATCCTATCAAATTGATGGGCCTACCAAAACAGCATGTGGTATGGTTTGCTTTGAGAGAGCTGTCCAAGGCACCGATAATCATCATAATTATTTCCATCAATACAATTTTTTGAGAGGCTAACACTTACGTTGACTCTTTCCTTATGCTTCTTGGAGGCCTTCTCAAGAACCCTCTCAACTTGCTGCAGAGTGAAAAACAACATATAGAAAACAAAAGTATCATTTACAATACATGGCGGCATGCACTGTGTGTCTAGATGGAAGACACTATTTGACTGAAAAAAAAAAAACCCCAAACAGTTTATTCTACTTGCAAAGGTAAGTTTGGGACTATGGGTCAGAATTGAGCTGTTTCAAGTACCTACATTGTAAGGAAGATAATGACACATATCAAATCCACTTTATGTCAGCTAGCAGTTCCTTGGATGCCTGTAAGTATATCTTGCACTTGTATTTATATTTGCTCACTGTAAAATTATACTTTTTATACTTTATTATTATTACTATTATTATCATTATTATTACTATTATTATTATTATCATTATTATTATTATTATTATCATCATTTACATAATTTCTCTAATCAGTAGCATGACACCTAAGTCCTTCATTTCAATCTCACAATTTAACATAAATATTGTATCTTAAACTAAGTGGGATGCAAGTACATAAAATAAATATAAACTTCTTCTTTTCAGATCACATTTCAAAACTACTTGCCCTCTGTGATTTCTAAACACCGAGCAGTGCTATGCCTCTCAACTTTATCTTGGGGCATAGCACTGCTGAGAAATCACCCCTTGGCAAATAGTTTTAATCTTGCCCGTCAAAGTAGTCTACATTTGTTTAATATATTCCTGGAAGGATATTAACTGACTATGAATCTAAATCTGAATGACAACACAATGGAGGCGTGTGATACCTCCTTGACTGCAACATCAAAAGGCAACTTTTGCAACTGCTGGTTTTACCCTTTGCTCCTGGATCTTGTCAAAGGCCTTCTGAGCTGGGGTCCGCTGGTCCCTCTTCCTCTTGGTGCTTTCATCTCGCGATTCTTCGTCTCTGATGGATGAAATCTGCTCCAGGATCTTCTTGGCCTCCTTGCTCTTCTTCTTCTTCCTAGATGAGTTCAAAAGGCAACAATGTTCGCATAAATACAACATAATGAGCAAATGAATAAATGACCTCATCATCCTTTTTCTTTTAGTTTGTATCAGGCAATAAGTTTTGCCCTCACATACGATTCCATTCCAAGCCTTCAAGAATGACTTTCTCAAAAAAAACAACCCCAAACCAAACAAACAAACAAAACAAAACAAAACAAACACCAGGACATCCTCCAGCCAGCTTGAGAGACCAAATCGAAAGAGACTTGGGCATTCCCCTGAAAGAGGCTGAACATCAAGCCCAGGGAAGACCAAACTAGAGAAAGATCACTCGTAGGGGAACAACGGGACACACTGTCATAAATGCAATTAAGTCCTGTCAAGTCAAATAACTTTGCCACAACATTCAGTAAATACTGATGTTTTCTCAACTATATTACTTTAATTTATTATTATGGTTCTGTGGTCCCTGGTTATACAAGCTATTGGCTAGGCAAGATACAAATTTGAAATAATTAATGCACCTTTCAATCATGCCAAAATAAAAGCTAGACAATTACTTCAACCAAAGTAAGGATTGGCCATACAAATTATGTAAGGTGATGTCCACTACTATACCAACACTACTGTAATTCAACTACATGTAAGCTTGTAAAACAATTACAATTCCTCTAGTTTGTGCAGGGCAAGTAATAGGGATTAATTTCATCTTGAAAAATGCAATGGCATGGCAATCTTAGGTGAACTAAGATGGGTTTTTACCAAACTGCTGTACAACAGTACAATTAATTGCATAGTTCTGCAGGTCTGTAACTAGTGCCAGTATGTACAGACTACAGTCGTGTAGATTCTAGTCTAGATGCTTTTCTAGTAGGTGTAGATCTAGGATATGTTATACATTGTATTCATCAATGCTGCACACTGGTCCAATGGTCCACGACCCAGTTAGAACCCTTGTCGCAGTAGGGTTCCTCGTAACTTTTTTTTTGGAATGGACCAGTGAAAAAATAGAATATCTGGGGAAATTTACGTATACTTCTGGTCTGACATACCGCTGTTGGACTAGTCTAGTAGAAAAAATAAGTTAATGCGCAGCCCTGAATCAATGTTGAACAATTAGACACTACGTATTACGAATAAAACCTTTGATTTGATTTGATTTTGATTTGATTTGATTCGATTTATTCTCTGTAGGCCTATGCCATTTTTTCAAATACATCAACTTTCTGCAATTTCATTAACAAAGTATGAAATAAAGTACTCAGTAGTGTACTTTCAACAATTATCATCATTTTTAATTATACAATACATAGATCTGTAATTACATGAGGAACATGTTGCATACAGAACGATTACCAAGAATAGGCACAAAGCATGACTATTTGGCAACCGATAACGAATAACATTACAATGAAGAAAAACAAGAGGGTCCAACATGACGCTCATGAAAAAAGGGTTAGAGAGAGAGAGAGAGAGAGAGAAGAATAGAGAACTTTGCTATAGTTACTTTGGAAGGAAGTATTTTCAGGTAGTTTATAGCCAATCATTAATTCTGTCAAGGAGGTACATCTGTATATAATATACCTCCTTGATCCTATAGTCATTCATATATGTACAAGTAAAATGTACATTCCCATTATAACAAATGTGGTTATAACAAAATTCTCAATCTCATTACAACAACGGAGTAAAATTCAGTTTAACTGAATTTTACTCCGTTAGCAAAATTTTCATCTTCAGATTCCCATTCACAGAATCGCTTACTAATTTATAAGTTATACTTTATAGTATGATTCTATGAATGGGTATCTTTATTTAAGATGAAAATTTTGCTACCGTCTATCGTGGATTAAATTTATAAATAATACTAACGATGTCCGGGATCATCAATGAAAGAAATTGTTCAATCTGATGACTTGGGAAATCATAGTGTGGGTGGATCTACTATGTACTAGTCAGATGGCACCCGTGCTTGCTTCGCTTGACCGACAAGTAAGTTTATGTCTAATTACGCGACAAACAAAATGACATTTGCTGGCTGGGTCAGTTTAGTTTTTCGCTTCTTCAGTTTTTCGCTTCTTATCAAAGAAGCGAAAAACTGACCCAGCAAATGTCATTACTATAAATGAGAAGTTTTTCGCGGAATTAGACATACTTGTCGGTCAAATGGCGGCATACTCGTGAAATAGGCCCCACCACTGCGTGTCCGTACAAATACTACGGCGGCTCGCCTGTTTATACTCGTGAATTCAGCCCCACCGTGTGGCGTTCATCGGTAGATAAGCACGGCGGTGGGGCTTTCTTCCACAGTATAATACTCGTGAATGCGGCCCCACCAAACGGCGTTTACGCGAGATGCATACGGCGGTGGGGCCGATTTCCACAGCATAGCATCTTTCGTCCTCCCTTTCTCCCGTTTTTTTCTTTGGTCTTCTACTTTTTATTCTCGGAAGGACTCCCTAATGTCCCTTGACTAATTTAATGGCCAATTTAACCATAAATACAACTCTACCTAACCCTAAACCCTAACCCTAACCTAACCTTGCTTGCTAACGCACGGGTGCACGCGCACTGCGGTGGGGCCTATTTCACGATTTTGCCCAAATGGCACCCGGAATTGATTGACGAGTGGTGTAAAAAAAAAAAAAAATAAAAAATAAAATAAAATATTTGTTTATTTTGTTTACCGCCCGGCCCGTCAGCGTCACACTTTCTATTTTCATTTTCAACAGCGTTTTTCCCAATAGGTGGGACTAACATGAAATAAGAAAATCGAACACTCGGCTCATTGTCAGTGATCACCACAAAAAAGCCAAAGCACAACTTACTTTTTGGATCCTAAATCCCCTACTCCCTTCAGCTTTAATGCCCCACCAGCAGATTTATACGCCGACATCACGGTTTCGAGTTCGGTTATTTGGTCTGCCGTAGTCGACTTCTTTCACCAAATTAATATCGACGATCGCAACGATACGTAAAAAGAGAAATCAACGAAACAGATAGCTCGGGGTAAAAATAAGAAGATAACAAACGTAGAGGGCGCAAGTGCTGTTCTTGTTTTCTTCAAAAGAGATTTTACTCATATAGGTTGTAGATTGTACCCCGACAAGATCTTTGTTTTACTCTCTGTCATCTGGTCCAGTAGTTATGTGTCTATCATTCACTTCACTATGTCGCAAATACAGTAAAGAGCATAATACCATACTCTTTAAATAATACTTACAAACGAAAAATAATTGTCGCCACTCTTTTCATCTCCCTTGGGTGACCTCCTCGTTTGGTTCCTGACGGAACGTTGAGGAGTATTTTGAAGAAGAAGAAAAAGACCGCTTAGGTTTGACTGTATACATTATTACAGCATATTATAATGTGGACTAAATTTTCCATACTGTGATGTGTTACGTGTCTTGTATGTCAATGTAATCATGTCATATTTAATAGCTGGACAGCGTGTTAAAAGAGAAAACTTAAAATTAAGGAAAGAGCGTTCTGGAAAAAAAAAGGTTGTAGAGGGCTAACTATATCATATTCACCTGTATTTACCTGTCTTGTCGGGCCTCTGGAAAGATAATCTTGTAATACCCTCCCACTTTCAGCAAGCTTCCACTATGATATGTTAACCTTGAGTACCCTGACTTTTTCATTGCAGTATTGACTGTCAGAGTGCTACTGTTTGACAAAACTACTATTGTACTGCTCCCTGGTACTTTGACAGGAATGCATCAACTTCTGACTGGAATCTGGGGGGCGTTTCATCAACGAGTTCGTCGGAGGTTTTCACCGACAAATTTGCTATCAGCCAATCAAACGCAAGGATTTCAGTAGCTTTTAACAGTTGTCAGTGTAAATGACTGACAAAAAGTTTCATGAACGGTCCCCTGTTAATTGCACTTGCTTCGAAAGCTGACTTTGGTAGCATTATTCGAGTGAGATACTATTCTGTTCAGTGAAGTTATTTTTCCTGATGTTCAATCGTGCGTGTTGCTTCCGAATCTCGAGGTTGTGACCGTGAAGATAAGCATCTTTGTTTTGAAAAGTTTGGAACTGTTGGTGTCAGCAAAGCCACTAATGATTTTAATTGAAGCATTGTCGCCTCTGAGTCTGACAACTCGGTAAAATAAAGAGAGCAAAAAAAAAAAAAATGTAGAGGGCATAGTACTATAGTAAACTAAAATGACAGTGGTGATGATATTGAAAAAAAAAACCAACAACATGACAGATAATCAAAGATTTAGTGCAACCCCCCCCCCCCCCCCGGAAAAAAAAAAGAAATCAAAAATTATTATGATAAACAAAAACACTGTATTGATGGGGAAGTTGATGATTTACATGGGATTACAACAGAGCTTAGTGTTGGATATGTTCAGTGATGTTTGGTAAATTATCCTGTGGTAATCTTCTTACCAATGGAAAATGGATTATTCCCTCCTTAATTTACTTGTTAAAGTTGTACCTGTACTTAAAACAAATTCCTGTGGGACATAATCAATTTTTAAACGTTCTACATCTTACTTTATAGTTATTGTGTTATTACACAGTACAAGAACAACTTACTCTAGCAGACACTTCTGTTCTTAACGGTTTTCAGAATAACGGTTTAACTTACATGAAACAAAAATAAAGTTATTCAGATATCGTAGTGGTTAATGGAAAGCCTTTTGGAAATTTGTATGCATGATAAACCCTTGGAAATTGCCAGAAGACTCAAAACACCTTGGGGTGATCTCAGGGGTAATCTTTGAACAAACTCTTGACTGGTCTCTCCATTGTCGATCAGACAGTCAAGAAAGTTCTCGTTTTATTGTACGTGTACAGGCCCCACGAAGAATCAATCAATCAGTTTGTATCTTTCTTTTATGCTTCCACACATAGATTATCGTTGTGGTATATAGTACTATGCGAGTTAAAGTTTTTGACAGAATGGATTTAACCAGGTTGCAATAATGCCAAAAACAAGTTTGCTCGCTTGGAATATAGTTATATTATGGAGGTTATTGTACTGTGTCATTACAAGCTCTTTCCAACTAAGTACATAGGCCTTACTTGTAAACCTATAGAATACAACAAATGAATTCCTTCTCATACAAGCAAGTTACTGAACCTGTTACCCATCTTTCCATCAAACGAAATGCATGCAGAAAGTATACAGTATATAATATCAATTTCTACTTTGATATTATTTTATACTCACTGCACTATAATGGAGTTGAATACAATATCATGTCATATAACTTGTTTTTATGTTTGTATGTTCGTCTTTGTTTTAATGCTCTCATAAACATGAAAAATCCATTGTTAATTATTGTATCTTTTATTATTCATACTTTTTAATGTAACATAATTATACATAGATATGCATATATATATTATATATAATATATCATATCATAATATAATTATATATATATATATATATACTGTATATATATGTATATATATATATATATATATATATATATATATATATGAAGGGTTTGTTTGCAAAAACCGATAAGTCCATTTTTGAAGATTTTGAATTACGATCTCTGTCATAAAGTACAAAATAATACCTTTTAAATGATATATTGGTCAGTACATATGAAGAGTTTGTTCGCAAAAACCGATAAGTCCATATTTGCCAAATGGAGACATTTGCGATTAAAGGTCAAGAAAAATAAACAGAATGATAAGAAAATTTTTGGTTCTTTTGACCATAACTTCAAAAATGTACCTTTATATGTAGTGACCAATATATCATTTAAAAGATATTATTTTGTACTTTATGACAGAGACCGTACTTCAAAATCTTCCGAAATGGACTTATCGGTTTTTGCGAACAAACTCTTCATATAGAGGTATATTTTTGAAGTTATGGTCAAAAGAAGCGAAAATTTTCTTATTATTCTCTTTATTTTTCTTGACCTTTAATCGCAAATATCTCCATTTGGCAAATATGGACTTATCGGTTTTTGCAAACAAACTCTTCATATATATATATGATATTATAAGGTATGATATAACATGATATAATAACACTTTTTATGCGCCGGAGCTAGGGTCAATGAGTTCCTATTTTGCTGTAACTACATATGTATTTGTCTTCTTTCTTTTAACCGGAGAGTATAATATTGGGATTAAAGTGATTATGCAATAGAAAGGCGTGTTGACTTATCATATAATGATTCCTAATACCATCACCATTTCTCATGTGGTCAAGTTGGTATCTAAATATTATCCATATTTTTAGATAACTTTCTAATAATTTTCTTCAGATTACTTAAAAAACCAAGAGCTCGTCAGTGACATCATCTGTCAATAACTGCTAAGGAACTGATATGACTAATGAAAGACAGTGTATCCTCTTCCTATGGACTGTTAAATCTCCATGCAGTGGAATTTGTTAATCATAATTAGTAACATAAAGAGAATCAAATCAATTCAATTCAATTCACCATACTTTATTCCCAAAGGAAATACAAAATACAAAGTGATAATATTCATCAATTCAGTTGTTAAACAATTAAACAGTACAAATCATTACATATTGTGCCAATATGTGTACAGATAATAATTCAGCGAAAAAAAAGGAACAATTCCCACTTTGCAATCGTAACAAAATCAAACATATAGATATGGCGACAGAAAAGAGTAATTCACCGAAAAACAAGGATTATAGGCCGTAGATCATTCAAAAATTGAAGCAAAACAAAACAAAACAAAAACTACACCACCATTACCAATATAGTGCCTATTATACATAGCATTTATATTCCATTGGAGCATTTGATATAGATACTAAAAGCATATCGTTTACACCGTTGGAGCATTTCATCATTGATACATAGGAAGACACTAAAAGCATATCGTTTACAGTACTTGTTTGAAAGTAAACATGCAAGATATTATTATTCTCGGGAAAGGTAAGCCCCCTATATGTACATTTCATTGTCATTATTTTGTTTATCATTGGGATTTATACAGTAACAATGATCAACAGATGATAACAAAATATTGTTCTAACGTGCTTTTTTCCCCGGCGTATCCACATAATCTAAAGAAAAACAGTAGAAAAATTATTATAAGAAAACAATATACTTGGATATTCATTTGGCCACGTAAGTGATATTTAGGGAATCATTAATACAAGTCAACTTGTATGTGCATTGCATGGTCCCCTTGATGTTGTGTGCGAGTTTCGCTGACTCAGCAAATTTCAGAATGAATTCAAAATCCATTTAACAATTGGCGCTAATAATCCAAGTCACTGTCATCAAACTTTAGCATGATGGCACATAGACGATCACTATTAGAAACATGAAAACACATAAAGTTGAATATCACCCACCTCTTCCGGAATGACAAGTTTAATTATTAGACAAAACAAAGTAAGAGGTTTCCATGCATGCAATCACGAAATTTCCGTTTAATCATTACATTGCCAGAGTTGCAATTACTCTGGCATTTTAATTCCCCCTACAGCTGTATTTGATATGGCATGCAATGAATAAAAAAGCGTCAAATTCTTAACACAAAATTTAAGTTTTGACATCATGATAACACAAATTATCTTATGTTATAAAACGTATAGGTTTATCATAAATTGAGCTTAGTATACCATGCGCATAATAATGATTTCAGCCTGTATATCTTTCGTTAAAATACACTATACATTGTATATCTCCAATAGGTCCATTGAAATACACTGCTGCAATATCAGGAAAATGTCGGATATTTCACCTAAGGTATACGAGTTCGACATATATTATAGCAACCTACGGAGCTATAGGCGGGAAAACAGTATTGCTCACATTAACCGACAAAACCATTCAGAACCATTAAGAAATACAATTTTAAAGTATCCAATGTGAGTTCATTGTCATAGCGTGGAATTACCCTTTCATGTTTTTGTAATCATATTTTTCTACAGCCCATTTTTTCCAGGACAAAACAATACTACATGTATTGCATAAGAACGAGAGACAAAATCACACGGCACGAGAGACAAAATCACACGGCACAAGTGTCTGAATCTTGTTCTTTCTTTCACAATTTAAAGATTGAAACAAACACACCAACTAAAACGTCTTGCATTCTCAAGCTATCTTTAACACAGACACAATGTCCCAATCCAACAAATTTTTGATGAGGATACTTCTCCATTCAGTCATTTTTTTTTCTATGCATTAAGTTTCTTGACTGTGGAATATCTTGTCTAAAATGATTTTTGCTCATTACTTGATCAAACAGAAAAAGCAAAAGACAGACAAGACAAAAAAACCAACAAAAAAACATCAACCGAATTCGTACAGGTATAAACATCCCCAAAATAAAACTTAACTCGCATGCAACCTAATAGATTGTAAATATATCATCTCGTTAAAACACGTATGTTACGTGTCTATACGCAATGATAAGCAGCGTGTGAGTAAATGTGAAGATAACTACATTTATACAGCGACATTGATGTAAAGACCATCCCAAAATTAAAACTAACCATGCTACCAACCAAATAATGGTGAGAAAGCAGAAAACTGTGCCAGTACCACATGATTTTGGCCTAGGCTTGTGAAGTTTCAGGGACGACAAGAACATCACTTCTCGTCCATAATATTCCCACCACAGAGCATTATTTCCTCGAAATGACACGACAGGAGGGGGAGGCTAAACCCTGCCCGATATACTCACATACCCACAAAAACTAAAGAAATAGAATGAGAACAAGGATTGTGCCAAGAAATTAAACAAACATTGGTTCATGGTAATGTAACCATCTAATATAAGTATCGGTAATGCGAACAATGTCTTTGATTTCAATTTCAATTTCATTTTATATGATTTTGTTTGTTTCATTCCCAAAAGTGATTAATGTAGTCCATTGAAACGTGTATTTGTAATTAGTAAAGGAACAAAAATTAAAGCCTTGTATCTGGACTCGCTGCTTAATACCGAAAACGTTACCCATCAGCGAGGACGATCGGCTTCCCGCCATCAAACATCAAACCAGACGAGTTGATGGAGCGTCTAGGATTGGACGTGAAACCGTTCTTTGGATTAAACAGTGAGTCCAGATGTAGCAATTAAATTCTTCTTTCTTCGAGTAAATGTTACCTGGATGAATCAGAACTTACATCAGTTTATAATACGTGCAACTAGAGTGAAATACATCATTAATTTTATTCATTATTAAATTTCGCATCGCCGAGTATGTGACCCGCTTCCATTCATCTGCAATGTCTCATTCAAACTGTTGTGGTCCTCTAACGGACCGACACATCACACGCACATGCATACACACACTTTTTTTTGGGACAGGTCGTCAGTTTCTGACAATCACCATGGTAACAGTCAGACACCAGAGCTTCTCAGCCAATTAAAACCTAGGATTTTACTGAAGTTGTCAGAGACTGATCGACAACTTATCAGGGTTGACAACTTTCATGAAACGGTGCCCAGAAGTTCGCTGTAACGGTCATGTCCACCACCGGAGGAAGCCTGTTGTGTCCAGGCCACCTAAGACACTGGGTCATTCCGTTAAAGGGAACGCAAACCCAAGGAGCAATGTAGAGGTTATGACGTATGAATGGACAACAATAAAAAGAAAATATAAATGGAATTCCACAATAATTCACTTTTCTAGCAAAATGAAAGAGTACTTGACTAACCGCTTTCAGAAAGCAGGGGGAATAAGTGCTACCCCTAACATATGCCAGTATCGACTTGATGGAATGTGTAATTTTCATTAAAAAATGTTGTTTTTTTAAAATTTTTTTATTGAATTCCCTTTATATTTTCTTTATATTGTGGTAAACTCATTCGTCATAACCTCTAGTAGTCTCCTTATCCAGCAGTTCCAACACCAAAACTTTAAATATTCATAACTTTTGCATCGATTGCCCGATTTTCCTCAAACTTTCACCGATGTGTTCTACTAATGTTACTGCTTTCACTCAATCCATGTTGCTCTTTGGGTATGCGTTCCCTTTAAGCACACTTTTCCCATGTCAAAGAAAAATGTGCCATACGACGCATTTTACTCGATGTTCTGTCCCAGGACTCTGATCTTTGACATGACGGATTCCCAGTCTAAATAACCGACCTCCACGTGGCGAGAAGAGCCGGATTTCATGGTGAAAGCCTCCCGACCATGCAACACACGATGGTTGTCCAGTACGAAAATGTCACCTGTAGGGGTCAAGAGAGAGTGCAATACGAGAGACCGAGAGGGAGAGAGGTGCACTTAAAGGGCAGATTACAGATAGACAGATAATTATGTATAGTGACAGATGAAGGAAGATTTTGATCAGGGAGCTTTAGATTTTCGTGGACGTGGACGATCAGAAAAAAAAGTGTTCTGCGCGTGCGAAAATTTGCTTATAAAAGTTTGCACGGTCGGTTCTGGGCGCTGTTTCTTGTATTTCGGCCAACGGTGCAATGTCTGACTTTTCACTTGTAATGCAGGTGTAAGACAAGGTGAAAATCTCTCATGTCTGCTGTTTGCCATTTACCTTAATGATTTTGAAGAACATATTTCAAAATTTTATCCCGGCTTGAAATTGTTAAGTGGAGAATCATGTAGTATTTTACGGAGTGACGAGATGGAGTTCTTTTCAAGTTTGGTTTGCTTGTTGTATGCCCATGACACTATAATTCTGGCAGAAAGCCCTGTCGAATTGCAAATTGCTCTGAATGCAGTATAAGAAAACTGAATTAAATGGTACCTAAAGGTCAATGCAAGTAAAACTAGGTACAGATTTTTCCAGAGGTAAAATCAGGAACATCCCAAATTTTACATTATTATGGTCATGAAAGAGTAGAAGTGGTTTTTGACTTCGTTTATCTTGGCGTACAGTTTAACTATAATGGTTCTTTCCAAAAGGCAATCTCGAGGCAAGTAGTGCAGGCCAGAAAAGCTCTTTATCAGTATGATGACTAAAGCCAAGCAAATGCAGCTGTCAGGTGATATTCAATGCCACTTATTTCACCATTTGATACTGCCTAACTTATTGTATGGTAGTGAAGTCTGGTGATATGAAGATGTAAAGCAAACTGAAGTTTTCCAACTTTATTGTCAGTAGGTTCATGTACTCCAGACTGTATGGTTTATGGAGAAACTGGTCGAGGATTGATTTTAAACCATGTGAAGTGTAGAGTTATTAATTTCTGGCTAAGAATATAGAGAGGTAAAGTGAATAAATATTCATAATTATGTTCTATTCAAAGTCACGTCCGTCATTAAAATCAAAATTCATAGAATTAGAACTAAAATTTATATCCGTCATGTCCACTCATAAAGATGAAAGATTGGACTCCTCATGGTTAAGATTGATTGAAGACACACTTAATCAAGCTGGTCTATCAAATGTTTGGTTAGGCCAAAAAAAAAAATTGTCAGGAATGGGGAGTCGCAGTTTGGTCAAACCGTGTTTGCAGAAATTATAGAATATATAAAAGCAACCATGTTTGTAAAAATTATTTCATCACCCTAAATAAATCTAATGCTTTTAGTTTATGTCAGTTTCGGTGAAGACTGCATAAATAACCTGTAAACAATAGTCGATTTCATGCGAACACATCACATTGTGATATGCAGTGCACACTTGCTTGTCGTCTCACATAGGAGATGAGTTTACTATATTTTTGTTTGCCCTTATTTCCAAAGGGAGAGACGTTTGTATCTGCCCCAAAAGTTAACCAAAGTTAGGTTTCCAAGTGCTTGGCACATAACAGAGCTTTTCATTCGAGAAGTGCCTCTCAGTTGAAAAACTTAGCAAGATTTACTTGTCTTATCATGTCCCAGTTTTTCTAAAAACACTACCAAAGATAATCGCCCAAGCACTATAGATAGTACAAAAAGAGTTGGTCCTACACGGCCACTTAGCGGTAGGTTAATGAAGCAACCTTCTTTGTTAAATTTGTAATATTCTGGTATTTACAGGTAGATTGTCTGTGTATCTTTTCATTCAACTCATGTTTGTATTCTTTGTATTCTCATAATACACTATATAATATCTCGTATATCTTTTGTGTCGTTTTGTGTAGTATTGTATTCACTGGTATGTTATATTGTTATTTTTTATATTCTTTGTTTTTGTACTCTCATACCCCGAGAGGGGGTCGAAAGAGTCGATAAAAATTAAAAAAGAAATTCTCAAAAAAATTATGGGCCGTTGCCATCCGCATGAATTCACACCGCAGAGAGCTATTTGATGCACTGGCCATTTATGGGGGTGCCATTTTACTTCTTGAAGTGTAGGCTGCGTCCTCGCGTGATAAAGCTACTTAGCAACACGACGCAGGGAGAGAAGAAAACGGCTAACGCAGTCGTCGTCTTTGAACGTCCGCTTCGCATCTATTATTCAAAACATTGTTATCATTACACTGTAAAACCATTTCAACAAATTCTTTCAGAAAGACATTCTTACCACAGCTCACATAATGTCATCAATACCATCTTTCCACAGCATGAGGAGTAGGACAAGGTCTTTTCTGCTGTATCATAAGTCTCCTTTGACCATACATCAGTGAGAAGCACAGAGGCCACTCTGATGCTCGTGGGCGCTAGTTACACTAACACCGAGACAACATCGAGCGAAAAACAAAATGAACCTAAATAGGCGCGCCGGAAGCAGTTTTGGATTGGGGGGGGGGGGGGGGGGGCAAACATTGGAGGGGGCTCAAGATTAGACCATGCATATGTTACACAATAAACACACACACACACACACACACACACACACATATATATATATATATATATATATATATATATATATATGTAAAGTGGCGTACGGGGGGTCGAAACATGGGGGACCCATAAAGTAATTTTGACGGTCTGTATGCTTGTGCGTGTGTGCGTGAGCAATAATGGGACTACAATACATTACGGAATGTGATACATTCAACAACGCAGTCATTGAGGAACATTGTAAGTTTTCCTTACATGGATTATGGAATGACGGTGTGAAACGATCGACAAATTATATACTGTCAGCAACATAAGGTGAATGGCATAACAATAAAATGCGAGCGAGCGAGCGAGCTTGAAAATTTTGATATTCCACAGTTCCAAAACTGGAGTTTTAATTGTAGCTACATATTTCGCTTTGAAATAAATGGGGGCGCATCGGGCGCAACTGCTGGCAATTATTGGCAGCAACATTAGGAGAATGGCATAACGATTCAATGCGAGCGAGCGAAGCGAGCGAGCTTGAAAATTTTGACATTCTACAGTCCCAAAACTGGGGTTTGTAGCTTTATCTTTCACTTTGGAAATTAATGGGGCGGCGCATCGGGCGCAACTGCTGGCAATTACTGGCAGCAACATTAGGAGAATGGCATAACGATTCAATGCGAGCGAGCAAAGCGAGCGAGCTTGAGAATTTTGACATTTTACAGTCCCAAAACTCCCGTTTGTCGTTTGTAGCTATATCTTTCGCTTTGGAAATTAAGGGGGGGGGGGGGCATCTGACGCAACTGCTGGCAATTACTGGCAGCAACATTAGGAGAGTGGCATAACGATTCAATGCGAGCGAGCGAAGCGAGTGAGCTTGAAAATTGTGACATTTTACAGTCCAAAAGCTGCCGTTTGTAGCCATATTTTTTCCCTTTTATTCATTTATATACATATTTATTTTATTTTCTTTGTTTATTCATTTATCTTTATTATCATTATTATTATTATTATTATTATTATTATTATTTTTTTTTTTGGGGGGGGGCTTTTTGGGGGGGGGGGCAAAAATGCGTTTTGCCCCCCCCCCCCACTTTTTGGATTGGGGGGAGGCCGCCCCCCTGCCCCCCCCCCCCCCCCCCACTTCCGGCGCCTATGAACCTAAAGTTGGGACAGATTCAGATCAAATCTAGCTGAGATGTATTCATCGACATTCAAGATGTTACGCGGCTCGGTGGGCGCAAGATAATTGTTCCCATCTGGCTTATTGAAACAATTACGAATACATGAGGACTGATTGATCTCAAAACTGTCCGTAAGATCAATTGCAATTGAATATAGAATTGATTTTATGACTAAGTGCAACAGTTCCGAGGAGACCAATGTGTGAGTAAATAAACTTAGAATGCGCATGGCACAAACACACTTACCACCTCTCATCTTATACCGGAAGACATTGACGGGGTCATACAAAAGGTCCGTAAAGGCAGCCAGAGCCTCGTAGGTTGCGACGACGTTGTCCACGTCCATGCGGAACATTGCACTCCGCCCGTGGTCACTGAATATGACCTTGTCGACATCGCCCTTGTCATTTAGTCTTTGTCCAAATCGTGAAAAAGGGAGGTCATTACAGATTATCGGAAGGATCGAGGGTCATCGTGGTCACTATCTTCTTTCTATCATCTTTATCAACGTTGACAAAAATAATCCTCTGTGTGCCACATTTATTCCTGTCCACAGATTTATTTGTGAAATTTGTACACATTTAACTCTTTGGCATATAGAAAGGGTTAAATATAACTATTATATATATATATATTATATATATATATATATATATATATATATAACTAGTACATCTTGCCTTAGCCTATCATCCTAGACCTATACTAGGGATATTTCATTCACGTATAAAGAGCCATTAAGGTGTAATGCTTTAAGACATGGTTGCCATGTAGATTACACTTTTATTATAAAGATATGAAAACACATCGTCAAAGGTACAAGTTGAAATTGTGAATATCACGGCAATAATATTCAATAAATTTCTAATACATTTCAGACACTTAAGAGTTTATTGAAATCATAAAAAATAAATTTAACAATATTTCATTTTTTCATGAAGAGAATTCGAATAGCTTATGAGTATTCATGAGCAAAAAAAAAGTACAAACCAATTGAAACCAACTGGTATCAACTGGTTTCCAATTTTCAATGTTTTAGTTTCTGGGTTTTAATCTGGAATGAAGTGGTAAGCAAGTCCAGTCAGGTATATGAGTTTCAAATTGTGTCATCTAACTACTGTATTTGCACACAAACCGACTCACACGCACGTACACACACACACACACACACACACACAAACAAACAAGCACACACAAAACACAATCTAGCAATATTGTAGGATTATCCTGTAGTTTGCTCCAACAGACAGATACTCCCACAATGTTGATTTTTTAACCCTTCCGGTGTTGACGGAATAAAGGTAAACGTAAGAAAATCATGTCAAAATACGAACACAATGTAGCTCTTGCTTTTATACTAGGTGTTTCAAAAAACATTTCCCACTTTTGATTCTTAATAATTCATAAACTATATATTAGATAATTCACTGTCATTGATATGAGTAATAGCTGAATAGTGTACAATATGGGTGAAGGAGGTTTGAATGTGAAAGCATAAATCAGTTTTGTGAAATCCATGATTAATTTCACAGTTAGGTTCCAGATTTTGCTCTATCAATTTTCAACCCTCTGTACAACATTTCACTTTGCACAGGGGTCAATGGGTGTGTATAGGAGTGTGTGGTTAACACCCTGACAATGGTCCTAAACAATGGTTAGGGTTTGAATGCTTCATTTTATTCATGAGAAATTCCACTATCACAACTAGTCTTTATTCAGCCTCTGGCAGTATCTGTGTAAAGTCAAACGTCTGCCGATACTGTCGTTAGGTCTCGACAGTGCTCTCCCTACATCTGAAAAACGAAATTACAATGAATACCTTCTGTTCTGTCGTAAACATGGTGACAGGAAGCAAAAAAAAAAATCAATTAGAGTATACACTTGTGTGTAAATGGAGCCTTGAATAAATCTACTGTAAAACATATCGCCCCAATGATAAATGCTGCTGAACTTTTTACCAAAGATGATGTCTTTTTATCAAAAAGCGAAAAATTTGTCAGAGTATTGAATTAGTAGACAGTTGTATGTAAATGAGGAACTTTAGATCATTTTTGCTTATTCATATCCCAAATCTAGTGATATGTGAAGCAAAAATTGAAAATGATTGCCAGCTGGAATGGAATGTGGTGTTTGCAAGCACATGGAAACATGTGCTTCCTGTTTCCATGTGCATGCATTTTACCCTTTACCGTGCATGAATCCAGACTAGCAGTGCCCAGGGCAATCCACATGAATTACTGATTAAGCATTCATGTGCCTGGGAGCTCGAGACTGACGCCTAGTCAACAGGTGGTTCAGGCATGTCCATTGTTCAGAGCCATTGTCAGCACACACTCACATACACATCATTGGTTCCTGTGCAAGGTTCAATTTTTGTACAGAGGGTTAAAATTTGACCAAAATCTGAAACCTTACTTCAAAATCAATCTTAGATTATGAAACTGATTTATGCTTTCACCTTCAAATCACCTCCAACCAAATTGTACACTATTCAGCTATTATTTATATCAATGACAGTTTTTTTTTCGGATGAATAGTTTTCGAACTGTTAATGATCAAAAGTGATAAAATGTTTTTTACAACACCTAGTATTTTTAGGCCTATATACAAGTGTATATATTTCCCATGAAAATTTACCATTTTAGAAAGGAACGTAACAAAATTACCCGAGTACGGTTAAGAAATACTCAGGCTTAATGTGCGAAATAATGTTGGTAAATTGTAATAATGAGGCAAATTTCTACCCACGTATCAGTTGCCCAACAAAAATTACCCAATACGCAAAAGGAATGCGTCACTTACACAGCAGCGCAGCGGGGCAAAAAGTACGTAAGTCTCCATTACGAATTCTGTTGGTAAATATTCGCCCAATATTTAAGTAAAAAATGATTGCCCTATGTTGGTTCAATCACTTAAAAGCTCAATTGGGGGATAATTGCCCAGAATGATTTTTTTTTCTTTTTTTTTACCAACCAACAATCACGCAACTAAATTTACCTACTATACTTTAAGATTGTATCAAAGGTCTTAATCAATTGTATCGAAAAACAAATATTAAAACTGAAATCTATTTGTTGATTCTTAACCATTTAACCTCCCCGTTTTGTCTCCCTTTTGATTCGTTGCCAATAGTTAGGTCTCCAAAATAAACAGTCATTGTTTACCACGTTGTACTTATAGGAACAAATAACAATATCGCATAAGACTTGGCAACCAAGGCAAGCACGTATGTGTGATGTTTAGAGTAATTGTAATAATCACGAAATTGTCCTTTAAAAGTAAACAAATGATACAACGACACTTTGAAGATGTTTATAGGCCTATACCTTATGGTTCGGACTCGTGAATGTGAGAAAAAGTCGCCCACAGCGTCGCGCCCAACGTCGTGGTACTCTAGCACTTCTTTCGTGAGGATGTCGAACAGTTTTGGAGCGCTCTGCCGGAGGTCGTTTGCGATCTTGAACCCGTCGACGAGCATGCTCTCACCTCCTTCACCGTCCGCCTGCACAATGCAATGTAACATCTGGACCTGCGGAGGCAAGACGTTGCTAATGTCGAAGTTAAAATCCGCAAAAGCTTAGACACAGCCATGCAATCTCGTGATACGAATTCCGAAAACCTACAACTAACTTATCATAATTTATCATTGTAATATTGATGAAGATAACAATGATAATAATGATGATGATGATGATAATGATAATAATAATGATAATAATAATAATAATGATAATAATAATAATGGTAATTATCATTATTATTGGTATAAATTTACAAGAAATTTACCCACACTTTAAGTAGCGTACTCTCCGCGTAGAGCTCTGATAGGCAGGTTTTACGCAAGCCTTCGCAACACAACGCAACTGCAGGGGCAGCGGAACCGGGGGGGGGGGGGGTGACTGGGGGGGGGGGGCTGCACCCCCCCCCCCCCCCCCCACACACACACACACACTTTTGGATCGTGAAAAAAAAGGGGGAAAAAAAGAAAGAAACGGGAAAAATCGGGGGGGGGGGAAATCACACTACCCGAATTTCTCACAAAAAGTGTGCTTCAGATCACTTTATCTTGATTTTCAAAAACGCAAAAGCTCCGTCGAGTGGGAGGGGGCATTCCCTTCCCACACCCTCCCCCTCCACCTCATTGGACTTTGTACATACATACAGATGATGCACACGCGGAATAAGAGCTAAATGCCGTGATTTTGCTATTAACACTTTCCTGAAACAAGGAAATCGCCAAATTGTGTCTCGCCCATTCGCGTACAAGGAATTAATATTTCTTATAACTCCCAGAAGTTAATTGACCTGCTTATGATCTTAGACCTTGTGGTGACCTTCAACACCCTAGGGGACATTTACCATCCAAGTTTGGTCACAAACGGACAAAGGGATCAAAAGTAATGAGCCATAATCGAAACGCGCCATAAAAACTTAACATTGGGCCCTAAAAATTTGTTGACCCATTTCTGTGACCTTTGACCTTGTGATGACCTTTAACTCCCCAAGGGACATCTACCGTCCAAGTTTGGTCACAAACGGACATAGGGATCAAAAGTTATGAGCCACGATCAAAATGCGCTCTAAAAACATAACATTGGGCCCTACAAGTTTGTTGACCCCTGTCTGTGACCTTTGACCTTGTGACGACCTTTACCTCCCCAAGGGACATCTTCCATCCAAGTTTGGTCACAAACGGACAAAGGGATCAAAAGTTATGAGCCATAAACGAAATGCGCCCTAAAAACTTAACATTGGGCCCTAAAAGTTCGTTGACCCCCGTCTGTAACCTTTGACCTTGTGGTTACCTTCAACTTCCCAAGAGACATCTACCATCACCCAAGTTTGATTGCCATTGTAGCAACATGTGTCGGGTTACGTGTGATAAGAGAGTCTTGCAAGTAAACTTTAACGTATGACCTCAAATGACCTTTGACATCATCACATGACCTCCGACAACACCATAACATGAAGATACCCCTAGTGCTTCTATCACCCAAGTGTGGCTGCCATTGCTGTAACAGTTGCCAAGTTATGCATCATAAGAGAGTCTTGCAGGTAAACTTTAACATTTGTGACGGACGACGGACGACGGACGGACGACGGACGGACGCCATTTGGATTCCTTAGTCTCGCCTTCACCTCCGGTGGGCGAGACAAAAAGTCCAAATTACTTCCATAAATATCTTTTTTTTGGGGGGGGTGTGGGGGATCTAGAAAAAAATTTAAGTATTGCACCAAAAGTTTGCACCAGATCGCTGAATTTCTGGTCTGAAAATGTAAAATCACCTTCGTGTGGGAGGAGAAATATCCCTTTTGTATATGCACCCTCGTGAGCATGCCTTTTCTGTTTGATTGCTTAACAGACAACGTTCATGAAATTAATTGTAACAATAAATGAATACAAGAAGTTTATTTAAATGCTACCACTTTACAGGCGAATTGTTCAATAATAATCCACATCAAAATATCCTGCTACCTTACACAAGTGGGGCCGTTTCAAGTCGATAAAAGACGGAAAAACATGCATCAAATTGCACCATTTACAACATCAAAATGCAAAACGTTCTCACCGTTGGAGGGGGAACACCCCCCTCCCACACCCTCCCCCCCCCCCCCGTCCCCTCCGCTCGCTCGGGCTCGGTCGCTTCGCTCCCTCGCATAGTAACCACCGTCCTCCCAATATCACAAGATCATTATCCAGGCTACGCCGGTGAGTCTAAGCGGGGGGTTTCAAGTCGATAAAAGACGCAAAAAGATGCATCAAATAGCACCATTTACAACATCAAAATGCAAAACGTTCTCACCGTTGGAGGGGGGAATACCCCCCTCCCACACCCTCCCCCCTCCCCCCCCCCCCCCCGTTCCCTCCGCTCGCTAGGGCTCGGTCGCTTGGCTCCCTAGCATAGTAACCGCCGTCCTCTCAAGATTACACAATCATTATCCAGGCTACGCCGGTGCGTCTAAGCAGGGGGGGTTTGACCTTGATACACCCCCCCCCCCCGGCTGCGCAGCCCCCCCCCCCCCCCCAAACTGAAAAACGTTCCGCGGCCCCTGAACTGTACGCCATCTTCGCGCCAACAATACGCCACCAAACCCTGCCCGTTCACGCCAGAGCACTTTTGATGCTCACGTATAACATGGCGTAGTGTTGCGTTCAGTTTCGAAGACATTAGTTGCGTGGACTTGCGTAGATCTGGCGTCTATTTGCGTAGACTTGCGTAGACCTGGCAATCATTTGCGTATAGTATTGCCTTACAGTTGAGTATTATTATAGGTTCAGATTTGGCATTCAAATGCCTGACCCACGTTGGAAAACTACTTGATATCATTTTTCCACTGGACTCTGAATTGCTGGTGAATCTATACTTACCTGCATGTGCCCTTCTAGACTTTATTATTTTTTTCTGTACTCTCTAAAGAAAATCGAGTGAAAATATTCACTCTTGAAGGAGTGAATATGAATTTTGGGTGAAAATCTTCATCTTCACTTGTTTTAGCGTGACCTCAGGGATCAGTCTCCAAAATCTTCGCGGGATTCCAAAATGAGTGCAAATTGCTTTTACGCTCGCTATACGCAAAATACGCTATGGGGATACGCGCTTCCTCGGAACCATACATGACCCTACGCCGGTACTGCGCAAGCCCTGCGCGTATCATCATAATTATTTTTCGTGAGTATACGCAGCTAATTTCGGCGTTGTCGCTACGCAACTCTATGCACAGCCCGGTGTGAAACCCCCTTTAAAGGGGTTAGATCTTTCGCTAGATGAGCTTGTGCTTTTGCTTGAAGCAATTGCTTCTTATAGATAAAAATGTCGTTGCTGACACTCACATCGTATGTGTCGTTGAAATAAGTCAGGTCGGTGTGCATGCTCAGGTAGTTCGACGTGTAGGCTGGGTTACTCGGGTCCACCTTTACCTTCACATGGAACGTCTCCCTATTTATACGTGCATATTGGGAAAGAAAGCACTTGTAAATGCAAATAGCAGAATAAATTAGCCAGTTCGGGGTTCCAGTCTGCGCATGAGCAGAAAAAGGTCATTTGTACTGAGAAACCGGTTGGTCTTTCTATTCACTGAGATTACATAATAATTATTCATGTAATCCCTATAGATGGTGCTTGTCACTTCATCCAAGATGAAAAGCATGTCGCTTTGAATCGAGTGAAGTAACTAACCAAATGAGAAAAATGAAAGGTCATTTCGTACCCATGAGCACATGAGCTATCTCCGAACTGGCTTATTCGGAGAAGCGCGTGATGCTTTTCTTCCCCTGTGGACTTATGGATCATTTCGGCATATTGAAATCTGCAAATAAATATGGATCCGATCACCTCACATCACCTCCCCTAAATCAATGGTAGTTTACAGGGATACTTTTCGTACAAAGTCATCAGACATGTGTTATACCACTGCCAACCAAAGGACAATTCCGGACGCGTGCAGAAAGAACTTGATAACAGAAAATGGACAAACTATTAACGAGGACAACAATGACAGCGTTATCAGAGTCGGGCGATTAGATGAGGAAGTCGTGAAAAATTGAAAATTTCTTTTTTTTTTTGCAAATCAATTGATTACAGTAACAGTCGATATTGATATACAAATGAGTGTGCTGATGTCATAACCTTATAATTTCCATTAATACTGTAGGCCTACACAGCAGTGAGAAAAGAAAATAGTAAAATTTGATTTGATTAATGGTTATGCTCATAATTAAGCCTTATTTTTTCTTTTTTGATATATATTAACTGGTCCAGAATTGAACTGTGATCCTCTCTCGAGCATCATTTGAAACTGCTTTTGACATCGAATGCATACAGGCTGGAGCTGTAGATATTGCATAATACGAATTATGACCAGGTTCAGGGTAATAATTATAGATGAAAATAGCAAAATAATGTATATTTCTATCATATAAATTCTCTGAACAAGATTCATGAATGTGAATCGTAGCACCCAGGTGAGAGACGGACTGAGGGAGAGCGAGAGAAAGCGGATACCCAATCACAACAGATGGGTTCTGAAATGTATTCAGATCTTATGCATGCGTCGTTCACAAAGGTTACCCTCAGCAACTACAAATCTTGCAGGAGGCTTTAGCCCCGCCTACCAACAATTCTATACACGTGAATTCAATACCTACAGTGCAGTGAGAGGGAGCAGGTCAATGAAACGCTTTGTTACAAGGCCGTAGGGAAAATAAATCCTGTATTTATACATGTACATCTATAGAATTTAACCGGTTTATTCCAATTTAAGCTGACATTGGCTTTGTTTACAGGAAGAAATCTTTTCCATACGCGACCCAAATCCAGAAGGGTTCATCAAAATCTCACATTATCAGGAAACCTATTTTAAACCGCGAAGGTCAAAACGCAAAACCGCGAACGTCAAAAGGCAAAACCGCAATGTTAAAGTAATACAAACATAATGTGTAGGCCCCAACTTTAATAAAACTCTGTCGAGCTCTTTCTACGGATTGATTATGAGGCACTGGGGACCTGTCTGATAATCCTAGACGTACTGTTTTCCTCCAGTGTTTAAAAAAATCACCTTAAAAAACTCCACGCATTGTTTCATTCGAATAACAGTTTACTATAGCTTACTAGTTCGGTTCCATATTACATATTACAAAATTAATCATAATCATGATCTTGTCTACTGTATTCTTCATTTCATGCTATGTGTTCACAACAAAGTCTGGACTGAGCAATGTTGTGTGTAAACATACCGTCCAGGCCCGTAGCCAGGATTTTTCAAGGGGGGGTGCGGTCACTAAAAAAACGGACCTTCGGTACCAAGACCAATGATGACACACACACACACACACACAATTATATATATATGTATATATTCTTTGGACAACCGAACTACAAAAGCTGTATAAGAATTTGCGCGCGAAGCGCGCCGCAAATTGTGAATTTTGACTGTTTTAATGACGTTTTAAAGTCTCGAGGAAATTTGTATTTTTGTCTGTTGCATGCAATCGCGTTACGGTATTTCATCTAGGAAATAGTAAAAACTCATTTTGCCAGGAAGTTGCAAAGTTTAATTGTGTTCGAGACTCTGCGCGCGTAGCGCGCCGCAAAATTGAGAATAGTGATTTTCCTGGTGTTGTTTTAACTTTTATTTTTTCTATTGTATACCCGCGTTAGCAGGCCTGAAGCCAGGATTTTTAAAGAAAGGGGGGATTGCGTTAATTAACAAAACGGTCCTTTGATACTGTCCCGGGAGGGGTAGCGACAATTAAAAGGTGGACACCATGCTCCCACATGGACTTTCAAAATGGCCCCTAAACGAGTAATGATCATATGATTTTTTCGGGCCTTAAAAACAAGTATTCCTTAAATGTTTCCTGCACCCTAAAGAAGTACTTCATCATGATTGAACAATATACCATTTCCCCAAATTTCGGCCTTTTTGATACCCTTTGATTATATACGCTCGTACATCACACTTTCCATCTAATCCGTGAGAAAAAAACGACCCCTATTACGCGTTTTCTTTAGCGAGTATGGTCACGGTGTCCACCTTTCAGTTGGAGTTTTCCATCCCATTGGATGCTGTTTGGAAGATGAAACATTCATTTTACTATACTATACAGTATATCAGCCGTTGGTATGCGAGTTTGTCAAAAACGAAAATGAATAAGAAATTTTTTAAAACAAAATGAATTGTAAATGTGAACCATTTATATTTTGCCTCCTTGTGGTAGGATATTTCCAGCATTTCCGAACTTTCAAATAATCACTTTAGATTTAATAATATTAAAGGTAGTAGATCCGATTCGCAAACATCTCCAATATCAGTCAAATGTCATATTAACCCTCATGCTAAGAAGGTTTTCTTTGTGAAATTTGGAGGTCAGTGAAATTCAAAAATCAAACATCCGTTAGCCATTGGAAGAAATTGAGTGCAAATTCAGACCTCAGGCTTAGTGCTCAGATATTTTCCTATTTGATTTGATCTGTCTTACTGTGCACACTAAGATACATACTGGAATGGTTATTTCTTATCTATTAAATTACAGTAGCATATTTGGTTACTAGCTGTCTCTAGGCATTTTCGAATTTGGGCTGCAAAGAGATCTACTACCTTTAAGTTAGAAGAGAGATAAGTAAATAATGATAAAATAAACAAACAAAAAAGAATGAGTTTCTTTTGTAATACTATCTGAAAAACCTTTTACTTTACCATTTTACTTCATAGCTCAGCACTTTCCATTCTCTCTCATACCCTCTTACCCATTACATTTAAATGAAATACAACTAAAATGAGTTTGCGTGCCTGCATAATACTCTTTGGAAATTATAAGTGAGAATGTTCTTAGGTTTTGGCTCACTTTAAAATGAGAACCAATAGAACGGTCACAACATGAGAAAATGTATAAGTAATAATCAACAGTACATTTCCGAATTTGGCCTGCAAAGAAATCCGCTACCTGTAAGTTAGAAAAGAGATTAGTAAATAATGATAAAATAAACAACAAAAAAGAATGATTCAAATTCATGAAATTCTTCCGTCGAGATGCTTTCATTGCAACTGATTGACAAATTGCCCTGCATCAACGTAAATAAGCACTGAATTGATCAGTGTTTTAGTAGTAGCCATGATAAAAAATCATGGGCGTACATACTCGAGCGGGATTCGAACCCACGACCTCCTGATCACCGGACAGGCGTCATCTCCACTAGACCACCGAGCTTTCGCCCGACAGCAAGTGTTGGCTCTAATCCTTTAGCATGCAGCGGGTACTGCGTAATTGTTCAAATTCATGAAATTCTTCCGTCGAGATGCTTTCATTGCAACTGATTGACAAATTGCCCTGCATCAACGTAAATAAGCACTGAATTGATCAGTGTTTTAGTAGTAGCCATGATAAAAAATCATGGGCGTTACGCAGTACCCGCTGCATGCTAAAGGATTAGAACCAACACTTGCTGTCGGGCGAAAGCTCGGTGGTCTAGTGGAGATGACGCCTGTCCGGTGATCAGGAGGTCATGGGTTCGAATCCCGCTCGAGTATGTACGCCCATGATTTTTTATCATGGCTACTACTAAAACACTGATCAATTCAGTGCTTATTTACGTTATGCAGGGCAATTTGTCAATCAGTTGCAATGAAAGCATCTCGACGGAAGAATTTCATGAATATGAACAATTACGCAGTACCCGCTGCATGCTAAAGGATTAGAACCAACACTTGCTGTCGGGCGAAAGCTCGGTGGTCTAGTGGAGATGACGCCTGTCCGGTGATCAGGAGGTCGTGGGTTCGAATCCCGCTCGAGTATGTACGCCCATGATTTTTTATCATGGCTACTACTAAAACACTGATCAATTCAGTGCTTATTTACGTTGATGCAGGGCAATTTGTCAATCAGTTGCAAAAAAAGAATGAGTTTCTACCGCCGTATCCAGAACAGAGCCTGAAACGGTGCAGGCTCAAGAAATCGTTTGTACTAATACGTCTTGTTTTTAAGACAGGCCTTTCATTTTGTTTTGTCTCTCCTGATCGTTCGTAAGAAATGCTAATTCATGACCACCTTTTCACAATTTGATTGGAGCATGCATTCATAATGGAAAATAGTTGACATAATAATCTATCCCCAGGCATTATCATGCCAACATGTACTTATATATACATGTACTATATCTTTGTGAGACGTAGATATAAAATGTCTCAGGTTTTCGATTATAGTAATTTCGAGGAAATTTCTTTAATTTTTATCATATATGTAAACTTGAGGCTATTAGATTTTCATCCACTTACCTCTGTTCCTGTGAAAAAATGCAAGTGTCAACCTCAATGTCATCCACGAATCGCACGTACTCGGGCGGCCAGTGGAAAAAAAAAAACACCGGTCACACGCGCCAAGGGCCATGGCATGCAGTGCCAATATAATAATAGCTCGCACAAATTGATACATAACATTTGTGTTTGTGTGCATGGGGACGATCCGATGGTTCATACAACAAAAGGGTTTCGTACAATTATTTTTAACATTGTTAAACGTACTCTTCCACATTTACGTAGCATATAATGTGTCTTTATATTTATTTGGATTGTTATCTTTAGAATTGCTAAAAACCGTTATTATGAAAAAGTGGACCTTTCAGAATTTGGGGGGGGGGGGGGGGTGCGTACGCACCCGACGCACCCCCCCCCCCCCCCCCCCCCCCCTGGCTACGGGCCTGCCGTCCCCTCTAGCAAGAAGCAAAACACTCTGTCCCTCGGATAGGACATAAAATGGAGGTCCCGTGTATGAGAGAGTCACAGCTCATGCACGTAAAACATCCCGCTTCATTCATTCATCGCAAAGAGCAGGGTGTCTAAGCCGGTGAAGTGGTTCCACCACACAACCAACTGGACCCCATGGAAGACCAGCTTAGTGTAGCTGAATATGGGCTATCCAGCCATCTTCACAGAAGGAAAATGAACAACAACAACAACAACAACAACAACAACAACAACAACAACAACAACAACATAAGGTAATATTTTTGTCAATGATTATAACACAGCTCCAAACTGTAAATATCCATTTTCTTCTCTCGTAACTTCTCTTCATTCAGGTATCCCATCTATATCTCCTCGTGTTCGTTTCTGTCTAGTTATTTTCCCTTTACTCTATCCTCGTTGGTTTAATTATGATATATATATGTATTCGAGGTTTAAATGGATCGCATAGTTTTGATTGAAACCAAACTTTATGTATCTAACATTCGTTGGTGAGATGATGAGAAATCTCTTGTATGAAATGTGAAAGACCATGTAATTCTAAAAGGAATTCAAAGTTTATTTGATCAAAATTAGTTTTGAAACGGCCGAGATATCCAAAAACAGAGCATTCCTAATAAAAGGTTTGACTCACCTTTTATTACGATAGCTTTGTTTTACTTTGTTTGTGGATGTCTCAGTCATACTAAAACCGATTTTCATCAAAAAACCACCCCAAACACCAAAACAGCAACAACAACAAAATTAATTCCTCTTAGAACGGTATGCTCTGGACTATTTCATAAGTGGTTTCTTGGTACCTCGCAAAAGATTAAAAGCCCAATCCTCATCTCCACCAATACTTTAAAATCCCTTTAAGTTGTTAATTTGTGTTGTCTGTCCAGGTTTTGATGATATCCCAGGAGAGATGTTGAAAGCTAGTGGGGAAGACGGTGTCCATGTTATGTGGAAGCTCTGTGATAAGATATGGAGGGAAGTAGAACTGCAGGACGACTGGTGCAAAGCCATCCCATTGCCAAAGAAGGGCTATATACCTGGAGGAATGCTCCAACTACATGCAGAAACAGCCTCATCAGCCATGCAAGCAAGGTGCTTTTGAAAATGATCAACAACAGGATGACGAAAAAGCTGAACAGAGAGAAACGAAAAAGCTGAACAGAGAGATCGCTGAAGAACAGGCAGGTTTCCGAGCTGGAAGAGGTACCAGGGACCAAATTGTTAACATTAGGAACATATTACTCTCGAGAGGTGCAGAGGCCACAAAATGCCACTGTATCTCTGTTTCATCGATTACAGTAAAGCTTTTGATTGTGTAGCCCACCAAGATCTCTATGGAATATAATATTAAAAATGGGGTTCCCAGCTCACGTTGTGCTCCTCATTAGTAAGCTCTATCAAGCCCAGGAATCTGCAGTAATAACTACATAGCAGGGGGATTCAGAGTGGTTCGATATTGGCCGAGGCGTCAGGCAACTAAGGCTGTATTCTGTCACCGCAACTTCTCTCTCAAAATATATGCTGAAATGATAATGAGAGAAGCATTAGAAGACTTCCAAGGAGGTATCAGGATTGGCAGTCAACGGATTACAAATCTGAGATGGCATGCAGCATGACACTACCATTGTATGCTGTCGTAGAAAAGAGCAAAATTAATGGACCTCCTGCATGGGAGCAGTGAAATCAGCTAGTGAGGCAAATGGACTCTTGCTGAACACCAAAAAGACAAACATAATGGTCATTGATGATGAGAGGCAGGATCATGGTGAAGTTTTCAAACTAGATGACAATGCCATTGAAGAGACCACTAGCTTTGAGTTCCTTGGCTCTTTTATCGACGTTAAAGGTGACTGCACCCAAGAAATAAAGAGGAGAACTGCCATCGCCAGAAACATGGTTCAAAGCATATAAAAATATGGAAGAGCAAGGTACCAGCAGTACTGAAGATTCGACTTCTTAAGTCAACAGCTTTTGCTGCCCAGCGGCTGCCAGTCATGAACACCGAAGAAAAGAAAACCATTGATTCCTTTCAGCTTTGGTGTTACTGGAGAGTGCTGAGAGCGTCTTGGACATCGCGTAAAACCAACACATGTGTCCTGGAACAGATTGGCTCTGAGAAGAGACTGCTTTGTAATATCATAGCGAGGAAACTAGCCCTTTTGGCCATGTCACAAGACATGAATGCTTTGAGAAAAGAATCATTCAAGGGATGGTCGAAAGGAAGAGAAGATAGGGTAGGCCAGCAGTAAGTTGGTTCGAAGACATCAGGAAGTGCACGGGAACAAACATCGTTGGCGCTACAAGAATAGCAGCCGACCGCACTCAGTGGAGAACTCTCTTGCGGACAACACCAGCATAAAAATCATGACTTGTGTATGCAACGTGACAAAGAAGAACAAGTGTGTGTGTGTGTGTGTTTGCGTGTGTGTGTGTGTGTGTGTGTGTGTGTGTGTTTATGTATGCATGTATGTGTGTGTTTTACCAGGAGTGTAATATGACTATACTGTAGGGTGCTTTGTTTCTTCAGTGTTAAAATTAATCTTTTATTTGCTAAAACTCATTCACCCATATTCGTCATTATTTCTCAATTAGCATGAACGCATTAGGATGTGAAACATGCACGTTTTCTTTCCAGAGGTTTGTTTCAACATGGGGAATTGAATGGAAAATAAATGTGTGCATGACCGGTCAGTGGCAGCTTAACTTATCAAATTTGTTTTGTATAAGGACTTCAAAAACGTGAATACGTTTATTACAACAAACTTGAACGTGCGATTTCACACAAAAATTCGATGAATTAACCTCTGTACCACATCACAGGTCGACGTTTACTTGTTTTTACTCTAGTGTACTACGCATGAAGCGGAATTGCGCTTTTCACAGAATCAACCCGCCGATTATAGGTTTTCCCGGTCAAATCATACTTTTGTCATTTAAATTTATTAATGTGCATTCAAATTCACACAGCGCACGCACGCGAAAATATACTAGGGTATTCAAATTCAGATTCCTAGAAATTATTTTTATTTATGGGCGTGCTATTTTGTCTTAGTGAAATCAAATTCACGATTGGGCATTCAGTTTCAAAATGCGAACACCGACTTTCCAACTTGTGCATTTAAATTCATGCGAAAGTCATGTGATAGTCCCAATGAGCTTGTTTGGAGCGTTCAATTTCATTTTCCCCCTTTTTTTTTTCATCAAGTTCCTACTTCGTGGAATCAATTTAACAACGAAAATGGAGTAAAATTTTTAAGAATGGAAAAAAAGCCCAACACAGCTAATGAAGGTTTGTATATAGTGTGATTACGATTGTTTAC
Source organism: Diadema antillarum (assembly GCF_040938485.1). NCBI lineage: Eukaryota > Metazoa > Echinodermata > Echinoidea > Diadematoida > Diadematidae > Diadema > Diadema antillarum. The sequence continues at coordinate 1,322,263 of NW_027271305.1, read as the reverse complement.
AGGTTCTACATTGTTCTCTGTTCATGTATTCTTTGTTTTTCATCTCAATAAATTTCAAATTGCAATGTCCAATCAGCAGTGCATTCAAACAATACAACGACAATTTAATCATATTTCTTCATGATACTGCATGCTGACAACACCCCAATACCAACTTGCACACAATGACAATTCATCAATTTTAAGACAAACTGACACACGATGATCTCACATAGTCCCGCAAAAGTAAACCAATAAGACAGCAATACTCAACAAATAAGACGGACAAAATGTTCATGTATCAGTTTTGATATAGTCGAAATTGTTGTTTTTTTTTTCCTCGAAGGTGTCGACCAACCCTCCTTATTATGCTCGTTTGTAGGTCTATACAGTGCCTAATGTTTGCTTGTTTGTTTCATTTTCCATCAAAGAAGATGGCTTGATAACCCATAATCAGCTGCAATAGCTGGTCTTCCATATGGGGCCCAGTTGGATGTAAACCTTAAACACCCTGCTCTTTCGTGTCTTTACGATGAAAAAATTAAGTGGGATCTTTTACGTGCATGAGTTGTGACTCTCTACACATGGGACCTCCATTTTATGTCCAATCCGAGGGACATGTGCCTTTATATTCCTTTTGGCTAAGCGAATTCTCGATTAACAGGTGGACCTCTACTGCAAAAGAAATAATCATCATAAATCCCAATTATATCCAAAGCCAAATGAAAAACACATGCATACACGTCCCCAAACTAACTAAATTCACGACTTCTTTGAAATTGAATGCTGTCTTATGAAGAGTTGAAATTGATTATATAGTTGATTTCAACTGTAAGTCTATGGCAGCCTGTGTGGTAAGGAAATTTAAAATCAATTTTATCTTTTGATAAAACGGGGCCCTGTATTGGGAACATGGTTGCCTTTTCACGAATTTGAATGACCGACGAGATTCCGTCGCCAGCTTGACATGAATTTGAATGCTTATTGATGAAATGCGTGCTCCTCTCTCAAATTTGCTCCGATAGTGAATTTGAATGCTCCGATAGTGAATTTAAATGCTCCGATAGTGAATTTAAATGCTCCGATAGTGAATTTGAATGTTCCGATAGTGAATTTGAATGCTCGGAGAGTGAATTCGAATAACTGGATTTTGAATTTGATTGCTAACTCAGTGCTGCAAGCGTGGAATGCGTGAAATCTAATGCTCGGAATAGGAACTTGAATGACAAAAGTATGAAATTGACCGGGAAAACCTATATTTTAAGGATATATTATACCCGTAGTTGCAAGGGGTCAGGTAGCCACAATCTCTCCGCCAAACGATGGAGCTGCTGAACCTTTTGCGGGACGTTTTCGATGACGGCGATTCAAGTCTTTTCACTTCGCACAGGAGTGCGAAGAGGGCCGGTCGTCTGTCAGGAGGTCGTTGAAGTCGAAGATTTGAACTCGATCCCGGCACGTGGCCGCATCCCACAACTGAGGTGGCACGTCGGCATAAGGGTCGGGGTCCGACTCGGAGAAAACATTACAGCGAAGCCAGGTAGCTGGTAGTGGCTTACATGGCCATCCTTCCATTGTATTGTCATCTGGAAAGCAATGTTAACAAAAGCAGACTGGTTTAAGTCAATGAAAACTTTTCGTTGTGAAAAATACATCCTCGGCTTCTTATATTGATAAAATAGTAGATGAATACGACTCTCCATAATATCCTATGGAGGAGTAAAGTCAGTAGTTTTTCATTATGTTAAAAAAGATGTGGAATTTCTTAATTGAATCGAAATTGATTTGATTTGATTTGATTTGTTTGTTTAATTTTTAAGAGGCCGCTATAAGGAAGCAATGCGTGTTTGTTGGTATAAAGCAACCACAAGACCTGTGAAGGACTATAGACTCGACGATAAGTGTCTTGATTTTGGGCACCTTCATTGCACCCATAAAAATGTACGGGACTCGAATCAGGGACTTCTGAGAAGTCCAAAAACAGAAAGGCCCTATAACAGTAAAGTTCTCCAAGCTCTCCACAGATGTCATACATCCTACTCGTTTCTCATCACATTTTGTGTGCTGACCATTGACATTCCCCTTGTTCGAACGAAAAAGTTTCTGGTACATCTTGGGAAATATTCCTTGTTGATTTATTATACCACTCCTGCACACCTTTGGCTATTCTTTTACGAATATGAACACGGTGCTTAAAAGCGAACGTTCTAGTGAAGCAAAGGCTGAAGCTCGTTTTACAGAGCTTGGAAAAACGTGAGCAATTGCTAGCAAGATCAAGCAATGAATGTCCGTTTCATACGTTTTTAAGTATTGCTTGGTCTATTTCATTGCTTGTGCTTGCCAGCAAAAGCATTTCCTCGCAAGCAATAAAAATTGTTTATCTTTATGCATATGGATTCAAGCAAAAGAGTAGCATAAGCAATTGCTACTTTTTATGCATTAAGGCCCAATGAAAATGTTGGAATGCGTAATTTCATAAAGTCTGGAATGGTATGTATCCAACCTATCCAAAAATAAATGAAAACATGGAATAGACATTGGCGCGATAACTGGTGTAGAGCACAAACTATAAACACATGATTTGCTAATGATTATGAAATTAGACCAGAATACTCTCGTGTTGATTTTAGTGCTTGAAGTGTTAAATAGATTGCGCCGAAACGAATTTGAATACTGGAAAACAGTATTGCGTAATAATATTATACCTCCTCGTCTCGCTAACCGCGTATTGAATGACCGCTTCGCGAAGTTGGAGTACTTTCTATGAACTTGAATGGTAATATTTCAGATTTGAATACATTTTCGACTGATCAAAAAAGAAGGCCAAAACCCTCAAAAGTGAATGATCGCACTGTCAATTTGACTAGCCAACTTACGAAATCTCAATTATACACCAAGCTGACGCCCTAGCACACTTTTTTAAGGTCGTATTGATATTGAATCCCCGAAACGCAGAGAATGGTCAAATACAATGGAACTAGGCACTAAAGACACCGACACCACCAAGTATACAGATACATGTGTATAATGGAAAAGAGTTCAATTTGCATACTTACTGTACATTACTTACATAATTTGTTTTGTAGTATCTTGTGATTAGTGTTATTAGAATGATTGCAAAGCGCTTAGAGGCTGTAATGTATAACATTAGCAAATAAGAAGAAGGTATTACTGTTGTCATTATTATTATTACCCAAATTAATACATATCGTATACAGGGTATAACTTGGTCCCTTACCCAAGACGGCTGCCCGTGGAGCTGGCATAAGCTTGTTCTTTTGCACCCCAATATCAATTAATATCGCTTCTCCTCAAGGTTGTGTCCTGTCCCCCATCTTTTTTATGCTTTAAAATTATGACTGTCAAGCTGATTACGGGAACACGAGCATTTTGAAATACGCTGATGACACGGTTATAATTGGACTGATGAGGAAACAAAATATCAGAGAACACTCGACTCTTTTGTACAGTGATGCGATTGCAACTATCTCAAACTCAATGAAAAGAAAACAAAGGAAATCGTGCTTGATGACAGAAAAAGACGGAGTGTTGTCTTAATACCACTTGTCATTAAAAGTCAGTCGTTGAAATTGTTCCAAAATACAGATATCTCGGTGTCATAATCGATCAGTGGTTAAGCTGGGAAGAACAAATCAAACAAGTACTGACAAAAGGTCATGCAAAGGCTTCATTTGAAGTGAGGAAGCTAAAATCCTTATTTTTATGTTAAAAAGAAAAAAAATATATTCTTCTTCCCCGCCCGCTGCCTTAGCTGTCGTCATCAAGAGAACCATTCTTATGGTTGCCTTTTCTGGTATTGCAGTCTAAAGAAGAGTGACCAAATGGAAATTCAAAGGTTATTAATAATAATAATTAGACAAATTTGTATAGCGCAGCTACTATGTAAAGATACTCTACTGCGTTGTAATGTAACAGATATTAGATTACTGATTAGACACACACAAAAAGTAACAAATTAATCCAAGGTTTCTGAAAAAAAGGTAAGTCTTTAACAAATATTTGAAGTCAGCAAGTGATGGGGCCTCCCTCATTTTCTCAGGTAATTTATTCCAAAGTTTTTGAGCAGCACAACTGAAGGCACAATCCCAAAGTTACTTTTGCTTTTAAGTGAGGTTGCTTTAGAAGCAACTATCCTGTGTACTTTGTAAATTATGAGAATATGAATGTGATTTCATTGATATTAATTCTGATAAATAACCAGGCGCTCGACCACGCAGTACTTTATAAACAAGTAACAAAATCTTGAATACAATTCTCTGCCTTACTGGTAACCAATGTAACTTCATCAAACAGGTGTAATAATATGTGAAAATTTTTGACGAACTGGACACAAGTCTCGCACATGCATTCTGATCACCCTGAAGCTTGGTTATCTGTGAATCTGGTAAGCCAAACGATAACCCATTACAATAATCAAGTCTACTTCTAATGAATGCGTGAACAAGAGTGTCAGCGTCTTCCAGTCTCAAATATCTACGAATGTGACGCAAGTTATGCAATATATAAAAAGCAGACTTGCATGTGGTCGGCATATGCTTCTTCATGTTTAAAAGCGAATCAAGCCATACACCCAGGTTTTTCACAGAGCTCGATGGTTTTACTTCCAAATCTCCAACTGAATTTTATTAATATCCAGCTTTGCTTCTTGTATTGGTGTCCCAACAACAAGAAACTCAGTCTTCCCATCATTAAGCATTAACTTATGTTTGGACATTCAAGAACGGACATATGGTAATACAAGATTCTAAGTTCGAAATACCGTCAATGTGTTCTTCACCATCAGGACTGAAGGAATTGAATTGAATTGAATTTATTAATTCTAACCACGGTAAAAAGCCTGCTGTCAGCTATAAAACTGTTTTTCAGCAAGGCCGTGAAATGATAACAAAACATAGAAATCGTACAATGAAGAGAATGCACATAAAAAACACAAAATAATCATTACAAACGAACGCTAGAAAAAAAGAAGAAAAAAAGTCACAGAGTATTATACACTGTGTAAGTACAGACAGAAAAAGGGGGAAAATCAAACATGTGACAAGTTATTGGGAGATAGTAATTACATAAGCATTGTGTACTTTGAAAAAATGTGATATAATCAGGTAGAATGATTAGCAAAGGAAATGTGCGAAATTGCTCTTGAAAATGCAGTAATTGAAGTTAAGGATCGTGCTTCTGTTGGTGATGTATTGAATGATCTCGATGCCGAATATACAGTGCTATTTTTAAGAATAGACGATTTGGGCTTAGGGAGGTTAAGAATATTTTCATGATTACGTAGATTATAGTGGTTTACTCTTTTCTCGAGACGTTCACATAAACTTTCTGGTAGAAAATTATTCAGCAGTTTGAAGATGAAAATCAATTCTTGCTTTTTCCAACGATCAATTAAACAGTCAACTTTAAGTGTACTATATAATGTTTGGCGGTTAAAACGATTATCAACTGGCAACACGATTCTCAGCGCCCTGTTTTGTATTATCTGCAATCGCCTTAAGTGCACTGAATTGCTATTCATCCACAGAGTACAACAGTAGTCAAGGTGACTTTGGATTAAAGTGTGGTACAGCGTAAGAGCTGTTGCTTCCTCTACAACTGTGTATCGTCAGCATAATAATGACAGGAAACATTTGGGAAACAGTAATACCCTTGAACCCTGAGGCACCCCATACGGAACATCGAAATTCTACATTACATCCTCTATCGTGATCTTTTGCTGTCTGTCAGAAAGATAAGACTCAATCCATGCAAGGACAGACTCACTCATGCCAAAAGATGAATGTAATATATTCCCGCAACAATATCCCGTGATCGATAGTGTCAAATGCAGCACTTAGATCGAGTAGTACCAAGAATGTTACTTTTTTATTATCCATCGCCAATAAAATATCATTCTTGATCTTAACCAAGGCCGTTTCTGTGCTATGAAACTGCCTGTATGCCGACTGCATACATGGAAACAAGTCATTACCCTGTGGTGTTCCAAAATCTGCTGAGTAACAGCTCCTTCAACCAGTTTATATTGTAAATTGCTGACTGGTCTTAGGTTGTCATAACTCAATTCCATACCACGTTTTTTGAGAAGTGGCCTAACTAGTGCCAGTTTCCACTCAAATGGAAAAAGACCACTGGAGAGAGACACATTGATGATTTTAGTAAAGACCGGGAGGAGTGACTCTGTGCAATGCAAAACAAGGTTTGTTGGCATAGGATCCAAAGAGCAGGACTTTTTACCCAGACTAGAAACTAATTTCTCAACATCTCTTAAAGATAACATTTTGAAATGATTGAAGTTTGCATCGTGTGAAGTCTGGAAATCTACAACATCAAAAGGACAAACCCAATCATCTACAGATGACTCAATCTGAGAATGAATTTTTACTATCTTATCACAGAAGAATTCTCCCAGATCATCAACAAATGTCCTCCTATCAATCTAGTGAGGTATTGCAATATGAAGCTTAGTCACATTCAGCAGTAATTTAGTAGCAAGGAAGAGACACCTTTGATCTGAACTATTTTCTTTGATCATTTGAGAGTGATATGTACGACGAGCACTATTTATAACAAATAGAGTTCTATTACGAGCAGGTTTGAAATTCTCATAATCGAGAGGAGATTACGTTCTCAACCATTTTTTTTTCTCAGTTTTCCTTCTTTCTCTTTTTTTTTGTGTTCTTACATCATCTGTAAATCATGGCACCTGTGGATGAGATGACACAGTCTTGGCAATTAAAGGTACATGTTTGTCCAAAATTCAACTAAGTGTATCATTGCATAAAGTAACCAACTCTGTAAGATCATTAGGAGTGTCTGTCTGTACAATTTTCAGTGAATTTGCAAATCAGAATGCCTGTTGGTACAAATGACCTTTTTCTGCTCACGCGCAAAGTGGAATTACGAACTGGTATAGTGCGAATGAACTGGCAAACGACTACCGCTGCAAAATGCGGGACAATTCGATATGTTAATTCTTTCAATATATTTGCAATTAGAACTTTTAATCATATCCATTAATTGGAATTTAGAGAGCCGGAGTAAAACCACACTGAAGATACCACCACCAATGCTATCATCTTCATCATCGTTACTAATTATCTCCACAATAACATAATCCCCATCTTCATCATCAGCTTCATGATCATATTCATTTTCATCTTCACAGTCATTATCATTGTCATAATCCTTACTTCATTTTGGGATCTCACAAATGTGACAGTTTTATGACTTATGTTATAATATTTGTTGACGTTTAACATATGTTATCTATGAGCTGTTATCATGATTCCTCCTAATCTTGTTTCATTTTCTTTCCCCTTCTCTTCTGTAGAACTTCCCTTTATGATTAATAGTGATATCCTAATCCGGTAAAATGGTATTATGGTGATTACATTTATCATTTTACATCCAAGATATCGATTATGTGCAATATTTGTGGAATTCAGGAGGAATTTATATCGATGATGCAATTACTGATGTTATTAACGCAGGTGCTTGCATTTGCATTTTGTGTGCAGCTGCTGCTTAAGGGCAAGACTGTTGGGAGGTGGGGGGAGGGGGCTGGGAATGGGAACGGTTATGTAGGGAACAGAGGAAGATCTCTTGAGTTTTTTTTTAATTATGCCAATTGACTCAGTTTTATGTCATGCTTCTATACGATAGCTCTTCCACTTTGAATTTGTATGTAAGTTCAGTTATTCATTTATGTCCTTTTCGTGTTTCCGACATTCTAAACACCATCATTGAAATATGTACTAATCTCGCAATGAATTTCCTGGGTTTTTTTTTTTGAAGATTAAAAATGAATTGCCTTTATTGAATTTGCTGTATCTCATTTGTACAACATATTCACTGCAGAGATTTCTAATAAATTCACTTGAGTTCAAAATATGGAATTCAAAACATAGAATTGCGTTGATATCAGCAAAATTACTAAATACAAAATAGTAACTACTACAGGCATTGCAAGAAAAAAAAAACCACATTCCCACTTCTGATCCTTAATAGTTCGAAAACTATAGTTGATCAATTTGATCAAGTTGATCTAGTTGATCAGATAACACTGTCATTGATATGAGTAATAGCTGAATAGTGTAAAGTTTGAGGTGATTTGAATATGAAAGCATGAATCAGTTTCATTAAGTCCATGATTAATTTCAAAGTTAAGCTCTAGATTTATGCCAATTGTCAATGCCAATTTGAACCCTCTGTAGAAAATTGAACTTTACACAGGAGCCAATGATGCGTTTGTGAGTGTGTACTTACAATGGCCCTGAACAATCGACATGAAATTTGTATGAATGCCACGAATACCATCTTTTCAGAGGTCTGCTGATAGTCTCCTGCTTCAAGACATACGAATGCTTTAATAAGTAATTCATGATGAATTGCCGAGGTCAATGCTAGTCTGAATTCCTGTTACATCTTTCCGGGCAAGCTAAGCGGGTTTGTTGCATTTAGGGATTTTCCAGCCCGCAGAATAATTACTTCGGGAAGACAAGAATCTGGGCTAGTTTCGCGTGCGTTTTACCCGCTGCGCTACTTACGTTCTACTTACGTTCTAGTTGCGGACGACGTGCGAGCACTGCGAAGTACCTGCGTTACAATTACGTGTTACCTGCGTAGGAGTTGCCTGCAAGGAGCGGCCATTACGAGCCTCCTCCTGGTGTTCTGCGTGGACCTCTGCAGTTTTTTTTTACCATGCTCAGGGCCTGCTCACACCTTTGCGGGCATGCCTTGCCTGTGACTTGTAAGGGGCAATTTTGCTAAACGGAGGTCCCTGCAGATGACACTCACCCGGCAGTTCCTACCATGTATCTCGCCCGTAGTTGCCAGGAGGTGCGCACGCAAGTCCGATTTACTTGCAGCCAAGTTTGAGCGAGCGTGGAGCGAGCTGTACGAGCAAATTTCGTGCATGCCGAGGGTCAGTTACTGTCTTTCTGCTGGTTAGCTGAAGGTCGGCTGCTGCCAAGATATTGACATTCTGTAGGGACTATACCATATTAAATTCCTCCAGTGTTAACCGTCAATTGCCACCCATTGCATACACAATACATCTCAGGATGAATGAAGATTAGCTGTGATAGTGACATTTCTCATGAATTTGTAATAGATCATTCAAACCCTGGCCATTGTTCAGTACCATCGTCTGGGTGTTAATCACACACTCCTATATTGACATCAATATTGATCCCTGTGCAAAATTTGTACAGAGTGTTGACATAGAGTAAAATCTGAACCCTAACTTAAAAATAAATCGTGAATTTAATGAAACTGATCTATGCCTTCATTCTTAAATCACGTCCATCATACTTGTACACTATTTAGCTATTGCCCATATTAATGTCAGTGTTATCTGATTTTGATGTATAGTTTTTGAACTATTAAGGATCAAAAGTGGGAAATGTAATTGTAACACCTAGTATAAATCTAGTCACCATTGAAGTTTATTGTAGGCATAGTAGTCACACCAGGGAGTCACCTGTCTGATCACAGCACTGCCTTATAGAATTTTTAAAGGATTTCTATGTTTGGGCCCAGTGGGGGAGGGGGTGAACATGTTGTCCAATTAAACAAGTTGAGATCGTTTCACCCTAGTCACTACTAGTTGTGCTAAACCTGCCATGTTCGGGGAAATTTCTTCATGAGGTTTTCAAGAAGACGCTGAAAATGGGGAAAAAATCTCACATCACACGACGCAAGCTACATGACGAACGTCTTACAATAAATGATATATCGCAATAGTTCACTTTGTTAGCGAACAAGGGGAAATGTATATTGATTGGTCAATAATGTCATAATCATATTGTTTTCGGAAATTATGACGTGTCATAAAATTTGAACCGGGAAATTTAAAGTCTACTAATTTGATTTCATACAAATCTATGAATTAACGCGTTTTTTTTTTTTTGCAACTTCTACGATTCTGACCTTCGCTGATTTCACTCCCCTGATCTATTCCAACCAATTTCCAATTAAGACATAGGGTGGAATTCCACTTAAAATCTGGACTTGTTATAAAGATGGATTCTTGAAACAGTAAGGTAGCAGAGCTGACACGATAACTTACTGATTTTCCATCTTCACTTCGCCTCACCGTCTGTACTCCACACTTTGCTAAGATCCCCTGCAGATCAACCGATCGAGACTTGGAAGACTTGTTGAAGCACTCGTTACATCGACAGTTATCTCTCAGCCAGCTGTAGGGAAAAGCGTTTTTCGCGGTACTCCCGCTAACCTCTATGCCACCATCACTCTGTCCATCCCGTGCCCATGTTACTTCAACCCGGTCACCAACATCAGACCATTCGACGTTGGCAAGCCTGAATTCAGAATATTCCTCCCATCGTGGATGCAGGAGTCTTTCAGAGGCGAAAGTAGTGTCCAGGACTGACATCTCCTCCTCTGTCAAGAAGGGGACGTCGGATGGCATAAGGGAACTCTGAGAAGCCGAAGCGAGCGAAGCCAATACGACTTTGTGACGTCCAACAAAGTTTGGAACATTGAGAACCCTCGTCCGGCATTTCTGCGGCTGACTGTCGCAGCTCGTAGCGGACGAAGCCCGAGAAGAAGGCAAGTAACGACTGTTCTGTCTTCGAATGTTCAATGCAGACGAAAAACGAGAGAACTTCCAAACACCTATGTTACATAATGATTCCTTCAGTCCTCGAGGGGCCCAAAATGCGGCCATGTTGCTGAAGATGTTTGGCTAGTGTGGAGGCTGACGCAAAAGACAGTTAAAAGTCTACCACAGTGGTGCGGTGTGCGTCTGTTGGCAATTTGAGGGAGGAGGAGACTATATTTCTATGAAGACGCAATGACGAGTGTCAGTGGTGCCCTGTGTAGTGCGCGCGTACTGTACTCATGGTACACTGTAAAAACATCGGTGTTAGATTTAACACCATGGGTGTTAAATCTAACACCGATCAAATTTCAATAAAGGACCACACCCACAGGTGTTGAAAATGCACTGTGATGGTGTTGAAAAGTGTTCACCTGACACTTCGTGGTGTTAATTTGACACTGTACCTGGTGTTATTTTGACACTGTACTGGTGTTAATTCAAAAATGACACCACATGGTGTTGATTTGATATTTGTTGGTGTTAATATCAATGGTTTAACACCCGTCCAGCTTCAATAAGAGACCACACCAGCTGGTGTTACTGTGGTGTAAATTTATTTTCACATTTTTTCAAAAATCTACTATTTCAATGTAAAATTCTTGATCGTCTTGTTTAAATAAAAAATCAACAAGAAGTGCAGTTACTAAGAAACTCTTCAAAAACAGTTTAAAATTTGGAAATGACACCCGGAGGTGATAATTTAACACCATAAATGAGCACCGAAAATATAACACCAGCTCGGTGTTCACTATTTAACACTTTTTGCAGTGTATACTGCTCCCCATCAGTGGTGCTTATACAGTGGCATTTGAGTTTGAAAAGGCACCTCAGCCAAGTAAGACCGAAATGAGGGAAACGATTTTACAGTCAATGACGATGGACGATTACACAACCATCACTGTCAGTGGCGGTAGTGGATGATGGGATCAAAGAAATTTCTCCGTTAATAATCAATGTGTGTCGTAGGTCCATATCACAGATCTCTTTGCAATTTCATTTTGTGTTTTGTATCAGAACACACAAACAACATTCATGGTGGACATGTCAAGGTTAGGGAGCAGCTTAAAGGAGAATGGTTGATTTCAAGACTTTTTCATTTGAAAAAAAAACAAAAACCTGTAAATATTAGTTATACCAAGTACAGAGTTTTAGAAGTTGTAGTGATTTGGGTTGAAGAATAAGAACGTTTTCGAAATCTACTTTAACCCCTTTCTTCGTATTAGTATTTTATGCGTCATAGTCTTATAGAAAAAAAAAATATGCTGTGGCAATCATTTTCATTTATAAATGCCTGTCAAAAAGTCGTATGATACATCATAAACTATAACAATTAATTAATGTGAAGTAAGGTCAAGATGAACTTCCACTGTAATAGAGACATTCTGCATAAATAACAATATCACTGAGTGTACCTTCCCTTTTTCCATTTTTTTGAACTCATCCCTCCCCCCTCGTTACATACACATTTAAAAGAAAACAACACTCAAAACGAAAACATACAGACGCAGCCAAAAGGGGAAAAAATCCCATCATCACCTTCAAACGCAACGAGGGCAGGTCGTTGCGACCGTGCTAGCGAGTGCACTCAGTCGCGATTTATCATCCGATCGCGATCCGATCCGAAGTCCCACCTTATACAGTAATGTATGCATTATTGTTTCCGGAATTGTTGCGGCGCCAGCTTGAATAATGTTTGATAGATTTAATATATGACCTTTGGTGGCGAATCAACCCTGCAAAGCACTGCCTACCGCAGTGGAACGCATATATCTCGGCGGTGCCGAGCATGACTTAAAAGGAGAGCAGTAGTTGTCCCCCTTTCTCTATCACTTCCCTGCTTTCGGGAAGCGTTCTGCAGAATCATATAATATTGACTAGCCTCGAGGATGATATCAGAAAATATTGCCCAAATTGAAAGAATATTGCCCGGGTCGAAGACGAGGGCAATATTCTTTCAGTGCGGGCAATGTTTATCTGGTATCTCCCTCAAGGCCAGTCAATATCACAATTATTACCTATCCCCTAGGTAAATTAGGAAAATATGTGAATACGGCTATACGTACACTATGGTATAGATCAAGCAACATTTGACTACCTGTAGATCATCACCAACATGTAGAGTAATTGAAAAAAATATTCATTAATGTATATCATTCAACTCCAACTTCCAAGATACATAGTATGTAGGCCTAGTTATTACAGGCGAGCTTCAAACATCTGAACGTTTTTACACTTTATTTTTGCTTCTGTTTCATTTTGAAAAGTTGTAATAACTGATGGTAACTGTGCACAGTCAGTCCGCAGCGTCGTATGCTAATGAGCAAATCCACCGAATTCATTCCACGCGCAGGAATTCTGCGCATGTGTCTAGCGACGAGGCTTTTCGTCGACGCAAAATGTATATCCCCAACATCGCTCGTTGTTACGTTGCCATGAACCTGTTTCCGGAGCCGTGACCGGGTAAGTCTTGCAGTCCAATAAAAGACGATTAATTCCATACTTTTTTTAGCCGAATTTGACAGTTTTTGAGGGAGATACAATGGATATAAGAAGCTGCTTGCGATAGAATCTGATTTTGACATGCACTGATACATTGCTGGATCCTGACCCATCTACAACTCATATGGTTATTTTAATCAGTTATTTGAATAGATGAGATTCTAGCGGAAATTTTGATACCAGTCTCATTTTGGCTCAAAAATAAACGAAGTGATCAAAATTGCACCCAAAGTCGAAGCAAATTTCCGAAAATATTGGTTTTGCGATGCCATCTGTATGCATGTAGGGTCACGTGACCTTCACGTTAACGAGAATTCCGGACTCGATTTTGTCTCTGCAGTGGCAAGTTTTGATCGCGCACGCACTGGCCGTAGTCCCGTATGTACAATTAGATGTCCTGTTCTGTAAAATAGTCGTCCACGGTATCGTATCACAGCTAGCGCTACTACTGGTTAGAACTAAAAGTACAGAGATCGATATAGATCATGACAGAGTACGATCTACTAGTAAAATGTACATGACATCAGTCAATTTCCCTTGTTGTATTTGGCATAGACCCTGCACTATTTTATTATCATTATTATCATTATTTTTAATAGAACCAACAGTTAAGTTCTACATTCTATAGTTTGATGAATTCAAAATACATTATGATGGTATGGGAATATGTACACTCATAATAATGAATGTACCACCTCATACTAGTCATACTATCACAGTCGTAGCATTAGCATTTTGACAATTTGAATACAATGGGGTGATGTACCAATGTTTTTGTGACAAATGAAATATTATTTACTTCTGGTTCCACTGTGTTTTAATAGACTTGACAAATGCATGTTTCGTATAGATTATGTTCATGCCAAATGTCATTTTATTTTCATCTCAATTGTTGCTATTTCACTTTTTTCTTTTGCCTCTTTGTAAAATTTCTATAATGATCTTTGAACAATAGAAAGACAATGCTCTCCTTTATAAATGCCATTGGAATCGAACTGTATAAATTCCAGTTGTATACATTTTTGCAATTAGTTTCATTCCTGACAAATATTTAGAATAATTACAATTGTTGTGTAATTGAATTGTACTGTAGTCCTTCTCAAAGTATATATATTTTTTGAACTCTGAATTAACCTTTCAGCACCAACCCCTTGCGAGATGTGTGCCACAGAAGCAGCTTCTTGCCAAAGGTGTATGAAGACACCAACCAAACACCATCTCCTGCCCCAAGCCAACAATGCCCCACCAAGCCAGCCACTGCGGGGACACCAACCCAGTCAGCTCCTGCTCTACGCCAAGAGTGCTCAAGAGACAGAACATCCAAGCGTGTGACCCTCCCGCAGGAACTGGTAAATTGGATACAGGATTGCATCTGTAAGTTAGAATTCTTGCTCTTTTCAACTTGCACTCAAGTTCCTCAAACAGGGATTAATAAATTGAAATTTTAGTTGGTACAGTTGTATTGTAAATTTTTGTTAATGATTATTGAGCAATAGAAAAAGTGTAATGTTCTTATTTAAGATGCCACTGAACGTTAAGTCATGAAATTTAATTGTACACATTTTAAGAGTAGTCAAATGAATTATGGGCAGTAGCTTGAATGACTGTAATCCTTCTCTGGCTGTCATGTAATTGTAGTTCTTCTTGAAGAATATTTTTTAAACTCTGATTTGCCTTTCAGCACCAACCCCTTACCAGATATGTGCCACAAAAGCAGCTTCTTGCCAAAGGTGTATGAAGACACCAACCAAACACCATCTCCCCTGCCCCAAGCCAACAATGCCCCACCAAGCCAGCCACTGCAGGGATACCAACCCAGTCAGCTCTTAATCAACGCCAAGAGTGCTCAAGAGATGGAACATGCCGGAAATGCTCCATTACAGCTTGTTTGTATGACCCTCCCGCAGGAACTGGTAAATTGAATGCTGTACAGGATTGCATCTGTAAATTATTATTCTAGTTAAACCCATTTTGTTTGGTCAGTATAACACTCAAGGTGTATCCCCAAGTCAGTAGAATGCTCATGAAGATCAACTGCTGCCCCCTCATTCTGCTCTTAGGTTTCACAGGTTGTAATCATGCTGGGTGAGAACTGTCTGGGCAAATGCCCCAGACATGTCCCACTATTCATGTATCCAGACATCACTCAATATGGCTGCTTTTCAGTTATTCAGGAAAAAGATTCTACTTTTGCTGACTTTTTTGGGATTTACAAGAGACATTGAACAAAGAAGAAATAATGTTGCATATTTAACAAGACAATGTTGATGTAAGAAAAATAAGTGTGTGAATAAGCAGTGCAAATGTAAAAAACAGGGGCAAAATTGTGGTCCTGGTTGTACATGCAGGAATTTTACAAATTTAGATAACCATGTAATTATGGAAAGTGAAGGTAGTGATAGTGACAATGTAAAATCTAGACACTGCAGATTTGTCTGAAAATGGTATAGCCTTGCTTGCATTGTGATCAAAGTTGCACAAACCAAGCATATGTGCATTTATACCTGTTTACAGAAACTTTTTTATTTCTTTTGTTTCAACAAAAAATTAAGGGGGGGGGGGGTGTGCGCCGGTTGCGGTCCTCCCTGGATCCGCCACTGTGAAGATGTGTCAGTCAGTTTTGATAAGTTATTTTGTCTAATGCAGTGTGTGAAGAATGTGTGTGAATAATGAACATGTATTCATCTAAGAGCAATCCTACCTCTGCATACTACTAGTATACTGATTCTTTGTTTTAGCTTTCTCGTTTAAAGCCTGTATTGTAGTTTATACATTTATGAATTATGTTATTTGCCCTAGGTTTGTGTGGCAAACTAAAGTTTTGATGGACAGAATGTGACCAAATACCTACCCTCATCAAATTTGAAGTTCCACATACGGGTGTACATGTACTGTAAAAGTGGATATTTTCGCGCTTGGCCGGGTAAGAAGAGTTTCGCGTGATTTTAATTCCACGGAATCAAGACATCCCACACAGGAATATATGGCAAGCAAAAATATCCACATACTTTTATTTTCGCGCTAGTTTTTTGGTTGCGCGATATGCACGAAAATTTCAACAACGCGAAAATTTCCACTTTTACAGTAATCATTCTCTTACAAAGCTTTTATGTATGTGAAAAGGAAAGTACAAATACAGCTGTATCACTGAAAGTAGCTGTGTATGACAAAGGAGGTACTAAGCCTCCTTGGTATGGTATTATATTGTATGTATAATAGATACCAGGCATGTAGCCAACATTTTTAAAGACACGTATAAGATTGGGAGAGAACTGGAATAACGAAATGTTGGACATCAGATACCTCAGTCTATGAAAATGTGAGTTATATACAGCTGAGTTATTACACTGAGAAATACGCGTGTTGTCACAATCATTCCTATGACTACCACTTATGTATGATACACTTACATGTGTTGATGATCTGCTTGGTTAAGCATGTACAAATTCATGTGGTTGCTATCATTATTACATCATAATAATACAAATTGATCTTGACTGCAAGTCAGCATGCTCATAAGAAACGCACAATGCCTCTACTCAGATACCCCACTCGGGCATTGCCATAAGCATTCCCCATGACTACCACTTTAAAGGAAATATTCATTTTGTTTATTTTCATAATTGTTATTGTGAACCCTGAGGAAGACATTCATGTATTCTTCAAAAATTCAGCCTGAATAAATAGCGCTGTTGGACTGAAATGCATTACTACTCTACTTCGCCATCTTTCATATACTGTATAATAGTCCGTCGCTGGGGTGACAAGACCTTGTATCTGCAATTTTGGTGAAAATGACTTTTTTGGATTAATGGTCAAATAATGGGTTAAGTGATGTCCTGTCCAAATCCCAACTGTCTTACTCCAAAAATGAAGCCACCACGGCATGTCAAAGGAAAGGCTATCCCATTCGCTACAGTGCTTTGGCCGCCATGTTTTTTGGCTCTCCTGAACCTCTGACATTTTGTAGATACGTGGTCTTGTCGCCCCAGCGACAATATATATATATATATATATATATATATATATATATATATATATATAGCATATATATATGCTGTTCTTGCCAAATACATGTAGTACTAGTGGTACATGTGCCTTAAAAGATGTAAACAACCAACCTTGCCAACAGAAATGTTTTTGTTTTGTTTTTTTTGCATCACATCCTGTTTAAAAGAGCAATAATGTTTACAATATTTGGTTAGTTTGTTATGAACTTTAGGGTAATCCGTATGATAATGAAAAGTTTTTTCCTGTCATCCTATACTGCCAAGTAGTTGAAAAGATAATGCAGAATGACTGAAGAGCGTTGTGGAAACTGGGTAGAGGAGAGAGAAAGAAAGAGAGAGATGTCCAGTTTAAGGAGGGGAAAACAAGCAAGAGTGTGAAAGTCGTGTCTTGTGGAATTTGAATGTGGATTTCAAATCGGTGTAAATTAATGAATGCTACACTGATGATTACTTTTTTCTGTTTTGATAAAAAGGCTCGAGTACACATACATCAATCTGTACAATCCATAGTAGATTTTCAGCTTTTGTTCTCTTGTCTTGCTAGCAGCTTGCTTCCATCCACCAGAGACAAAAGATGACATGTAAAAAAAAAGAAAAATAATAATAATAAAATATGAAAGATATATACATTGTATTTAAATATAAGAACGTAACAGATCCGCAAGGAAGCCAGCTTGCTTTGACTATCGTCATTCTCTGAGTCCCATCAGTGATTAGTTACCACAGCCTATGTACCGTCTTGTCATCTGGACACTACAATGACCAATGCACCCATTCACACAAGTGTCCAGAGAAATACAAGTACACCTATGCTGGACTACTACCACTGGCTGCTGCTGCTGCTGGCACTACTGGTATGGTTACAAGTGTACTAGTACTACTAATGTAAAGTAGTCCACTACTACTATAGCTACTACAGTGTACTAGTACTACTACTAGTGCTACTACTACTACTATAGCTACTACAGTGTACTACTACTAGTTCATAACAATCATAGGCACGTATAGATATACACGTGATACTTCTTACGGAAATACCTGCTTCTGTGGTTCACCGCAGCGAGTGTTCGGTGCAGTTACCGTTTTTGCTGCAATCGCAACACTGCAAAACGAATACTTGGGACTACACTGACGGGTTCGTGTTTGCACTCTGTATATATTCACATTCTTCTGTCGATTCCTTCATTTATTTTGATCGATTGGACTCATCAAAAGACGAGATACATACTGAAATGTGATAATAAGTGTTCAAATCAACTTCAAAATGGTTTGATGTTAGTCTATAAACAGTTAGTTTTACGTCGGGCCCGGCAAAAGCAGAAGCCGCAAGTGGAGATTCACTATGACGTCATTCATGGCAGCCTCTGCAGACGGTAATCGACCAATCACAGCACAAGAAAATCGGATTGTCTTCATTAGGGCTAGTTGACAGTGTAGTTGCTCTAGATTTTGCTGGATCCTGACCCATCTACACGAAATGACCCATAAAGAGTTACATTTTTCGATTGATTGATACATTTCCCCCCATTTCGTGATGTTTTTTTATTGGCTCATTGTCTAGAAAAGTGAAATTTACCGGATGATTTTGAATTGAATTATTTTTTTTTTCAACACGATTTTTGATGTGAAATTATAAAATGTTATCGCAGTCTTTTCTACTTGATATTATGATTTTTGAAAAATTCAGAATTTCGCTGATCATCTGCAAAAAAACCTGGTTTGATATCATGCACATGAAGTGAAATATCGCAGATTGAAAACCAGTCCTCGAACACGGCACGAGAGACCATTTCAAGGTCACACCGCTGCGCTGTAGAATGATTTAGACACATTTTCGCGACGCTGCCGGCTGGCTGTGCAGTTATTGACCACAAATGGACTAGTCATTGTTTGACGCGTAGTGTTGCTGGAAGTGGTCGACCTTGTATGAGTTGATTTATCGGCGTTCTTCTGCGGTGCGTGAAACCGACACCCAGCGACGTCCTTGAATGTCTTCTCTTTGTGGTCGACCGGAATGTTTACATGTAAAGTGAATGGCGAAACCCGGAAGAAGGAAAATACCAAGTGATATTGCCCGCTGACCTCCACGACTGACCTGCAAAATACCAACTGCAATTGCCTAGCAAAACTACCTCGTATAGGCTCTGCTTTATTATGATTAACAAATACAAAAAAAAAATCTCGCTTTAAGGGGACATTCCACACGATTTTTATAATCTCACATCATGTACATAAATCGACAGTTCCATGTATAGATTTGTGGAATTTAGTGTGGTCCTTGAGCAGAGAAACATTGCTCTGAAAAATCACACTGAATTACACTGAACATTGTTGATGAGATAGGAGCGGTGCCTCACACAGAAATGTAGCAGTGTAATTCCTTTAGAAGGAGATCGGATAAAGACAAGCGTACACTACAAGCCTACCGATGCGCATTACTATCTGAACTACTCATCATCTCACCCACCCAGCTGCAACCACGCTCAATACCGTTCTCCCAACTCACTAGAGCTTAGTGCAATGGACAGAATATTTCATAAGGTGAAAGATGAAAATAATGATCCATTCAACTCGGCTGCGCCTCGTTGAATGGATCAAACATTTCATCTTTCACAGAATAGTAATATGGTAAGGAAGTAGTAATGTTAGTAATTGTGGGCTACTGTATATAGGGTCTTGTACAGACTAAAATAACTGGCCTTGATATTTGTTGTATCAGCTGTACTAATTCAATTGTCCCCCCCCCCCAAAAAAAAGTCATGAACCTTTTCAGCTAAACAAAATCATAATATAAAATGGCATTTCTTGGCTGCTGTAGATCCCCGTAAAGGACAAAATAACTGGCATAATATGCTTTGGGTATCTTTGTTGAGTACTCCTTTCTTTGCAAACAAAGAAAGTAGCCATGACCCTTTTCAGTTGAAAAAAAAAAAACACTTATTGGTGGGGCACATTTGGGCTACGCTGTCTGGGTACCCGTACAGCATAATACAACTTGCTTTGGTGATGTGGTTATCCTTTTTGCGTACTACGTCCATTGCAAAAGAAATTAGCCGTATATCAGAATGATAACTGGCTTTGGTGTTTTGGGTATTTCTGTTGTGTACTTGATCCATTGCAAAAGAAATTAGCCATGACTTAGCCATGAGCAGAGAGACGGCAGTAGGGTAAGGTTTGGTCATAATGATGTATGTATAGCAATGAAATGAGATTTCAAACACACTAAGTATTTCTGGAAACAGAGAAGCAAACTATTAAAGCGCCTGCTACCTCAAATCATGCGTGGTGATTCCATTTAAATGAAAATGACGAGTGCGATCATTCTTTTCATGTGTACAGTGTATAAAGTGTGTAGATTAAAAGACAAGGCAACAGTAGAGTGATATGAGGCGGCAGCAAACTGAGGTTAAGTCATTGGTGGATTTATAGATGAAATTGTATTTCAACATAAATTTCTGGTAGTAGCGTGACAAAATAAACACCTGCAGCTTGAACGCATGCGTTTTGATGGGATCCTGACTGTGACAATGAAAATGTAATAGTATCAAATGCTCTTCCTGCAAGGCTCCTTAATTTTCATTTTCACTTTTTTCTCTCTCAGTAAATAAAAAAGGATTAATAATGCTTATTCCGAATTCATTATAGATGCCAAACCCCTTCTGTATGCTGGTATGTGGCGAGAAAAATCGCCATTTGCATTTTGACGTTTAAGAGCATAATAACAGAATTATTATAAAGTCATGGCAGAAATTTTAGCATTCCATTTGTAAGCTGTCATGATACCTGTTTCTCATTACTTCCCCTCAGATTTCCGGACACTCGTCGGAGCGCCAAAGGTATTTTGTTTCCCCAAACTATCTGATTTTCACGCTGTTTTTCTTCTTTCGTATCAAATAATGTATTCCACAACAGCGTGGGCATCCAAAACAATTGATGTACTACAGCAGGACTCCTTTATTTTCACTTTCCCGTTGAAATAAGGGGTATTGATAGTGTTTATTCAGGAATTGTTTTAGGCTTTGAGTGTGGCGAGACAATCACCATTTGCATTTGACCCTTAAGCCAACAATAACAGAATTATCATCACGTCACGACAGAAATGTTTAACATTCCACTTTTAGGCTGTCATACAAGTCTCTAGTATTATTACTTCAACTTCGGAGCGCCGGAAGTATAAACTTGTTACCCTGAATTATCTGATTTTCGTGCTGATTTTTTTTTTCTTCTTCTTCTTGCCTTTACATAAGTGTTCCATAACAGTGTGGGTATCCCAAATAATTGATGTACTTCAGCGAGACTCCTTTATTTTCATTTTTTTTTCTCTGACAGAAAAAGACGAATTATTAGTGCTTATTCAGGATTCATTTTAGGGTTAAAAAAAAAACCTTTTTGCTGTGGCGAGGAAACCGCCATTTGCATTTGACGTTTGATTGAACAGTAACAGAAATATCGTCAAGTCATGACAGAAATGTTTCATATTCCATTTGTAGGCTGTCATAATACACGATTCTTATTATTTCCTCTAAGGATTCCGAACGCTCTTCAGAGCGCCAAAAGTATGAACTTGTTGCCCGGAATGATCTGATTTTATATTCAGGTCTTCACACTAACAATATCCCGTAAACAGAAATATATTGTGTATCACTCAAAAATACATTCAAATACCTGTGTCATATCTCACGTTACCGTTTCAGTGCATATACGATATGACAATAATCAATTTCACCTATGAGAAGATCGCATGTAAGGACTATGATGCCCATAGGCCTATTAATGCTATATCGATCAACATGCAGGGACTCGAATTCTCACAAATAGAACATAGTACTAAGTAGTAATGGGAACAAATATCATTGTTATACATGGTAAACATAAATGTAATACAATGGACATAATAATAGTCAAACCTACATTAGCTGTCACCTTTTTACAGCGGCCACCTACCGTATACGAATACTGAAAAATCCCCCAAGAGAAAAGCCACGGACACCTATCTAACACGGCCAACGGCCACCAATTGTCAAAATTCAACGAAGAGAAAAGTATCTGAATTTTGTTGACGAAATAAATGTAGATTTTGTTCAGAGGGAATTGTAAAAACTAAACAGTTCAAAATTTGTGGGACTAGATGAAATCCATCCCAAACTTTTGAAAATACCCTTGGTAGATGGCCTCATGCACCTTTAGCGCATATCTTTAATCAACGGCTAGAAACAGGATCATCACTAAAGACATACTTGTTAAAATTGTTCTAGTATGCACTTCAAAACAATTTACTAGCAATGCTTAGGCTGTTTCAAGGAAGTTGAAACATTATATTGAGCTGTGTGTATGTGTTTTTGTTGTTGTTGATTTTTTTTTCTTTCTGTCTTGAGAAAAATGTATACACAAGTTACATACGTACACATTGCACAATTTTTACGTATCTATTCAGTATGAAGAAACCAGGGACTGCCCGTTCAGCCATCTGCAAATTAGGACTGTTCTCCCTCGGGGTCCCATATCTGCAATACCAGAATAATACACTGTACACACAAAATAGGGAGAGGAAAAAAATAATGAAAGTCATTTACAGGACTGGTATAGTGATATTCAACAATAATCAGAGATAAGTAAAGAACAGCAGAGCAAAAAGAAAAAGAAAAGAAGAAAGGGACGAAAAAAAACAACAACATTTCATCAGACAATGCGTTGTTGACCTTTGTTATCCTCCTACTATTCAGTTGACTCTTGAACCACTGAAGTGTACCTCCATTTATGCCAATACTCGACAACTTTCTAAAGCTTTTGTGATCGACATTGTAAAACGCTTTCCGTAGGTCGACGAATATTGCCCCCGTGTATTCACCTTCATCCATGGTGAAAAGCCATTATTCCTTTTTATCAGTTACCTTTGCAAGGGCAGTCACAGTGGAATGATTTTTCCCTGAATCCAGATTGCACTGACATTGTTCACGTTTAGCATGCATCAACAAAACTATGCGCTCGAATATTTTCGAGGCACAAGGCAGCAGGGAAATTGGCCTGTAATTCAGGGTTCGATTTATCCCCTTTTTTATATAATATGAATTACCTTGGCTATTTTCCATGACTCTGGAACAACTCCTTCAGTAACATATTTATCTATCAAATACGTGACACTTATTCAATATGTCAGCACATGCTTTCAAAATCTCAACCGATACACCATCGATTCCAGTCGATATTTTAATTTTCAGTTTGTTGATTTCGTTCGTAACCCGAGCTTCAGATACAACTGTAAATGTGTCCGTATTATCATAAGACATTATAAAATGGATTCAAGAATGTAGCCAATAGGAAGCGCTGAAATGAGTCACATGTGCTTTGGTTACTCAGTCCCATTGCACTGCGTGTTAAATCCTATTGCCGATCGTCTGTGCGCGCGGCTGCTCCTTTGAATTGCATGCATACACGCTGTCAATCCTATAAACAACTTCTAGTTCGGGCTGCCGGCCGCCGGCCGGCCTTTCTTCCCTTGTGCATAACATGTGTGGCGTACAGTGGCGTATCTAGGGAAAACGGCGCCCGGGGCAAGCGCGAAAATTGCGCCCCTAATTTCTGAAAAAGACTATTGTTCAACCCCAACCCCATCCCGGTAGGGACTTTAAGCAAAGTCCACATGATATGCTTTTCAAGCCCTTAAAAGGGGTCTTTTGAGGGTGATTTAAATGTAATGAATTTTGATAAATTTTGGCGAGCGAGCGCAGCGAGCGAGCCAAAAATTTGTGTATTTCAGCTGACAAAACATGGAATTCTTGTCATTTTTTGCTTACCAAATCTTACAATTCTAATCAAGATAGTGACGGCCTTATAGATAACGATTTATCTATACCAACAAACTGAGTACTTTAAAAAATATTCTAAATCAGAGGGGCATTTCATGAAGCATTTTGTCCGACAACTTGTCGGACAAAATTTGCTTTCAGCCAATCAGAAGCAAGGATTTCCGTAGCTTTTAACAGTTTGTCAGACGAAATATCTGACGAATTGCTTCATGAAATGCCCCCCCCCCCCCATGTACGCGCGAGTGAGCCGAAATTTGTATATTTCCGCGTCATCATCACGTTTTGTTCTTATCTCCTTTTTAATTTTGATAAATTTTGGCGAGCGAGCGCAGCGAGCGAGCCGAAAATTTTTGTATTTCAGCTTACAAAACATGGAACTCTTGTCATTTTTTGCTTATCAAATCTTACAATTCTAATCAAGATACAATGTATAGTGACGGTCTTATAGATAACAATTTTTACCAACAAACTGAAGACTTGAAAAAATACTCTGAATTAGTACGAGCGAGTGAGCCGAAATTTGTATATTTCCGCGTCATCATCACGTTTTGTTCTTATCTCCTTTTTGTTTTGATAAATTTTGGCGAGCGAGCGCAGCGAGCGAGCCGAAAATTTTTGTATTTCAGCTTACAAAACATGGAACTCTTGTCATTTTTTGCTTATCAAATCTTACAATTCTAATCAAGATACAATGTATAGTGACGGTCTTATAGATAACAATTTTTACCAACAAACTGAAGACTTGAAAAAATACTCTGAATTAGTACGAGCGAGTGAGCCGAAATTTGTATATTTCCGCGTCATCATCACGTTTTGTTCTTATCTCCTTTTTGTTTTGATAAATTTTGGCGAGCGAGCGCAGCGAGCGAGCCGAAAATTTTTGTATTTCAGCTTACAAAACATGGAACTCTTGTCATTTTTTGCTTATCAAATCTTACAATTCTAATCAAGATATAGTGACGGCCTTATAGATAACGATTTTTACCAACAAACTGAGGGCTTGAAGAAATACTCTAAATTAGTACGAGCGAGTGAGCCGAAATTTGTATATTTCCACGTCATCATTACGTTTTGTTCTTATCTTGTTTGATTTTTTCGGCGCCCCCCCCCCCGTATGTTCGAAACCGTTGGCGCCTTCTTTTGATCCAATTGGCGATCGCTTCAGAACGAAAGAAATTGCAGCCGCTGCTCAGTGAAACATTTTGCCTGCTAAATATAAAATGACATGTGTGAACACAATAGAAATTGTCATTTTGTCCGCTTCATCATCACATTTTGTTCTTACCTTCTTCTTCTATATAAAATTTAGAGAGCGAGCGCAGCGAGCGAGCCGAAAATTGTATTTCAGCTTACATAACATGGAATTCTTGTGTGAACACAATAAACATTGTCATTTTGTCCGAGTCATCGTTATGTTTTGTTTTTATCTTTTTTTGATTTGGTTTTCTGCCCCCCCCCCCTTCCGGTGAGTTTCTTCTTCTTCTTCTTCTTTTCTTTTTTCTTTTTTTTTTCTTTTTTTCTTCGTTTTTTTTTTCTTCTTCTTCGTTTTTTTTTCTTCTTCTTCGTTTTTTTTTTTGCGCCCCCAAGGAGTGGCGCCCGGGGCACGTGCCCCCCTTGCCCCCCCCTAGATACGCCACTGGTGGCGTACGTATCATACGTACATATACAGTGTACAGTAGACCAAGCGTTGTGGGACCGGACGCGTACATGGAGTCGCTTTGAAGGGCAAATCCAACGATTTAGCAGGTTCATTCTCACGCCGTTTTCAGAGTATGTTGTCTAGTAGGCCTATATGAGGAGTCTATATCAAGTCTTTAAGGTAAAGGGTGCATATTCTATGTAAAATAAGTAAGTTTTCATGCGGGAACTTAAGTGTCCGGAAACCCAACCCCCCATCATACTTATATGTGCGGGATTTCCGAGTGCGACGTGTGTAAATGTTCGGGACGAACATCTTCGGACGTCTTGACCCACAAAGGTACGTGAAAAACGCTGAAAAATGCAGTTAGTTTTCGAATTTTCGACCCATTTTATAAAACAAATGATGCACAGGATTATTTCGTGGCGTTAGTGGAGGCGTATAGCTCACTCTCGGGTATTTACAATGTAGTGCATGTTTCACAATTGTAAATACCCTCGAGTGCACTATACGCCTCCACTAACGCACTCTACCCTGTGCATCATTTGTATATTATAAAATGAGTTCAAGAATGTAGCCAATAGGAAGCGCTGAAATGAGTCACATGTGCTTCCTTTATTTTAGTCCCATTGCACTGCGTTTTGAATCCTATTGCCGATCGTCTGTGCGCGCGGCGGCTCCTTTGATGAATTGCATGCATACGCGCTGTCAATCCTGTAAACAACTTCTAGTTCGGGCTGCCGGCCAGCCGGCCTTTCTTCCCTTGTGCATAACATGTGTGGCGCGGCGTACGTATACTAGTACTCTACACTTTGTACAGTACAGTAGACCAAGCGTTGTGGGACCGTACGCGTACATGGAGTCACTTTGAAGGGCAAATCCAACGATTTAGCAGGTTAATTGTCACGCCGTTTTCAGAGTATGTTGTCTAGTAGGCCTATATGAGGAGTCTATATCAAGTCTTTAAGGTTTACCATATTCTATGTAAAATAAGTAAGTTTTCATGCGGGAACTTAAGTGTCCGGAAACCCCCCCCCCCCCATTATACTTAGACGTCTATACTGTATGTGCGGGATTTCCGAGTGCGACGTGCGTAAATGTTTGGGACGAACATCTTCGGACGTCTTGACCCACAAAGGTACGTGAAAAACGCTGAAAAATGCTGTTAGTTTTCGAATTTTCGACCCATTTTATAAAACAAATGATGCACAGGATTATTTCGTGGCGTTAGTGGAGGCGTAGCTCACTCGGGTATTTACAATGTACTGCAACATGCACTCGGCTTCGCCTCGTGCATGTTTCACAATTGTAAATACCCTCGAGTGCACTATACGCCTACACTAACGCACTCTATCCTGTGCATCATTTGTATACTATTTCTCAACTAATAATACCTACTTCAATTTTCCCAAACTGATGTTCATTTAACAGATTCATAGTGACACGCGCAAAATGTTCATTAAATTCGGAGGCCTTACTGTATGCATCATCACAAGATTAACAATGAGACGACATTATTTCGGCAGAAAAAAAGAGAACTTTCCATGACTGATTTCTTCCAGAACATTCAGATAATATTTGACATTCAGTGCGACTTCTCCTATCCGGACATGTCGGGACCGGCGCTAATCCGGATACGGGATTTGGCCGGATATTGGAGACTCCATGTTTAGTATACGCGGTTGCGAAGAACCATCTTCTGTACCGTATTGTAATGGCGTTCTGTCAATACTCTTGCGGTGATTTGGGAGTAGTGAATGTCTGAATGTATGTTTCTACGATGAAAAGTAGATGTAAATTAGATGTAAGGCATGTGAGCACCTGAGCTAAGGGAATGTTTTTTCGCGGTTACGGGCAACTATGTACAGGGGTATGCAGACGGACGGGTAACGTTGGCAGGTTGCAGGGGAGAGTATACTAGTACTCTATAATTATGTTACAGGTTCGTTATCACGGGACAATTAACGCTCGGGCCCATCTCCAAAATCCATGTCGCAGTATACCACGTTTACCCGCACTTCCTATGAATTTTCGGTTTATCTTGCAAATTGACTCCGGTCATATAATCTATATGAGTTTATGAATGCGATTTCGATTACACAGTTTGAAGACATTTATCCTTACATTGGCATACAGTAATTTATAGGGTCTATATCTACTCATGATCACATGGGCAATTTCGTACTAACCGGACATCATAATTATCAATAAAAGAACTGTGAGTCATTATGTCGGTTTTTTTTTTAATGTAGGTTTTGTTTTTGTTTGTTTGTTTGTTCATTTTCCATCTATGAAGATGGCTGGATAGCCCATATTCAGCTATGTTAAGCTGGTCTTCCATGGAGTCCAGTTGGATGTGAGGTGGGACCACTTAACCGGGTTAAACACCCTGCTCTTTGCGATGAATGAATGAAGCGGGATCTTTTACGTGCATGAGTTGTTACTCTCTCATACACGGGACCTCCATTTTATGTCCTATCCGAAGGACAGGGTGTTTTGCCTCTTGCTAGAGGGGACTGCATGCTTACACACAACATTGCTCAGTCCAGACTCGAGTTCGAACCCGGGCCTTTAGGATCGTGAGGCAGACGCGATACCGACCATAAAGGTATCACCTCATGTTCAAATATCATAACAGTCTTTGAAATTTTCATTTTCATTGACCTTTTTTTTTCGGCGAGATCTAAAACCATCATTGGACAATGTTGGAAATGTGCACATGGGAATGTAGACAGTCTAATAAAATAAAGTTGAAATTACAGTGAATTCCTTTTATTATTTTGTCTACAATTTTGCGAAAGGGAAAAAGATAAAAGATCCACATTCAAAAAAATTCAGAGGTCATATGATATCTAATCTATTACAGAGGGGCGAAATGACCTTTGTAGTTACTCTTGACAAAATGTAACGTTTTGAGGTCTACTTGAAACATACGATCAAGCAAATGAAATTAACTATGCACACTAAGAAATCAGGGTTCAAAATTGAACCTCTAGGCGTGATGCAATAGCAGCACCCCTTTTCCCTCAAAATTTGAACCCCTGTCTAGGGTTCAATTTTGAACCCCATAAAAATGAACCCTCTGAATTCAAAACTGAACCTCAAGGTTTATTTTTATGGGGTTCAAAATTGAAAAATTGAAAATTGAAAATTGAAAATCATAAAAATGAACCCTCTGAGTTCAAAACTGAACCTCAAGGTTTATTTTTTGCACCCAGGCAGGTTAAAAATTGAACCTCTGAAGGATACATTGTTCAACCTCAAGGTTGTAAAAAGGTTCATTCTTCCACCCAAAAGGGTCAATTCTTGAACTTTTCAGATATCAAAATTGAACCCTTTGCGGTGCATCTACGCTTCCTGGTTTTTATTTTTCCTCCTTAATGGGTTACATATATATATATATATATATATATATATATATATATAAAGTATAAATGTAACCAATTAAGGAGGAAAAATAAAAACCAGGGAGCGTAGATGGACCGCAAAGGGTTCAATTTTGAATACATGCATGTATTAAATAGACACACATATATATATATACATATATATATACAGCTGTATATATATATATATTATATACAATATTACATACAATATGTATATTTATTATATATATTATATATCATGCTGAAATAATGGAGATGTTCAAGCTCAAAGTACAGCACAGTGTTCAGAGTTGTTCAATCAAACACATACTCCTTAGCAATGCCAACACATACTCCTTAACAATGCCACCACCAATTCATTGTACATGCTGCTCATACTTCATGTTTGGCACACACTTTGCACAGAGAAATTAAAACATATCTGCATCACAGATGATTACATTTCATGTTTGTTAATAAAGTCTTGGGATGATAAAAAACGAGGGATATTAAATAAAGAGAAATTCCCCATTTTCGTACATTATCTAAGTACAGTTCATCATTTGGTATATACAAACTTGTCACTTTCATTTGTCAAGATGGATGCATTTCTGCATTCACACAAAAATGCACATGTATTAATTTCATAGGCTAGGTTTTCATCATTCAAAACAAAGAATTAAGTCAAATCAAGTTTTTGCATTATAATGTAATACATGTACAATTAAGAAAGTTAAATACAATACATGTACATAACATATACTCATATAGTAATGGAATACAATGTATATTTAAATTTTGTAAATAAGGGAAAACAGTATTCCCTGATGGAAAAAAAAATGTATCAAACATCTGTAATTATATTATCATTACATCATTTCAATTCCCTATAAGAATTTCTTTATGACAAAAAATAAACATAAAAATCTCTCCCAGCAGAAAAAAAAAAATGAAACATTTGCAATCCATGTGCATTGTGCAAAAAGTACACTTTTATCATCTAAAGAAAGCAGAGCTGTTAATTCCAGATGTTGCATTTGCAAGCAGTTACAACACAGTGAATTCAGGTAAAAAAATAAAATAGTTGAATAAAAGGTATACATGTAGGTTCCTACATTACAAAACCTTCATGGTTAGTTTCCACATGCATAGAAGGAAACAAAATGGCCACAATACTTTCCAGCTACATGTATATGCAAATGAATGAAAATACTTCATAAATTAAAGATTAATATCTAGAGACCTTCAAAAAAGAAGGATCATTAACAAGTAATCAAAGCACAGTACACAAATATTGGTAGGATTTCCGTGAACACATCTTTACATGGCTAATGTTTACATACTATAATTGTAAAGGTTAGTATCCTCACCTGTTACATAACAGAAGGAAAAGAAGGATACCAAGTTTCCTGAAACTGCAATAAAATAAATAATCAACACCACTAATACACACACACATGCAAATTGTGACAAGCAAAAAAGGAAAAAGGACCCCCCCCCCTCCTTCCTCTAACAGCATCCAATTAACCCAAAGTATGGGGATATGTCTATTCCATCGATATAGGGATGGCATTTGTAACTAGAATCACATTGTACGAGATATGATAGAAGAGAGAGGAACACTCAGAGATAATACAGTAAACCTCGCATGAGTCGAAGCTCTCGGGACTGACAAAAATGCGTCGACTTAAGTGAAATTCGACTCTCGCGAGAGTCGATTTTTTTTCGACTCACAGTTATGTACATGTAGTATAGGACATTTGCATGCATGTGTGTGTGTGTGTGTGCGTGCTTGTGTGTGTTTGCATTCAAATTTGTCTGTTCTTGAAGATAATGTTCTTATTTTGTTCTAAAATTGAACATGGAATTTGTATCAATACTAGTACCTAGTAGTTAAACGTAGTTCGCTGAGAATGTCTGCGCTAATGTGGCAATGTGCATGTGCTATGTCTATGGTGCAACATAGGTAGCCATCTCTGTCAACCTACCCTGAGACAAACACTCTCCCAGGCCCATCCTACCTCCATTGAACAAAACTGTACAGCCAGCCGGGCACGCACAAACAAGCTCCACCCACTTGGCCTGTCACTAAAATATTAAAGCAGCGATTGGTTGACCAAGGAGTTCTGGCTTGACATGGATAAAGTATGGATGTGCTGTGTGTATGGATAAAGTACATGGATCGATGTGCTGTGTGTATACATACATGTGTATGTATTCGACATGCGTGCAGAGCGGTACGGTGAGTGTGCATGCTTACCTGCAGCAGGCCAGGGACGGGGTTCTGCGACATGCCGATTATTTTGTTCTCCTCTAAATGTAATGAGAATGCCAGACAAATCTTCTTCGGCTCAAGTGATGTAAACTACGTGTATTTTGTACAAAAGGGACTGACTGTTTTACTTCGACACAGCCGAAATTCGACTCTCGTACTTCGGCTTATCCAAATATTTCTTAGAGAAAATACATAGGGAAAAATCGGGACTTTTTATTTTGCTTCGAGTTAAGTGATTTTCGACTCACTCGACGTCGACTTATCCGAGGTTTACTGTAGTAGGATAGCATAGGCAGGATAGGAGAGGCATAAAACAGGAAGGTACAGGAATTGTCCAGCTTTATACAGAAAGCTTGAATGATACCACTGTACTACAGTGTAATTCTCAGTGCTGGCTCAAGGCTAAAATTCATCTTCCACCCAAAACATCAAAATGCAGCTTATATTCATAAGCAAGAATGACAAGAAAACCAAACTGCTCTAGCTGCAAGAATTTCTATAACAACCTCGAGGATGATAGTACTGTACAAAGTGTCAGCATACAAAACAATACATTTTTTTTTAGTGTTTTAGTCATTTAGGCAGAGGACGATACACAATGCAAAGCAGATACAAGTAACTCATCACGATACAAGTAGCCACAGGGTTGTAACTCTACAGTGATTTCTTTAAAATCATTCGATGAAGTGTTCTTCACAATACAATATTACCTGCCAGTATACTACACTGATTTTATGAAGACTGTTTCAGACTGTAGTTGATTGCCCTGGACAAAGGTTTCATCATGGATGCATCTGTAGAACTGAGTGAAGTTGTAGCGATTCATTCCACGAAGACAGCTGAAGAAGGTGCCTCAGTCATGGAGAATACCTGGGGGAAAACAACAACAACAACAAAAGTGTTACACTCTCCTCTGTATAGTGATGCAAAAATGTACAATATATCATACATTTATTGAGAAGATTAATTTCTGGGAGGAAGGAAAACACCAAATTGAACATTTCTATGGGTTGCACTTTCCTGACAAATCACAAGTACAACACACTCTACACACCCTCTTAAGCTTAAATTTGATTGTAGGGTAACAATCTCAAAACAATGCTATACTACATGTACAATGTAATTCTAGAACTTTAATACTCTCTAAAAAAAATCGAGTGAAAATTTTCACTCTAAAAAGAGTGAATACAAAAAAGAGTGAATTTCGAGTGAAATTGGAATGAATTTTGAGTGAAAATGCTCATTTTCACTCATTTTGGAGTGACGTCAGGGATCACTCCAAAATCTTCGAGTGATCCCTGACGTCACTCCAAAATGAGTGAAAATGAGCATTTTCACTCATAATTCACTCCAATTTCACTCGAAATTCACTCGTTTTTGTATTCACTCTTTTTAGAGTGAAAATTTTCACTCGATTTTTTTTAGAGAGTAGACCATACACTCTACACTGAAAATTTGAAAATGCTCTGCCATCTGGATGAAATATATGCCAATGAAGAACAGGTGAAGTCAAAATTACTTTTGAGGGCCATCAACCCTCTCCATGAAAAAGGTCATACTGATCATGTACTGAGTTTTCACATTCAATGCAAAAATGCAGATTAACCTTGAACTGGGAACAACTGTTGATTGAGAGAAGAGAGATGACCAGTCCAATCGTATACTAGTACTGGGACAAACGTCTTGTCCAGGATCATCCTCCTTTTATGTTGATGCAGTGACTGCATCAGCAATTCGGTACAGCGTATTTGGCCCAGTATACACTGGACTCCTGTTATAATGAGGTCCTCAGGGCCTACAGTTTTCTTTCGTTTTATCAAAGTTTTGTTGCAACCAAACAAGTAAACAATAAAGCAACAAATGTAGAGCCAATAACATTATGGCCTCAATTTCAATTTTGTTGTAACGTTATTTATCAGAACAGGAGTGCACTGTGTGTATGTATAAAGACTGATGCATTAAAGAGTTCCATAAATAATACATCTGAACATACAATGCAAAAAAAAAAAAAAAATGAGGCACAGCAGTCTCGTGATCAACTCACAGTATTGTTCTTTGGCAGATCCAGTACAGGTCAGTTGCAGGTTAGGTGGCAGCGACATATGGCAGCAGACTTTTCCGGACTTTGCGAAATGTTGGCAAGGTTTCTTTCTTCCTTGACGTTGTAGTGTTGCGATTCCTGCGTTAAATCTATTAAGCACATGTACAAAAGTAAACCGAATACATGGTATGTCATCTTTGATAATCCAACTAAAAAACAACAGTAATGTAGAGCTGTGCAAGAAAGAATTGGATGCTATATACATGGCCACAGGAACCAGGGGGACTCGGGCCCCTAATTTTTCGGCACAATACAAAGGAAAACATTATAATTGTCCCCACTTCGGGTCCCCATCCCCCCCCCAACTTTCTTTACCCGAAAGTGTGTAAGTGGCACTAGAAAGAAATACATGTAGATAAAAACCTGGAAGTGTGAGCACCATAAGGATCTGTTTTTGCGCTGAATACTTTTTTGTTTTGTTTTGTTTTATTTTTTTGCTTGTAAGCTGAAACCTGGAAGTGTCACCAGAAGTTGCATTCAAGGCCTTTTTTTTTTTGCTTGTTAGCTCATGAAACTAGGAAGTGCCCCCCCCCCCCCACTTTTGAAAACCTTCCGCCAACAGTGATACAAAGACTCTGCATGGCATACTGCAATTAATCTTACAAGATTAACCATTCGATCTTTGCAACTCTTACAGATAATTAATGCTGCATTTGCAACATTCATAAGAAAACAGTTTTTATATCAAAGGGAGCAAAAGTGCATTTTCCTGGCCTGCAGAGAAAACTCACCTTTGCCTTGGTGTCACAAGTAGAGAAGAAGCTTTGACATCAGGTTTCATACCTAGAATACTCCCAGGGAGTAGGATGCAGTTCAGCGCAGCATAGTCCATAATGAAACAAACAACATCCTTCATTTGCTGTAAGGACAAGGATGCTTCAAACACCTTTGACCTGAAGAAAGAAAGAAAGAAAGGGGAAAAACAAAGAAACTTGCAATGGTAACACAGAAATTTGAATTTATATTGAACTGTTCATGTGCAGTAGGCCCTATAACAAATCTGCAGGTAACAGTGCCGTCAATGCGATACAAAGCGTAAGGGTCTGAGTAACGTACATTTGTTGTACCGGTACGGGTACCAATTGTAACCTCAAATTTACCACCACCCACCAGTTTAATATGTAGATGAATGATGTCTGCACAGCGCATGGTGATGTCAATAGGCTATTATATGGGTGAGAATTTTGAACGATGTACAATTGCCAATTTTCGTACCTTATGATATTCTTTCCCTTAGAACACGCCAGGATGATCTAAGAAACCAGATTTTTTCATGTCATCTCAAAGATTGGTAAATTTCCTTTCAGGAAATATATGGTTTGGTTGACTTTTGCCTGATATTTTTCATTTCACAAGGACTTAAAGCGTAAAAATACGGTAAAAACGCTATTTTTACAGTAATTTTTGTTTTTCAAACTAATGATGTGCATTTTTAATGGTACGTGGCATCTAATATCTGACCATGTTCAGGATCTGACATATCATGGGTATGTACCACAAAATTATAAGAACTTTATGAGCACGTACAAAATTACAGAGAACAATTAAAATATCAAAGTCCTAAACAGACGAACGTCCGTGATGCTTTTATTTCTATCGCTGCTGCAAATTCTACTTTGTTGTCCCAACTGTAACGTATACGAAAATTTGGTGTTCCACCTAATGAAGATATCCTGCAAAAATTGTACGTCTGCTGGCTGTACGTGGGACGTAATATTCTATTATGCAAAATTATACTCAGTTTTCCTCACGGACGTGCTTCCGCTATTTTCTATAAAAGATCGTAGCCCATGAAACGTTATTGGCGATATTGTTCTGAGTCGTAATCAACTAAGATCTAGCAACACGATAATATGTTTGTTTTGAGTTTCTGTCCATCCTTTGTCAAATAGGAACCGAAATTGTATTTTTAGACGAACCTCCAAGAAAAAAAAGAACGTCCGTGATGATTAAAACGTTTTCGAGTGGGACACCATCTTGCTTTGATGGCGAAGGTGCATTTTACTTTTGGCTCTCTTGCCGAGGAGCTGCATGCCATTTTTGGAGCGGACTGAGGTTCGTCCGCAGTTTTTGGACCACGCAATTCACCAAAAACCAAGCAAATAATTTATATTTTCTCTGAAAATTCACCTCCTGATCCCCCTCCGAGCAATACATATGTTGTAAGGATGTCAAATTTCTTATAATTTGCATTGACAATACCTTTTCAAATTTTTGAAAGAGTTAGGAAGGCTAGGTACTCTCTGCCGATTAGTTATCCGTCCTGGAACATGACCCTAGTAGTAGAACGAACGTCCGTGATAATTCCAGAGAACGTCCGTGACGTATGAAATCCCTCCGATAGGGATAACTTGTCCCGAAAGTGTCCTGTATTCTTTAAAACTTTTGGCTCGAATAGCGACAAATAAAGTTTTACAAAGTAAACAATGAGTTTAGAGCAGTAGTTTCAGAATTTTTAAGGCGTTATGTGATCATGATGAACAAACAATTGAAAATTTACTCACAATTTTACACTTGTTTTCCCTCTAATTATACAAAAACAGCTAAACACTTAAAAACAAAGTTATGGGAAATGGAATTTTGCGTAATCTGTAATTTCTGTGCGTTTAAATTTCTTTCTAATGAGGTTCTGGAGACAATTTGTACTGTTACAGGTTCTGAAAGTTTCGCTCACGGACGTTCTGTCCGAGAAAGGAAATTTCTGACAATTACAAATATATCACTGCACATAAGATTAAAGTTAGTTGAAAATATTGCCAAATCACCGAGCCGCTCATACCCGAAAGTGAATAGCGTTCAGCACTCAATTTACCTGTAATAACAAACGGAAAACGTTTTTTTCACGGATGTTCGTTGGTTGAATAAGTCAATGGATTACATAGTAGGAGAAAGAGGATCAGTGCCACTTTTTAGTGACAGGTGCGCTAAGTGTTTATCTTTTGTGTATGGTAGCTGCCGTCTCAAACAGAACACATCCAGTTTTGGTCTCCATAACGGACGTTCGCTGTAATTGTCATGATATTAAATGCCTTAATTCATTCTTATTTTTCTCTTCATGACGATTTTTCTCTCATTCGCTCAATAGCCTGAACATGCTGTGACCAAACAGAAAACAAAAACAAAACAAAACAAACCAAAACAAATCCGAAAAGTGCTACGCAATCACATCCAGGATAATGACGGAAGAAGTTTGTAATGAGCATGTGTTGAATAAGAAACGGAAAAGTTTCAAAAGGACGTGGAAGCAGTTGAATGAAAATGACTGAGAAACAGAGAAGGGATCGAGCTCCAACACACAGAGAAAAGAATTCCCAGCGCACTCCTGTTATACCAAATTCCTCTGGAGAAGTTTTTGTTTGTTTGTTTATGTTTTTTATTCATCGAAATGCCGTCACAAGCGAACAAAAATCATGCAGTATACAATTATTGTCTGATGAAAACACACAAATCCTCCGCTTATCATCACATGGTGTTGTTTTATACTCATCAATGAAAAGCAATATTCATTTGTAATTTTTTCCAAGATTTTTTTTTTCATTTTACATTTAAGAGACAGAGAGCTCGTCAGTTTCTTTGTGCTTTTGTGCTTACTTTGAAAACACATGTTAAAAAAAGTAAGGATTAAGAATAGGTTTAAGGCTGCACTTTGATACGTTCGCTCTTCCAAAGATTCGTTACTCCGATGTCCAAAGGTTTGTTATTCCAAAATGAAAAAAAAATTGTAGTTAATTCAGGAGGTTTGTTATTAGAAATGTTCTTCGAAAAATAGATATTAAGGATCATTATTTTTAGGTCCGTTCTCCTAAAAGTGGAATGGGCCTGATATTCGTTTAGGTGAAAACGGTTATTATGAGGTTTTGAAATTGGAGGATTTCAGTTGTTAACTTGTTTCTCCACATTTGGATAAGCGAACATAAGTTTTCATGTTCCAATTAATAAGCCTTTCGGATAACCTTCGGAGATTCCTATCATTTACCGAATAAAAAGCTTCATAATCATACGAACTCTATCAATTTTTGTATTGGCAAACTGTATGAATAACGAGCCTCCGAAATGACGCGCTACAAAAGGTTTGTTATAACAAACCATATTGTATGATATCGAAGTCACAAACATCCATCCAAGATATATGGACTTATTGTGTCTTGTTATGACGAAACTTCGCAGTATCGAACCTATTATCATTTCTGACTAATATAATAACACAAATTTTTTCTCGGTAACAGTGTGTAACACAAGGAGCAAACACTGAGGGATTTCTTCCTAACGTATTCGTTTGCCCTCCCCAGCTAAACTTCGTATTTCTATAACGGAGCACATTTCTGTTGTTTTTCTATATTAATTCTTTGTCATAATTTTAGCTGTGACCATGTTCGTTATATAAAAAGCAAATTTTGCATTGTAGACTTTATTGAAGTTTTGGACCAGAATATTTACTTCATGATAGCGAAATTTTGATAAATATATTAGTTCTCAAGGATGGACTACGTGACTGAGATTACACGTACGTTTGTACGTTCATTTACGAGAGATGGAAAAATAGTTTTCTTTGATTTCTCAGTATGAGAAGATAAACAAGCTTATATAATTGAGAATTGGTAATATCTATTCAGGATTTTGCAGAGGAGTTTGTTCCAGACATGAAATTGCTGTTTGTTGTGAGTAGAACGCGTTTCCAACTCAAGAGAGCTGCATTGTTCAATATCTTGTTTGTTCCGAACGTCCGTGAGCTACATGCGAACCTCCGTGATGAAAACTATGCTATGTTTGTTGGGTTATAGAGACTGCCAAGATGAGATACATCTTAAAAAGGTATATTATTATTTGGGAGTGAGGATTAAAGTATAGGATAGTGAAATAAGAGGTGAAAATATTGAGTTTCAGTAAAATGCGCGTAAAGTGGAGAAAGTGTTTAGCGGAAGAGCAATATTTTCACAGAAATGACGAATTTAGTTAAATCATCAGTTGTCTACCATTACGTACAGGTTAAGAGTACAAGCTTAACGTTCTGCAATCACGTACACATGTCCCATAAGATATTTCGTTAGGATTTTGAACTGAATCAGATCTTTGGAAACTATGTTAAATGGTATTCAAATGTATGTGCAGTACTATTCCTCACGGACGTTCGCTGCTCTGGACATGGTAAACTTCAGCGGTGAATAAAAACTTGTTCCTCTGGGAAAATCCTAGTATAATTGGGTTCATATTAAAGCTTGAGTTATACTCTTTCAGGTAAGATGAATGATTTGGAGAATTTCCTACTTTTTAAATTTTGCCTTGTTTTGGCTCAATTGTACATCGTTCAAAATTCTGACCCATATAGATTGCTCACACTTAATACAATGTACTAGTCTGCTACATGACGTACAACGCTGCTGGCAACTTGTATTTTCACTTCGAAATCAGTATAATTATGATCGACTGTTGTTCACCATGTCCATAGATATAAAGTTTGGGCCATAAAGTTTATACATGTACTGTAGATCTACTTGAAATATCTTTTCGTTTTGTTTGTTTGTTTGTTGTTTTTTTTTGATAATCAGTACCGGTATCATCAGCTTCACACCCTTGCCACACTGACACAGCTAAACCTTTTAGTCTAGCTAGTTGGCCACTATATACCGTACAAGAAACTTTATTATACCAGTATAGGATTTTACTGTACTCAGTCTGCACTACTGTGGTACTTCGTACTGACTGCGGCACTGTGCAACCAAACCCAAGTAAGAAGGAATTTCTTTCACACTGATGATTACTAGCTTTACCTCCTCTGCCTTAGTACAGTTTGATGCACATTCTCTCATTCAGTGTTTCAATCACCGGTATCCGTATCATGTGTGTCACCGCCGACCGCGACTCTCACACAGCTTATCATGCAGACTGTATCAGGGGCATGCAGATATGACTAGTGACAGTGCGCGATCGAGTCTTAGTCCCATACACAGTTGTACACTGTGGGAGCCCGAACGCTTCGAGTTCGGGCAGGTCGCAGCAGTTAATAGCCTACTGACTCTGTAGACTGTCTCATATAAGCACATGCAATAGAAGACGAAACAGTATCACAAATCACTATACATTAAACTACCATTAAATTAAACAATGCAAACTGTTTTGCCTTATTTCTTGTCGATAGTCTCACTCAGAATGCGTGAAACTTCGTAACTCTACTAAATGGCAGTAGCAAGCAGTAGTACCCGTAAAGAGGCCCGTATTACTTCCCATTTTAATAGGTCATATGATTTTGCATGTACAGTGTATTAATACACGCGTGAACGTGGTCACAAAGAACGGCACGACAAACGATTGAAATTAGGCCTATTACCGAAGAATTGAAGGATCTAGCCGTACAGAAGCAACCCAAATATGTCATGATTTACAAAGTGATCATTTACTCACCTTAGTCTTGTATAAATCAGCAAGTCTTGCAACGAAAAAGCCCCGCTTCAATTCAATTGCACGGGAGTTCTAGAACGAAATGGAAGTGAACTGTCGCGACGCTTTGCTTTGTGACACGTATACACATACTGTACAGTAGCTAGCTCGCTGTATGCCTCGATCGTCTTCTCTGATGTGAGTGATTGGTTAATTTCCGGGATTGGCGTGTTAGTCTTTGCTCATGTACTGTTTATGAAACTGGCACGAACAAAAAATGCTATTTCATTTTATCAAACACCAACAAACATCTTTATATTGATTGATTTGCAATCTTAAAGATGAACATCATCCACAATTCAAATCACTACTGATACTGCATTACAAATCATAACATGTTTGAACGCAACACTATGATCGAGGTTTTTGTAGCAGACTAACTCTTCTATTTGGAGACGTTCAAAAATTAAACTTTCTCAAATGTGAACCCCATTCGGAGTAAATAGCACCCATAGAAGTTAAATATTCAACCCTAGTCCACGCAAGGGTGCTGATTGGGTCAAATTCAACCCCAAATTGAACCCTGATTTCTTAGTGTGTGGGTCGAACTGTTAAAAATATTTCCTGGAACATTTTTCATGACATTGTATATTTAGATTAATATACGATTTCATCGAAATACCGTATATTACATTTGAACAAACTTTTTGCCTTCAGACATTTATTTTTCTCATTTCCTTTGTTATAACTTTACTAACTGACCTCTTTAAATTACCATGGCAACTCAGTTTTTTTGCTTAATTGTATTCATTCCTTTCTATATCATAAAAGCCTGGGAAGAATGAATATGTTGTAATGTGACTGTTACCTAAAACGAATAGGTGGTGATTTAGCAGTAAAAGTGAATTATGTAAATTTGCTTAAATGTAACGTTACTATCAGCTCATCTGTCCATATCATTTGCAACGATGTCTTCGAAAGCATGTGACCGATATTAAACTTAAAGTCTTGAAGTGTGACGAAGTAGGTAAGACGACATACAAGCATGATGGACACTCATTAAAGACGCGTACAACCCATGAGATGCATCATATGAGTTTAAGTCTCTAAGGAATGCTAGTCAACCCACAAACCTACAGACATTATACATAAACACCTATAATGAAGGAGAATGAAAGGGTTGAAATGAAGTCTGTGTCAGATCTGAACTTATTCAGTGGTGGTTATGATGATGGTGGTGGTTGTGATGAAGGTGGTGGTGCTGGTGGTGGTGCTGGTGCTGGTGATGGTGATGGTGCTGGTGATTTGGTGGTGATGGTGACGGTGATGGTGCTGGCGCTGGTGCTGGTGCTGGTGGTGGTGACGGTGATGGTGATGGTGATGGTGATGGTAATGGTGATGGTGCTGGTAATGGTGATGGTGCTGGTGATGGTGCTGGTGATATGGTGGTGATGATGACGGTGATGGTGCTGGCGCTGGTGCTGGTGATGGTGGTGGTGATGGTGATGGTGCTGGTGCTGGTGCTGGTGATGGTGATGGTGATGGCGACGGTGATGGTGATGGTGATGGTAATGATGCTAGTGATGGTGATGGTGATGGTGATGGTGATGGTGACGGTGACGGTAACGGTGACGGTGACGGTGACGGTGATGGTGATGGTGGTGGTGATGATTGTGATGGTGATGGTGATAGTGCTGGTGATGGTGATGGTAATGGTGATGGTGATGGTGATGATGATGGTGATGGTGACAGTGGTGATGATGATTGTGATGGTGATAATGCTGGTGCTGGTGCTGGTGATGGTGATGGTGATATGGTGATGGTGATAGTGGTGGTGATGATTGTGATGGTGATGGTGCTGGTGCTGGTAATGGTGATGGTGGTGGTGCATGATGATGATGGTGATGGTGATGGTGATGGTGATGGTGATGGTGATGGTGATGGTGATGGTGGTGGTGGTGGTGATGGTGATTGTGATGGTATTGACGATGTTGGTGATAATGGCGATGGTTATGGTGGTGAAGAAAGTGTACTGTGATCACCTGGTGATGATGATGGTGGTGGAGGTGGTGATGATGATGATGATGGTAATACTGTTTAAAAAAGGAAATCGTCCTCCCTGGCCAAGTATATAATCATAAAATAAACAGAATGGCTTCAGTGGTTGGTGAGGAAATCAATCATGATAAATTCTTGTAAACACCAAAGGATCCATTGCAATGCCTTACTTTTATTCCTTCCACTGCCAAATTTAAAAAAAAAAATGTCATTGAAAAAATATGTGTAAACTTGAGGGCGTGACTAATCAATAACAAAAGCCAAAGTCATCCATCATTTCATTGATGGACTTATAGATATCAAAACAGCAGAGAAATGGTCCATCAAGTCCCTTTCACTGTCACTTTCATCCTCTTCACAATTGATTGTCTGGAAAGAGTAGTGAGTCAGCTTCCTTCCCCTTTCCTCTCGTTTTTTTTAATTGTTTTCTATTTTTTATTTCATCTTTTTAAGGATAATACTAGACAAAGCACTCTGTCACTTTGGAGAATCTCTATGAACACACATTCTGTAAG
Organism: Diadema antillarum; assembly: GCF_040938485.1. Classification (NCBI taxonomy): domain Eukaryota; kingdom Metazoa; phylum Echinodermata; class Echinoidea; order Diadematoida; family Diadematidae; genus Diadema; species Diadema antillarum. The sequence continues at coordinate 1,279,993 of NW_027271305.1, read as the reverse complement.
CCACTTGCTCAACTGCAGAGCACTTTGAGTGAGCTTTCCTCGCAAAAGGAAGCAAGCAATATAAGAAATTGGGAAACCTCACCTCACAAGTGGGGTTGGGAGAGAGAAGAGAGGGGCATTTTTTTCACACGACCTTGGCCTTATACATTTGTCTATCAGAATAGAACATTGATGAGGTATCATCATATAGAAAAAAAGAAAGGGTTCTTGAAAGAGGGGATGAATTGGTGGATAAGAAAATGGGTGCTGGGAAGACATGAGTCTAGTTGGGTTAAAGGGAAAGGGACCCATATAATATTCACGTAATATTCATGTAATATTCAGAATATGACTAATCTGCCGTTTTGTACCAAAATGATAGCGTTACAGGATCAAGACCATGATCGGCAACAAAATCTGCAATGACAAACTTAAATCCACCTAATTCTTTCAAAATCCACGTTATTTTCTCCAAATTTGCAAGAATTGCAGAAAAAGGTACCCAAAACGAGGAAAAGGTTTTAAAGTTAGGGTTTGCATTCTCATTCTTGAGCAAGCAGCGCCCTCACGCGGCAGAAAACACCGAAATCTGTCAAATCCTTCTCATTGACGTTTTCTGTTAAGGGTGAGATAAAGGTCAAAGTTCATAAAACTTATGCTGTATATTCAAAACCAATATCATTTTTACGAAACTTGACCAACTTGTAGAAGAAGCCTTACTTATTCCAGAAAAACAATAAAAAGTGGGGGTTCATGTGCTAGTTTTTGTGCTGGGAGCACCCCCATATGATAGAAATCATCCTAGGACCCCCAAATCTGGTTATAAACCTATCGTGTGTGCCCTGATTAGGTGGGGTTCATGAATGTCATGCTGTACATTCAAAACCCATGCCATTTTTACGAAACTTTGTCAAATTGTAGAAAAAGGGTTACCTAATGCAGAGCAATTGTAAAAATGGGGGCTTCATGTGCTCTCTTTTGTGCTAGCAGAGCCTCCTTGCGACAGAAATCATCGTAAGACCCCCAAATCTGGTCAGAACCAATGCAGGGATATACGTTGCTAGGATGCATGAATCTCATGCGGTTCACTCAAAACTCCATTTTCTTTTTTTTTTTCTTTCTTTTTCAAAAAAAAAAAAAACGTGTCACAATTGCAGTGATATGGTGGAAAAATATTCAGAAATTAAGGTCCATGTGCGTTTTTGTTATTTCCCTTACGCAACCATAGTGATATCATGTGGACGCAAGTGTGGAAAACTCCACATTAACATGCGTGTGTGTTTGTTTGTTTTACCCACTTGCTGTAACCATGTGCAGAAAATTATAATGGAGGAAGAAGAATAGATATACATCACATGCGCACAAACCCTTTTCTTTTATTTTTGTTTCATGTATTTGTTTGTAGTTTCATGAAGTCATTATTAGGTTTTTTAAGCATTTCTGAGGGTCCCATATCGTACAAGCTCGGCCGCTTTTTAGTGGGACCCTCCATTTCCATTACCATCCGTGTAATATGCATATACCTTATAAATGCAATTATGTTGTTACTCATCATCACATGTATCTTGTTGATGTACGTTTATTGAAATTACTATAAATTCGTTTTGTTTATGCATTGTATATAATTTCTCCTGTTTATTTGATGGAAATGAAAAATAAAGTTGAAAGTTGAAAGTTGAGAGTTGAAACCTAAATCCATTGACTGGATAAGATGTCTCTATGCGCATGCGCTGGCCGTCAATTCAGCGTAGTTCTCCCAGGTTCCTGTCTACCGAGTCACATTAAGTCATCAATTCGAACAGAAAGGGACTATTGGCAGAACTAATCGTTGCACGAACCCTGTTGTCAATACTTCGACTTTACTGGTAAGTTTTCAAATTGAAGAAATTTTTCGATTTTAAGTTGATATTTCTCCGCTTTACTACTCTGTCATGATCCTGAATGCTACAGTGCGCATCCTCATTACGCTATGCGTATGGGGCTGCTGGTCGTAGTTAGTATAGGCACCCTACCTCTACACCCCTAGTGGACTCACCTTTTTCACTTTTGGATTAAGAAAACGTGCTTTTAATGTTCCGATAAATAAATGTTTGAATTTCCTTTCATTTTCGGACTAACGAACCGTCGTAATGCCAGAACCATATTTCTTTGTCGGATTAACGAACCTTATTAATAACGAACCTTTGGAATAACGGCAAAAGTTCGTAAAACAAACCCTAGTTTGCTAGACTATTTGTCATTTCCGAACCAGAAACTGTCTAGCCTAAAATAAAAGCATGAGGGCCTATGTGCATCTCACACGTGTTGTCAATAGAATGTAGTTCTACTTCTAGGTGTATTGCCTTGGTTTTAAAATTACAGCGCAACTGTGTAAAAATAACAGTTTCGACACCCCTGTTCGCGTTTTTTCTTTATTTTTAAATTCAGAGCATTTTCTTTACAAGTGAGTCAAATCTCAGGCAAATTGTGACTATTGATAGGTTAGGGTGTCGGATGTGTAGGGACAGCCAACTAGAATTACTAGCAGCAAAACATGAAAAGTCATGGCCACTTTTATGTCACTGGTGATTGTCTTCCGGGTCAGTATCCGATTATTGAACCTGGCATGTTTCTACAGCGCTGAAACGGGAAACTGACCCGGAAAGAACTACCTCATGAGACGTTTAAGATAATCGGAATCGGTATCGGAATCTGAATCTGAAACAGGCCCCTCTATCGGATACAATCCGATAGACCCGGAATTTGGGGTTCTGTAGAAACACGCTGAATGAGAATGGGCCTTATTTTTATGAAGACGCAATGACGACGGGTGTCAGTGGTGCCCTGCGTAGTGCGCGCGTACTGTACTCGTGGTACTAGTACACCATGGACCTACTATTACGCATTTGGATATTCTTCTCTCTTCAATAAATTCATGCAGCCTTTTCTGTCAAAAGTGCAACAAAACATTTTAAACATGCTGTCCTATTTTGATCTCATCATTGCTGCCGAAAATCACCTTGGATAAAACGAAGACGGCCCATAAATAAACACACACTCACACACACACACACACACACACACACACACACACACACAAAGAACATAAGCAGAAGCTAATAAATCTCTTAAATCAACAAAAATGAATATGCAAATGAGTGTATTGGGAAATCACCTCCCAAGCAATTTCATTTGTGAAATGCACATACTCTGCGAGTAAACGTATTTTGGGCAGTTGATTGTGATTTTGTAGTGTATTTCCCCCCATTTTTGCTCATTGTTTCGAAAAAAACATGGACAGTGAGGATGACATGTATAGGACTTGTATGTTGTCAACATTGAACAACTGTATACGCGTGTAAAGTGTCCACTTCAGTAATTACCCATTTGGTGACGCACACGTTAAAACTTTTCATATTTTGAGGTTTGCTGCTTGATCCCCATCAGTGGTGCTTTAATATTCAGTGGCATATGAGTTTGAAAAGGCTCCTTAGCCAAGTAAGACCGAAATGAGGGAAACGTTCTTCAGCAGTCAATGACGATGCACGGTTATGATGGTATCAAAGAAATTTCTCCGTTAATGTGTCGCAGGTTCATATCACCGATCTCGTTGCAATTTAATTTTCAGTATTGCATCAGAGCACGAAAACAACATTCATGGCGGACATGCCAAGGTTAGGGAGCAGCTTAAAGGAAACCGGATGATTTTCAGACTTTTGCATTTGAACAACAATAAACAGGGGCGGATCCAGGAATTCTGTAAAGGGGGGGGGGGGGCGTGACTAATATTTTTTGGTGCCACTTCCGGGTTTCATTTCATTCTTTTCTATTTATTTTCTTTGTTTTTAACAAAAATTAAAGGGGGGGGGGGGCGTGCGCCGCTTCCGCCCCCCTCTGGATCCGCCACTGAATAAATTAGTTATACCAACTACAGAGTTTCAGAATTCATAGTGATTTGGTTTAGGAACAAGAACGTTTTCGAAATTTATAACAAATTGCAATGAACAAGGATGATGACATGGAAGCCTCACCATAAGAATGCATGAGTTGGAGCTCAAGGAAGCAGAATATAAGAAGATGGCATGCATACATTCTACACAGGCGAACTTGTTAAGCAAGTTGTATTGTAATGGAATTACACTGGTACACTTCTGAACTATGTGAGGCTCCTGTGATGTCATCAACACTGTTCAGTGTAATTTGTTTAAGATTTTTCAGAGTATTGTTTCTCTGTTGAAGGACCACAATAAATTCCACAAATCTATATATGGAGCTGTCGATTTATGTACTACATGATGTGAAACTATGAAAATAGTTATGCTATTGTCTGGAATGCCCCTTTAAAGAGAGATTTTGCAAGGTCTTTTGTTAATCATAATAAAACAGAGCTGCCAATTTTACTGATTCTGCAGAACGTTTCCCGAAAGCAGGGAGGTATCAGAGAAGGGGAGACAACTATGCTGCTCTCCTTAAGTCATGCTACTGTAGACAATGTTTTGCATGGTTCATTCGCCACCAAAGGGCATATTTTAAGTCTATCAAATATTATTCAAGTTGGCTTCGCTGCAACTCCTGAAACAATAGAGGGGGTCGGTGCAATATATTGCTAACCCACACAATAGTCATTTAGAGATAATCGCTGTTGAATATTTGGAAAGTTCATACATTGTACATTAATAAAACATGAAAGCATGCATTTTTTACCATCTAATTGGTTGAATTCAAATATGATATTTTCACGAAGGTTAGAGTGAAGGATAAGGATTATGAAAATGCATGTAACTCATATTTGACAAAAGTGTGGGGTAGCACTACATTGCACCGAACCCCTCAATAATGAATACATGAGGTATAAGGACTTGCCTCCACTATCAGTAAGTAAATCGCGACTGAGTGCACACGGTGGCGCGGTCGCATTTGAAGGTAATGATGGGGGATTTTTTTTCTTCGTCTGTATGTTTTCTTTTGATTTTGTTTTCTTTTAAAGGCGGGGGGGGGGGGGGTAGAGGTGAGCTCTAAAAAGAAAGATGGAAAAAAAAGGACTAAGGTACACTCAGTGATATTTGCCATTTACGTAGAATTTCTTTTTTTTACAGTGGAAGTTCATCATGACCCTACTTCATATGAATCAATTGTTGTAATTAAAGACGTATCATACAACTTTACGACAGGCATAAATAAAAATTATTGCCACAGCATAATTTCTTCTGTAGGACTATGGCGCATGAAATACGAATACGAAGAAAACCTTCATGTGCGATGGAGATAATGCATGATTATACATAGTGCAGATAAAAATCATTAAAAACAGTAAAACATGTAGGTCTTATCAGGGGCGGATCCAGGAATTCTGTGAAGAAGAGGCGCCTTTACAAAATTAAAGCGGCGCACGCATCCCTCCCCCATTTTTCCTTTTATTTCTTTGGTTTTAACTGAAGATAAAGGGGGAGGTGAGGAGCGCGCCCTGTGCGCTCCCCTCTGGATCCGCCACTGCGTCATAACCTGTTGACTGAATAATATATCGTTCGTGTTAGGTGCAATTTTGGAATAATATGCGTGCATTGTAGTAGTAGTAGTAGGGGCCCATACAGGCAGAAAATTGAGGCCACTGTAGAATGAAGTGAGGCAAGAATAGAATGAGCTTCGGTCTTAGTTTGTTCTTAAATTAAGATTAAATTTGAGAAAAGCGAGTGACATTGAACGCTGCTATTCTTCCCTAAACAACATGCGTTCTGTAAATGAGATTAAAAATCGAAGCTATAAAGCAGAGCGATGTGAGGCAACCAGTAGACTGAAGTTTGGTCGTATTGGTAGATTGTATTGTATTGTATCGCATGTATTACGATGTGATCTGAGCATTATATCTTAGTATCTATTATATTCCCATGTGTATGTGTTGAAGATTATAAAAAAATACTCTGGAGTAGAGTAAGTTTTGGTCATAATGTTGTATGTATACCAATGAAATCATATTTCTAACACACTTAGTATTTTGTCTGGCAACAGAAAAGCAAACAAGAGCTGCCTCAAATCATGAACGATGATGTGATTTGAATGAAAATGACAAAGATGACTATTCTTCTCATGTGTACAGTGTGTAGATTAAAAAAACTAGGTGACAGTAGAGTGATGTGAGGCGACAGTAAACTGATGATTTTCAGTTAAAAAGATGATACTAATAGTGTTTACTCTGAATTCATTACAGACACCCAACCCCTTCCTAGTTATGACAGAAATGTTTAACATTCCATTTGTAGGCTGTCATGACACAGGTTGCTTATTATTTCCTCTCAGAATTCCAGACGCTCTTCGGAGCGGCAGAGGTATAGATTTGTTTCCCAAAACTATCTGGTTTTTTATTCTTCTTCTAAATGGTTGTTCCACAACAGTGTTGGCATCCCAACTCATTGATGTACTACAGCTAGACTCCTTTATTTTCATTTTCCCACTTAAAATACAGGAATCAAAGAGTGTTTATTCACGAATCATTATAGGCTTTGGGTGTGGCGAAACTATTGCCATTTGCTTTTGACCCTGAAGCCAACAATAACAGAATTATCATCAAGTCATGACAGAAATGTTTAACATTCCACTCATGATACAGGTTTCTTATTATTTAAGCTTAGATCGCAGGGAATCGAGCTCCTCTATCCAGGTCAGACCAGCATTCTAGGGGCTTATCAGAGTCCTTTAATGGCAGTATCTTATCAAAGTAGGTGAAGACAATCCAGCTTCAGGTTTTTTCTTATCTTTTTTATTTTTTTTTAATCAAACGAAATCGTTTCTTTACTTAAGACTAATGACTAGGGAAACTTAACACATATTGATGTTGTATGGGATGCTGATCCTAAAGAAAATAATAGAATAAAAGAAGATAATAACACTTTTGTGCAGCAACAATGTGCAGTCCTCTGACAAGAGATGGTGATGGCACCACTCAAACCTGAAAAATAAAATTGACAAATAAAGAACTGCCCTCATGATTTTATCAGCGCACAGATATCCAAGAATAAATGGGACGGAAAACTCATCCTGAGCACCTGATTCGAGACTGCAAAAAGGAGTATGGGTCAACAAACCAGAGCTCACTAATACATTAACTACACAGATTTCATCCTGGACCTGAGCTCGACGGTATCGAGTCCGTTCACATGCAACGGGTAGAACACTTTAATAATCGTGCTCACGTGCAGCAAGGGCTGATGAGCAAAAAAGGTTTATGGTGCAGCCAGCGTCAACGCGGGTAGGCATCATCTCGTCATAACGTGGGAGCAGATCATCAGAAACCACCCTATCTGCTCAAGCGGCGCTGTATCAACATTTCGAAGATGAGTGCTGCTACAAGCGAGTTTCTACTGGAAAGCATGGGTCATGATGTGATCCTTGACTTCAGGGAAAGGGTTGGAGTAAAGATGGCACAGGTACATGACAATTACTATCAGCCACTCTCCGCAATGCTTCAGTACCAAATTTCATTCCTCTGCACTACAGCTGTTTCAAGGCATGCATTGGGAGGTGGAAAAATGGAAATGAAAAAAAAAATGAATGAAATGAATGAATGAATGAATGAATGAATGAATGAATGAATGAATGAATGAATGAATGAATGAATGAATGAATGAATGGAATGAATGAATGAATGAATGAGTGGAGGTGAAAATGCACAATGTAGAGGAGGTGTCAGACGAGCCATGATCAGTAGTTTGATATTGCTGCGAACTTAAATTGGGGGGGGGGGGGGATCGAGGGCCTAAGCTGACGGGAGGTGACATTGTCGCAATGTCAGCGTCTCGGAAAAAAAATATTTTTGCTGTCGCAACTAACGCGATTTCCAGGGCGACGTCCGAGACGTCTTCAAACAAAGGGACAACTTATTTGCTTGGAAGTCACGGGGATGTCGGCACGGCTTTTGCAGTCGTATAAAGGGACTTGTCAGAGACGTCTCTTCTCAGTGACTTCTCCATCTCGTCGCCATTACGTTATTACTGGTCTCCACAAGATACGGGGCATCTCGAAGAGTTGCAGACAAATTAAGTCCCCACGACATGGCCACAGTGATGGAGACTTCGCGGAGGCGTCTCCGAGACAAGCTGGAAGCCGGAAATAGTCTCTGCAAAAATCGAAAGTGTTCGATTCTCCTGCGACTCCTAGAGATTGGGCTCGTCTCGAGGAGACGTGCGTTGTAGAGATGTTGCGGGGACTAGAGTTGCAACCTATAGTCTTCAAACCAACGAGATACCAACTTATATAAAGTCTTGTGATATCATAACCATTCGCGTCCAAGCACTTTTGATCGAATCTTAATAGACCCTAGACGGTGTCATGAAAGTTGTACTATAGCATATCTAATCTGTACCCCGTAAAATGGTGTCACTGTGGCACCTGTGAAATATGCTCGTTCCCTAAATGGCGTCACCAGGACCGTCATATTCTCTAAACGGCATATTTAGCTGTGATGGCACATAAAAATTTCCTATAAGGACTTTAGAATCGAGCTTTCTTACACAAGTTAAGAAATAGCGAATTGACCCATAGCAAATTGACCCATGGACCCCATGGAAGACCAGCTTAGTGTAGATGAATATGGGATATCCGGCCGTCTTCACAGATGGAAGTAAACAACAACAACAATGCAAACATGATCTACTAAAAACTCTCTTATAACACGACAGAATGATTCTTTTTTTTTCCATCCAGATTAGGATCGATCTTAATAATTATTATTCTATTGAATTTAAATCTGGATTATGAAAATCTATTGTAATTGAAGATCCCTGAAGTGCAACAGAAAAATAAAAACACTTCTCTTTTTAGTGGCAACGTCAAGGAGGCTGGTAATATAGAGAGTAGCCCCCCACCCCCCTTATTGCTAAACTATTAATGTATTAGGCAGCAGTAGGATTCTATTTCTCATATAAGTATGTTTTCATCGCATTCCTTGCAGATGAAGATGAAAATAATTATCCAATAATCAAACCTTGAAAACTCTTTGAAAGGGCATTACCCATAATCCTATCTAGCTCCTTTGGCTGTCATTAAAGCGAACGCAAACATATCGAATTCCGCAAATATGACCAGTCGGTGAGGACCTTTCCTCTTAGCGCCTGTAAAAATAAAAAAAATAAAAAATGGAATAAATTTGACATGAACTATGATATTTCATAGCTTTGGACAGAACCTAACTTAAACTCTTGTGTAGCCATATGATAAAAGGCCATAATTGAAATGATGCAGAAAAAAAAATACCGTAAGTAATCATTAGAGTGAAATTGAAGGGTGACCAAGTCTTCAAATTGAATTGTGAAATGAGGATATGAGTAAGATCCGCAGAACCTTATTACTCTCAGAAAGGGGTTCTTATTAATATTATTCATGAGTGTATACCTAATGTTTGAAATCTTTAACACGAAAGCAGACATATTGATGTTACTCGTTAGAAAGCCCACTCCTCCCTCTCCCACAGCCCTCAACAACTGCAATTCTATTAGCAAGGCTTTTGGCCTTTTGCGCGTTTACACTGAAATGAAGGTGGGCTCGGCCACGACCGAGCCGCGGCCCAGCCCCGCACTGTAAACGGGGTCATATTCTCCAACTTGAACAATATGGAACTGCAATAGCAACACCATTTCAACAGCAATTACAAGAAATTTAAATTTGCTGGACCAATGTCAATATTTTAACCTTCATGGCCATGCAAATTGTAATTTAGCAGTTATTTGGTGTTGATATAACACCGGCAAATAAATCAAACCAATGTGTATTTGAGGAAAAAATTTTGTTAAATTAAAATAATTATTCTTTGAAATATGCCTGTGTTACTTTTTGTTGAGATAACTGTTTCTGTAACAGTACAAACTACCAACCTCTTTAAATTAAACATCTCTAATGATAATTTTAAAAATCTTAGGGCCTATGCTTAAGCAAAGTGAAAATATTTTTTTCTCATCAATTTAAAAAATCGTCAAAATTGTAATTGATCTCAAACGAATTAAGACGGAGAGTGGAAATGTGTTTTAGATATATAAGCCTAAGTGTGGCATATATTACCCCTGACACCACTGATGACAGTTGTTAACCACACAAACCAATAATATACCGTGCAATATCTGCAATGCAGGTTTAATCTGCAATTTAATATGAATATATAAACATTTTGTTTAGTCAAATATGTCTCCATTGTTATAATTCTTCTTTCATCATGAACTGATTATGATGTTTGAATTTGTCTTTTTTTTTTAATTGGGTAGGGTTATAAAACCATAAACGCCACCGATAAAATCACAATCGCTCTCAATTACAATCTAACAGGAGCAGTAGGGTAGTACGTCTCCGTAACAGCTAATTACTTATGCATCGTATCCATGGGCAACTGCGAGGTAATTGCAACAAGGTGCATGGAATTTAGACTTGAGACAAGAACTAATTGTATATATTACTTTTTTATTCAAAATAAAATGATTCCTTGAACTAAAAAAATAACAAGAAAACTCAAAATATCTTATATTACTCTTCCAAAATATATAATGAGTATATAAAGTATTTTCAATTGCGATTTTATGAAGAATTAGAATTATTACACAAATATAAATACTAGATGGGCTGTATAATGAAGGCCTGTGACAGGCCGCCTGTAGCAATTGCTAAAGCGCGTGCTTTCACTGAAGAAGATACTTGCCAGCAATTGTTTTATCCCTGAATAAGGCCCAATTCTTTCCATCCCATATCCAAATGACGAAAAGATCTGATAATGATGATGATGATGATGACGAAGAAGGAGAAGAAGAAAAGAAGAAGAAGAAGAAATTGGGGTGAGATATGGGACTACGCACCACTTCCACACCTCTGTTAGCTGCCCTTCCATCAAACATCAAAGACCATCAAACTCTGGCAACTATGTCAACAATATGACAAATATGACACTTTCATGATCATGTTCAACAAAGGAAGAATATAGCAATGCTAGAGATGATGTTCCATAATTATGAAAGCGGCGCGAAAGGAAAAGTCATGAGAGGAGAAGATAAAAGATCAACGTGACATAAATTATTGGTGTTTAGAATTTTACAGACGTTATGCAATTAGAAAGTTCAGCTTACAAACTGTGGTAAATTTTGGACACGTTAGTTGTTGGAAAGGTTAACACTTAGCACTTTGTTTAGTTTTCTTGCATTGACCAAACTATATACGATTCAGTCACCAACTAGATTCTGATTTATATCACGATTTATCTCTTAAAATAATCATGCTCTCATATTAGGGTGAGCATCAGGTAAACCCCAGAATTGAGGGTCTTCGGCCCCGGGGCTGGCGATTATGTTGAAGATCCAGAGTATGGAAGCTTGAAGGCATCGTTTACCATTGGGAGCAGTGATTTGAAAAATGTGCGAGTTATCACATTTGATGTGTGTGTAGGTCAGTTTTAAAAGAGATAACTGTAAACAGTTTACGCTATAGAAACAATTCAGTTAATTATAACCATTGTTCACATTTTGTATATTTGTGACCCTGCACCACAAAACAAACAAAAAGTCGCCGGACATGATTTTTCAGTTAAGACCATATTCTAAAAGAACAGACCTTAACCCTAACCAGGCCGGGCTTTTTTGGGTGTTCTGTGGCCGGGGAGGGGTTGATTCAACCCCCCTCCCCCCCTGAGATCTCAGCCGTCGATAGCGCAATCGCCATGAAATTTGGCACGTGCATTACCTGTGGCGTAATCTACCAAGGTATACAAAAAGAAATGGAAATTTTCGTCATAATAATTAATTATGCTAATATATGCATAAAATCATACATTTTGCTCTAAATCAGAAATTAAAGCTCCTAGAATCCTAATTTTTGGTGAAAACATTCTTTGTAACATTCCTAACAATGTACTTGAAAAAAAATTGGTATCAAAATCAATTTCTTATGTATTTTATTGTTTTATGAATTTCTTATGTATTTCTTGGGAGAGCTACATACACTGAATACTACGGCCAGCGCATGCGCACACATCACATGCGCACAAATTTCAAATTCATGAACGGATAAGATGTCTGTGTGCGCATGCGCTGGCCGTCAATTCAGTGTAGCTCTCCCAAGGTCCTCTCGACCGAGTCACATTCAGTCATCAATTCGAACAAAAAGGGACTATTGGCAAAACCAAACGTTGCCCGAAGCCTGTTTTCAATACTTTAACTTAACTTGTAAGTCTTCAAATTTGAAGAAATTTCTGGATTTTAAGTTGATATTTACCTACGATACTAAATCTGTCATGATCCTGTATACTACTATGCGAAGCCCCATTTTGAATATTGCTGAATTGATAATGATGATGATAATAATGATAATAATAATAATAATAATAATGATAATAATAATAATAATAATAAGGTCTTACTTATCCAGGGTAGCCTCTTCAGTGTTGCCACTGCTCTACCAGAGGGCCCCCGATCTTGCCATCTGATTATTCATTCTACACGATGCAGACATGACGGGATCTACGATCTTCTCATCTGATCAGCTCAGTCTTCTACTGGATGTCGAGATGACAAGATCCGAGATCTTGTCATTGGATCATCTGCCCTACTGGATGTCGACATGACGGATTGATAATCATAGACATCTTGATGGCACTTTCAAGCTTCCATAGCAGAGCAAAGGACAGCTTAGGAGTAATCAACCAACTGGTTCCCCAACCTCAAGTTCATATTCGCCATAGAAGATTTAGATAAAAAATCAATATATCTTATACCATATCAAAGGTACTTCAATTTTTCTGGTGGTAGATCAGTACAAAGGGAAACTTTACACATGAGTGAACGCATTCGCTTTTGTCCTCCAAAGCACAAAAGTAAAAATTGCAAAAATCGACATGTCATTCATGTGCAAATGCCCTCCGAGATAACAATGGTAACAAAAGACCAGATTAATACAATGATAGACATGAACGAAATAACAAGAGTAAAGCTTTCGCTATCCTGCATCGCTTTATAACCTCACACAAAAACAAAATGGGAAACTGAAGGGGAATATAAGAATTTTCTGTCAATTCCAACTTCAAATGACAAGGGGAGTGTAGCCAAAAGGTGACTTAATGGACAACATTTCTTTATTTCATCGTTTTAATTTAGGAATTCAAGAATTCATCAGTCAAATTCAAGAACCCAATATTACTTTCAAGTTTCCTAATTCAAAATAACTTAAATTTGTACCATTATGGTTAATACTGGTTCTTCTCTCTTGTCATTTGAATTTGGATTTGACAGATTTTCCATTTTCCTCTATCATCTTTAGCCTTTCTTTGTCTTTATGGGTACGAAGAAATCAAAGAAATCATAATAAGTTTATTTTCGCAAATCAATTAATGTTTCTTACTTTGATAAATTTGTCCTTTGTTCTCATTGTTATTTGGAAGATTACTTACGCATGGATAACAACTTGTTCATTTTTGCAATACATTGTATTTACCTTCGTGCCGTGGAAGAAAAAACGATTGTGTTCATTCATGCGTAAGTTTCCCTTTCCACTGGCCTAGCAGGTTGATAGCCCATTAAATTACCTTCAATATGGTGTATAAATACAGTGTACATTAATTTCTTAGCAAAATATTCAATGAGAAAATAATATTAACTTGAAAAGTGTTACTTTCTTTTTTTGTTAGTATATATAAATAATATATATATATATATATATATATATATATATATATATATAATTATACATGTTTGCATGTATGTATCTTTCTTATTCGGATTAAAGTGATAATGCAATAGAAATGCATGTTGACTTTTCAACATAATGATTCATAATATTCTCATCATTTCATGTGTGGTCAAAGTGGTATCTAATTATTTACCAAATTTTTTGATAATTTTCTAATATTTTTCTTCAGATTACTTATGGACTGTTATGTCTCCATGCAATGTCATTTGTCAATCATGATTAGTTACATAGAAACAAAAATCAAATCAATTCAATTCAATTCATTTCAATTTACCATACTTTATTCCCAAAGGAAATACAAAATACGAAGTGATAATAATATTCATCAATTCAGTTGTTAAACAATTAAACAGTACAAATCATTACGTATTGTGCCAATATGTGTATAGATAATAATTCAGCGGGGAAAAAAAAAACAATTCCCATTTTGCAATCTTAACAAAAGCAAACATATAGATAATCGTACGGCGATGGAAAAGAGTAATTCACCGAAAAGCAAGGATTATAGGCCATAGATATTTCAAAAATTGAAGCAAAACAAAACAAAATACCACCACCATTACCAATATGGCGTAGTGCCTATTATATATAGCATTTATATTCCATTGGAGCATTTGATATACGTAGATACTAAAAGCATATCTTTTACACCGTTGGAGCATTTGATCATTGATACAGTTACTAAAAGCATATCGTTTACACCGTTGGAGCATTTGATCATTGATACATAGGAAGACACTAAAAGCATATTGCTTACAGTACTTGTTTTAAAGTAAACGTGCAAGATATTATTATTCTCGGGAAAGGTAAGCCCCCTACGTACATTTCATTGTCATTTGTTTATCATTGGGATTTATACAGTAACAATGATCAACAGATGATGACAAAATATTGTTCTAACGTGCTTTTTTTCCGGCGTATCCGAATAATCTAAAGAAAAATAGTAGAACTATTATAAGAAATAATTTGACTTGGATATTTATTTGGCCATATAAGTGATATTTAGGGAATTATTTATCAATAGAAGTCAACTTGTATGTGCATTTCATAGTCCCTTTGATGGTGTGTGTGTGAGTTTCGCCGACTCAGCAAATTTCAGAATGAATTCAAAGTCCATTTAACAATTGGCGCTAATAATGAAATTGGCGCTAATAATAAAAGTCACGGTCATCGAATTGAGCATGATAGCACATATATAATTAGAAACATGAAAACACGCACAGTTGAATATCACCCACCTCTTCCGGAATGACAAGTCTAATTATTAGACAAAAACAAAGTAAGAGGTTTCCATGCGTGCAATCACGAAATTTCCGTTTAATCATTACATTGCCAGAGTTGCAATTACTCTGGCATTTTAATTCCCCCTGGTACAGCTGTATTTGATATGGCATGCATATTGAATAAAAAGGCGTCAAATTCTTAACATAAAATGTAAGTTTTGACATCATGATAACACAAATTATCTTATGTTATAGAACGTATAGGTTTATCATAAATCGAGCTTAGTATACCTTGCGCATATAATGATTTAAGCCTGTCTTTCATCAAATTACACTACATTGTATATTCCCACTAGGTCCATTGATATACACTGCTGCAAAATCAGGAAAATATCGGAATATTTCACCTATAAAGTATACGAGTTCGACATATAGGGACGGAGTTACAGGCGAGAATGCAGTATTGTTCAAAGTATGTGCCCAAACCATTCAGAACCATCAAGAAATACAATGTTAAAGTATCCAATGTGAGCTCATTGTCATCGTGTGGAATTACCCCTTTATGTAATGATATTTTTACATCCCATTTGTCCAGGACAGAACAGTACTACATCCAACGGCGTAAATCCGTACTGAGGAGTGGGTGCAGGGGGGGGGGGGGGGGGGGGGAATGATCGGCGATAGTCACCATCACCACGATTACAAGCCCATAACCGGACCCCCCCCCCCACACACACACATACTTTACAGGGATTAAATGTCCCACTCTTTTCCATGCAAAGTGGGAGGGAAGTGGCAGCAAAAATAGGAAGACTTTTTGTTCTTGTTTTTGTTTGTTTGTTTGTTTGTTTGTTTGTTTTTTGGTTGTCAGCCGACTTCTGGTGGAAAATCAGACTCTATAAGTATGAAGACTTTTTGTTGTTGTTTCTCTTGTCTTTTGATGTTCTTTCTTCTTGACTGACAGGCGATTTTGACACCCCCCCCCCTTTAAAAAACGCAGCGCAGTCCTGAGTATTGGCCAAATAAATTCAATAAAATGCTAGTATGGATATCCATTTCTTTGTACGTAATAACGTATCCTGTAGCTATTAATTATATTCTCTAATTTTCTTGATTTAAGTCAATAAAGCAATCATACCAGGGGCATCGTTCCGTTTTAATGATGGGGTGGGGGAGGGACTTTGAGTTTGAATATCTGTGCGAGGGAGAGGAGCGGCCTAGCGGGGGGAGGGGGGAGGGGGGAGGGGGGAGGGGGGTATCCCCCTCCCATACGAGGAAAATTTGGCATTTTCAGACCTGAAATTCAGCGATCTGGTGCACACTTTTGGTGAAATTTGGGATTCTTTTCCTATCAAAAAACAAGTAAGAAAAAGAAATATTCATAGATAATTGAATGACTACATCGTAGTATTTCAGTTCTCGCTCCGCCTGTGCGACATCACTGTGAAGGCCTACAAAATAGTGGGGTCTATCACCGGTGTAGCCAGGATTTGATCTTAGGGGGAGCGGTTAGATGCGAGGGAGCAATGCGATGCAATGCAATGCAATTTGGTGCATTTTGTTGCGTGTTTTATCGACTTGAAACAGTTCAACATGTTTAAGGTAGCAGTACATTTCATGTAGATTATTATTGAACAATTTTGCCTATAATCATTTAGATAAACTTCTTGTATTAATTCTTACACTGAAAATCATGAGCGCGATTATAAATTTTGACATCGACAGTCCAAAAAAGGCCGTTTGTAGCTATATTTGAAGTGTTTGTTCGCAAAAACCGATAAGTCCATATTTGTCAAATGGAGATATTTGCAATTTAAGGTGAAAAAAATAAAGAAAATAATAAGAAAATTTCTGCTTCTTTTAACCATAGCTTCAAAAATGTACCTTTATATGTGACCCTGCACCACAAAACAAACAAAAAGTCGCCCCAAACTTGGATTTTGGGTTAAGGGCAGATTCTAAAAGAGCAGACTCTAAGCTTTAAAATGATGTATAACTCAATTCAAATGGACTCTCCTAACCTATCTAAATGTTGGAAAGAATGCACACACTCTGGAAAAGTGTGAACTGAGAAAAGACGCTCTGAAGTTAAGAGTCTATTCAAGTGCTTAATCTTTCCAAGCCACAATAGCTGTGCCATGAATGGGACAAAAAAACAAGGTGTTTAACCACTGGAGCAATAATAGTGAAGGAATTATTAAATTAAGCTTAAATTAGTCATGCTTTATCGACACAGTTTGTCCATGATCAATAAAGCAGTAGCAGCATCCTTTCAAAAGTTATTACAGTTGAAAGTGAAGAGTGTGTACATGGTTTTTAAAAAATGAAAAGGGGACTCTATAAGAAACATCTAATCACACTGTTCAACAATAAAGTGTTAGAGAAAATCTGCGAAAAACACAGTTTCCTGTTTCTTTCTTGATCCCAAACTTTAACATAATGTAGAAGAAGACTTGCTCTTTCAGAAAATATGAAAAACTCAAGATTGGCTAGGTTGACCCATTTCACATATTTTCAGTACTCACACAAAATCACTGGGTGCGACTTTTATTTATTTATTTATTTATTTATATGTTTTATTTTCACAGGGTGGCTCCATCAGTGGGTTAAACACTGTTGTTCTTGGAGGCCCTGCATGAACACATACATACAAGTAGACACAAGATAATTATACAATACCAACATCAAAATAAAGTTTGCAGTATCAAATCTGTATATATCGTAACATACTATATACTAATATATTATATTAAACTCAAAATTTAACAAATATTATGTAACACATTACATCCTCATATCCTTGAATTTCCCCTACCTAAAAAAAACCAAAAAAACAAACAAAAAAAAAAAAACAGAAGAAGAAGAACAGAACTATACTTGGGCACAGTGGAGTGCCCTCCAAAATTGGGCTGAGAATGAATGTGTAGATGGGGCATGCCTTAAGTTTATTGGTAGACTGTTCCATTCGAGTGCTCCGGTGTATGAAAAAGACTGTTTCCCAGCATAAGTTCGAGCTCTGTTTGTTTTGTTCGTTTTGTAATGCACGGTCACATGTAGTGGCCAATATATCATTTAAAAGGTATTATTTTGTACTTATGACAGAGACCGTACTTCAAAATCCTCAAAAATGGACTTATCGGTTTTTGCGAGCAAACTCTTCATTTTTCGCCAAGGAAATTAAGGGGGGTGGGGCGCACCGGGCGCAACTGCTTGCAATTACTGGCAGTAACATCAGGAGAATGACATAACGATTAAATGGGAGCGAGCGAAGCCAGCGAGCTTGAAAATTTTGACATTTTACAGTCTAAAAACTGCAGTTTGTAGCTATATTTTTTCGCTTTGAAAATTAAGGGGGGGGGGCGCACGGGCACAACTGCTGGCAATTACTGGCAGCAACATCAGGAGAATGGCATGACGATTAAATGCGAACGAGCGAAGCAAGCGAGCTTGAAAATTTTGACATTGTAGAGTCCAAAAACGGCTGTTTGTAGCTGTATTTTTTGCTTTGAAATTGAGGGGGGTGGAGGCGCACAGAGAGCAACTGCTGCCAATTACTGGCAGCAACATCAGGAGAATGACATAAAGATTAAATGCGAGTGAGCTTGAAAATTTTGATATTTTACAGTCCCCAAACTGCCGTTTGTAGCTATATTTTTTTTTTCGCTTTGAAAATTAAGGGGTGGGGGGGAGGCGCACCGGGCGCAACTGCTGGCGATTACCCTGAAGCAACATCAGAAGTATGGCATGACGATTGAATGCGAGCGAGCAAAGCAAGCGAGGCTGAAAATTTGGATATTGTGCAGTTCAAAAACGGCCGTTTGTAGCTATATTTTTTCGCTATGGAAATTAAAGGACAAGTTCACCTTCATAAACATAAGGATTGAGAGAATGTAGCAATATTAGTAGAACACATCATTGGAAGTTTGAGGGAAATCGGACAATCCGTTCAAAAGTTATGAATTTTTGAAGTTTTTGTGCAGTAACCGTTGGATGAAAAGACTACTGCAGTGTGTGAATAACTTAGATGTCACATGCGTACAACAATATAAGGAAAATATAAAGAGAATTTCACAAAATTTCATTTTTTGAAAAAAGTACGCATTCCCCCGACTCGTTACCGACAAATGTTATGGATAATATTATTCCCCCTGCCTTTAGAAAGAGGCAAGTCAAGTGCTCTTTTATTATACGAAAAAAGTGAAAATATGTTGAATTTTCTTTACATTTTCTTTATACTGTTGTACGCATATGACTCACAAGAGCTGTAGTAGTCTCCTCATCCAGCGGTTCCAACACAAAAATTTTAAAAATTCATAACTTTCGCATCGATTGTCCAATTTTCCTCAAACTTTCACTGATGTGTTCTACTAATATTGTTGCATTCTCTCAATCCTTATGTTTATGAAGGTGAACTTGTCCTTTTTAAGGTGGGTTGGGCGCACCGAGCGCAACTGCTGGCAATTACTAGCAGCAACATCAGGAGAATGGCATGGCGAAATGCGAGCGATTGAAGCGAGCGAGCTTGAAAATTTGGGCAGTGTACAGTCCGAAAGTAAGTGAAAGATCTGCTGCACACTCTTTGATAGAGATAAGGAAATAAAACGTCAATTTCAAAAGTGTACAAAGTCTATCGAAAGGGACCCAGTAGCGGAGCTTTTGCATATTTATGATTGCAATTCAGCGATCCGGAGCATAATTGGTAATCTCGGGAATTGCTTGGGGGACAAATGATTTGTCTGCCCCCAACATTTCCGTAGGGGCGGGCAATTCCAATGCCTCTTTGCCCCCCCCCCCCCAGATAAATTCGACGACGCCCCTGATCATCCCTGGGTATGCCCATAGATGTATCAGAGTCATCATCGTTTCAGGGATGATTCAGGAAATGGAGGGGGGGGGGGTCAATTATGGCGGTAGAGTTTTTGTTATTTTTTGTTTGTTTTCGTACATAATTTGTGATGGTCCCGAGTTGCTCGCTTCATAGCGTGTTTACATGTAAGCCTATGCTATTTAACTTCTCCATTTTTTCTCAAATTTCGGGGGGGGGGGGGGGACGATTGTGCAGGCCATCCCCGGCCCTCCTCCATTTCAGGGGGGATATATCCCCCCACCCCCCCCCCCCCCCCGGATTTACGCCCATGCCTACATCTATTGCATAAGAACGAGAGGCAAGATCACTCGGCACAGGTAGGTGTCTGAATCTTGTTCTTCCTTTCGCAATGTAAAGCTTGAAACAAGCAAACAAACACAACGACTAAAACGTCTTGCATTTTCAAGCTATGTCTAACACAGACACAATGTCCCAATCCAACAAATTTTGATGAGGATACTTTTTCATTCATTCATTTTTTTTTCTGCACTAAGTTTCTTGACTGTGGAATATCTTGTCTAAAATGATTTTCGCTCCTCACTTGACTTATCACATCACTTCATTTCAGGTCCGATCAAAAAGAAAAAGCAAAAGACAAAACATTTTGGTGCTTTATGCTCAATGGTGCATGACGTCAGAGCATGATGTAGGATACGTAAACACTCCTGACAGTCTTATGTGTATAATTGCAGTAGTTATGGCGTGACTGATCAAAAGGCGTGTGTGTGGGGGGGGGGGGGGGGGGGGGGAGGGGGTATGCATTGTGTTTGTGAGTGCGCGAATGCGTTTGTTTGCCGTCACATGTATATGATGTAGGCCTACATGTGTCATAAATGGCGCGACGCGAAGTGTTATCCTTCGGAGTACGTGCGAGTATGTGTGGGTGTGGTGTGCAAAGGTTACGTAAAATATGCAGTCCCTCGGAAAGGACGGGCTTCACGTTTTCTAAGCTCTTGTTTTGTTGTTGATCGGTAATAATAATGAATTGTGGTGAATTATAGATTTGTAATGATGTATGTGTTTACTGTATTGTGAGTATGAATTATGCTTAATTTGTATGTTTGTGTATATATTGAAAATTGTATCTATTTATATGTGTACATGTACATGAATGTACGTATGTATGTATATATGCAGATATTCCTATGTGTATGCCCATATGCCAACAAGAAGAATTTCCTATATGACAATAAATGAATCTGAATCTGAAAACAAACAAACAAACAAACAAACCATCAACCGAATTCGTTCAGCATACATCCCAAAATAAAACTTAACTCGCATGCAGCCTGATATATTGTAGATATATTACCTCGTTAAAAAAACGATCACGTACATTCACGACCATACAATCTGAAGATTAAAATGTGTACGTAATGATAAGCAGCGTGTGAGTAGGATGCATAATGATAAACCAATTACAGTAACATTGATGTGAAGACCATACCAAAAGGAAAACCTACTCTCTAAAAAAAAATCGAGTGAAAATTTTCACTCTAAAAAGAGTGAATACCAAAAAGAGTGCAATTTCGAGTGAAATTGGAGTGAATTTTGAGTGAAAATGCTCATTTTCAACTCATTTTGGAGTGACCTCAGGGATCGACTCGAAGATTTTGGAGTGATTCCCTGACGTCACTCCAAAATGAGTGAAAAATGAGCATTTTTCACTCAAAATTCACTCCAATTTCACTCGAAATTCACTCTTTTTTGTATTCACTCTTTTTAGAGTGAAAATTTTCACTCTATTTTTTCTTAGAGGAGTAACCATGCTACCAACCAAATAACGCTGAGTCGGCAGAAAATGGTACCAGTATCACATGATTTTGGCCTAGGCTTGTGAAGCTTCAGGGACGGCAAGAACATTACTTCATGTCCATGATATTCCTACCACAGAGCATCATTTCCTCAAACGAGGAAATGATGCGACACCACAATAAGAGGGAGGCTTCACCCTGCCCAGTATACTCACATACCCACAAAAACTGAAGAAATAGAATAAAAACAAGGATTTTTCTTTGTGCCAATATATTAAACAAACATTGGTTCATGGTATTGTAACAAAGGTGTCAGTAATGCGAATGATTTCTTTGATTTTATTTAGATCAATTTCGTTTATTTCATTTCCAAAAGTTAATAATGTCGTCCATTGAAACACGTATTTGTAATTAGTAAAGAAACAAAAATTTAAACACTGCATAAGAATTTACCACATAACTGAGGACCTGTGTGTCAGTATAGGACTCTTGCCAACCGAGGACTCATTCGTATAATACATGTATTACCATCCAACCGTGGACTTACTACAGTAATGCTAATCGAGGACCTACAAACATGTACCCCTACGTGTAAAAGCACACTGTTTGGAATGGTCTGCGTACAGAGGACGTCCTCGGTTCTCTGTGTGTCCTCGGTTTAAATGAATAGTTCGTATGTGTGTCCTCGTATTACACCATGGGTAAGTGCACACACACACACACACACGCATACACACACACACACTTCTTGCGTTCATAAGTTCGCTATTAAAGGAGTCCACCCCCCCCCCCCCCCCCCCTCGCAGGAAGCCTGTTGTATCCGGGCCACCAACTATATACAGGTACAGCACACTTTTCCCATCTCAAAGAAAAATGTGACATACGACGCATTTTACTCGAAGTTCTGTCCCAGGACTCTGATCTTTGACATGACGGATTCCCAGTCTAAATAACCTCCCTCCAAGTGGCGGGAAGAGCCGGATTTCATGGTGAAAGCCTCCGACCATGCAACACCCGATGGTTGTCCAGTACGAGAATGTCACCTGTAGGGGTCAAGAGAGAGTGCGTGTACGATCGAGAGACTAAGAAGGAGAGAGGGGCACTTAAAAGGCAGATATACAGATAGACAGATGATTATATTAAATGAGTTAGTCAAATACCGGTTAGTGATTGGCTAAACACAGTCACGTGATGGAGGCACATTGGTTATGTTCGCTCATGGGCAGAACATTTTTGTAATGTTCTCCCATGGTAAAACATTTTCACGTATCAAACAAATGACAAACGATACGGAACGATTGATACGATCATTTTTTCACGCAATCGATAGGATAAATTTGCCTATACATTTGACTAACTCATATAATATAACAGACGGGGACTTTTGATGTCGGGAACATGTACCAAAGTTAAACCAAACGTTCCACCTTCAGGGTTTGAAATGCTATTTCGGGAGGTTATAAGTCCCTCGACTTCGTCTCGGGAATTACATGTATAACCTCCTTTCAAACCCTTCGGGTGGGACATTCGGTATGTTCCCTCCCCCGACAGTCATCATCTATAGTATATTGAGTAGATGAAAGAAGACTATAATAAGGGAGCTTTAGATTTTCGTGCACGTGGACGATCAGGAAAGAGGTATTCTGCACATGCGCAAATTTGCATAAAAATCGACCTCTCAAATCGTCTGAGTTTGCACGCCCGCGGTCGGTTCTGGGCACTGTTTCTGGGCCGTTTTGCGTCCGCTCGAATTCACACCGCAGAGAGCTACCAGTAATTGATGAACTGATCATAATATATGGGGGCGCCATTTTACTAATTTTCATAGGCTGCATCCTCGCGTAATAAACCTACTTTGTAACACGACGGAGGGAGAGAGGAGAACGACCAAAGCAGTCGTCGTCTTTGAACGACCGCGTCGCATATATTACTAACCATTATCATCATCATCATATTGAAATTGTACCATTTCAATGGATTTCTTTATCACGGCTCTCTTAATGTCATCTACACCATCTTTCCACAGCATGAGGAGTATGGTAAGGTCTCTTCTGCTGTATCATTATGTTTCCTTTGACCATACATCAGTGAGAAGCACAGAGACCAGTCTGATGTCCCTGCATGGGCGCTATTTCACTAACATCGAGACTTACATCCAGCGGGAAAAAAATGAGCCTAAAGTTAGGACAGATTCAGATCAAATCTAGCTGTGATGGATGCATCGACATTCAAGATGTATTCCGGAACGCGGCAAGGTGGGCGCAAGATATTGTTCCCATCTGGCTTATTGAAACAATTACGAATACATGAGGACTGATTGATCTCATAACTGTCCTGAAGATTAATCGCAATTAAATTTAGGATTGATTTTATGACCAAGTGTAACAGACCCGAGGAGACCAATGCGTGAGTAAATTACCTGGAATGCGCTTGGCAGAAGGACACTTACCACCTCTCATCCTATACCGGAAGACATTGATGGGGTCATGCAAAAGGTCCGCAAAGCAAGCCAGAGCCTCGTACGTCGCGACGACGTTGTCCACGTCCATGCAGAACATTGCACTCCGCCCGTGGTCACTGAATATGATCTTGTTGACAACGCCCTTGTCATTTAGTCTTTGTCCAAATCGTAAAAAAGAGGTCATTACAGATTATCTGGAGGATCGAGGGTCATCTTGTTTCTATCATCTTTATCAACGTTGACAAGAATATATACTCTGTGTGCCACATTTATACCTGTCCACAGATTTATTTGTGAGATTTGTGCACATTTGACTCGTTGGCATAGAAAAGGTTAAATATAACTGCAAGTGTCATTGAATCATTTTATAACTGGTGTAGTCTTCTACTTTTTTGTTACATTGCGCTATTGATGTTGCCTTAGGCTTTTTTTTTTCCGAACATAAACACAAAAAGATATTGGTAGAGATCATTTTGTACAGTAGAGAGTATCAAAGGTCTTAATTAATCTATGAACCCAAGAAAACAAATATCAAAAACGGAAATCTGTTTGTTGATTCTTAATCATTTAACCTCCCCGTTTTGTCTCCCTTTTTATTCATTGCCAATAGTTAGGACTTCAAAACATTACAATAATGATCATCGTTTACCACGTTGTACTGTCTTTTAAGAACAAATACCAATAATATCGTATATGACTTGGCAACCATGGCAAGCGCGTAATGTGCGATGTTTACAGTAATAGTAAGATTCACGAAATTGTCCTTTAAAAGTCAACAACAGATGAAACAATAAAAACAACGACAATACTAACAACGGCAACAGCGGCAACAACGACAACTTTTAAGATATGTAGGCCTATACCTTATGGTTCGGACTCGTGAATGTTGGAAAAAGTCGCCCACAGCGTCGTGCCCGTGATCGTGGTACTCTAGCACTTCTGTCGTGAGGATGTCGAACAGTTTGGGAGCGCTCTGCCGGAGATCGTTGGCGATCTTGAACCCGTCGACGAGCATGTTCTCACCTCCTTCACCGTCCGCCTGGGCAATGCAATGTAACATCAGGACCTGCGGAGACAAGACGTTGCTAATGTCAGTGAATGTCATAGTTACAATCCGCAAAAGCTTAGACACAGCCATGCAATCTCGTGATACGAATTCCGAAAACCTACAAGTAGCTTATTATTATTACTTATCATTATTATTATAATTATCATTATTAGTAGTTTTATTTTATGCAGGACATGCAGCCGACACAGATGCAGAGCTTCGTGTAGTTTTGAGACATTGTGCAATATTTTACAAATTTAAAAATAATTTTACTACGTCTTAAACAGGGGATCATTAAAAAAAAATAAAAGCATCAAGAGGCTTGTTGAATATGAAATGTTGTGTTTTTTGAAATCCGGTCTAATGGGAGATGAATATTTTGAGCATTTCAAGTGTTAAATTCATGACTGCAACAATTCAAAATATATCAAGTATAATATCTTTCAGTAAAAGAACAAATATATTTAAGAGATAAAAATGATATTAAGCATTGTTAAGGGCAAGCAACATCTTATAGATTAGAGGGGATGGCATCATCTTAGTGATCTGTATTTTGATGCTTTGATCCCATCATAACCGCCGACAACCAGCATGGACAAAAAAAAAACCAAGGAGAAATATACGAAAGCAAATACATTGTCAGGCTAATTGTGATTTGTAATCTAATTTGTCCCATTTTTCGCACATTGTTTCAGAGTAAATATGGACAGTAGCGATAGACGACATGACCCTGTATGTGTTCATATTACGCGACGTTACCGTGTCCATTATGTGTCCACTTCAGTAATTACCAATTCTGTGGCCAAACATTTGTCAAGTTTTGAGGTTTGCTGCTCCCCATCATGAATGTATACAGTATTATTCAATTGCGGAGGAATATGAAAAGGCACTGCAGCCCCCCCCCCCAAAAAAAAAAACCAAAACAAAACAAAAAACAAAAAAAAAACAACAACAACAACACACAAACAAACAAACCCAAAAAACAAAACAAAACAAAATGAGGGAAACATTTTTTTTTATGTCAGTGACAATGTACGATTACCAATCTAACTAATATAATAATAATTATATGATAATATGTATATGATATACGGTAATCAAAATTATCCAAACATCTGAATGTACTCG
Organism: Diadema antillarum; assembly: GCF_040938485.1. Taxonomy (NCBI): domain Eukaryota; kingdom Metazoa; phylum Echinodermata; class Echinoidea; order Diadematoida; family Diadematidae; genus Diadema; species Diadema antillarum. The sequence goes on along the minus strand of NW_027271305.1, from coordinate 1,253,847 downwards.
TCAAGATGCAGATATTTAGGTGGCTGCAGTGATGATGGGATGAAAGAAAGGCATTCGCTCATAATCCATGTGTGTAGTAGGTCCGTGGTGATACGAATCAAGTATCTACTATCATGGACATTCCAAAAACAAAACCGAATCACGCTCCGACTGATATCTCATAAGCCTCCCCTTCCCTCCCTGTTCCTTTATCACTCTTTTATCTCCCTTCTTGTATAAAGAGAGAGAGAGAAAGAGAGGGGAGAGAGAGAGAGAGAGAGAAAGAAAGAGAGAAAGGGGGGTAGAGTTTGCCTCACGATACACTCATTCCTTCTTATAAATAAAAATGCAGTTGCTGACACTCACATCGAGTGTGTCATTGAAATACGTCAGGTCGGTGTGAACGCTCAGGTAGCTCGACGTGTCGGCTATGCTACTCGGGTCCACCTTTGCCTTCACCTGAAACGCCTCCCTGTACGTGTACATTGAGAAAAAAAAAACAAAAAACATCCCACCTTTTTAATGCAAATAGCAGAAAAATTAAACAAGTTCGGGACTCCAGTCTGCACAGGGGCAGAAAAAGGTCATTTGTACTGAGATACCGGTTGGTTTTCATTATTCACTATAGGCGTTTTCACATCAGCCCGATGTTTCGAAATAGCGCGCTATTTTCTGACTTGGGAAATTAACCCGATCACGAAATAGCGCGCTATTTGATAATGTGAAGACAAATTAGCGCGCTAATTGATCGAGAAAATTTCTCGCGTCCAACTCGGGAAATTTCCGAAATAGCAGGATAATTAATGCGAACTAGCGCGCTATTTGATTATGTTCGGGCTGATGTGAATATGAAATGAAAAAGCGCGCTAATTTGCGATGGCGAAAAATATCTCGAGCTTGGAATCTTATCGGGCTGATATGAAAACGCCTACTTAAGCTACCCTGACAATTGCACGAATTTGGGTTTTGGCATGGTTTCAGCATTGTCACGTATCATTTCGTGCCAATGCGAGAAACACTCGTGACAACCTGCAGGAGAATCCTGGCCAATGCCGTCAATGCGTGAAAAATTTTCGAATTGTTCAAAATTTTGGTACGACAAAATGTTTGGTCAAGTTTCGCGAACCCTTCTTGAACTATGCACAACATATGCCCAAACTAGCCGAACCAGTACGTACTAATGCGTGCCCATCAACCTAGTGGCACGCAGGTCACGAATAAATCACGACCCCTAGTTCACGACTAACTTGCGTGTCCTTTCCCATAAAATGCGCATACTCCCGCATAGTTTTCGCATGTCAATCGCACAGTCTACGCATGATAAGCGCGTTAAAGGAAACCAAAACCCAAATGTGAATTTGGATTGAGTGAAAGCAGCGGTATTAACAGATCATATCAGCTAAAGTTTTAGGAAATCGGCTGTAAATTCAAAAGTCATGATTTTTTTTCGATGCAGTAATTGCTGGATAAGGAGGCTACCATACAGTTAATGAAAAAGGTTTCATTTTTCTTGGAAAGTGCACGTTTAATCGACCAGCTACTGACATTGGTTAAGGGTAACATTATTTCCTCTACTTTCTGAAAAGAGGTAAGCCAGAATGCTCTTCATAATGCTAAAAAGTGAAAATATGTGGAATTTTCTTCCTGTTTTCTATATTGTTATCCATAATGATGCATGTGATATGAACTGTGGTAGTCTCCTCGTCCAAAGATGGCGGCACTGAAACTTTAAGAATTTATATATATATTTTTGTATATTTATATATATATATTTATATCTCTGTTTTCCTTTAAGTGATCAAGAGCAGTCGTCACAATACAGATTAATAAAAATCTGTTCGTATCATGGCATCACAACAACCAGCTCATCCTCTGACAGAACCTCTGCAGTCCAAGACCAGTTGTTCAAAGGCCAAAGACAAGGGAAGGAAGACAGTTGGTGGGTCAAGGAAGGCCATTTCGGGATACACGATAATGTTGTTTGTTGAATTTTTTCAAACACATTGTGTTAAAAAAGAGGGCAAAGAATCGATTAAGGTGTATAAACGAAGGCCAGATTGTGAACTCAAGTTTGGGCTTACCAATATAGGATTACACTTTGTTATGCCGTAGTTTTGTAGATAATCCGAATGTTTGTTTATCCTATTGATGCAGGGCTCGTTCATTCTGAAAACTGGAGATCCACAATGTTCCTTATTTAAGACGAAAATGGATAATGACATACATTTGACAATTCTTATGATGAAAAAAACAAACAACCTTCTTTTAGTGACAAAGTACGATGGTATCATTAGATTTGTAGATAAAGTATGATATTAAGCATTTGAAAAGTGAATGAAAACATGAACACACACACGCACACACACACACACACACATACACACACATATATATATACTCTCTAAAAAAATCGAGTGAAAATTTTCACTCTAAAAAGAGTGAATACAAAAGAGTGAATTTCGAGTGAAATTGGAGTAAATTTTGAGTGAAAATGCTCATTTTCACTCATTTTGGAGTGACGTCAGGGATCACTCGAAGATTTTGGAGTGATCCTGACGTCACTCCAAAATGAGTGAAAATGAGCATTTTCACTCAAAATTCACTCCAATTTCACTCGAAATTCACTCTTTTTTGTATTCACTCTTTTTAGAGTGAAAATTTTCACTCGATTTTTTTAGAGAGTATATATATATATATATATATATATATATATACATATATATATATACGTATATACATATATATACGATATACATATGTTATGTAATGTTGAAACATAAATACAAACATACAAACACATTTTGTTTTGCGACCTGGGATGTTAATTTGTAATAACTGAATTATAATGAACAAAAATAACATCTCCTCCTCTCTTACATTATCATCGGGATGATTCACACTATTGTTTTTGTACGAAACAACAATAAACTCAAAGGCAGACTCCCCTCCAAAAATTACACATTTATGTAGGGCCTATGATCGTTACTTTTGAAAGGATCCTGCATGCTCCCCTATATAGTCATGACGGATCAGCCCCTTCCCACTCTTATATAACTACTCAACAGAAACAGTCATTGTTAACAGATTATTAAATGACCTTCGGTTAACGAACCTTTTTCATTGTCGGATTAACGAGACTTTCGAATGAGGAAAACTCAGGACAACGCGACAATTGTTGCGATTTTATGCTATGTCATGTTAGGATTACCGAATCTTCGGAATAACGCACGTATTTCATTTTTAGACTTGCTTATCTTCGGAATAACAAACATGCCGGCAAACATCATTGCAACTTTACCCACCTTCATTTTCTCAGGCGTCCTTCTCCTTTTAAGATTTGGTGTTGCTCCAAAACAATGAGCCCTACAGTCACTACATTATAAACATTTTCTTAATGTTTCTTTGATGTTTCTTATTATCATTAGATACAATCATGTACTTGGAAGTGGAAGCAAGTTTTATGATCTAGAAAATGAAAGGACAAATATATACTGCAAGTGGTGTACTGGCAACGAATACGAATACGTAAATATTGCGTAAATGTGTGGTAAACATGACGTATCATTGAGTTTCATTGATAATACTCATTAATTCTTGAACTATTCGTAAATTCGAAATGACTAAACTCGGCCTGCACGCCACAAAATACCACGTACTGACACGCCATAATGCGGTGCAGGTCGCAAGCCAAAATTCATGCAAGTGTCAGGGTAGCTTTTGACCGCGTTTACAGTGCGGGGCTGGGCCGCGGCTGGGCCGCGGCTGGGCCGCGGCCGAGCTCTCCTTCATTTCAGTGTAAACGCCCAAAAGACTAAATGCGGGGCCAAAATTGGCCGCGCATTTGGCCACGCTCTGGAGCCCGGCCTTTTCTCAGACCCCGTTTACAGTGCGGGGCTGGGCTGAGCCGCGGCCGAGCCCAGCCTCAATTGCGGGGCCGAGCCCCGCAATACACTGCCGGACTCGGCCGCGCTTTTAAGTCAAACCTTTCAATATTTTGTCGTAGTGGCGCTCTACTTGTAAACAAACGCAATTTGGTATAATCTGGTTTTCAGACCCTTTGCCAACTGAATTCCGTTCATTCGGGCAAAGGCCTTTGCCGAAGGAAAAATCCTTTGCAGGACAAAACCCCTTAAACTATACTAATTTTCGACGTTAAAGGGGTTGATATCCTGAATAACGAAATAGTACGGGCAGAGGGTTTGGAAGCCACACTAAAATCGGCCGCGCGTTTGGCCCTGTTTGCGTTTACGCTGAGAAAAGGCCGGCCAAATGCGTGGCCCAATGCGCGACCAATTTTGGCCCCGCATTTGGCCTTTTGCGCGTTTACTGAAATGAAGGCGGGCTCGGCCACGGCCGTACCGCACTGTAAACGGGGTCTTTGTCCATGGGCCAGGCCAGATATTGGTACCACCTGAGGTGGTAAAACCTTTTTGGTGTCATTTTGTTTGTCGGGCATAGATATGCTTATCACTTCTAAACGAGTAGCTTAGTCATAATAAATGAATTTTTAACCAATTTGGTCTCGTTGTTATATTCCTATACTTCTGAATCGAGACTAACCGCTATACAAAGAGAGCACTGTCTTCTGTATGTCCACAGGTGTTCTGTTGTAAACGCGGTGCGTTTTAACAAAGTGAGGCCGTTATCCCGGTCAAACAACTTGCTTACTGATGACGGTCTCCTCCACCTGTGTCTTCAAATGAGTTAAAACTGTTATCGTTTACACGTATAATTACATTCATTATTTCATAGTACCCTTTAAGCAATCTTATTTATATGTTGAGAACGTTGTTTTTTATCTGTCATAATCATTTCATTTGAACAGATGGTGAATAACAAACAAACTGAAAGTAGTTTGTCAAGATTTTCAAGACTTTGTTAAAGATTCAGAATATTTTAACGTTTCTTATGTTTCGCTGAGCAGTGTTATTGATTGTAACTATAAATGCGCAATATGGTATGGAGGAATGATGTTTAAACGAAAACGTTATAACCCATGGTTTTTGGTGATGATTAATCTTTTGTTTGCTAAAACTCTTTCCCCCATACTCCGACGTCATTATTTCTCAATTAGCAAACACATTATGATGTGAAACATGCACGTTGATTTTTTTTTCTGAGGTTTGTTTCAACACATGGGAATGGAATGGAAAATAAATGTGTGCATGGCCGGTCAATGGCAGATTAACTTACCAAATTTGCATATTCGTTTAACACGTATAATTACATTCATTATTTCATAGTACCCTTATTTTAAAGTAATCTCATTTATATGTTGAGAACGTTGTTTTTGATTTGTCATAATCATTTCATTTGAACAAATGGTGAAAAACAAACAAACTGAAAGTAGTTTGTCAAGATTTTCAAGACTTTGTTAAAGATTCAGAATATTTGTAAGTTTCTAATGTTTCGCTGAGCGGCGTTATTGATTGTAACTATAAATGCGCAATATGGTACGGAGGAATGATGTTTAAACGAAAACGTTATAACCCATGGTTTTTGGTGATGATTAATCTTTTGTTTGCTAAAACTCTTTCCCCATACCCCGACGTTATTATTTCTCAATTAGCAAACACATTATGATGTGAAACATGCACGTTTTTTTTCTGAGGTTTGTTTCAACATAGGGAATGGAATGGAAAATAAATGTGTGCATGGCCGGTCAATGGCAGATTAACTTACCAAATTTGCATATTTATAAACTGATTTCAAAAACGTGAATACGTTTATTACATCAAACTTGAAAGTGCGTTTTTCATGCAAAAAAATCGATGAATTAACTTCTGTACCACATCACAGGTTGATTCTTAATTGTCTTTACTCAAGATTACTATGCATGAAGCGGAATTGCACTTTTCACAGAATTGACCCGCTGATTATTATAAGGGCGTACCCGTAGTTGCAAGGAGTTAGGTAGCCACATCTCTCCGCCAAACGATGAATCTGCCGGACCTTTTGCGGGACGTTTTCGATGATGGCGATTCCAAGTCCTTTCACTTCGCGCAGGAGTGCGAAGAAGGCACGGTCGTCGCTCAGGAGGTTGTTGAAGTCGAAGATTTGAATTCGGTCCCGACACGTGGCCGCGTCCCACAACTGAGGTGGCATGTCGGCAACGGGGTCGGGGTCCGACTCGGAGAAAACATTGCAGCGAAGCCAGGTAGCTGGGTAGTGGCTTACATGGCCATCCTTCCATTGTATCGTCATCTGGAAATCATTATTATTCATCTGCCAGTACTAACTAAACAGCCTCATGGCTCAAAAATAGGAAAATGGTGCATCGTAGGCAAGTTTCTGCGACTTTCTACTTTCCAACATACTGGTATGGTAAAGGGCTACTGGCATGCTGAAATTCTATTCAAATCTCAGTTTTGTATGACAGCAACCTTACAATACCTGTAATTATTCCATTTACAGGGAGTAATTGCTAACAAAGCCAGCATCATTTCAACATTTTGATATAAGCTCTCTTTATAATTATATACGTATTCATAGTGTGCCAGTATACTTAAGTTTGGTGTGTACAGATAGCAGCACAAAGTGGCTCTTGCATCATATGTGGCATGAAAGGGATACATTGTACCATCTTTTCAGAGCTCTGCTGATCAGGCTTCTGCACAGAGGGCCCCGTTTTATCAGGATAAAGTTAGCGTCGATTGTGAAATCAACTATAACTTTGATCAACTTAAAGTCGACTTTAACTTTAAATCAACTTTAAGTTTCCGTTTTACGAAGAGACTTAATAGTCGATTATAGTTATAGCTAATCATCATTACTTAATTATTGATTTAGTCAAAACAAAACAAAGACAGGACGAGGCTGGTTTCCGGTACTGTCTGCCTAAAAACAATACAATACATAAAGCAAAACAAACAACAAAAACACAGGTGTACATGATTGTTTGCCACGGCCACGGTTCAAGCGGAGTCTGCTAGTGCGCCGCAGTATGATTAACGCTACAGCCGCTGAAACTGATTCATGCTTTTCAAATTACCTCCAGCAAAATTGTACACGATTGAGCTATTGCTAATGTCAATGTCAGTGTTATCTGATTTATAGTTTTTGAACTATAAAGGATCAAAAGTGTTTTTTTAAACACCTTGTATAAAGCTAATCACCATTGTACTTCTTAAATGTAGGCTTATTTTTCACGGCAGGGAGCCACCTCCCCGTTCACAGCACTACCTCAGCTCTATCCCTTGTTCTAGATAAAGAAGGTTTTTTTTCTTTTTCTTCTTCTTCCTTTCTTTCCTTAGGATTCCTTCATTTGGTGCCCATTTGGGGCCCCAGCCAGAGCCAGTCGGGAGGGGTTTCCAAGGAGACGCTGAAAATGGAAAAAAAAAATGACATCACACGACGCAAGTTACATGACGAGCGTCTTACGATGAACGATCGATCGCAATAGTTCACTTTGCTAGCTAATAAGGGGAAATGTATAGATAGATTGGTCAATAATATCATAATCATATTGCTTTCGGAGATTATGACGTGTCATGAATTTTGAACCTTGAAATTTAGAGTCTTCTAACTTGATTTTATACAAATCTATACATGTTTTTTTTTTTCAAATTCTACGATTTTGACCTTCACTGATTTCACTTCCCTGATCTATTCCAACCAATCAAGACATGGGGTGGAATTCCACTTTAATTCTGGACTTGTTATAAAGATGGATTCTTGAGACTTGAGTAAGGTAGTAGAGCCATCTCCGTGTGACTTAAGTTTATAAATTTACTTGTTGATGATACGATAACTTACAGATTTGCCATCTTCACTTCGCCTCACCGTCTCTACTCCACACCTCGCTAAGAGCCCATGCAGATTAACCGTTCGAGACTTGGAAGACTTGTCGAAGCATTCGTTACATCGACAGTTATCTCTCAGCCAGCTGTAGGGAAAAGAGTTTTTCGCGGTACCCTCGCTAACCTCTATTTCACCATCACTCTTCCCATCCCGTGCCCATGTTACTTCAACCCGGTCACCAACATCAGACCATTCGACATTGGCAAGCCTGAATTCAGAATATTCTCCCCATCGTGGATGCAGGAGCCTTTCGGAGGCGAAAGTGGTGTCCAGGACCGACTTCTCCTCCTCGGTCAAGAAGGGGACGTCGGATGACCATGAGGAACTCTGAGAAGCCGAAGCGAGCGAAGCCGACACGACTCTGTGACGTCCATTAAAGTTTGGAACATTGAGGACCCTCGTTTGGCATTTCTGCGGCTGACTGTCGCAGCTCGTAGCGGACGAAGCCCAAGAAGAAGACAAGTAACGACTGTTTTGTCTTCGAATGTTCAATGCAGACGAAAAACGAGAGAACTTGAAAGCAGGTATGTTACGTAATGATTCCTTTAATCCTCGAGAGGCCCAAAATGCGGCCATGTTGCTGAGGATGTTTGGCTGGTGTGGAAGCTGACGCAAAAGACAATTGAAAAGTATACCACAGTAACACAGTGTGCGTCTGTTGACAATTTGAGGGAGGAAGAGACTATACAATGACGGATGTCAGTGGTGCCCTGTGTAGTGCGCGCGTACTGTACTGGTGGTACTAGTATACACCATGCACCTATACTACACATTCGGACATTCATCCCTCTTTAATAAATTCATGCACCTGTTTCCGCCAAAAGTGCCGCAACATGCTATCCTATTTTGTTCTAAGTATCACCGCGGAAAACCAGCTTGAATAAAAAGAAGACGGCCATTAGAGAAATACAAAAAAAAGAAGAAAACTGCATGCGCAGAAGCTAAGTAATAAATCTCTTAAATCAAGAAATGCATATGATATTATATGCAAATGTTATGTGTGTTGTGAAAACATCGCTCAAGCAATTTCATTTGAGAAATGCCCATACTATACAAGCAAAAGTATTTTGGCAAGTTGATTGTGATTTTGTAGTGTATTTTCCCCCATTTTCGCTCATTGTTTCGAAAAAACAAAACAAAACATGAACAGTAATGATGGATGACATGACGTGTATAGGACTTGTATGTCTCAACATTGAACAACAGTTATACGCGTGTCGACAAGACTTAGTGCATGTCCACTTCAGTAATTTCCAATTTTGTGACACAAAACTTGTAATATTCCATGTGTGTGCTGTCGTAGGTCCATATCACTGATCTCGTTGCAATTTCACTTTTAGTATTGTATCAGAACACACGAACAACATTCATGGCGGACATGCCAAGGTTAGGATTTTGCAATGTGTTTTGTTAATCATAATAAAACAGCTGCCAAGTTTGACTGATTCTGCAGACCGCTTCCCGAAAGCAGAGAGTGTTATTATTATTATTATCATTATTATTATTATTATCATTAGTATTATTATTATTATTATTATTATCATTATTATTATTATTATTATCTATTCGACCAGGTAAAGAATATAGGATACATATCATTAACATCACAAACATGAAACAAAAATCAGAATGAACATTACAAAGGATACACTGTACTGTACACGTTACACAAAATGAAAATGAAATGAATGGAGACTACATGAGGGTCAGGGCACACAAAAGTAAATACAGTGTTGGAGAAGGAGTGACAACTACTGCTCTCCTTTGATGTTATACTCGGCATCGCCGAGATGTTTGTGCGTTCCACTACGGTAGACGATGCTTTGCAGGGTTCATTCGCCACCAAAGTGCATACATCAAATCTATCAAATGTTATTCAAGTTGGCGCAGCTGCATCTCCTGAAACAATCGAATACATGAGGTGAGACTTCTACGCTCGCCTCCACGATCGGTAAGTAAATCGCGACTGAGTGCACGCTGGCGCGGTCGCGTTTGAAGGGAATGATTGGGGATTTTTTTTTTCTGCGTCTGTATGTTTTCGTTTTAAATTTTGTTTTCTTTTAAACGTGTGTGTGGCGGGGGGGGGGGGTAGAGATGGGCTCGAAAAAGAAAGATGGAAAAAAGGGAATAAGGTACACTCACTGATATCTGTTATTTACGCAGAATTTCTTTATTACAGTGGAAGTTCATCTTGACTCTACTTCATATGAATTAATTGTTATAATTAATGATATATCATACAAGTTGACAGGCATAAACGGAAATGATTACAACGGCAAAATATCTTCTATAAGACTATGGCGCATAAAATATGAATACGAAGAAAGGGATAAAAGGACAAGTTCACCTTCATCTGTTCCATTGCTGCATTATCTCAATCGCACATGTATATCATACATGTGCGATTGAGATAATGCAGCAATGGAACAGATCAGTGAAAATTTGAGGAAAATTTGGACAATCCGTTCAAGAGTTATGAATTTTTACAGTTCCTGTGCAGTCACTGCTGGATGCGAAGACCACTGCATATTTTGAAAAAAAAAACCAAAAGTACACATTCCCTCAACTTTTAAGTGACACAATAATGTTAAAGGTAATAGTACTCCCCCTGCCTTCTGAAAGAGGCAAGTCATGTGCTCTTGTGTTATGCTAGAAAAGTGAAAATATGTTGAATTTTCTTTATTTTCTTTACATCATTCACACATAATAGACATCACAAGCTGTCGTAATCTTGACATCCACCGATCGCGGAACAGAAACTTCAAAAATGCATAACTTTTGAACAAATTGTCCGATTTTACTCAAACTTTCAGGTATCATGTGTTCTCCTAATATTGCTGCACTATCTCAATTCACATATTTATAAAGGTAGACTTGTCCTTTAATAATTATCATGACTATCGTCCAGATAAAAAGCATTAAAAATAGTAAAACATATAGGCAACGGCGTAGCCAGGATTTCATCTTAGGGGGGGGGGCGGTTAGTCAGCGAGGGAGCGAAGCGACCGAGCCCGAGCGAGCGGAGCGAGCGAGGGGGGGGGGGGGGAGGGTGTGGGAGGGGGGTGTCCCCCCTCCGACGGTGAGAACTTTTTGCATTTTGATGTTGCAAATGGTGCAATTTGATGCATGTTTTTGCGCGTTTTATCGACGTGAAACAGTGCCACTTGTTTAAGGTAGCAGTATATTTTAGTGTAGATTATTATTTAACAATTTGCCTATAAAATGGTATAATGTATATACACTTCTTGTATCAATTCTTTTCACTGAATATCATGAACGCGACTGAACCCGAGCGAGCGGAGCGAGCGCCGGAGGGGGAGGGGAGGGTGTGAGAACTTTTTGCATTTTGATGTTGCAAATGGTGCAATTTGATGCATGTTTTTGCGCGTTTTATCGACGTGAAACAGTCCCACTTGTTTAAGGTGGCAGTATATTTTAGTGTAGATTATTATTTAACTATCTGCCTATGAAATGGTATAATCTAAATACACTTCTTGTATTAATTCTTTTCACTGAATATCATAAACGCTACTGAACTCGAGCGAGCGGAGCGAACGAAGGGGGAGGGAAGGGTGTGGGAGGGGGTGTCCCCCTCCCACGGTGAGAACTTTTTGCATTTTGATGTTGCAAATGGTGCAATTTGATGCATGTTTTTCGTTGTTTGAACGAGTTGAAACAGTCCCACTTGTTTAAGGTTGCAGTATATGATGTAGATTATCATTGAACAATTTGCCTATAATATGGTAAGAGTTAAATACACTTCTTGTATTAATTATTTTCACTGAATATCATGAACGCGACTGAACCCGAGTGAGCGAAGCGAGCGAGGAGGGAGGGGAGGGTGTGGGAGGGGGTGTCCCTCCTCCCACGGTAAGAACTTTTTGCATTTCGATGTTGCAAATGGTGCAATTTGATGCATGTTTTTGCGCGTTTTATCGACGTGAAACAGTAACACTTGTTTAAGGTAGCAGTATATTTTGATGTAGATTATCATTGAACAATTTACCTATAAAATGGTATCATTTAAATAATCTTCTTGTATTAATTCTTTTCACTGAATATCATGAACGCGACTGAACCCGAGCGAGCGGAGCGAGCGAAGGGGGAGGGGAGGGTGTGGGAGGGGGGTGTCCCCCCTCCCACGGTGAGAACTTTTTGCATTTTGATGTTGCAAATGGTGCAATTTGATGCATGTTTTTGCGTGTTTTAACGAGTTGAAACAGTCCCACTTGTTTAAGGTTGCAGTATATATTAGTGTAGATTATTATTGAACAATTTGCCTATAAAATGGTATTATTTAAATAATCTTTTTGTATTATTCTTACACTGAATATCATGAACGCTGTCTGTTCAGCAATCAAACAGAAAAAGCATGCACGCGAGGGTGTAAATAGGGGCATATCCCCTCCCACACGAAGGTGATTTTGCGTTTTCAGACCTGAAATTCAGCGATCTGGTGCAAATTTTTGGTGCAATACTTTTCCATCGAAGTGTTAAAATCACGGAATTTAGCTCTTATTCCGAATGTGCACCACCTGTGTGTATGTATAAAGTCTAGTGAGGTAGAGCTTAGGGGAAGGGGGTTTCCCCCGTTTTTAGAATTGAAATAAAGCGATCTGATGGGTATAGCCACAGTCTATACTTCTATGCATGGTTGAAGGGGGGGGGGAGGGGCGGGTGAGCAGGGTGAAGGCGTGGGCGAGTGTTATCTCCACCCTTCCCTTCCGATGGAGCTTTTGCCTTTTTAAGGTTGAAATTGAGATATCTCGTATACGCATATTTGATGGAATCAACATTTGGGAAATCACACAAAAAAAAACCTACTGATGGGGGGGGGGGGACTGAGGGAGGAAAGGGTCGATTAAAAGGGGAAATTCCCCCTATACATGAGGGAACCTTCAGTTTTCGGAATATAAGTGATAAGTCTTGTGCACTCAGCAGAATTATTCATATTTTTTTTTGTAAAGCTAAAAAGTGTACTAAGCTAGGGAAAGAGGCACAGAGGGGGAGGGTTTGGGAGGGGGATACCCCCTCCCAAGCACGAGAGATTTTGCATATTTTGAATTGAAATTCAACGATCTGGTGCACACTTTGAGTGAAATATTCAAAAAAATATCTTATTTGATGAAAGGTTGCAAAGGAGACCCGCTTCATGTGCATGCATACAGTATACACGCATTTTTTTTTCCGCCTCCCAAATCCCCGGTCCAAATCTTAGGGGGGGGGGGGGGGGGGCGATCGCCCCCATCGCCCCCCCCCCCCCCCCCTGGCTACGCCAGTGCATATAGGCCTTATCAAGGCCGGATCCAGCAATTCCGTAAAGAAGGGGCACCTTTACAAAATTAAAGGGGGCGCACGCACGTACCCCTCCCCATCAGTTTTTCTTGTTATTTCTTTTGTTTTAAGTAAAAAATAAAGGGGGAGGTGAGGCGCGCGCCCGGTGCGCTCCCCTCTGGATCCGCCACTGCCTTAGAACCTGTTGATTGAGGTGCAATTTTGGAATAATATGCGTGCATTGTAGTAGTAGTAGTAGGGGCCTTATACAGGCAGAAAATTGGGGCCACCGTAGAACGAGGTGAGGCAAGAATAGAATGAGGTTCGATCTTATTTTGTTCTAAAATCAAGATGGGTTTTACTTGATATTCGAAGATTTGAGAATAGCGAATGATAAAGTAGTGTTAACGCTGTTATTCTTCCTTAAACAACGTGCGTTCTATAATGAGATTAAAAAACGAGGCTACAGCAGAGCGATGTGAGGCAACCAGTAGAGTGAGGTTTGGTCGTATTGGTAGATTTACAGATACGATTTTATTTCTCTTATAGATATTTGGTAATAGAGTGACAGAATTCACCCAAAGCAGCATTAACGTATGCATTGTGATGTGATCTGAGCATGTAGAATGAGAATATCTTAGTATTAATTGTATTCCCATGTGTATGTGTTGAGGATTAAAAAAAAGAGAGGTGGCAGTAGAGTGAGGTTTGGTCATAATGGTGTGATGTATACCAATGAAGTGAGATTTCAAACAGACTATTCAAAGTATTTCTGGCAATAGAGAAACAAACTAAGCGTCTGCTTCCTCAAATCTTGCGTGGTAAAGTGATTTGAATGAAAATGACAAATATAGTTATTCTTCTTATGTGCATAGAGGCGACTGAGCTGTTTCCATTTTCAATCCATATATAGATCTTTTTTTGTGACGTGCAGTTCATTATCTATTCACTAACATGGTCAAATCGAGTGCTATAAGGTACCTAGGGCCTATAGGCCCTAGTCGGGGACTACTAATGTACTAGACTATATGTGTTAAAAACAACAACAACAACAACAACAACAACAACAACAACAACAACAACCGAACAACAAAAATATGACACACATTTCATCTTTAGGTCTAACAACTAAACAATCTGAATATCTCTGTTAAAATGTAAATTAGATCTGAACTTGTCATTACTAATACAAAATATTGTTTTTTCTTTTATTTTTGGTTACAGAATACAAGGTCACGAAAGTATTACCAAATATGTATTTATCACTTTCACCATTCAGATATTAATGTTTGATTTCCAAATCTGGTGTAACAAAAGGAGAATCAAAGAATTATTTTTCTTTTTTCGGGGGGGGGGAGGGGGTACTCAAGGTACATATCCATATAGTTCACAACACGCAATTTACAAACAACTGCAACAACCCCCACATGCAATCTACAATCAACGTCATTATATTAAGATTTGTTTTTCCTTTGGAGGGCCGTCAGACTTATGCCAAAACTTCCATTTCCTTATATTTATTCTTCTTCCTCCATTATAACTTTTTGCACATGGTTACAGCAAGTGGGTGAAACAAACAAACAAGCATGTCAATTTGGAGTTTTCCATGCTTGCGTCCACATGATATCATTATGGCTGTGTAAGGGAAATAATAACAAAAACGCACGTGGACCTTCCTTTCTGAATATTTTTCCACCATACCACTGTAATTGTGACACGTTTTTTGAATTTTTTGTTTTGGAAAAAAGAATGTAGAAGAAGGCTTACTTATTCCAGAAAAACGGCCCTCCAAAGGAAAAACAAATCTTAATATAATGACGTTGATTGTAGATTGCATGTGGTGGTTGTTGCAGTTGTTTGTAAATTGCGTGTTGTGAACTATAGATATGTACATCTCGTGCCGACTGTACGCGTTGCAATCTGTTCGTACTACGCAAAGTTCAGCGGTCCCTTAGCCCCACCGTTGGTCCGGGGCTAAGCAAAAATTTACAAGTGTAAAAAGCCCTATACTGTACATACAAAACCCATGTCATTTTTACGAAACTTTATTGTAGAAGAAGGGTTATTTAATGTAGAACAGTTGTAAAAATTGGGGGAGGGAGCTCATGTGCTCGTTTTTGTGCTAGCAGAGCCTCCTTGCGACAGAAATCATCGTAAGACCCCCAAATATGGTCAGAAACCAATGCAGGGATATACCCTGCTAGGATGCATGAATCTTCTACATTTGGTCAAGTTTCGTGAAAATGACATGGGTTTTGTATATGTACAGTGTGAGATTTATGATCGCATCCTGCCAGGGCATCCTTGCATAGGTTCCTGACCACATTTTGGGAACTTACGATGATATATGTCGCATTGGGGCGCTGTAAGCACAAAAACGAGCGCATGAACCCCCACTTTTGATTGTTTTTCTGGAATTAGTAACCCTCTTTCTACAATTTGGTCAAGTTTCGCGAAATTGACATGGGTTTTGAATGTACAGCATAGGTTTTATGAACCCACCCTGTCAGAGCATCCCTGCATAGGTTCCTGACCAGATTTTGGGGACTTACGATGATATATGTTGCATGGGGGGGCTGTTAGCACAAAAACGAGCACATGAGCCCCCACTTTTGATTTTTTTTTTCTGGAATTAGTAAGCCTCTTTCTAAATTTTTGTCAAGTTTCGCGAAATTGACATGGGATTGGAATGTACAGCATACGTTTTTTGAACCCACCCTGTCAGGGTATCCCCGCATAGGTTCCTGACCAGATTTGGGGGACTTACGATGATATATGTCGCATGGGGGCGCTGCTAACACAAAAACGAGCACTCGAACCCCCACTTTTGATTGTTTTTCTGGAATTAGTAAGCCTCTTTCTACAATTTGGTCAAGTTTCGCGAAATTGACATGGGTTTTGAATGTACAGCATAAGTTTTATGACCCATCCTGTCAGGGCATCCCTGCATAGGTTCCTGACCAGATTTTATTGGGACTTACGATTATATATGTCGCATGGGGGCGCTGCTAGCACAAAAAACAATCACATGGACCCCACTTTTTATTGCTTTTCTGGAATTAGTAAGCCTTCTTCTACAATTTGGTCAAGTTTCGTAAAAATGGAATGGGTTTTGAATGTATACAGCAAACTTTTATGAACCTTGTCCTTTTGGTCACCCCTAACAGAAAACGTCGATGAGAAGGATTTGAGAGATTTCGGTGTTTTCTGCCGTGTGAGGGCGCTACTTGCTCAAGAATGAGAGTGTAAACCCTAACTTTAAAACCTTTTCCTCGTTTTGGGTACCCTTTTCTGCAATTCTTTGAAATTTGGAGAAAATAACGTGGGTTTTGAAAGAATTATGGGGATTTAAGTTTGTCATTGCAGTTTTGTTGCCAATCATGGTCTTGATCCTGTAACGCTATCATTTTGGTACAGGACGGCAGATTAGCCATATTGTTCAAAGTCCCGTAGAAGAAAAACAAGCACATGAACCTATGGTTTTATTTACATATTTGGGCTTCGGATGGGTCAAAGTTACGGTATGGAAAGTTTGAAGAAAATGACATGGACTTCACTTTAACTTTAACTGAGGAACACCTCACAAGTTATTTTTAGAAAAGGTCACGCATTTTTGTAGCAAGAATGTCATCAACCTGGCGCTTGAACTACTGCCCCGAACAAAGAGTTAATGATGTCTCTGCATTGTGACGTATGCGCATGATACGCGCATGCTTTACAACAAATGTTTGGTACGCTTTTGGTACGCTTTTGGAGCACATCGCGAAGTGGTCCACTTTTGGCTCGGTACAGCACGGTACGGTGATGGTGATAGTAGTGACGATGGTGGTGAAGAAAATGCACCCTCGATGATGATGGTGGTGGAGGTGATGATAATAATGATGATAACGACGATGATGATGATAATGGATTCTGTTTTGAAAAAAGAAATCGTCCTCCCTGTCCAGGCATATTCATCATAGCATAAACAGAATGGCCTCAGATGGTTGATGAGGCAATTGATCATGATAAATTCTTGTTAACACCAAAGGTTTCCATTGCAATGTCTTGCTTTTATTCCTTCCACTGCCAGATCAAAAAAAAAAATGCCATTGAAAATATATGTGTAAAGGTGGGGGCGTGACTAATCAATAACACAAGCCAAAGTCATCCACCACTTCATTGATGGACTAATAAATACTAAAACAGCATGAAAATGGCCAACAAAGCCACTTTCGATGTCACTTTCATCCTTTTCAGCATTGATGGTCTGGAAAGAGTAGTGCTGTCAGCTTCCTTCCCATACCTCTCGATTTTAATGTTTTCTATTTTTAATTATTTTTTTTCAAGGATAACACTAGCCGAAGCACTCTCTCACTTTTGAGAATCTCTATGAACACACATTCTGTAAACCTCTTGCTCCACTTCAGAGCACTTTGAGTGAGCTTTCATCGCACAAGGAAGCGAGGAATATAAGAGATTGGGAAATCTCACCTCTCAAGTGGGATTGGGAGAGAGAAAGAGGGACATTTTTTTCTCACTCGACCTTGGCCTTATTTGCCTACCAGAATAGAACATTTATGAGGTTTCATCAAATAGAAAAAAAAAAATGGTTCTTGAAAGAGGGGATGAATTGGTGAATAATAAAATGGGTGCGGGGATGACATGAGTCTACTTGGATTAAAGGGAAAGGGACCCATGCAGTATTCACGAAGTCGCCATTGTGTGGACCCATGTCATGTTCCCAACGTCCGAACGGAACCGATCTGCGCGGCGAGCGCACCGTTAAGTATCAGACGGTATGCCTACCTTGTATTTATGACTCACCAAGTTGTTATCTCAGAGTTTCGTATACATTAATTATTTGTCTAAAAAAACAACAAAAACAAACCCACGTAGATTATATGACACAGGGCTACAAAGCCACAGAGGGGAACCAAAGCAAGGTTGCCTCTTAGCCGAGTTGGAGTCTCGAGTTGTGCCGAGCTGCGCGAGCTTGAACTCGCGTGAAATTTGTCAATTTTAAAGAGCTGCGCATGAGTGATCTACGAGGCAACATCGAGTTTACTACGATAGCTATACGAGTGATTCGAGCGTGCAACGAGTCACACCGATCTCGGTGTGAGTTGTGATGACCTGAGTACGACTTAAACCGAGCTTTCATCGAGTTATAGAGAGCTTGTTACGAGTCCGTTACGAGCCCGTTGTGAGTTCACGCAATCCCTTCGGTTTGGCCTCCAGTGGGGTCTTTCCTCCAATTTGGACCACATTTCATAAAAAAGTTTATACGATAGTAAGTCTTGCTGGAATGACAATCGTCATGGAAACGAGAAGAATCCAGTTTGCTGATTGGCTGTTGCTATTGGAAGTTGCTATTCCAGCAAGAGTTGCTATATCCTAACATCTTCTACTCTCTAAAAAGATCGCGTGAAAATATTCACTCTTGAAGGAGTGAATAAAAAAAGTGAATTTAGAGTGAAATTTGAGTGAATTTTGAGTGAAAATATCATTTTCACTTATTTTGGAGTGACCTCAGGAATTAATATTCGAAGATTTTGGAGTGATCCCTGAGGTCACTCTCAATGAAAATGAACATTTTCACTCAAAATTCACTCCAATTTCACTTTAAATTCACTCTTTTTTGTATTCACTCCTTTGAGAGTGAATATTTTCACTCGATTTGTTTAGAGAGTATGAAATGGGGCTCTGGTCCTTAAGGCCTAATTGTTCAGAGGCTTGGTCTTCTGACTCCCTCTGTAGCTCATCACGGATGATCTCTTCTGTTTCTACTGTCTCTTTCTGCTCTTCTATCATACCTCTTCTTCTACCATTGCTTGATTGATCTCCTTTTTCTTCTCCGGTTTTTTCTTGGATTTCTTCAGCCGAGGCATGTTTTTTTTTGTCTTGATTTGTACGTAGTTCTAGAAATGTAATGGCAATGGCGTATTTGTGCACGTGCACGTGCGTGTAGGGTTTAATGAATGTCTCTTGTCATGAAAACGCTGGGAAAATGTGAATAATTCATTATTAATGAGTCAGTGCAATGGTAAGCTAATACAATACTCGTTGTCAGTCGCAGAGCTCGATCTAAACTCACGCTTAGCTCTAGGGCAACTCCCCCTTCCACATACTGGTAGTAGGGTCGAAGTGCTCGTACCGCACTCTTCAAAACTCGAGCAGAACTCGCGTATATACTTGAAGGTGGCGAGTTACGAAGAGTTCATCGCGAGCTTCGTCCGAGTATTGAGAGTTTGTTACGAGTAGTATATACGATAACTATATTACGACTTTAAAAAAGTTTAGCACGAGTTATTGCGAGTCCACGGGGAGTTTTGCAGATTCACTACGAGTTACGCGAGTTGTCGCCAGTTATCCCGAGTTACATGAAGAGCTTTACGCGAGTTATCGCGAGTGCCCCTTTGAGCCAACTCGCCACAACTCGCCAAAGCTCGGCTCTGTAAAGCAACGTTTACACTTTGGCGAGTTGGAGTCGCGAGTCGTGCGCGAGCTGTGCGAGCTCCAACTCGCGTTAACTCGCACAAACTCGCGCGAAATGTAATTTTTTTTCTGGAATTTGTATGAGTGGTATAAGACTCAACGCCGAGATCACTACGCTCGCTGTACGAGTGAACCGAGCTCGAAACGAGACATACCGAGCTTAGTATGAGTTGCAGTGACCTTTATACGACTTAAAGCGAGCTTTAAACGAGTTGTCAAGATTTTATTACGAGTAATAAGAGTTTTATACGATCGAGGGGCGGGAAATGCACATTTTTGGCGCTCAAAGATGGATGCCAGAAGCATTTTCGCTCTGCTTGAAGAAGAGACCCTAATCTTCTGCACGATTGGTGCGACCCTGTTGTCAAGGAGGCGCCGCAGAAAAAGAGATGCTCAAGAGCGGACCAAAATGCTTCAAAGGGGGTTTTGGACAAGACCCTGGTTGTTGAGGAGGCCAAAGTACGGACACTATGAGACGCTGATGGCGGAGTTAGCTGGTGAAGACCTGGACGGTCTTGCGGGGGGAGATGACAAGGCGAAAGAAGACCTTCGTAGATCTCTGACCTCATCTGCTCGCTGGAGGAGCTACAACATAATAAAAGGATACCAGTCACTTCAATACTCATAAGGGTACATCGTTTATATTTCACCATGTTACACAAAACTAGTAAGTTAGTGAGCAGTTAACCAGGATTATATATACGGTATATGGAAATTATCTCGAGAGTACTGAAAAAAAAATCACAGATAACCAAAATGTTCTGCACACGTAATAAAACATATTTTGAGATCATGAGATTAATGACAGTAATGTAACACTTTACTGTTCCTTTTCTTTAATACAGAACAATGTTCATTATAATGTTTAATCACCTATTAATGTATCCCAGAAAACCCCCAAGAACTGAATAATTTTAGTAATAATTTTGAGCGTTCTTTTAATTCATGTAAGTGTATGGGACAATGCCTGATCAAAATTTTTGTTCACTGCAACACTTAGTGTTCAAAGCTTGTTTTAATATCGAGTGTTAAAATGTACTTGCGAACATTTATTCCTTAACATCTGCCATATTAATTCAAACATAATTATGTAGGTGAATATATACAAAACTACAATATCAGCAAAATTGAGAACAGTTTGAAATTCACATGTTAAAATTAAGTAACTCCTTTATAACATTGAGATTAAATACTTCAATTACTCGGATACAACTGGTTGACGAAAATGTAAATTTAAAGAAATGCCTATCGTGAAAGCATGCGTATAATTTTACTTTGACGGAGTTAACTCAAACAAATAAGGTTTCTGTATGGTCGAGATGAAATGTCCAAATCGCAATTTACGTGTTTAATCTCTTGTTTTGATGTTAGAGGTAATACATGTATTTAACATTATGTTCAGTTAAAAAAATGAGCTGCATGTCAAAGTGCTTTCAGAATATATGTTTGGATGTAAAAGTTAACATTAAACATAATTATGCTTCACAGTAAGCACTCTGTCCTTCCAGAGTGAAAACCTAAAACTTCACCTCATAGACAACTGTACTGGAATTATTGTTCTAGCAGATGATAATTACAATTTTCATTAAAAAAAAAAAATCTGGGCTGCATGTCCTTAC
Source organism: Diadema antillarum (assembly GCF_040938485.1). Lineage (NCBI taxonomy): Eukaryota > Metazoa > Echinodermata > Echinoidea > Diadematoida > Diadematidae > Diadema > Diadema antillarum. Next base: position 1,232,698 of record NW_027271305.1, on the reverse strand, counting down.
ATGTTTTCAGAATATATGTTGGGATGTAAAACTTAACCTTTGAAAAAATCATGCTTCACAGGAATCATTTAGTGCTTCAAAAGGTGAAAACCTAAAACTTCACCCCACTGTTCTGGAATTATTATTGTAGTAGATAATAATAAAAAAAATTATAAACATCTTGGTAGTGAATGTGTGTCGTTCGTTATTTTCATATTCTTGGTTGTTTTAATCAATCTGAACATAATTAGACAGGCCATGCAGCTCATTTTAAGCATATTTTTAAAAATCGATCAACCACAATGTTGCAGTGGCCTTAATGTACGTGTTGAGTATCCTTTTCACCGGTTTTATATCATGGCGTTATCATGATAAACACACGAACGGAGTTTTACCCTCTAACAATATGGTGGATTAGTCATTTTTGTTATTCGTGCATGTACTTGTATTAAAAAATAAATGTTCATAAAATACATGTATTACTCGATCCGTACTGTCATTTCTTTACAACAATTCACATTCATCTTTTCCAGCAGTTCTCTGTCCTTGGCTTCTTCAGAGGCCACGTTGGGGGTTGTACACCTCCCTTTCATTTTGCCCTTGCCCTTGCCAACAATTGCGCTGCAAAAAGTCCGGTGTTATATAGTGAACACCGAGCTGGTGTTAAACTTTCGGTGCTCATTTATTGTGTTAAATTATTCACCTCCGGGTGTCATTTCCAAATTTTAAACTGTTTTTTGAAGAGTTTCTTAGTAACTGCACTTCTTGCTGATCTTTAATTTAAACAAGACGATCATGAATTTTACATTAAAATACTAGATTTTTGAAAAAATGTGAAAATAAATTTACACCACAGTAACACCAGCTGGTGTGGTCTCTTATTGAAGCTGGACGGGTGTTAAACCATTGATATTAACACCAACAAATATCAAATCAACACCATGTGGTGTCATTTCTGAATTAACACCGGTACAGTGTCAAAATAACACCAGGTACAGTGTCAAAATAACACCAGGTACAGTGTCAAATTAACACCACGAAGTGTCAGGTGAACACTTTTCAACACCATCACAGTGCATTTTCTACACCTGTGGGTGTGGTCCTCTATTGAAGTTTGATCGGTGTTAGATTTAACACCCGTGGTATTAAATCTAACACCGATGTTTTTACAGTGTGATAAGTTGGTGTAAGAGGAACCAGCTTCATGTTCTGCTGGGGGTCATCAGCTTCTTGAATGGTCTGGTCATTCTCACTGCTGTCATCATGCCCATCAGTCTCAGTATCCGGGTCGGGGGAAGAGTATTTAATTCGTCTTCTCTTGGTTGGGATGCTATTTGTCCTTTAGAGGTCTGCAAAAAAATAAATCACTCGATCAACATCTTTTACAAGAAAGACACACGATGGCGATTTCTATATTTTGTTTAAAGGTAGCTTATTACAGATCTTAATAAAATCAAATGCATATTTACCCTTCCCAATGTTCTCCCTTTCATCATAATATGTCCCTCCAGGACGCGGAATGTATTGAGAATCCACTGATCTCTCTCACTGTAAGGTGTGTCTCTGGTCCCCTTTCCAGACTTTGGGTTCGTCAGACGGCTGTACTGTGTCCTCATAGACTTGAGGAAATGGTTCAGCTGTTCAACTGAAAAGAAAATCGAACACTGGGAATTTAGATCACATAAATTAATGGAAAGAAACACACAACTTTATTAAATTCTTGTTTCTCATACAGTGAAGTATATAGCTAGCTAACGGGATAAACGAAATGTGGGGGTAAAAATTTTCAGGACTAAATATTATGCATGTCATGTTGTCAGTTGTTTACAGGATTTTCGATAATCATGGCAATCATAATCATAGTAGTAATCATGGTAATGAATTCAAAAAAATATATTTAGCGAAATAGAGGGCCCCCCTAATTAATAGATATTAATATTCACCTTCACTTACCGGAGCACACCGGATCGTACTCTTTGGCCTTCTCTTCGATTAGCCTTGTCTTCTTTGCAGTATCCTTGTATGACTTTAGTCGCTTGTTATACAGACAATCGTGATCTCTGTACCACTCTGCTAATTCTACTTCTTGCTCTTCAGTGAATGTGTATGCAGTAAGGTGTTTTTCGTCTCTTCGGGGTGGACTTCTCAGGGGTGGACTTCTTGTTTGGGGTGGACTTCTTTGTTCTTTTTTTTTCCGTCTTCCCTGGGGTGCCAGACGGAGAACCTTGCGAGTGGAGGACTGGGTTCATTTTCCCCAACCAGTTCGACAGGCGAGGCCTGATGCTCAGTAGTTTGAGCTTGGACCTGGTCTATTTTGTTGTCTTGTTCTTTTACCTGTCTCTGCTCGTCATTGATCTCCTCTTCCGTCTCTATTCTCTCTTCCTGCACTTCTTCTACTTCTACCCTTGTTTGAATGACATTATTCTTTCGGTGTTTAACTACCTGAATGGCCACAACTCTTGGATCTCTTGGGTCGGGGCATATTCCTCTCCTATTTTTGCTAGTTGTAATATTACAGTGACAATGGCCGTTTTAAAAGTACGTGTACATACGTGGGTCGATTAAAATGTGCTCTCATTTTAAGATATATATGGACAAATATAGAACACTGGATATTTATTATTCAGCTGGCATGTCAATGTGCACTTGCAACGCAATCTGACTAAACTCATACGAAACTCGCTGTAACTCGGGGTGCTCGATCTGAACTCGCGCTAATCTCGCGGGCACCTCTCCTTTACTCGTAATACGATCGCAGTGCTCGTATCTCGCTCTAGTAAACTCGGAATGCACTCGCGTATACTCAAATATGGCGAGTTGTTACGAGTTATTACGAGTTTATCTCGAGCTTCTTTCGAGTTATTGCGAGTACCGCGAGTATATAACGAGTCTAGCTGAGTTCAGCACGAGTTACAGCGAGTTAGCAAAAATTTTGAACATGTTCAAAAATTTTGGGACTGCTCACGACTTCAAGGAGAGTTGTCCCGAGCTTGAACGAGCTCCGCCGAGCCATGCCGAGTTGTCGCGAGTTATCCCGAGTTACATGGTGAGCTTCACGCGAGTTATCGCGAGTGCCTCATTTTGGCAACTCGCCTGAACTCGCCATAGCTCGCCATGTCAACTCGCCAAAGTGTAAACGCTGCTTAACTCGGCTAAGTGGGAACCCTGCTCAAGCGAATATGGTGAAAGGGACCAGCTAGAATGTGTTCGTGCTTTTTTTTTTGTATGAAACTGTACAAGTATGTTCTTTGGGCTGACAAATGTATGTTAATGTGTGTTTTGAAGAGGATAGAATGCAATTAAGAGTAAGGATATACACTGTAAAAAATTTGTTTAGTTTCTAAACACCTAACTAAACACTTTTCTGTGACAGTTTAAAAACACTGCGACGCGTTTATATTTTAAACATGTTTAGGAACTAAACACATGCTGTGTTTATTTTCAGCACACCCTAGGTGTTTATCACACACACATGTTTATGTTTTAAACGGTTCTGATGTTTAAAAACTAAACACCTGCTCTGTTTATAGCCTAAACACCAAACGTTTACACCATAATCACTCACAGTGTTTAAATACTAAACACCGCACAGTCACATAATCACCCACAATGTTTAAGATCTAAACACTGAACCAAAAAATAAACATGACGCACTGTTTACGATATAAACACTGCGACATGTTTATTCGCTGTGACAGATTAAAAACACTGCGACATGTTTATTTGCCATCTTAGTGTTTATTCTCAGAACACATGCCTGATTTTTAGATCGATCACAAAATTGCATACACTAAACATGTGACATGTTTACATATTAAACATCGCAATTTCTCAGTGTTTATATGATACATGTTTACACCTTATACATGCTGAGTGTTTATATGAGACATGTTTACACATCATACATGGAAATTTCCACGTGTTTTATATGAGACATGTTTACACATCATACATTCATACATGCTAATTTCTACGTGTTTAAATGAGACATATCATGCATGTTAATTCCCATGTATTTATTAATGTAAAGTGGATTGTTTCCATTTTTTTTTTGCATGGAATGAGATAAACGCATAACATTATATAGAATCTACCCAGTATATACCAAATCATCAGCACACTTATATCGCATACTCTCTAAAAAAAAATCGAGTGAAAATTTTCACTCTAAAAAGAGTGAATACAAAAAGAGTGAATTTCGAGTGAAATTGGAGTGAATTTTGAGTGAAAATGCTCATTTTCACTCATTTTGGAGTGACGTCAGGGATCACTCCAAAATCTTCGAGTGATCCCTGACGTCACTCCAAAATGAGTGAAAATGAGCATTTTCACTCAAAATTCACTCCAATTTCACTCGAAATTCACTCTTTTTTGTATTCACTCTTTTTAGAGTGAAAATTTTCACTCGATTTTTTTTTAGAGAGTAATACCAGGGAAGACCTGGGTTAGCTTTCACAAACATTTTGGCTACAAATTGAGTCAAAGGCAATTCTCTGAATGCAAGTTATCAAAACATCAGTCAAAGCTTGGGCAATATCTGATGAATAATAAGTTACAATCCTTTAAAGGGGAAATCGAGTCCAATAAATGAAATATAGTCTGATAAAAAAGAGTAAAATCTTACAAGTTTAACAGTAAAAATTTGAATGAAATCGGATGAAAAATAAGGAAGTTATAAAATTTTGAAGTTTTGCTAATTTCTGCAAAGCAGTTAAAAGTGGATATGAATATGCAAATGAGTGAGTTGACCATGCCATAACCTCACAATTTTCCATTGATCGTGTACAAAAAAAAATGATGAAATTCAATGTTTATGTTAATGAAATGTGAAACATTAAGGTATTGCTGGTTGAATAACTTCAGAAAAGTGATCAGTTAGATATATCAGGACTTGAGCCTCGGGAATAATTGCGTTTGAATGAAAAACTTGAAATTAAGTAAGTTGTGAGGGAATGACATGCCCACGTTGCCATTTGCATATTTATATCAACCATTCAAGAACTGTTTCCTCAAAAATTAGAGAAACTTCAAAATGTCATAACTTCCTTATTTTACATCCGATTTCGATCAAATTTTACCAATAAACTCTTAATATTTTACTCTTTCTTATCAGACTAACTTGTATTTGGACTGGATTTCCCCTTTAAATATTGCCATGTTTTGCTATACGACACCATACTAAGTTAAATGCAAGATACCTGGGAGTCACTGGCCTGTGCACAAAGACGTAAATGAAATTCTCTCCTATACACACAGTAAAGTTTGTTTATGCAGGAAATGGCACACAACTCATTTTGGAGAAAAAAAAATATTGCATTTAACAATTACTTTTCAGTCACGTGTAATTCTTGGCCTACTTTCAAGATTTGCCGTCTTTCTACTGTATTCAGAACTAATTCTTAGTATTGTAAAACAAACTAATAAACTTGTTGATTGTGAATTGCAGCTCGCAACGCTTCGGAAGCTTGACATGTATGTAACACCTCTAGGAACATAACTGCAGTCTGTGAACAAATCCATGCCGACCTTGAAGATTGCATCAATTATTGGCAAAGTGCTTTGGGATGTACCCGAACCAGATTAGGCTCACGGCAAATTATACCATGCACAACGCTATGGTCGTATTGGTACTGATCAGGGAGTGTAGATGATGCACTCCATCATAAAGAGACAAAAAAAAAAAAATGTTTTCACTGTATTTTGCCTGTGGATCAGTACCAATAATGGAACTTGAATACATACATGATATTATTCTTTTCACTGCGACGATCACTGAAAGTACATGTAGGCTAACAGTACTGTATGGATTTTTTCACTTTTGCTATTTTGAGAGAAATATGAGAATGTTAGTGCATTTCAAGGGGTGAGTGAGAAAAAAATTCCTACCTTGCTAGAACCTTGGAGAAAGAAGTCAAACTCAATGGGTTTACATTAATAGTCTATTAGAGTCTAATCAGTCTCATCATACTCCACATAATCATGGTATGGAGGGCTACTTTCAATCTCGACACAGCAGAATTTTTGGTAAAGACAAGAGGATATGAACAAAGAAAAAATAATGCATTACAACTGGAGGCGGGAGGGTATGCAAGGCTGTCATGAACACGCGAGGTGATCAGCAAGACTCCTCCCTTGTCAATTTGTCAGTCAGTTGCAAGACTCCTCCCTATTCTCGATACATGTTGTACTACATTTCTAATACCTCTCTCCATGTGACCGATTTCAAGAATATCTCAGAAAGAAAATATTAACTACCGAATACTGCATTTCCTATCAGGTCTACAAGAAAATTGTAAAGAATTCCAAACAAATGCAACTACTGGCCTCTTATTTGCGTCCAATATCTGCTGATTGTATTGGAAGCACCTGAGGGAAAACAAATGAAATGGCTGATATTTTGATTTGATTTGTTTTGATTTCTCAATATTCCTTTTTGCACAAGAATACAACAGAAAGCCAATCCAACAAAGTTCTTGAGTAATATCTTAACAGTGAATTACAAGGACATTGGTTGATGAATAAAATGAAGTGAATAAAACTGTTTTTCTTAATAGTGCAAAACGATTTCGAGCAAGTGTCTTTACATATTAGATAAAATTACAACTTTACGAAAGTAAAAAGGTTGCTCTAACAGGTAGGATGCCTCCTAATAGGCCTGTAGTGCATCTTGACGATGTGAGACATCACATGGCTAGCGGGAAAAAGATTATTAACATTCAAAATTATTATCCATGGTTCATTTCCTTCATATGGCATGTAGGCCTATATAGATATACTGTATATCAGTATATCTTGCGATGTCCTTGTAATCCTCAGATGTTTGCACTTTTAGACGGGTTGTATAGAAGTAAGCGCATGCATCTTTCATTCTAATCCAGACAGGTTTGGCGTGATCCCTGATCAATTCTTCCATGACGTACTGGTGCTGGTAAAAAGAAATGATTACGCAAGGAAAACAAATCAGTTGGCTTTGCAATACAATGGACGTAACTGCTCCCATAGATTCTGAAAATGAATGGATAGCAAAGAAGTTGACTGAATCCATAAGCACGTTCAAATTAAAAGGAATGACAGAATCCCTTCATCACATTAGCACTTAGTGTCTTGCGTCAGTTTTTACTTACAATGTACTTTGCTGAATTTTCTGGAAATAATTCAAGTCTTTGTTGTTGTTATTGCTTCTTTCTTATTCACCATCATTATCAAGCAGAGTTACGACCATTACTGTATCCTTTGTCTCTTGGGTGAAGATTTTCACATTTTAGCTAATGGATTGGATTCGGGAGTCGGGAGTAGGTAATCTCCCCCTCCCCCCCCCCCCCAAAAAAAAAAACAAAAACAACAACAACAACAAACAAACAAACAAACAAAAGAACTTAAAGCATCTAAAATCTGCATTTTATAGAAACTCATTTACATGCCCTTTAAGTACATAATATTCATTGATTTGGCTTTGCAATTTTGAGTACAATTTGTACTTACTTGATTTCCACTTTCCACATGGGTAGTATACAGTGATGTACTATCCCCAGTTGATTTACTCTGCTGACTGCACCATGCCTCGTTCTCTGCCAGCAGAGGTAATGTCTTGCAGAATTTATACAGTGGTCAGGACATCATCGTCACCCACTTTGGTGCCATCGGCATCCCTTTCCAAGACATCCTAATGGGCTTTACATTCAATTTTCACCACCTGTTGAGTTACGAAGAATTTACAGGGAACAAAACTGAATTTCACTCAAAATATAGTCACTAACCCATCGTCATTCACATGAAAGATACTTCATAACTTCGTAAAATTAAAGTGAGTTTACCCGCTAGGCCGAGTTTACCTATAACTACGGTACCGGTAATCTGTAGAGTGTAGGCCTATTGTAAACGTTAACACTAACACGTTACAGTTAGAGAGTTCCCCGTTCTAACGTTAGATTTAGAAATAGAAAACTAAAACAAACGAGCAAAATCTTTAAGGGCGTAGCCTATTTCTACGCCTACAACAGTTTTACACTAAACGAGGGCAATTTTGCAATAAATCTTGTTATTCACCGACTTAGCAGCTTTGCAGACTTACCGCTTTCATGCAGGCCGGCCAGGCTAGAACTTCGCTTCGACGCCATCTTAGCTAGATCCGCTCCAGTACAACAGTCAGTGCAGTCGATCGAGTCGTAAAGTACAGTGTAGTGGACGATGTACCAAGCCTAAAACGAATGCGCACACTGCACTGTAGGCCTACGCACATCACGCTGCTAGGGCAGCACCAGCCAGCCAATCAGACAGATCCATCCGTATAGGTTATACGTACGCGCACATCTCCTTTCCCGCCAATTGTGCATTGATTATGGTCATAATTATGCATAGCACGAGTGTGCGCTAGCAGCGCACGCACAGGGCATATTACTGCGTGCGTTGTGGCCGCGGCCGTCATGTAACATGCGCTGCTGACTTGTAGAGTACGAGTATCACAGTGTTTATGTTAAACATGTGCGGTGTTTAGAACGTGTTTACGAGGCGTTCTAAATGTAAACGCGTCTATTTACCCTGACAGTAGCAGTGTTTAGGCCTAACCAACAAACATTTGAGTAATGCCCTAAACCATGAACGAAATCATTAACAAAGGCAACTCCCATTTTTTTTCTAGCAGTTAAAATATAGGACTGTACATGAGAAACCAAAATATGAATTTATTACAGTTGTATTACATATTTTTAGGTTATACTTTTCCTTATTGATTAGGCATTTCCATGAAAGGCCTAAAACATGAATTATTTCATAGTGCATCTTGATGTCGTAACAGTTTCCACTTTCTCGTGATAAAAGGAATCTAGAAATTGCAATTTACACACCATTTCTAACACTTCTCCATATAGTGGAGCGGCATAGCCGAACAATTGTGCATTTTGTGATAAAAGCACCAAATTTCGTACACAGGTTGACAACCACGTTCAGATTATATTTAGATATTGGGCCATCGTAAATAGCGCCCTCAACGTCCATGGAAGCCATTTTTCAAAATGGCTGCCATAAATGCCATGTTTTCGTAAAATTTGCTAAGTTTAGGAGAGAAAAGTAAATAAGATTTTGGTTACAAATGGGAAATTACATTCAGAATAAATCTAGATATCGGGCCATCGGAAATAGCGCCCTCAACGGCCATGGCAGCCATTTTTCAAAATGGCCGCCATAAATGTCATTTTTTCAAAATATTTGTTAACTTCAGAAGGGAAAGCCAGTAAGATTTTGCAAACAAGTGGGAAATTACATTCAAAATGAATTTAAATATTTGGCCATTGTTAATGGCGCCCTCAACGTCCATGACAGACATTTTTCAAAATGGCTGTCTTATGTGCCACTTTTTCGATGATTTTGCAAATTTCAGGTGGGAAAAGTTAATAAGATTTTGCTCATAAATGTTAATTACATTCAAAATAAATCTAGATATTGGGCCATCGGAAATTGCGCCCTCAACGGCCATGGTAGCCATTTTTTCAAAATGGCGGCCATAAATGCCTTTTTATGTTAAAGAATGCAAATTTCAGAAGGGAAAGCCATTTTTTTTTCTTTTTTGCAAACAAGCGGGAAATTACATCCAATCTAAATCCAGATACTGGGCAATTGAAAATTGTGCTCTCAGTGGCTATGGCACCATAAATGGGCACCATAAGTGCCACTTTTTCATTTAAAAAAATGCTAATTTCAAAAGGAAAAGTCAATGAAATTTTGGTTATAAATGGGAAATGACATTTAAAATAAATCTCGATATTGGGCCATCGGAAATTGCGCCCTCAACGGTCATGAGAGCCATTTTTCAAAATGGCCGCCATAAATGCTATATTTTCAAAAAGATTTACTAAAATCAGAAGGGAAAGCCAACGAGATTTTGCAAACAGGTGGGAAATTACATTCAAAAGTAAACTTATTGGGCCATTGCAAATTTCCCCCTCAATGGCCATTCCAGCCATTTTTCAAAATGGCCACCATGAATGTCCTTTTTCGTAAAGTGTTGCAGACGTCAATCAGAATTTCCACAAAGGTGAAAAATTACATTGAAACTGAATTTGATAATAGGCCATCCAAAAGTGCACCCTCAACAGCCATAGCAGCCAAGTTTCAAAATAGCTGCCATGGATGCCCCCCCCCCCTTTTTTGGGCAAAAATTTGCTGATGTCAGAAGGAAAAGTCAAGACTTTGCAAACAAGTTGAAAATTATACTCAAAAATAAATTTAAGTATAAGGTCTTCTTAGACATGCTGACCGCCATGGATGTCTGCTTCTTTCTTTTTGTCTTTGCTAATTTCAGAGAGAAAATCAATGAAATTTGTACATATGTTGAAAATCATATTCAAAAGAAAATAATATATGAGGTCATTACAAATGGCACCATCAACTACCATGGCAGCCATTTTCCAAATGGCCAGTATAGATGCTATTTATTTCTTAAAAATATGATAATGCCAGAAGAAGTCAATACAATTTCTTGTGCAAATTGACAAAAGACATTCAAATAAATTCAAGTTTGAATTTGAATTTGAAATGAAGATATTGAGCCACCATTTAAACATCGTCCCCAACGGCTATGGCAGCTCTTTGTCAAAACGGCTTCCACACACTCCTTGCTTTTTCCAGAAGGAGAAAGCGATAGCATACTGCTAAACAGCCATTATATCTAATGCAATCTGATGTTCAAAGAAATTTAAATTTAAAAAAAGGTTTCATTGATGGGTTAGTTCTAAATTCATGTTTTCAGTTTGGTTCTAATTGCAGTATTTCGCGTGTGATGGCTAACAGTATGGATATCAAAGGTATGTGTTTTTATGGAAGCACAGCAAGTAAATTAACTTTTTTCATAAAGTGAAAGGCCATTTTTTCGTATCTGTCTTTAAAATATTTAGGAAGTTACATTTTAGAATAGATACACGTCATATTTTAGATTCTTTAATGTCTCTGTGAGTATTCTACTGTCTTTTCCTTCTGAAGTTAAGCAAATTTTCAAGACAAAAAAAAGAAGAGTGTATTGTAGCCAATTTGACAAATAGCTGAAATAACCATTGAGAACACAGCTTATGATGGCTCAATGTCTAAACTTCTTTGTATGCAATTGTCAACTTGCACAAAAAAAACCCGTTTATTTTCTTCTTCCGGCATTAGGACATCTTCATAAAAGAAAAATGGCATCTATGACAGCCATTTTGGAAAATGGCTGCAATTACCGTTATTAGCATTTTTTTTTCTTCTTGAAAATTTGCGAAGGAACAATTTGTAGAGTTAATGCAATCTAGATATATTGTTTGATTTTTAGCATGATTTTTCAATTTATGTACACATTTGTTGACTTTTCTTTCTGAAATTACCATTTTTTAAAAACAAAATGATTATGACAATGGCAGCCATTTTGGAATATGGCTGCCATGGCCGTTGAGGGCAGTATTATAATAATCTAATACAAATATTTATTTCAAACATAATTTTCAAATTGTGTGCAAAATCTTATTGACTTTGCCTTTTTGTGAAATAAGGAAATAAAAAATAATGGAATCCATGATGGCCAATTTGAAAAATGGCTGCAATGGCCATTGAGGGCGCTATTTACAATAATGTAATAAATAAGCGCAAGATATATTTCAAACAACATGTTTTAATTGATTGCAAGATCTTATTGACTTTTCCTTCTAGAATAAGTAAATTCAGAGAAAAAAGTGGTATTTATGGCAGCCAATTTTACACATGGCCGCCATTGGCGTTGAGGGCGCAATTGCGATGGCCCAACATCTAAATTTATTTTAAATGTTATATCCCACTCGTTTGCAAAATCTTATTGATTTTCCCTTCTGAAATTTGTAAAATTTTACGAAAACTGGCATTTATGGCGGCCATTTTGAAAAAAATGGCTGCCATGGCCGTTGAGGGCGCAATTTGCGATGGCCCAATATCTGAATTTATTTTGAATACTATTTCCGACATGTTTGCAAAATCTTATTGATTTTCCCTTCTGAAATTTGTAAATTTTTACGAAAAATGGCATTCATGGCGGCCATTTTGAAAAAAAGGGGCTGCTATGGCCGTTGAGGGCGCTATTCACGATGGCCCAATATCTGAATTCATTTTGAATATTATTTCCCACTCTTTTGCAAAATCTTGCTGATTTTCCCTTCTGAAATTTTTAATTTTTCGCAAAAAATGGCATTTATGGCGGCCATTTTGAAAAATGGCCGCCATGGCCGTTGAGGGCGCAATTTGCGGTGGCCCAATATCTAAATTTATTTTGAATGGTATTTCCCACCCGTTTGCTAAATCTTATTGATTCTCCCTTCTGAAATTTGTAAATTTTTACGAAAAATGGCATTTATGGCGGCCATTTTGAAAAATGGCTGCCATGGCCGCTGAGGGCGCTATTTACGATGGCCAATATCTGAATTTATTTCAAATGTCATAGTCAACATGTGTGCGAAATTTGGTGCTTTTATCATAAAATGCACAATTCCTCTAATTTTTCAAGCTATGCCGCTCCACTAATATATATATGGACATATTGAGATTAACATAGCGTGACCAGAATAAACACTCCAACTAAACACTCCAAGCTAAACACTTTAACTCTCAATACTTTACACGTGCTATACACACCGGGTGTTTAGATGTTAGACAAAGTGTTTAGATTTTTAACACTGTGTTTAGTTCATAAACATGTCGCATGTCGCATTTTTTACAGTGTACACATACATAATATGGGTGTGTGGTGCATTCATAAATGTTTATTAACGACTGTTCTAAGATCATTGTATTTCTACCGCATTAGTTACGTTCAGACGGTCATCCTTAAACTCGAGGAAAAGCTATTAACTTCGAGGATAAGCTCTATGGGGGACCAACTTAGTATCGCACAGTCGATTTCGTAACGATATAGAGCTTATAGAGCCCATAGAGCCCATAGAGCCCCTAGAGCTTATCTTTGAAGTTAGCTTATCCTCGAATTTAAGGATCACGGTCTGAACGTGTATTCGATCATTGTTATTAGAACTACTTCCTGCACTTCATGCCCATTAATTGAAATTCATAAAACTGAACCCACATTATTTGTTCTCCCATAGCGTTACTTTATTATCAGCGTGAGAACAATGGCGAAGGACACGGTGTGTGGTAGGCATGCCATTTGAAATACATAGATATAAAACCGCCTTTGTTCTCCTAAGAATCCGTATTAAAGGAGAACTAAGGCGTACATGTTTCATAATGATGTTTTCTAAGGGCATAACGCGGTGTGATAGCTATGACCTTTGACATACCTCTCAAGGAGAACGCCTCTGTTGTTTTCATATTTCGGAGAACAAAGACAGGTTCCTTATGATATACAATGTATTCTAAAGTGCATGGTGTGTGGGAGGCATGCCCTACAAGAATCACATTATGTGGAACCCACCTTTGTGGACAGCAAAGTCGGATATAACAAAATTAATTATTGTTATTCCGTATTTAGTACGATATAGTGCTGATGTGTATAATGTTTGTCGAACGCTGAGCATACTCTTCATCGTACACCTATTTGTACTAATGGCAAAACAAGACAGACGCAAGATACTTGTACCATGCAGTAAGCAAGGTCAGGAGCTTTGCTCAGAGATGATTATGTTTAATCGAGTCTATGGGTGCGTTCGAGCGCTCTAAAGCGAACCAAAGCGAACTGAACTAAAGCGTATCGTACCGTACACAATAGGCCCATTCACATTGCCAGTCCAACTTCGCAAATGTACTGCCACTGCGAAGTTCACCATAGCAACTGTGACGTCAGTGAGAAGTTCACCCAGCAACTTTCGCAAGTTCAGCAGGAGAATTAAAGTGTAAAGTTGGCTCACTTCGCGCAGTTAGATGCAAGATTATTACGCGCTGTAACTAGACCGGGGGCCCAGAGGATTTATTCAGCTGAAAAGGGTCACACTTTTGATGGTCTCATCATATAAGGATGTGGCCAAAGGTCAATAAAATGAATTGCTGGCAAGTCACATCCTGTACCTTAAGCCTAGGGGCCACAAAAAGGGGCCCCGAAAAATGGATTTATTCAGCCGAAGGGGGTCACGGACAAAAGTTGGTGGGTATTGTTCCTTGGGGTGTACTTATCATGAAAACAGCAATGCCAGCAATTTTATCCTGTACGGGGCCCCAGACAGTAGCCCCAAAGGGCCCCACCCATATGGTGTTATTCAGCTGAAAAGGGTCACGGCTAATTTCTTTTGCAATGGAAGTAGTACCCATCAGAGATATCCAAAACACCAATGCCAGCTATTTCATCATGTACGGGGCCCCAGACAGTAGCCCCAAAGTGCCCCCCCCCCCCCCCTCCCCTACACACACACATTAGTTTCATTCAGCTGAAAAAGGTCACGGCTAATTTGTCTTGCGATGGAAAAAGTACCCATCAGAGATATCGAAAACACTAAAGTCGGTTATTTTATCCTGTACGGGGCCCCAGACAGTAGCCCAAAAGTGTCCCCCCCCCCCCTGCACACACACACACACACACACACACACACACACAGACACAAACACACACACACATTAGTTTCATTCAACCGAAAAGGGTCACGGCTAATTTCTTTTGCAATGCAAGTAGTACCAATCGGATATCCAAAATACCAAAGCCAGATATTTCATCCTGCACGGGGCCCCAGACAGTAGCTCCAAAGTGCCCCCTCCCCCCCCCCCCACCCCCTACACACACACATTGATTAAATTCAGCTGAAAAGGGTCAAGGCTAATTTCTTTTGCAATGGAAGTATAGCACCTGTCAGAAATATCCAATATACCAAAGCCATTTATTTTATCCTGTAGGGAGCCTCAGACTGTAGCCCGAAAGTGCCCCCCCCCCATTATAGCTGTTTGGTTTGCTTTGGTCTGTTTGTTTGTTTGTTTGCTTGTTTGTTTATTTTTTGCCTCCTGAGTGATTTGAAAGGAGTAGTGACTAACTTCTTTTGCAATGGAAAAAGTACAAACAAGCTACCCAAAACACCAAAGCTAGTTAATAGTGTATGAGGGTCATTTCGATACCATTTGGAGGGAAATTTTTGAGGATCACTCGCGGAAAACAATAGATAATCCCCTAGAGAACAATAGCGATCCTCAAAAAAGAACAATAGGAGTGAGGATCCTCTGCGGACTGAGAGTGCTGAACTGAGACGGTCGGTGCCTGAATACTGATGGACGTGAGACAGTTCTCCCTCTCTCTCCCTCCCTCCCTCTCTCTCTCTCTCTCTCTTTTCCAAAATTTTTATTCCTTGATGGACCATTTTATTGTCTCAATGTCAGCATAGTGCAACTCATAATCTTCAGCCATAATCTCGGGTTTTTTTTTTTATATTTCTCTCGTTATCATTTACACACACACACACACACACACACACACACACACACACACAAATTGGATTGCCATTTTGAATTGAACTTGTTAAAAGTACCCGACACAGCAGAAATATATCTCTCATTTGCATAACATTCAATAATTTTTCTTCATAAAGTTAAATCCAGGAACTTTGTACCTCGGATCTTGTCTTCTTGACATCCTGTAGAATAGATGATTAGATGACAAAATCTATCGTGGATCTAGTCATGTCGACATCCTGTAGAACGGATGACTAGGTGACAGGATCTTAGATCTTGTCAACATACAGAATGTCAATATTCTGTATAGGAAAGATGATTAGTTGACAATATCTTGGATCTCTTCATGTCTACACTCTGTAGAATAGATGATTAGATGACTACATCTGGGATCTCGTCATATTGATCCTTTACAACAGATGATCAGATGACAAAGATTCGTCATGTCTTCTACTTCTAGTTATGGTTCTCCTTCATTAAGCTGTAGATTCTTGCAGACTATGTTATTTACATATAATACAATTTATTTACGGAGGTTTACAAGCACAAAGAACAAAGACCAGTCACTGTGATCAACCGTTAGTCGGTTAGGGAGTGCTCCCGCAGATGGCGTTGCAACAATTTCTGACGACAGGGAATTGCAGCTTCTTACGGTTCTCGGAAAGAACGATTGGCGATGCAATTCAGTTCTCGAGTATGGTATCTAAGAGGAATGTCTTTGGGTGACTCTCGCCAACTGAGTAATTTGTATGATAGTATTTAGTCCTGCGCCGAAAGATGAGTAAGATTGTGTATTTTGTACATCATGGTTAGCCTGTCATTTTCTCTGCGCTATTCCAGAGTGGTCCAAGTTCTTGCAGCATTTTAGTGACACTTGAGGTATTATGGTAGCGATTCAGAGTGAATCTCGCAGCTCTTCTCAGGACCATTTTCACTTTGTGGATAAGGTTCTTGGAAGATGGGTCCCAAACTGAGGAAGCATACTCTACAGTTGGTCGAACCAACGTTTTGTAAGCTGTGGCTTTGACATAAGAGGATTTTATGTGATTGCGTCTTAGAAATGCAAGGACATTATTGGCTTTATTGACAGTATCGTTGATGTGTTGGGTGCTCTTCAAATCAGAAGTGATGGTTACATCCGAGTACTTCACGGCTTCAACATATCCGAGACGGGCGTAGTTTAGATGATACACGTGTAGCATCTTTCTTCTTTTCCTGGAAATTGTCAAATCCGTGCATTTATCTTTATTCAAAACCACATATCAGAGAAGATGATTAGACACTGCTAGATGACTTAAGTCAATCTCGTCATTTCTACATCCCTTAGAAGAGATGATTAGATGACCAGATCTTAGATCAATGTCAACGAGCTCGACATCCACGAGTCATTAGACCCACGAACTCGACATTGAAAAAGGGTCTGGGTCATAAAGCCCACGAGTTATGCAGCCAATGAGCTCCACACTATGCAAGAAAGACCCACAATCTCGACGCTAGGCAAACAAGAGTCTAAAAAACTAAAAACAAACAAACAAACAAACAAACAAACAAATGTACAAGGCCAACGAGAGGTCTCTTGCAACTCCCTTTTGCCTCTTTAGTGTTGGACTCGTATAGCCTTATTATTTGCATAATATCGTACTCATGGGCCTTACTTGCCTAATATCGAGCAGGTGGACCGTATAGTGCGTGGGCCAATGCTTCTTTATATCGAGCTCGTGGGCCTTGTTCGCCAAGTGTCTGTGTAGCTCGTGGGCTGTATGACTATGTATGACTCCTGGATGTCAGTCCCGTGACGTGACGTCTATACATACCTTTTACTTTTGGATAGTAGATGTAGATATGAAAATATCCGAGACCTATGTAATATAGTCATCTGAATGTCTCTTAAGGAGAAATAACCTAAAAAAAAAACATGTTGATTGAGTGAATGGAGCAATATCATTGTAGTAGAATACATCAATGAAAGTTTGAGGAAAATCGGACAATCCTTTCAAAAGTTATAATTTTTTGAAGTTTTGGCGATGAGACCACTGGATCAGAAGCTTTTTTTTTAAACTTTTCTAGCATAAGGAAAGAGCATTAGACTTACTTCTTTCAGAAAGCAGGGGGAATAATATTTCCCTTAAAGGGATAGTACAGTTTTGGTTGAGATGAGAAATAGGCTTTCGAATTTTTGCAAGATACCAAGAAAACACTTATGATATAGCACAGAGCATACCATTTTAAGAGGAATTCAAAGTTTATTTGATGAAAATCGGGTTTGGAATAACTGAAACATCCAAAAACAAAGTAAAACAAAGCGATCGTTACAAAGTGTGGGTCCCACACTTTATTAGAATCGTTCTTTTTTGGATATCTCAGCCATTTCAAAACCAATTTTTATCAAATTGAAACGTTGAATTCCTCACAAAATTGCATGCTCTTTCATATTTCATATGAGATTTCTCATTATCTCACCTAAAAATGTTAGAAACCTGAAATTAGGTCTCAACCAGAACTGTACGATCCCTTTAACATACGACATGTCAGTAAAAAGTCCAGGGAATGTGTACTTTTTATATGAAATTATATTTTGTGCAATTTCCTTTATATTTTTTTCTGATATCATAGTCCATATGTGATGTCATGATATGTAGCAGTCTTCTTATCCAGTGGTCTCGTCACGAAAATTCCAAAAATTCATAATTTTTCAACGGATTGTCCCATTTTCCTCAAACTTTCACTGATGTGTTCTACTAATTACTGCTGAATTGATAATGATGATGATGATGATGATGATGATAATAATAATAATAATAATAATAATAATAATAATAATAAGATCTTATTTATCCAGGGTAGCCTCTTCAGTGTTGCCACTGCTCTACCAGAGGGCCCTGCCATTATTATTACCCCCCAGCGTTGCCAGGTACCCATTTATACACCTCGGTCAAGAGGGACATAGTGGGTAAAAACATCTTGTCCAAGGACGTAAGCACAGGGCGAGAATGGAACTCGGGTCCTCCGATTAGGAGTCGGGAGTCTTATCCACTATGCCACAGCGCCCCCACTCAATCCACATGTATAATATATGAGGTTAATTCCCCTTTAACAGGATATATCCCGGATCTTGCCATCTGATTATTCATTCTATATACACGATGCAGACATGACGGGATCTACGATCTTCTCATCTGATCAGCTCAGTCTTCTACTGGATGTCGAGATGACAAGATCCGAGATCTTGTCATTGGATCATGTGCCCTACTGGATGTCGACATGACGGGTTGATAATCAAAGACATCTGGATGGCATTTTCAAGCTTCCATAGCAGAGCAAAGGACAGCTTAGGAGTAATCAACAATCTGGTTCCCCAACCTCAAGTTCATATTTGTCATAGTACAGGCCCGTAGCCAGGGGGGGGGGGGGGGGGGTGTGTCGGGTGCGTACGCACCCCCCCCCCCAATTCTGAAAGGTCCACTTTTTCATAATAACGGTTTTTAGCAATTCTCAAGATAACAATCCAAATAAATATAAAGACACATTATATGCTACGTAAATGTGGAAGAGTACGTTTAACAATGTTAAAAATAATTGTACGAAACCCTTTTGTTGTATGAACCATCGGATCGTCCCCATGCACACAAACACAAATGTTATGTATCAATTTGTGCGAGCTATTATTATATTGGCACTGCATGCCATGGCCCTTGGCGCGTGTGACCGGTGTTTTTTTTTTCCACTGGCCGCCCGAGTACGTGCGATTCGTGGATGACATTGAGGTTGACACTTGCATTTTTTCACAGGAACAGAGGTAAGTGGATGAAAATCTAATAGCCTCAAGTTTACATATGTGATAAAAATTAAAGAAATTTCCTCGAAATTACTATAAGCGAAAACCTGAGACATTTTATATCTACGTCTCACAAAGATATAGTACATGTATATATAAGTACATGTTGGCATGATAATGTCTGGGGATAGATTATTATGTCAACTATTTTCCATTATGAATGCATGCTCCAATCAAATTGTGAAAAGGTGGTCATGAATTAGCATTTCTTACGAACGATCAGGAGAGACAAAACAAAATGAAAGGCCTGTCTTACTCCAGTTCTCTTGTAACACTCATTGGGCCATTATGCATGCCTAACGAATTATAATAGCTGCTTTTTCTAGCCCTTTTGCTAGTACCAACATTCGAGAAAAGATCATCTATCAAGTAACTGTACGATCTCCGTGTATAATCTAATGCTTTTAAACACACACTTATTCATATTTTTCATAAAAAACACAGGTAATGAGCCGGATTGGGTTAAAATTCTCACTTACAGCTTTGTAGAAGTCTGAGTCAACAGTATCACACAGTACTTCAAGACGTATTAGTACAAACGATTTCTTGAGCCTGCACCGTTTCAGGCTCTGTTCTGGATACGGCGGTAGAAACTCATTCTTTTTTGTTGTTTATTTTATCATTATTTACTAATCTCTTTCCTAACTTACAGGTAGCGGATTTCTTTGCAGGCCAAATTCGGAAATGTAGTGTTGATTATTACTTATACATTTTCTCATGTTGTGACAGTTCTATTGGTTCTCATTTTAAAGTGAGCCAAAACCTAAGAACATTTTCACTTATAATTTCCAAAGAGTATTATGCAGGCACGCAAACTCATTTTAGTTGTATTTCATTTAAATGTAATGGGTAAGAGGGTATGAGAGAGAATGGAAAGTGCTGAGCTATGAAGTAAAATGGTAAAGTAAAAAGTTTGTCAGATAGTATTACAAAAGAAACTCATTCTTGTTTGTTTGTTTATTTCATCATTATTTACTTATCTCTCTTCTAACTTAAAGGTAGTGGATCTCTTTGCAGCCCAAATTCGAAAATGCCTAGAGACAGCTAGTAACCAAATATGCCACTATAATTTAATAAATAAGAAATAACCATTCCAGTATGTAGGCCCTATCTTAGTGTGCACAGTAAGACAGATCAAATCAAATAGGAAAACATCTGAGCATTAAGCCTGAGGTCTGAATTTGCACTCAACTTCTTCCAATGGCTAACGGATGTTTAATTTTTGAATTTCACTGACCTCCAAATTTCACAAAGAAAACCTTCTTAGCATGATGGTTAATATGACATTTGACTGATATTGGAGATGTTTGCGAATCGGATCTACTACCTTTAATAATTATTAAATCTAAAATGATTATTTGAAAGTTCGGAAATGCTGGAAATATCCTACCACAAGGAGGCAAAATATAAATGGTTCACATTTACAATTCATTTTGTTTTAAAAATTTTCTTATTTACATATTTTCGTTTTTGACAAACTCGCATACCAACGGCTGATATACTGTATAGTAAAGTGAATGTTTCATCTTCCAAACAGCATCCAATGGGATGGAAAACTCCAACTGAAAGGTGGACACCGTGACCATACTCGCTAAAGAAAACGCGTAATAGGGGTCGTTTTTTTTTTCTCACGGATTAGATGGAAAGTGTGATGTACGAGCGTATATAATCAAAGGGTATCAAAAAGGCCGAAATTTGGGAAAATGGTATATTGTTCAATCATGATGAAGTACTTCTTTAGGGTGCAGGAAACATTTAAGGAATACTTGTTTTTAAGGCCCGAAAAAATCATATGATCATTACTCGTTTAGGGGCCATTTTGAAAGTCCATGTATGAGCATGGTGTCCACCTTTTAATTGTCGCTACCCCTCCCGGGACAGTATCAAAGGACCGTTTTGTTAATTAACGCAATCCCCCCTTCCTTTAAAAATCCTGGCTTCAGGCCTGCTAACGCGGGTATACAATGGAAAAAATAAAAGTTAAAACAACACCAAGAAAATCACTATTCTCAATTTTGCGGCGCGCTACGCGCGCAGAGTCTCGAACACAATTAAACTTTGCAACTTCCTGGCAAAATGAGTTTTTACTATTTCCTAGATGAAATACCGTAACGTGATTGCATGCAACAGACAAAAATACAAATTTCCTCGAGACTTTAAAACGTCATTAAAACAGTCAAAATTCACAATTTGCGCAAATTCTTATACAACTTTTGTAGTTCGGTCGTCCAAAGAATATATATATATATATATATATATATATATATATATATATATAATTGTGTGTGTGTGTGTGTGTGTGTGTGTGTGTGTGTGTGTGTCATCATTGGTATTGGTACCGAAGGTCCGTTTTTTTAGTGACCGCAGCCCCCTTGAAAAATCCTGGCTACGGGCCTGTAGTAGATTTAGATAAAAAATCAATGTATCTTATACCATATCATAGGTACTTTAATTTTCTATATTCTGGTGGCAGGTCAGTACAAAGGGAAACTTTACACATGAGTGAACGCATTCGCTTTTGTTCTCCAAAGCACAAAAGTAAAAATTGCAAAAATCGACATGTCATTCATGTGCAAATGCCCTCCGAGATAACAATGATAACAAAAGACCAGATTAATACAATGATAGACATGAACGAAATAGCAAGAGTAAAGCTTTCGCTATCCTGCGTCGCTTTATAACCTCAAACAAAAACAAAATGGGGAACTGAAGGGGAAAATCAGAATTTTCTGTCAATTCCAACTTCAAATGACAAGGGGAGTGTAGCCAAAAGGTGACTTAATGGACAACATTTCTTTATTTCATCGTTTTAATCTAGGAATTAAAGAATTCATCAGTCAAATTCAAGAACCCCATATTACTTTCAAGTTTCCTAATTTAAAATAACTTAAATTTGTACCATTATGGTCAATACTGGTTCTTCTCTCTTGTTATTTGAATTTGGATTTGACAGATTTTCCATTTTCCTCTATTATCTTTAGCCTTTCTTTGTCTTTATGGGTACGAAGAAATCAAAGAAATCATAATAAGTTTATTTTCGCAAATCAATAAATGTTTCTTACTTTGATAAATTTGTCCTTTGTTCTCATTGTTATTTGGAAGATTACTTACGCATGGATAACAACTTGTTCATTTTTGCAATACATTGTATTTACCTTCGTGCCGTGGAAGAAAAAACGATTGTGTTCATTCATGCGTAAGTTTCCCTTTCCACTGGCCTAGCAGGTTGATAGCCCATTAAATTACCTTCAATATGGTGTATAAATACAGTGTACATTAATTTCTTAGCAAAATATTCAATGAGAAAATTATGTTAACTTGAAAAGTGTTTACTTTCTTTTTTTTTGTTAGTATATATACATAATATATATATATATAATTACACATGTTTGCATGTATGTTTCTTTCTTATTAGGATTAAAGTGATAATGCAATAGAAATGCGTGTTGACTTTTCAACATAATGATTCATAAATTCTCATCATTTCATGTGTGGTCAAAGTGGTATCTAATTATTTACCAAATTTTTTGATAATTTTCTAATATTTTTCTTCAGATTACTTATGGACTGTTATGTCTCCATGCAATGTCATTTGTCAATCATGATTAGTTACATAGAAACAAAAATCAAATCAATTCAATTCATTTCAATTCACCATACTTTATTCCCAAAGGAAATACAAAATACAAAGTGATAATAATATTCATCAATTCAGTTGTTAAACAATTAAACAGTACAAATCATTATGTATTGTGCCAATATGTGTATAGATAATAATTCAGCGGGAAATAAAGAACAATTCCCATTTTGCAATCTTAACAAAAGCAAACATAGATAATCGTACGGCGATGGAAAAGAGTAATTCACCGAAAAGCAAGGATTATAGGCCATAGATATTTCAAAAATTGAAGCAAAACAAAACAAAATAGCACCACCATTACCAATATGGCGTAGTGCCTATTATATATAGCATTTATATTCCATTGGAGCATTTGATATACGTAGATACTAAAAGCATATCTTTTACACCGTTGGAGCATTTGATCATTGATACAGTTACTAAAAGCATATCGTTTACACCGTTGGAGCATTTGATCATTGATACATAGGAAGACACTAAAAGCATATTGCTTACAGTACTTGTTTTAAAGTAAACGTGCAAGATATTATTATTCTCGGGAAAGGTAAGCCCCCTACGTACATTTCATTGTCATTTGTTTATCATTGGGATTTATACAGTAACAATGATCAACAGATGATAACAAAATATTGTTCTAACGTGCTTTTTTTCCGGCGTATCCAAATAATCTAAAGAAAAATAGTAGAACTATTATAAGAAATAATTTGACTTGGATATTTATTTGGCCATATAAGTGATATTTAGGGAATTATTTATCAATAGAAGTCAACTTGTATGTGCATTTCATAGTCCCTTTGATGGTGTGTGTGAGTTTCGCTGACTCAGCAAATTTCAGAATGAATTCAAAGTCCATTTAACAATTGGCGCTAATAATGAAATTGGCGCTAATAATAAAAGTCACGGTCATCGAATTGAGCATGATAGCACATAATCAGGAAACATGAAAACACGCACAGTTGAATGTCACCCACCTCTTCCGGAATGACATGTCTAATTATTAGACAAAAACAAAGTAAGAGGTTTCCATGCAACAAAATAAGAGGTTTCCAAGCGTGCAATCACGAAATTTTCGTTTAATCATTACATTGCCAGAGTTGCGATTACTCTGGCATTTTAATTCCCCCTACAGCTGTATTTGATATGGCATGCATATTGAACAAAAAGGCGTCAAATTCTTAACATAAAATGTAAGTTTTTACATCATGATAACACAAATTATCTTATGTTATAGAACGTATAGGTTTATCATAAATCGAGCTTAGCATACCTTGCGCATAATAATGATTTCAGCCTGTCTTTCATCAAAATACACTACATTGTATATCCCCACTAGGTCCATTGATGATGTCAGAGGACAGAATTTTGTGATGAGAAAGTGTATTATATTGCACAGGCTCGGTTTGCCTATAGGGTTTATTACCGAGTGCCACACAGGGAAACAAACACTCTGTTGTTTTTGGAGAGAGATAAGGACTAGCCAGTGGCAGCATACAGTTGCCATGGGAATGCCATCCCATGCTACTAACTCCCCAGCTAGTTTCACTTCACCACTTTGGGGCATGTGTACTTGCACGTGTTACAAAATATAGTTCTGTTTGTTGATTAATGTTGAGGGTTAGATATGCTATGGGAGAGAAAAGAATGAGCATGTGCTTTGTAAATTATAGTTAAGGTTATTCAGAATATGAAAATAATAACCAGGAATATGATTTTTACTGGAAGGAGGAGTGATATTTTGGTGAGTGATCAGTCACAGAAAGTGTTGAGCCAAACAGTTCCGGTGGTCTGGGGCATTGCACCTTGCTCTGCAGAGAAGGGGAGAGGCAATCACAGGTCACGTGGAGGAAATCTGCTGTAAGTAGGCTGGTATTTCGTTTTTTGAATGATATTTTTGTTGGGTACATGATTTATGTATGCATTATGCTTACTGTGTGTGAAGTTTAAAAGTAATGTGAATGCATATTACGGCTTTATAGAGTAGATGAAATGTTGAGGTGAACGGAGTCATTGTCCTCTTAGCCATTGACCCATGGTATCGGTATGTGTATGAAACTGCCCACCTGTTGAGGCACTATCCATTTGGGAGCATAGTTGCTTATTTGCCATTTAATCTTAGAACCATGTTGTATGAGATGACATACAGCGGTGTGAATGCTATGGTTTGAAAATCACCATGATAAGGACCATTCGTGTGTGTATGTTTCTTTTATTTAGGATAACTTCCGCTGTGTATCAGCAGTGAGGAGACAGCTTATCGCACGAGGCTGATAGCTGTTGTGACCTGTTCAGAAGACAAGTGACGTTTGACTTTGGGTATAAATATGTTTCAATTTCCTTACACATTTATGCAAGTTCATGGAGTGGAACATGTTGTCCATTATTACACTTTGTTGTTGACTGTGCAAGTTGCGTTTAAGCTTACTAGTCAGTAATAATGTGGGTTCCAGTATATTGAAACCAAGTGTAGGTTTTATTGAGAGAATGAGGTGACTCTATAATGATTTGATAACGGTTAACATCTGTAGGAGGAGAATAAGTTTGTTTTATGTTTTCATACACAAATTATTAGTATGATATAATGCTAGTATGTGATGTGTAACTTGGCAGACTAGAAGTTTTGGTATGGATTATGCTAAACAAGGCTACTGAAGAAATGAAAGCAGTTGATAATGTTTTGGAAGTGATACAGCTGTAGTTCAACTTTTCATTTCATTTGAAGGAGTTGATATGCATTTGACACTGATGATGCAACATAAAGCAGTTATGGTGTACGATTCAGTGGTATTGTAAACCATGATGGGAATTATTATAGATCACTGATAGTGAGGAAGAGCTATGCATATTGAGTTACAGTTTTAATTACAGTCTTACAGTAACTCTCGTGGACTGAGATAAACAACTGAGAGTTTTTGTGATTGTGTTAGAACCAAGTGTAACAAGCTAACGCATTGCTGATGTTATCATGGCATATACGAAGTGTGTTATGATGTTGGTTTTTTCTCTGCTTGTTCTTTGCAGGGTTTCTTGTTTGTTTTATTACTTCGGTAATAAACGTGCATATTACTGCAGGTCAACTGGTACGCTCATTTGAGTACTCTCGGGTATCTAAACCAACCCACCCCCCTAGGGCACATAACAGCCCCCATCCCCCGACAATATACACTGCTGCAAAATCAGGAAAATATGGGAATATTTCACCTAGGCCTATAAGGTATACGAGTTCGACATATAGGGACGGATTTACAGGCGAGAATACAGTATTGTTCAAAGTAACTGCCCAAACCATTCAGAACCATCAAGAAATACAATGTTAAAGAAACCAATGTGAGCTCATTGTCATAGCGTGGAATTACCCTTTCATGTTTTTGTAATCACATCTTTACAGCCCATTTTTTCCAGGACAGAACAGTACCACATGTATTGCATAAAAACGAGAGACAAAATCACACGGCACCAGACTGGTGTTTGAATGTTGTTATTTCTTTCGCAATGTAAAGCTTGAAACAAACAAACAAACAAACAAACAAACAAACAAACAAACAAACAAACATACCGACTAAAACGTCTTGCATTTTCAAGCTATCTTTAACACAGACACAATATCCCAATTCAACACATTTTTGATGAGGATACTTCTCCATCCATTCATTTTTTTTTTCTGCATTAAGTTTTTTAAAAGTGGAATATCTTGTCTAAAACAATTTTCGCTCCTCACTTGACTTACCAAATCACTTCATTTCAGGTCCGATCAAAAAGCAAAAGCAAAAGACAAAACGTTTTGGTGCGTTATGCTCAATGGTGCATGACGTCAGAGCATGATGTAGGATACGTAAACTCTCCTGACAGTCTTATGTGTATAATTGCAGTAGTTATGGTGTGACTGATCAAACGGTGTGTGTGTGTGTGTGTGTGTGTACATTGTGTTCGTGAGTGCGCGCATGCGTTTGTTTGCCTTCACCTGTATGTGATGTACATGTGTCATAAATGGCGCGACGCGAAGTGTCATCCTTTGGAGTACGTGCGAGTGTGTGTATGTGTGGGTGTTCAAAGGTTACGTAAAATATGCACTCCCTCGGAAAGGACGGGCTTCACGTTTTTTAAGCTCTTGTTTTGTTGTTGATCGGTAACAATAATGAATTGTGATGAATTATGAATTTGTAATGATGTATGTGTTTACTGTATTGTGAGTATAAATTATGCTTGTATGTTTGTGTATATATTGAAAATTGTATTTATTTATATGTGTACATGTACATGAATGTACGTATGTATGTATGTATGCAGATATTCCTATATGTATGCCCATATGCCAACAAGAAGAATTTCCTATATGGACAATAAATGAATCTGAATCTGAATCTGAATCTGAATGTGAAAACAAAAAACAAACAAACAAACAAACCATCAACCGAATTCGTTCAGCATACATCCCTAAACAAAACTTAACTCGCATGCAGCCTGATAAATTGTAGATACATGACCTCGTTAAAACACGTATGTTACGTGAACTTAAATATGAGCGAGTACATTCACGACCAAGCAATGTGAAGATGAAATAATGTGTACGTAATGATAAACAGCGTGTGAGTAAATGCATAATGATAACCACATTACAGTAACATTGATGTGAAGACCATACCAAAAGGAAAACTAACCATGCTACCAACCAAATAATGCTGAGTCCGCAGAAAACGGTGCCAATATCACATGATTTGGGCCTAGGCTTGTGAAGTTTCAGGGACGGCAAGGACATTACTTCTCGTCCATGATATACCTACCACAGAGCATTGTTTCCTCAATCGAGGAAATAATGCGACCCGACAGGAAGAGGGAGGCTATACCCTGCCCAATATACTCACATACCCACAAAAACTAAAGAAATAAAATAAAAACAAGGATTTTTATTTGTGCCAAGGTATTAAACAAATATTGGTTCATGGTATTGTAACAAAGGTGTCAGTAATGCGAATAATTTCTTTGATTTTATTTAGATCATTTTCATTTTATATAATTTCGTTTATTTCATTTCCAAAAGTTAATAATGTAGTCACACGTATTTGTAATTAGTAAAGAAACAAAACTTAAAGCACTGTATCTGGACTCGCTGTTAAATTCCGAGAACGCTACCCATCGGCGCAGACGGTGGGCTTTCCGCCATCACACCAGACGACCGAGCCGATGGAGAGTCTAAGATCGGACGTGAAACCTTTCTCTGAATTAAACAGTGAGTCCAGATTAAATTCTTCTTTCTTCAAGTGAATGCTACCTGGATGAATCAGAATTTACATCAGTTTATAATACGTGCAAATAGATGGAAATATTTATTCATCATTTCGCATCGCCGAGTATATGATATGACCCGCTTCCATTCATCTACAATATGTCTCATTCAAGCTGTAATGGTCCTCTCACGGACCAACACCACACACACACTCACACACACGCACACACACACATACAAACACACGTACACACACACACACACACACACACACACACACACACACACACACACTTCTTGCGTTCATAAGCTCGCTATAAAACGAGTCCACCCCCCGGAGGAAGCCTGTTGTATCCGGGCCACCAACTATATACAGGTACACCACACTTTTCCCATCTCAAAGAAAAAGGTGCCATAAACCACGTATTTTACTCGACGCTTTGTCCTAGGACTCTTATCTTTGACAAGACGGCATCCCAGTCTAAAAAACCTCCCTCCAAGTGGCGAGAAGAGCCGGGTTTCAAGGTGAAAGCCTCCCGACCATGCAACACCCGATGGTTGTCCCGTACGACAATGTCACCTGTAGGGGGTCAAGAGAGAGTGCAATACGAGAGACCAGGAGAGAGGTGCACTTAAAAGGCAGATGGGTATACAGATAGACAGATGATTATATTAAATGGATTAGTCAAATACCGGTTAGTATTTGGCTAAACACAGTCACGCGATGGAGGCACATTGGTTATGTTTGCCCATGGGCAGAACATTTTTGTAATGTTCTCCCATGGTAAAACATTTTCACGTATCAAACAAATGACAAACGATACAAAACGATTGATACGATCATTTTTTCACGCAATCGATAGGATAAACTTGCCTATACATTTGACTAACCCATATAATATAACAGATGGTGACTTTTGTTGTCGGGAACATGTACCAAAGTTAAACCAAACGTTCTACCTTCAGGGTTTGAAATGCTATTTCGGGAGGCTATAAGTCCCTCGACTTCGTCTCGGGACTTAGGCCCCTACATGTATTGTATAACCTCCTTTCAAACCCTTCGGGTAGAACATTCGGTATGTTCCCTCCCCCGCCAGTCATCATCTATATATAAGTATATTGAGTAGATTATAATAAGGGAGCTTTAGATTTTCGTGGACGTTTACGATCAGAAAAAAAAGTGTTCTGCGCATGCGCAAATTTGCATAAAAATCGACCTCTCAAATCGTCTGAGTTTGCACGCGCACGGTCGGTTCTGGGCACTGTTTCTGGGCCGTTTTGCGTCCGCTCGAATTCACACCCGTCCGCAGAGAGCTACCAGTAATTGATGCACTGATCTTATATGGGGGCGCCATTTTACTAATTTTTATAGGCTGCATCCTAGCGTAATAAAGCTACTTTGTAACATGACGCAGGGAGAGAGGAGAACGGCCAAAGCAGTCGTCGTCTTTGAACGACCGCGTCGCATATATTTCTAACCATTATCATCATCATCATATTGTAATTGTACCATTTCAATAAATTTCTTTATCACGGCTCTCTTAATGTCATCTACACCGTCTTTCCACAGCATGAGGAGTATGATAAGGTCTCTTCTGCTGTATCATTATGTTTCCTTTGACCATACATCAGTGAGAAGCACAGAGACCACTCTGATGCTCCTGGGAGCTATTTCACTAACATCAAGACTTACATCCAGCGGGGAAAAAAAAATGAGCCTAAAGTTAGGACAGATTCAGATCAAATCTAGCTGTGATGGATTTATCGACGTTCAAGATGTATTCCAGAACGCGGCAAGGTGGGCGCAGGATATTGTTCCCATCTGGCTTATTGAAACAATTACGAATACATAAGGATTGATTGATCTCAAAACTGTCCGGAAGATCAATCGCAATTGAATTTAGGATTGATTTTATGACCAAGTGTAACAGACCCGAGGACACCAATGCGTGAGTAAATTACCTGGAATGCGCGTGGCACAAGGACACTTACCACCTCTCATCCTATACCGGAAGACATTGACGGGGTCATACAAAAGGTCCGCAAAGCAAGCCAGAGCCTCGTACGTCGCGACGACGTTGTCCACGTCCATGCGGAGCATTGCACTCCGCCCGTGGTCACTGAATATGATCTTGTCGACAACGCCCTTGTCATTTAGTCTTTGTCCAAATCGTAAAAAAGAGGTCATTACAGATTATCTGGAGGATCGAGGGTCATCTTGTTTCTATCATCTTTATCAACGTTGACAAGAATATATCCTCTGTGTGCCACATTTATACCTGTCCACAGATTTATTTGTGAGATTTGTGCACATTTGAATCGTTGGCATAGAAAAGGTTAAATATAACTGCAAGTGTCATTGAATCATTTTATAACTGGTGTATTCTTCTACTTTTTTTGTTACATTGCGCTATTGATGTTGCCTTGGGCTTTTTTCCAACATAAACACAAAAAGTTATTGGTACAAATCATTTTGTAAAGTCCTTCCAGAGTATCAAAGATCTTAATTAATCCATGTACCCAAGAAAACAAATATTAAAACGGAAATCTATTTGTTGATTCTTAATCATTTAACCTCCCCGTTTTGTCTCCCTTTTTATTCATTGCCAATAGTTAGGACTTCAAAACATTTATAATCGTTTACCACGTTGTACTGTCTTTTAAGAACAAATAACAATAATATCGTATATGACTTGGCAACCATGGCAAGCGCGTAATGTGCGATGTTTAGAGTAATGGTAATATTCACGAAATTGTCCTTTAAAAGTCAACAACAAATGAAACAACAAAAACAACAAAACAACGACAATACCAACAACGGCAACAACGACAACTTTTAAGATATGTAGGCCTATACCTTATGGTTCGGACTCGTGAATGTTGGAAAAAGTCGCCCACAGCGTCGCGCCCAACATCGTGGTACTCTAGCACTTCTGTCGTGAGGATGTCGAACAGTTTGGGAGCGCTCTGCCGGAGGTCGTTGGCAATCTTGAACCCGTCGACGAGCATGTTCTCACCTCCTTCACCGTCCGCCTGGGCAATGCAATGTAACATCTGGATCTGCGGAGACAAGACGTTGCTAATGTCAGCGAATGTCGTGGTTAAAATCCGCAAAAGCTTAGACACAGCCATGGGCAAGCAACATCTTAGAAACTAGAGGGGATGACATCATCTTAGTGATCTGTATTTTGATGCTTTTATCCCATCATAACCGCCGACACCAGCATGGACGAAAACAAACAAAAAACAAAAAACAAAACAAAACAAGGTGAAATATACGAAAGCAAATATATTGTCAGGCTAATTGTGATTTGTAATTTAATTTGTCCCATTTTTCGAACATTGTTTCAGAGTATGAATATGGACAGTAGCGATAGACGACATGACCATGTATTTGTTAACATTACGCGACGTTACCGTGTCCATTATGTGTCCACTTCAGTAATTACCAATTCTGTGGCCAAAAATTTGTCAAGTTTTGAGGTTTGCTGCTCCCCATCATGAATATATATTCAATTGCGGTGGAATGTGAAAAGGCACTGCAGCCCCCCCCCCCCCCCAAAAAAAAAACAAAAAACAAAAACAAAAACAAAACAAAAAAAAAAAAAAAAAAACCAAAAAAAAAAAAAAAAAAACCCCAAACACACTAACAAGCAAACAAACCACAAACAAACAAAACAAAACAAAATGAGGGAAACATCTTTTTTTTTTATGTCAGTGACAATGTACGATTACCAATCTAACTAATGTAATAATAATTATATGATAATATGTATGATATAGCCTACGGTAATCAAAATTTTCCAAACATCTGAATGTACTCGTCAAGATGCAGATATTTAGGTGGCTGCAGTGATGATGGGATGAAAGAAAGGCATTCGCTCATAATCCATGTGTGTAGTAGGTCCGTGGTGATACGAATCAAGTATCTACTATCATGGACATTCCACAAACAAAACAGAATCACGCTCCGACTGATATCTCATAAGCCCCCCCCCTCCCTGTTCCTTTATTACTCTTTTATTTCCCTTCTTGTATAAAGAGAGAGAGAGAGAGAGAGAGAGAGAGAGAGAGAAAAGGGGGGGGGGGTAGAGTTTGCCTCACCATACTCTCATTTCTTCTTATAAATAAAAATGCAGTCGCTGACACTCACATCGTATGTGTCGTTGAAATACGTCAGGTCGGTGTGACTGCTCAGGAAGCTCGAGGTGTAGGCTATGTTACTCGGGTCCACCTTTGCCTTCACGTGAAACGTCTCCCTGTACGTGTACATTGAGAAAAAAAAAACACCCCACCTTTTTTGTGCAAATAGCAGAATAAATAAGCAAGTTCGGGACTCCAGTCTGCACATGAGCAGAAAAAGGTAATTTGTACTGAGATACCGGTTGGTTTTCATATTCACTAGGCGTTTTCACATCAGCCCGATATTTCGAAATAGCGCGCTATTTTCTGACTTGGGAAATTAACCCGATCACGAAATAGCGCGCTATTTGATAATGTGAATACAAATTAGCGCGCTAATTGATCGAGAAAATTTCTCGAGTCCAACTCGGGAAATTTCCGAAATAGCAGGATAATTAATTGATTATGTTCGGGCTGATGTGAATATGGAATGAAATAGCGCGCTAATTTGCGATCTCGAGAAATATCTCGAGCTTGGAATTTTATCGGGCTGATGTGAAAACGCCTACTTAAGCTACCCTGACACTTGCACGAATTTGGGTTTGCGCATGGTTTCAGCATTGTCACGTATCATTTCGTGCCAATGCGAGAAACACTCGTGGCAACCTGCGGGAGAATGCTGGCCAATGCCGTCAATGCGTGAAAATTTTACGAACTGTTCAAAATTTTGGCACGACAAAATGTTTAGTCAAGTTTCGCGAACCCTTCTTGAACTACGCACAACCTATGCCCAAACTAGCCGAACCAGTGCTTACTAATGCGTGCCCATCAACCTAGTGACACGCAGGTCACGAATAAATCACGACCAATTCGCAAGTAGTTCACGACTAACTTGCGTGTTCTTTGCGCGTAAAATGCGCATACTCCCGCATAGTTTTCGCATGCCAATCGCATAGTCTACGCATGATAAGCGCGTTAAAGGAAACCAAAACCCAAATGTGAATTTGGATTGAGTGAAAGTAGCAGTATCAACAGATCATATCAGCCAAAGTTTGAGGAAATCGGCTGTCAATTCAAAAGTCATGATTTTTTTTTTTAATTTCGATGCAGTAATTGCTGGACAAGGAGGCTATTATACAGTGGGTTAATGAAAAAGGTTTAATTTTTCTTGGAAAGTACACGTTTAATCGACCAGCTACTGACATTGGTTAAGGGTAACATTATTTCCTCTACTTTTTGAAAAGAAGTAAGCCAGAATGCTCTTCATAATGCTAAAAAGTGAAATATGTGGAATTTTCTTCCTGTTTTCTATATTGTTATCCGTATTGATGCATGTGATATGAACTGTGATAGTCTCCTCGTCCAAAGATGGCGGCACCGAAACTTTCAGAATTTATAATTTTTTTTTTTTATAACTCTGTTTTCCTTTAAGTGATAAAGAGCAGTCGTCACAATACAGATTAATAACAATCTGTTCGTATCATGGCAACAACCAGCTCATCCTCTGACAGAACCTCTGCAGTCCAAGACCAGTTGTTCAAAGGCCAAAGACAAGGGAAGGAAGACAGTTGGTGGGTCAAAGAAGGACATTTCGGGATACACGATAATGTTGTTTGTTGAATTTTTCCAAACACATTGTGTTAAAAAAGAGGGCAAAGAATTGATTAGGATGTATAAACTAAGGCCAGATTGTGAACTCAAGTTTGGGCTTAACAATATAGGATTACACTTTGTTATACCGTAGTTTTGTAGATATTCGGAATGTTTGTTTATCCTAATGATGCAGGGTTCGTTCATTCTGAAAACTGGATAATGACATACATTTGACAATTCTTATGGTGAAAAAAAAAAACTTCTATTAGTGACAAAGTACGGTGATATCATTAGATTTTTAGATAAAGTATGATATTAAGCATTTGAAAAGTGAATGAAAACATGCACACACACATATATGTATATATATACAAACATACAAACACATTTTGTTTTGCGACCTGGGATGTTAATTTGTAATAACTGAATTCTAATGAACAAAAATAACATCTTCTCCTCTCTTACATTATCATCGGGATGATTCACACTATTGTTTTTGTACGAAACAACAATAAACTCAAAGGCAGACTTCCCTCCAAAAATTACACATTTATGTAGGGCCTATTGATCGTTACTTTTGAAAGGATCCTGCATGTTCCCCTATATAGTCATGATGGATCAGCCCCTTCCCACTGGAATATAACTACTCAACAGAAACAGTAATTGTTAACAGATTATTAAATGACCTTCGGTTAACGAACCGTTTTCATTGTCGGATTAACGAGACTTTAGAATGAGGAAAACTCAGGACAATTGATGCAATTTTATGCTATTTCATATTAGGATTACCGAATCTTCGGAATAACGCACGTATTTCATTTTTAGACTTGCTTATCTTCGGAATAACAAACATCCCCGCAAACATCATTGCAACTTTACCCACCTTCATTTCTCAGGCGTCCTTCTCCTTTTAAGATTTGGAGTTGCTCAAAAACAATGAGCCCTATAGTCACTACATTATAAACATTTTCTTAATGTTTCTTTGATGTTGTCGAATTTCTTATTATCATTAGATACAATCATGTACTTGGAAATGGAAGCAAGTTTTATGATCTAGAAAATGAAAGGACAAATATGCTGCAAATGGTGTCCTGGCAACGAATACGAATACTTAAATAATGCGTAAATGTGTCGTAAACATGACGTATCACTGAGTTTCATTGAGAATACTCATTTCTTGAACTATTCGTAAATTCGAAATGACTAAACTCGGCCTGCGCACCACAAAATCCCACGTACTGGCACGCCATAATGCGGTGCAGGGCGCAAGCCAAAATTCGTGCAAGTGTCAGGGTAGCTTTTGACCCCGTTTACAGTGCGGGGCTGGGCCGCGGCTCGGCCGCGGCCGAGCCCTCCTTCATTTCAGTGTAAACGCCCAAAAGACCAAATGCGGGGCCAAAATTGGCCGCGCATTTCGCCACGCTCTGGAGCCCGGCCTTTTCTCAGTCCCCGTTTACAGTGCGGGGCTGGGCCGAGCCGCGGCCGAGCCCAGCCTCAATTGCGGGGCCGAGCCCCGCAATTTTGTCCGTTTACA
Organism: Diadema antillarum; assembly: GCF_040938485.1. Lineage (NCBI taxonomy): Eukaryota > Metazoa > Echinodermata > Echinoidea > Diadematoida > Diadematidae > Diadema > Diadema antillarum. The sequence goes on along the minus strand of NW_027271305.1, from coordinate 1,197,408 downwards.
CTGCCGGACTCGGCCGCGCTTTTAATTCAAAGCTTTCAATATTTTGTCGTAGTGGCGCTCTGCTTGTAAACAAACGCAATTTGGTACAGTCTGGTTTTCAGACCCTTTGCCAACTGAATGCCCATTATTCGGGCAAAGGCCTTTGCCGAAGGAAAAATCCTTTGCAGGACAAAACCATCTTAAACTATACTAATTTTCGACGTTGAGGGGGTTGATATCCTGAAAAACGAAATAGTACGGGCAGAGGGTTTGGAAGCCACACTAAAATTGGCCGCGCATTTGGCCCAATTTGCGTTTACGCTGAGAAAAGGCCGAGACCACCTCCAGAGCGTGGCCAAATGCGAAGCAAATTTTGGTCCCGCATTTGGCCTTTTGCTCGTTTACACTAAATTGAAGGCGGGCTCGGCAGCGGCCGAACCGCGGCCGAGCCTCGCACTGTAAACGGGGTCTCAGTGTCAACGCAAACTGGGCCAAATGCGCGGCCAATTTTAGTCTGGCTTCCAGACCCTTTGCCCGTACTATTTCGCTATTCAGATTAACCCCCTCAACGTCGAAAACAAGTATAGTTTAAGGTGGTTTTGTCCTGCACAGGATTTTTCCTTCGGCAAAAGCCTTTGCCCGAACTGCGAGTTCGTCGCCACGGAATCCACGTGGCAAAGAGTCTGAAAACCAGACTGTACCAAATTGCGTTTGTTTACAAGCAAAGCGCCACTACGACAAAATTTTGAAAGGTTTGAATGAAAAGCCAGTGCCGAGCCCAGCAGTGTAAACGGACAGAATTGCGGGGCTCGGCCCCGCAATTGAGGCCGGGCTCGGCCGCGGCTCGGCCCAATCCCGCACTGTAAACGGGGTCTTTGTCCATGGACCAGGCCAGATATTGGTACCACCTGAGGTGGCAAAATCTTTTGGGTGTCATTTTGTTTGTCGGGCATAGATATGCTTATCAAGCTATGATAGCATTTCTAAATGAGTAGCTTAGTCATAATGGATGAATTTTTAACCAATTTGGTCTCGTTGTTATATTCCTATACTTCTGAATCGAGACTAACCGGTATACAAAGAGAGCACTGTCTTCTGTATGTCCACAGGTGTTCTGTGGTAAACGCGGTGAGCTTAGTCTTTATTCAAGGCAGCGAAGGGAATATCCAAAGGTTATGATGTCCACAGCCCTTAGTTTTTATTCAAGACGGCGAAGAGAATATCCCAAACTTATGATACAGTGTATATCCCTTTATCTAAAAACAAAAAAGAAAAAGCAGTTCCTCGTGGATTTTGCCGTATTTTTCAATTATTCATCATTTTCCGGTGAAAACGCTACGGTGAAAACGCTAATGCGCTAAATGAACAGAGTGATTTTTGTTTAAAACTGATGTATTTGTTGAGAGGGTAGTATAAAAACAGTACTTTTTCTAATTCACTCCCTCTCTCTCTCTCTCTCTCTATCTATCTCTCTCTCTTGTCATGGCATTCACGGTATTTTATGTTCATGAAACAATTGTTCTGTCCTGCATTATCACCTCAAAGATTTGCTGCGTCGAATACCCCCCCCCCCCCCCCCATGCCGGGAGAAAGGACAGGAGACTTCGCATCTTCAGCCCAGGGCTGGGTGTATAATAATGTTATCGTACAAAGGAAGTTACGGAGAGTGCATAAATGAGCTAGGTGAATAGTACCTTTGTTTTGTTTTTTGTTTTGTTTTGTTTTGTTTTTTTTTTTAAGATTGTAGTGTGTGTTCTTACGCCTTTGGTTTTGTTTTGTCTGGTCTTTGGTAATATTTGGTGTTTCCATTGAAGCCTATTTTTTTCCCCTCGTTTTCTGTGTATACGATTCTAGAACTATTGGTGTTAACGTGTATTAGAGACTATAGTCCAAAAAAGGATCAGACGCCTGGTAGTTTTACTATCATTGAATGCCATCAAACTTTTGCTTTGTGATTTCAAAAATGTATTTGTCATATACCCTGTGAAAAAGCACGATGTTCTTCGATCTGATCAATAAAATCCAGAAATACAAAAAAAAAAAAATAAAAACAGTATAGATAATCCCTTTTATTAGGAACTTTAGATATGATAACGGTACATTGTTTTGTTTGTTTTTCTTTTGAGCAGTGTTTACCAGAATATTGTTGTTAATCAGGCAAAACACACACACACACACACACATACACACACACAGACACGGAAACAATAGTCACATAATGTAAAGACGCAGTATTGTAGCAGAAATTAAGAACACATTGACAGGACAATGAAAAGGTCAAAGAGACAAAAGAAGGGGGTGAGAAGAAAGAAAGAGAGATCTGATGCCACGCAACTCCATCACCAGCTGGAAGTACGAATGGAAGTCGTCCCGGAGATCAAGGTGAGTTGTTACTTTTCACTGTGCTTCTGTTTTAATATAACCGGTGAAATTTTGATGGTGTCCTTTTTTAGAGCATCATATGCTGAATATAGTGTGCCAAATTTCAGAGGAATTGGTTTAAAAACCTTGAAATTATCAAAGGTCACACTCGACCTGTCTTTGGTGAAAGAGCGTCAAAAATATTTGGTTTTGGTCGGGTTAATGGCTGAAATCTATGACTAAGCTACTACTCTCGAAATGCTATCATAGCAAAATATAATCCTAGATAGATATATGCCATTTCAAAATGCACAACATATAGAACTTGCCACCTCAGGTGGTACCAATAACCCATTTTTCGGGTCTTGGCCCATGGACTAGTTTATTATGTGACAATTGTTTCCGTGTCTGTGTGTGTTTTTTTTTTTTTTTGTTTGTTTATTGTTTTTGCCTGATTAACAATATTCTGGTAAACACTGCTAAAAAGAAAAACAAAACAAAACAATGTACCGTTATCATATCTAAAGTTCCTAGTAAAAGGGATTATCTATACTGTATTTATGCTACCCTATAATTCGTGTTTCAAATTGTAAGTATCTGGGTGTGCAAATTGATCAATATCTAGAGTGGACAAATCAAATCGATTCATTGCATAGAAAATTACAAACTCTTTTATACTTGTTAAAAAGAATTCGACCCTGTATAACAGAGCAAATGGCATTGATTTTTCATAAAATCATTATTCAAAGTAGAATTGATTACTGTATTATAATTTGGGGAAACGCGGGGAAAATACGCATTGATAAAATTCAGAAATTATTAAATAGGGCACTAAGAGTTTCTATGAATGTAAAATGGGAGATTTTCAAGTGAAGCATTATTTGATTTGATACAGACAAAATTTAAAGTTAAAGATTGATACATTTACTGAAAGAAGTGATAAACAGTTATTGTATGTAATGTATAGAATTGTAAATAGTATGGTTGGGTGTTCATAATACCGGACACCTAACGTTTTTCTATCAATAGAAACGTGAAAAATCTCACAATTTGCCTGAAATTTTACTCACGTGTGGAGAAAATACTGCGGATTCTCAAGCGCGCACTGAAAATGCGATCTGAGGTACGCGCTGTTAGATGGCGGCTTCGAACGCGTGGGGTGTCATTTTTTCCGCACTCAGTTGCCCTGCTCATTTCTACCGACCACCCTGACAATACGCATAAAGGGCACTTAAATGCGTTTTTTCGACAGGCCGCTGTTTTTTTTCTAGCCGTCATTTTTTCCCCAATAATATTTGAATATATTTTGAATCCTTCGATATTACTTTTGAAGGACTGTTTGATGAATTTGACTTGATTTTTATTAGGAAACTTTTCATCGTAATTGAAATAAATTAGATGAGTCGGTTTGTTTTTTCACATTCATTTCTCGTTTCTGCATCAACTCGTACGGTCGTAGCGGGCGACAAAATGTTTGTCATGTGTATGTGTAACGTGTGTGCACGATCGTACAAGCGGCGGTGACAATTTTGCGGTCAAAATCGTCAAATTTATTACGGAAGGATACTCTACATCTAACAACGAGTCAGCAAAGGTAGGCCTAGTTATATGTAGTTACACGATAAACCTTATTCGATTTTGCTAAATTTCGGTAATTTAGAGGGAATACTTAGTTGTTTTCGCCACATTTTACTCGGTAGCGTAGCCCAGTGAAGAATCGAACACCGTTGCGCGTAGTCCCATGCGTACATTTTCTGTCTGTACGCGCAATGCCATTATAATGCGTGGTCGGTCGTTATGGACCCGGTCGGTGGGTTGAACACCTACCATACCATGCCACAAATTATATTGTAGTGGATAGATCCCTCATCCTGGCAACGCGCATCATACTGCGTTGCCAGGCAGCGCACAGCGCGTCATCCATGGCCATGGATGTGCGCGGAGAAGATGCACCTTGGGCGGTTGGAGACCTGCAGTGGATAAGCTAACACATAAGTCAATTCAACCCGCTGTTATTAATTCAGTTTATTTGTAACCCGTTGTAACAATTATGTAATTTATTTCCATTTAAGCAGACTACTTATATACTGAGAAAAGGAATAATGAAACTAGATGTTCCACACCCAAGAAGTAATTTCAAGAAACGTAGTGTAACATATCGAGGCGCTAAACTATGGCATAATTCATCAGATGATGTGAAGCAAAGTGTATCTCTTTCTATATTAAAAAGTCATCTCTTGAAGTAATGTATTTTCTGTTTGAATTTCTTGTATGCATGTCATTTTGTAATGCGCAGTAGAGTATATTATTATAGTAGCTGCGCAATATAAATGTCCCTTATTATTATTATTATTATATTTAAGAATAAGGTGGATAAATTGTATACGTAGTAATTGTTTGCATTGAACTGTAACATCACGGAGCTTTAGATTTTGACGCGCGGACGTTTGAGCTGACGCTTGCACTGGACGTTCTCCTCTCCCTGCATCGTGTGGAAAAGTAGCTTTAGATTACGCTGGGACGCAACGTATAAAAAATAAAATCGCGCCCCCATATGATCAGTGCATGAAGAAGCTCTCTACGTCGCAAACTGTGCGGACGTGAAAATAGCCCAGTACGCGTAGTGAAAAACTCAGGCGACGCAAGCTAAAAATAGATTGACTTTACGCGCGCTACTGCGCACGCTCAGAACATGTTTTTTTTTCCTTTAAACGTCCGCGCGTCTAAAATCTAAAGCTCCCTATTGTGCATCAATCATTTTTTTTTTCAGTATCTTAATTCCCATTTTCTTTATGTAATATGCATGATTTTGTATCATTTGTTTTTGTGTGTCTGTTTGTTTTTGATTTTTGTTGTTCTTTTTTAACGTTTCCTATACTATGTATAAAATGTTGTATTTTGTAATTGTATATTTTTTACTTCGCGGACTCACAGAAGAACAGCCATTGGCTGAAGTGAGTGACCCGTGGTGAAATAAAATAAACTCAAACTCAACTCATACCCTCTCAACGAATACATCAGTTTTAAACAAAAATCACTCTGTTCATTTACAATATTATTTATCATAATGTATATTGTAGTGTGCCGGTACATTGTTTTTGCATTATCTTTCACTGTTGGATGGAAATAAAGCGATAATTGGCGTGATATTAGCGTTTTCACCGTAGCATTTTCACCGGAAAATGATGAATAATTGAAAAAATACGGCGAAATTCACGAGGAATTGTTCTTTGTTGTTGTCGTTGTTGTTAATTTTAGATAAAGGGATATACACTGTATCATAAGCTTTGGATATTCCCTTCGTTGTCTTGAATAAAGACTAAGCGCACCGCGTGACAGCTGTGGACATCATAACCCTTTGGATATTCCCTTCGCTGCTTTGAATAAAGACTAAGTGCACCGGGTTTACAACAGAACACCTGTGGACATCCAGAAGAAGTGCTCTTCTTTGTATAGCGGTTAGTTTCGATTCAGAAATATAGAGATATAATAGCGAGACCAAATTGGTTAAACATTCATTTATTATGACTAAGCTACTCATTTAGAAATGCTATCATAGCTTGATAAGCATATCTATGCCCGACAAACAAAATGACACCAAAAAGGTTTTGCCACCTCAGGTGGTACCAATAACCCATTTTTCGGGTCTTGGCCCATGGACTAAGTGAGATAAGCATCTGTGATGTTATAATTATTCATGTCATCCCTTTAGATGGTGCTTACCAGTACATCCACCTGACAGCGAGTCTGGCATTTGGCAATGTTAAAAGAAAAAGTTTGTTGTGATGCACTTGATACAAAACAATGAAATGAATGCTCCCCTGAGTGTTGATTGACGAACCATTCTGGTCACCTGGTCGATGCAGAGGTCCATTCTTTGATTTGAATACGAATTCCATGAATTGCTATGTTGGGCAAGCTGAACAATCATGTCGCTTTGAATCGAGTGAAGTGCGGACCAACTGGGAATTGACCTCCGATCCTCTCTTAGACCATCATTTCAAATTGCTATTGACATCGAATGCATGCTGGCTGTAGATATTACATATAAACAGGTTTAATGTAATATCTAGACGGAGATATCAACACAAATATTTCGATCACAAATTCTCTTAACAAGATTCATGAATGCGAATTGTGGCACCCAGGTGAGAGACGGACTGAGGGCGAGCGAGAGAAAAGCGGGTATACCCAAGCACAACAGACCGGTTCTGTAATGTATTCAGATTTTATGCATGCTTTGTTCACAAAGGTTACCCTTGGCAACCACAAATCTTGCAGGAATCTACATGTATATCCCCGCCTACCAACAATTCCATACATGCCATACACGTGAATTCCTACTCATTGTGAAGTCAGAGGGAGCAGGTCAATGAAATGCTTAATTACAAGGACGTAGGGAAAAAAATACTGTATTCAGATACACATGTATAGAACCGGTTTATTCCGATTCAAACTGACATTGGCTTTGTTTACAGAAAAAAATCTTTTCCATACGCGAAACAAAGCCAGAAAGGCTCATCAAAATCTCACATTAACAGTAAACATATCTTAAACCGCAAACGTCAAAAGGCAAAACCGCAATGTTCAAGTGCAAACATAGTTGTAGGCCCCTATTCAATCTTGAATTTTTGCAAACAAACTCTCCTTAAACATGAAAAAAACTCATTATATCTTGTTTAGTAATTCCCCACCTGTGCTACCTATCTCTGTCAAGACCAATTTACAACATACGATGTGTCACAGGTCAATAGTACAAGATTTTTGAATTTGATTTTTCTTTGAGAACCCATGTTGGTTATAAAGTAGAATTATTGCTGGAAATACAGGGGTTCTAAACAAACTTAGTTTTATATTATTTTCCATGTAATATTCTACAGAGTACATATTCAACTTTGATATCCCCTTATCTTAATTTTGGGATTCTGGCGTGGGGAAATGCTTCTAAAAACCTTATCGATTCGCTATTTATTGTGCAAAAACGCGCTATAAGAATTGTAAACCAGGCTGGATACTTATCCTACACGTATGAACTTTTTGTGAGTAATAAAATTTAGAAAATTCCTGAGTTTTTTTTTTGTTGCAACGTTTGTCTATTCATGTTTCAATTGGCCAATTACCATATGTATTTTCCCAAATGTTTACAAGAAACTATGCAGTTCATGATTATCCAACGTTATGCGTATCACTTTCCACGTACCCGAACAATTTTTTACGAAAAAAACAACATTATGTTCGCTGAGCCTAAGTACTGGAATGAACTCCCATGGAACTTATAAGCTGCACCAAACGAAAATTAAAACAATATCTTTTGAGCAGCTACGACATGCATATGGTATAGTACTTGTCGCTCAGTATTTCCCCCTTGTCTATCTTCTATTAGTAGTCCGACGGGATCCTAAACATGTACATTCATTATGTTTTGATCAGTCTGCCTGTTGCGTAAGCACTGTACTTATTGTTACACTCGATTGTTGGAATTCTTGCGCATGGCAGCTGTCTATTATCATGGTCACACGGCCTGCATGGTTTAGGACCCTTTTTATTCTTATTAGCCCACCTTCTATTTATGTATTTAAGTCAAACTGTTACGCCATCATCTATACCATCACACCCACTTGAATCCCTACAATCTCTGTCGTTGTTCTCCCAATGTCCTTACTTGTAAAAGGTTATAGCTGCAACATGTGACCTTTCTGTATTCTATTTAGAAACACTTGATCTGATTTTTGTTCGTTTCTATCGGATCCCCCGGTTATAGTATGATCTTAAAAAAAAAATATCTGTACTCATACTTACCCTAATCTGATTTTATCACGGGACTTGCGCGGCTCTGTACAAGCTTGCTTTTACGCAGGCCCCATCATATTTTTCGCATTATGACCTCAGTTTATAGTGAAAACTAAGTTTCGGTAAGTGCTTGAGAACCCGTCTAGCACCATTTCATTTTTTCTTGCAATATATCGAAAGAGTCCACTAAGAAACTTACCTGGCTGACGCGGTTTGCCGGAATAATGAGTCGGTTTGGAGTATTTTGAGAAAAATAATAATAGTAGGAAATTCGACTTTTATTCCAGAAGGCTCCAGACTAACTCGGTCTCGGGAAAAATTCGACCCTACTTCAGACAATTCACACGCAGTTCGTGATCGCCACATTCTACTGGGCACTGCATAATACCAAATGAGGCCTAACTGAATGGACAGGAAAGTGCGTGCTAACGTAATCCTGTACAAACAAAACAAAAAATGACAGCGCGCGGTCCTCAGTTGCTGACACGCGCGGTCTTTGGAGTTTTTGTTGTTTTTTATCAAGCGCCTTTGATTGTTTTAGAGGTGCTTGATCGGCGCACACTAATTTTGCATGCGCGCAAAAGAGGTTTTTGATGCGCGCGTTGTAACAACTCGGACCATTACTGATAAAGGTAAAGGTAGCGTTACATGTGCAGATGTTAGCACCATTGACTACGCAATAGCCTCATCTGAACTATTTATGAACCTCAGTAATTTTTATGTGGATATGTTTGATGAACTCTTGTCCGACAAACATTGCCCGATCGTCTTAAGAATCCATGCAAAAACGTCATCAACTGTTCCTTGTTTGAAAAGTGTTGACAAAACGGCCAATAGTTCCGAAAAAGATGATAACAATTATAACACAAAAATAAGAAGGAATAAATGGAATAACGATAGGAAGTCTGAGTTTGTAAATAGTTTGAACGCTTTTGCTATATCCGAATTAGATTCCTTTATCGAATCCATAAATGTTGATAATGTTGGTCAAGAGGACATCGACAAAGCGATCAATCTATTGCAAGAAGTGTATGTTAATGCGGCTTCTTCATCTGGAATGCTGCACGAGATGAAGAGTAAATCGCATAAATTATTAGCAAAACGACTCTTTCTAGCTCACAGCCATGGTTTGATAAAGAGTGCGAAGAATATAGGAAAAAATTCATGCAAATTAAAAACAAATGTCGAGAAAATAGATTAGATTATATGGATGAAAAGAGAACAATTGGCAAGAGTTATAAAAACTTTGTACGATCAAAGAGAAGAAAATACTTTGCTGACTTACATACTAACATAAGGAGTTTGAAAAGTAAGAACCCCAAAGATTACTGGAATATTATAAGTAGAAACAAAAAAGGAACTACAGCGCCTTCGAACATTTCAATAGAAGATTTCTTTGAACACTTTAAAAGCTTAAACAATCAAGCTTCGAATACTGATGTCGTAGAACTTGATTATGGCATTGGTATGAATTATGAATTGAATCGAAGAATTGATGAGTCTGAAGTGATACAGCAGCTTAAACGTCTTAAAAATGACAAGGCTCCTGGGGATGATATGATTCTAAATGAATTGTTAAAGAATAGTTCTAAATCTCTTTTGAAACTTGTTACCAAGCTGTTTAATGTAGTGCTTGACACAGGTATAATACCCTCAAGCTGGGTGGTAGGCTTGATTAAACCTTTGTTCAAAGGTAAAGGCTCACCTGATGCTACGGATAACTACAGGGGTATCACCCTCTTAAGTTGTGTTGGTAAGCTATTCACTGCTATTCTAAATGAACGCATTACTTTGTTCATTGACTCTTATGATCTACTTGGTGAAGTTCAAGCCGGTTTCCGGTCAGGTTATTCTACGATGGATCATATTTTTTCATTGCGCGCAAATATTGATTGGCATTTACAAAAAAAGAAAAAATTGTATTGTGCTTTTGTGGATTATAAAAAAGCTTTTGATTTAGTTGATCGAAGTTCGCTTTGGATTAAATTATTGAAAGACGGGATTGATGGAAAATTATTGGGTGTTATAGTCAAAATATACGACAACGCTAAATCTTGTATTTCATATGGTGGTAAGAAATCCGATTTTTTTCAGAGTAACGTAGGAGTAAGGCAAGGTGAAAATTTGTCTCCAATCTTATTTGCACTGTATCTGAATGATTTTGAATCTTTTTTACAAGAGAGATACAATTGTCTGAGCTCTCTATCTACATCAATTCACGATTGCTTTTATGAGAATGAAATGGATGTTTATATAAATTTATTCACTCTTTTGTACGCTGACGATACTATTGTACTTCCTGAAAGTGCGAATGATATACAAGATGCTCTTAACGCACTTTCTGATTATTGCCAATTGTGGCATCTTACTGTTGATACCACAAAGACAAAGGTTGTTATTTTTTCTAGAGGAAAAGTTAGAAATATTCCAAAGTTTTATTTTGCCAATGAACTTTTAAGTGTAATTGATGAGTATGTGTATTTAGGAACAATTTTCAACTATAACAATAGCTTCAAAAAAGCTATAAATAAACAAGTAACTCAAGCACAAAGAGCTATGTACTCCATGAAGAGCAAAATTGCATCTCTTTGTCTACCTGTTGATATTCAACTTGAGCTATTTAATCAATTGATATTACCAATTCTGTTATATGGATGTGAGGTTTGGGGTTTTGAAAATGTAATTCAAATTGAAACGTTTTATTTGAAGTTCTGTAAAGAATTGCTTGGTCTGAACAAGAGAACTCCCAATTGCATGACTTACGGAGAACTTGGGCACTACAAATTAGAAAAAATTGTCACTAGTCGAATGCTAATGTTCTGGTACCGTCTTGTAAACGGGAAATCAGCTAAATTATCAAGCATCATTTATAGCTTTGAATTTTTCTCCTTTTTGAAGGGGAAAAATCAGATGGGTTGGATTTTCAAAGTAAAGAATACTCTTGATAGCTTAGGCCTTTCTGACGTGTGGAAGAGTCAAGCAAGTAATCTATCTTTATCTTCATTCAAAAGAATAATAAATACAAAAATTAAAGATATGAGTCAACAGGAGTGGCACAGTGATGTTGAGTTAAACAATCAATGCACTGTTTATAGAATTTTTAAGCAGCAATTATGCTTTGAAAAGTATCTGATTCGTCTTAATGAAAATGATAGGAAATCTTTAACACGTTTTCGTTGCCTTAATCATAAGCTTCCAATAGTGTCTGGGCGTTACAAAGACATTCCAAGAATTGAACGTTTGTGTACCTATTGTTCTCAAAATGATATTGGTGATGAATTTCATTATTTGTTTGTATGTCCCTTCTTTACGACAGAACGTAAAAGATTTCTCGAAAAATATTATAGGAAGTATCCTAACACATTTAAATATGATCAATTGTTCAATTCCACTAAGAAAAAAACTTTGTCAAACATTTCGAGGTTTTGTAAGGTAATAATGTCCTCTTTTAGATAATTACTGCACTTAATTATTTCGTTTGATTTAGTTTATTTTATATACCCTTTGCATGATTATTTGCAGCAGGCAGTGCCTGCATCGTTCGTAATTCATGTGATAGATTTACATTTGTATAGTATATTATTTATAACATACTTTTATGCAAATTATATTTGAAAAGTATGTTGATATCTTGTATATATTTGTATTATACATGTATATATGTTAATTCTTATTTGAATTTTTCTATTTTGTGTATTTTAAACTGACATTGTACTCCCATACCCCATGAGGGTCGTTGAGTAATAAATCAAACTTCAAACTTCAAACTTCAAACTTCAAACTGCGAGTAGCCAGAACACGAAGCGCTAGTTTATACAGGCCGCTCCCATAGGACAACACTGTACAATCAGAGGGACAACCATTACAACTCATCCCGCCGTCAAAGCGAAGCCGAATTATCCCCGAGTCCGAGTTTAGCCTGACCCCGTTCGGGTAAGTACTGAGACTGAACCTTTTTGGTTAATATTTCGCATTTTCGTCGTTACCCGTCGAATATCTTGTCATGACATCGTTATCCTGCACATTTCCTAAGCATACGTTCACATTTGGGAGCGAAATTTGACAACTTTTGCAGGCGTACCAAAACTTTGTTTGGGCTTTAACTCGCATGTATACAGACCTTGTGCTTATACCAAGACAAACTTTTGAACATTCCGGTGAAGTTCTATCTTAAATTATGTTCTGTATAATTTTCGTATCAATATACTTTATTGTGATATATGTGATAAATATGAAAATAGATTGAAATGAAGAAAAAAATGAAATAAATTGTTTCTGCGCAACTGACTGACAATTGCCTCACATCGACGTTAAAGCCAGGCTGACACTTGCACGATTCTGTGACACGCATTGTCACGACTCGAATCGTGCCAGTGCGCAAACTAGTCGTAAACTGGCGTGAAGTGTGCGTAGACCCGTCGTGACCTGCGTGCCATGTCGGGACGAGAATTTTGAATTGTTCAAAATTTTGGTCACGACTTGCCACGACAAAATCGTGGCCAAAAGTCGTGCAAGTGTCAGCCTGGCTTAAGGGGGTATCTAACCGGGCTTGAAACTAGTTCGCGACTAGTTCGCGACTCTCTACAGGATGGCCCAAAAAGAACGGAACACCTAAGATCTTTAATTTCAGCAATATTGTTGCAAATATATGATTATTTTGCATACTATTGGAAAGGCCATTCTTTTTCCAAGACAATGACACCAAGTTCTTGAATTTTGGTTAATGCGTTATGATTTTAGGACCATTTTTATCAACCCTTGCAATTTTCAAAATGTGATCATTTTGCACTCTCAGAGATACCGAAACTAGCGACAATTCGGCTTGTCATAGAACCAGTAGCGTTCACAATGTGTGGAATGTGAGGCGGACGGTGTGATAAATTAAAGAACTTGGTGTCATTGTCTTGGAAAAAGAATGGCCTTTCCAATAGTATGTAAAATAATGACATATTTGCAACAATATTGGTGAAATTAAAGATCTTAGGCGTTCCGTTCTTTCTGGGTCACCCTGTATAGATTTTGCTAGTTGCAGAAACGTCTCCGCGACGTCTCCGAGACGTCTCCTGAAAATTACAGAGTCTCCGATTAGTCGCAAGAAATTGAAACATGTTCGATTTTTCACGAAGTCTCCGCGACGTCTCCGGGACGTCTCCATGAGTTGCGGAGAGGTAGCGGAGACTAATCATATCCGCGACTGCTGAGACGTCTCCGCGATGTCTCCGCGATGTCCCCGAGACGTCTCAGAGACGTCGCCGAGGCCTGCTGAAGACCAGAAAAACTGGTGAGAGGTCGCGGAGACGTCTCCGCGACTTATTTGACGCTGTTTGACCTACTTTAGAAACCACGTAAACCATCTGCGTACTGACATCCTGCCTAGATCAAGTCAGGTGATCCTGCGACGGCTCCCTCATATTTTGAAATCTTTTGACAACTGCCATAACTCGTCTCAGAGACGTGATGAGACCGCAAGACATTTTTATGTTGGAGACGTCTCCGCGACTGCTGCGACTGATAGTTGGAGACGTCGCGGAGACGTCGCGAAGCCCGGTGAGATACCCCCTTGAACAAGCACCGAATTAATCAGTGTTAATAGAAGCAGTCATGATAAAAATACATACTCGGGCTAGCCGAGTATGTATGGTCATGAGTTTGCGGTATACATGATTGTAACCAGCTCCCTGCAATGTTTACAGATACGCTTACAGCATCTATTCATATCCCACCTGTTACACAATTTACTATAATTGAGAAAATCCCGAGTTCATCATTGCATTATATTATAAGTCGATTATAAGCTCTACGGATCTGTCTGATGATCCTGGACGCACTGTTTTTCTTAAGTGTTTAACAAAAAAATCATCTTAAAAAACTCCACGTATTGTATCATCCGAATAACAATTTATTATAGCTCACTAATTCAGTTCCATAATACATATTACAAATCATAACCATACCTTGTCTACTGCACAATTCTTCATTTTATGCTATGTTCACAATAAATTCTCAGATAAGGTAATATTCCTCTTAATGATTATAATACAGCTATAAACCGTGAATATCCCTTTTCTTCTCTGGCAACTTATCTTTCTTCAGGTATCCCCTTTATATCTCCTCGTATTCGTTTCTGTCTAGTTATTTTCCCTTTAGGTTATCCTCGTTGGTTTAATCATATTTTATGTATTCGAGGTTTAAAGGGATCGCATATAGAATTGGTTGAGACCTAACTTCAGGTTTCCAACGTTTGTTTGGTGAGATAATGAGAAATCTCTTATGAAATATGAAAGCGCATATATAATTCCCAAAGGAATTCAACGTTTATTTAATAAAAATTAGTTTTGAAATGGCTGAGATATCCAAAAACAGAGCATTCCCAATACAAGGTGGGCCCTACCTTTTATGACGATAGTTTTGTTTTTGGGTTCTTGGTGTCTCGCAAAAAGTTAAAAGCTCAATCCTCATCTTCACCAATACTATACAACCCCTTTACGTTGTTAATGTGTGTGTGTGGGTGTGTGTGTGTGTGTGTGTGTATGTGTGTATATATGTATGTGTGTTTTAGCAGGAGTATAATACTTATATGACTATACTTTAGGTGTTTTGTTCCTTTAGTGCTAAAAAGACTCAAGAGAGAGAGAGAGAGAGAGAGAGAGAGAGTTACAAAGTGAGATCGTTATCCCGGTCAAACAACCTGCTTACTGATGACGGTCTCCTCCACCTGTGTCTTTAATTGAGTAAAAAATGTTATCGTTTACACGTATAATTACATTCATTATTTTGTAGTACCCTTTAAGTAATCTTATCTATATGTTGAGAACGTTGTTTTTGATTTGTCATAATCATTTCATTTGAACAAATGGTGAATAACAAACAAACTGAAAGTAGTGTGTCAAGATTTTCAAGACTTTGTTAAAGATTCAGAATATTTTTAAGTTTCTAATGTTTCGCTGAGCAGTGTTATTGATTGTAACTATAAATGCGCAATATGGTATGGAGGAATGATGTTTAAACGAAAACGTTATAACCCATGGTTTTTGGTGATGATTAATCTTTTGTTTGCTAAAACTCTTTCACCCATACTCCGACGTCATTACTTCTCAATTAGCAAACACATTATGATGTGAAACATGCACGTTTTTTTTTTTTTTTTTTTTGCTGAGGTTTGTTTCAACAAAGGTAATGGAATGGAAAATAAATGCGTGCATGGTCGGTCAATGGCAGATTAACTTACCAAATTTGCATATTTATATACTGATTTCAAAAACGTGAATACGTTTATTACATCAAACTTGAACGTGCGTTTTTCATGCTAAAATTCGATGAATTAACCTCTGTCCCACATGCAGGTTGATTCTTACTTGTTTTTACTCAAGTTTACTATGCATGAAGCGGAATTGCACTTTTCACAGAATGGACCTGCTGATTATTATAAGGGCGTACCCGTAGTTGGAAGGGGTCAGGTAGCCACATCTCTCCGCCAAACGATGAATCTGCCGGACCTTTTGCGGGACGTTTTCGATGATGGCGATTCCAAGTCCTTTCACTTCGCGCAGGAGTGCGAAGAGGGCACGGTCGTCGCTCAGGAGGTTGTTGAAGTCGAAGATTTGAATTCGGTCCCTACACGTGGCCGCGTCCCACAACTGAGGTGGCATGTCGGCAACGGGGTCGGGGTCCGACTCGGAGAAAACATTGCAACGAAGCCAGGTAGCTGGGTAGTGGCTTACATGGCCATCCTTCCATTGTATCGTCATCTGGAAATCAGTGTTAACAAAGGCATACTGGTTTAAGTCTATGAGAATTTTTCGTTGTGAAAAATACAACATCCTCGACTTGTTATACTGATACTATTATAGGTTAACTCTCCCTAACCTATGGAAGAGTTAAGTCAGTGCTCTTTCACTATGCTAAAAAATGTGGAATTTTCTTTATTGAATCGAAATGATTTGATTTGATTTGATTTGATTTGATTTGATTTGTTCTGTTTTTACGAGGCCGCTATAAGGAAGTGATGCGTGTTTGTTGGTAAGCAACCACAATACCTGTGAAGGACTGTGGAGTGAGATGAAGTGTCTTGATTTGGCGTACCTTCGTTGCAGCCATGTACGGGACTCGAATCATACCTCCCTGACTCTCGCTAAATGCATATTGAATGAACGCTTCGCGAAGTTGGAGAACTTTCTATATGTGACCATGCACCTCAAAACGAACATAAAGTCGCACACACTGATTTTGCGTAAGGATTGAAAATAAGTGAAATGGGTCAACCTAGCCGAACT
Organism: Diadema antillarum; assembly: GCF_040938485.1. Lineage (NCBI taxonomy): Eukaryota > Metazoa > Echinodermata > Echinoidea > Diadematoida > Diadematidae > Diadema > Diadema antillarum. The sequence goes on along the minus strand of NW_027271305.1, from coordinate 1,181,005 downwards.
TGACTTTTTCATATTTTCTGAAAGAGCGGGTCTTCTTTTACATCATGCTAAAATTTGGTATCATAAAACGGGTAGGAAAGTGTGTTTTTTAGCAGTTTATCTCGAACATTTTTGGTAGAATAGTGTGATTAGGTGTGTCTTTAGAATCCCTTTTTCATTTCTGAAAAACCTTGTCCACACTCTTCACTTTCAACTCTAATAACTTTTGAAAGGATAGTGCTACTGCTTTGAGAGTTGGCATTAATTATGGACAGAATGTGTTAATGATGTATGCCTAATTTCAGTTTAATTTGATAATGCCTTCATTGTTGTTACTCTGGTGGTTTACTTCCTGTTTTTTGTCCCATTCATCGCACAGCCAGCACGGTTTGGTAAAGATTAAGCGCTTGAATAGACACTGTACTTCAGAGCCTCTTTTCTCAGTTCACACTTTTCCTGAGTTTGTGCTTTCTTTCCAATATTTAGATAGGTTAGGAGAGTCCATTTGATTTGAGCTATACATCATTTTAAAGCTTAAAGTCTGCTCTTTCAGAATATGGTCTTAACTGAAAATTCCTGTCTGGCGACTTTTTGTTTGTTTTGAGGTTCAGGGTCACATATTAACTTGAATGGCAACATATTAGATTTGAATACAGATTCGGCTGATCAAAATAGAAGGCCCAAACCCTCAAAATTGAATGATCGCACTATCAATTTGATTGGCTAACTTACGAAATCTCAAGTATACACCAAGCAGACGTCTGTTACACTTTTTTTTTACGGTCGTAGATTTTGACTCTCCCGAAACACAGAGTATGGTTCAAGCACAAATGGAAATAGGCACTACACACCGACACCACCAAGTGTATACAGATATAATGGAAAAGAGTTCAATTTGAATACTTACTGTTTATTTCTTATATAATTTGTTTTGTAGTATCTTGTAACTATAGCGTTATTATTAGAATGATTGCAAAGCGCTTAGAGGTTTAAAGGTATAACATGCGTAAAATAAGAAGGTATTAGGCCTACTGTTATTATTATCACTATTATTGTTATTAATTAGTAGTAATCCCGCAATGAATTTTCTGTATTGTTTTATTGGGTGAATAAAATTGAATTGCCTTGATTGAATTTGATTTATTTCATTTGTAAAGCAAATTCAATGCAGAAATTTCGAATAAATTCACTTGAGTTCAAAATATGGAATTCAAAGTATAGAATTACATTGATGTCAGCAAAATTACCAAATACAAAATAGTAACTAGGTATGGCACAAAAAAAAACATTTCCCACTTTTGGTCGTTAATAGTTCGAAAACTATATAGTAAAGTTGATAAAGTCCATCAACGCTGCTATGTCATTGACATGAGGAGAATAGCTGCATAGTGTACAGTTGGAGGTGATTTGAATAGGAAAGCATCCTGAATCAGTTTCATTAATTCCATGATTAATTCTAAAGTTAAGCTCGAGATTTATGCCAATTGAACCATCTGTACAAAATTGAACTTTAAACAGGAGCCAATGATGCGTATGTGAGTGTGTACTTACAATGACCCGGAACAATCGACTTGCAATTTGTATGAATGCCACGAATACCATCTTTTCAGAGCTCTGCTGATCAGGCTTCTGCACAGAGGGCCCCGTTTTTTCAAGATAGAGTTAGCGTTGATTGCAAAATCAACTATAACTTTGATCAACTTAAAGTCGGCTTTAACTTTAAATCAACTGTAAGTTTCCGTTTTACAAAGAGACTTAATAGTCGATTATAGTTATAGCTGATCATCATGACTTAATTATTGATTTAGTCAAAACAAAAACAAACACAGGACGAGGATAATTTCCGGTACTGTCTGCCTAAAAACAATGCAATACATAAAGCAAAACAAACAACAAAAACACAAGTGTACATGATTGTTTGCCACGGCCACGGAAGCGTAGTCTGCTAGTGCGCCGCAGTATGATTAGCGCTACAGCCGCTGAATTAGAAGTATGTTTGCAACAGAACCGCAAAATACGCCACACACTCACCATTATTGACCCCTGTGCAAAATTTGTACAAAGGGTTGAAATAGAGCAAAATCTGAACCCTAACTTAAAAATAAATCGTGAATTTAATGAAACTGATTCATGCATTTATTTTCAAATTACCTCCAGCAAAATTGTGCACGATTGAGCTATTGCTCATGTCAATGTCAGTGTTATCTGATTTATAGTTTTTGAACTATTAAGGATCAAAAGTGTTTTTTAACACCTTGTTTAAAGCTAGTCACCATTGTACTTGTTAAATGTAGGCCTATTTTTCACGGCAGGGAGCCACCTCCCCGTTCACAGCACTACCTCAGCTCTATCCCTTGTTCTAGATAAAGAAGGTTTTTTTTTTTCTTCTTCTTCTTCCTTTCTTTCTTTAGGATTCCTTCATTTGGTGCCCATTTGGGGCCCCAGCCAGAGCCAGTCGGGAGGGGTTTTCAAGAAGACGCTGAAAATGGAGAAAAAATGACATCACACGACGCAAGTTACATGACGAGCGTCTTACGATGAATGATCGATCGCAATAGTTCACTTTGTTAGCTAACAAGGGGAAATGTATAGATAGATTGGTCAATAATGTCATAATCATATTGCTTTCGGAAATTATGACGTGTCATGAATTTTGAACCTTGAAATTTAGAGTCTTCTAACTTGATTTTATACAAATCTATACATGTTTTTTTTTTTTTCAAATTCTACGATTCTGACCTTCGCTTATTTCACTTCCCTGATCTATTCCAACCAATCAAGACATGGGGTGGAATTCCACTTTAATTCTGGACTTGTTATAAAGAGGGATTCTTGAGACTTGAGTAAGGTAGTAGAGCCATCTCCGTGTGACTTAAGTTTATAAATTTACTTGTTGATGATACGATAACTTACTGATTTGCCATCTTCACTTCGCATCACCGTCTCTACTCCACACCTTGCTAAGAGCCCTTGCAGATTAACCGTTCGAGACTTGGAAGACTTGTTGAAGCATTCGTTACATCGACAGTTATCTCTCAGCCAGCTGTAGGGAAAAGAGTTTTTCGCGGTACCCTCGCTAACCTCTATTTCACCATCACTCTGCCCATCCCGTGCCCATGTTACTTCAACCCGGTCACCAACATCAGACCATTCGACATTGGCAAGCCTGAATTCAGAATATTCCCCCCATCGTGGATGCAGGAGCCTTTCGGAGGCGAAAGTGGTGTCCAGGACCGACTTCTCCTCCTCGGTCAAGAAGGGGACGTCGGATGACCATGAGGAACTCTGAGAAGCCGAAGCGAGCGAAGCCGACACGACTCTGTGACGTCCATTAAAGTTTGGAACATTGAGGACCCTCGTTTGGCATTTCTGCGGCTGATTGTCGCAGCTCGTAGCGGACGAAGTCCAAGAAGAAGACAAGTAACGACTGTTTTGTCTTCGAATGTTCAATGCAGACGAAAAACGAGAGAACTTGAAAGCAGGTATGTTACGTAATGATTCCTTTAATCCTCGAGAGGCCCAAAATGCGGCCATGTTGCTGAGGATGTTTGGCTGGTGTGGAAGCTGACGCAAAAGACAATTGAAAAGTATACCACAGTAACACAGTGTGCGTCTGTTGACAATTTGAGGGAGGAAGAGACTATACAATGACGGATGTCAGTGGTGCCCTGTGTAGTGCGCGCGTACTGTACTGGTGGTACTAGTATACACCATGCATCTATACTACACATTCGGACATTCATCCCTCTTTAATAAATTCATGCACCTGTTTCCGCCAAAAGTGCCGCAACATGCTATCCTATTTTGATCTAAGTATCACCGCGGAAAACCAGCTTGAATAAAAAGAAGACGGCCCTTAGAGAAATACAAAAAGAAGAAGAAGAAGAAGAAGAAGAAGAAGAAGAAAACCACATGCACAGAAGCTAAGTAATAAATCTCTTAAATCAAGAAATGCACATAATATTATATGCGAATGTTATGTGTATTGCGAAAACATCGCTCAAGCAATTTCATTTGTGAAATGCACATACTATACAAGCAAAAGTATTTTGGCAAGTTGATTGTGATTTTGTAGTGTATTTTCCCCCATTTTCGCTCATTGTTTCGAAAAAACAAAACAAAACATGAACAGTAATGATGGATGACATGTACAGGACTTGTATGTCTCAACATTGAACAACAGTTATACGCGTGTCGACAAGACTTTGTGCATGTCCACTTCAGTAATTTCCCATTTTGTGACACAAAACTTGTAATATTCCATATGTGTGCTGTAGTAGGTCAATATCACTGATCTCGTTGCAATTTCACTTTTAGTATTGTATCAGAACACACGAACAACATTCATGGCGGACATGCCAAGGGTAGGATTTTGCAATGTGTTTTGTTAATCATAATAAAACAGCTGCCAAGTTTGACTGATTCTGCAGAACGCTTCCCGAAAGCAGGGAGGTGTTATTATTATTATTATTATTGTTGTTATTATTATTATTATTATTATTATTATTATTATTATTATTAATTATTCTTATTATTATTATTATTATTATTATTATTATTATTATTATTATTATTATTATTATCATTATCTATTCGACCAGGTAAAGAATATAGGATACATATCATTAACATCACAAACATGAAACAAAAATCAGAATGAACATTACAAAGGATACACTGTACTGTACACGTTACACAAAATGAAAATGAAATGAATGGAGACTACATGAAGGTCAGGGCACACAAAAGTAAATACAGTGTTGGAGAAGGAGTGACAACTACTGCTCTCCTTTGATGTTATACTCGGCATCGCCGAGATGCTTGTGCGTTCCACTACGGTAGACCATGCTTTGCAGGGTTCATTCGCCACCAAAGTGCATACATCAAATCTATCAAATGTTATTCACGTTGGCGCCGCTGCATCTCCTGAAACAATCGAATACATGAGGTGAGACTTCTACGCTCGCCTCCACGATCGGTAAGTAAATCGCGACTGAGTGCATGCTGGCGCGGTCGCGTTTGAAGGGAATGATGGGGGATTTTTTTTTCTGCGTCTGTATGTTTTCGTTTTTAATTTTGTTTTCTTTTAAACGTGTGTGTGGCGGGGGGGGGGGGGGTAGAGATGGGCTCGAAAAAGAAAGATGGAAAAAAGGGAATAAGGTACACTAACTGATATCTGTTATTTACGCAGAATTTCTTTATTACAGTGGAAGTTCATCTTGACTCTACTTCATATGAATTAATTGTTATAATTAATGATATATCATACAAGTTGACAGGCATAAACGGAAATGATTACAACGGCAAAATATCTTCTATAAGACTATGGCGCATGAAATATGAATACGAAGAAAGGGATAAAAGGACAAGTTCACCTTCATCTGTTCCATTGCTGCATTATCTCAATCGCACATGTATATTATACATGTGCGATTGAGATAATGCAGCAATGGAACAGATCAGTGAAAATTTGAGGAAAATTTGGACAATCCGTTCAAGAGTTATGAATTTTTACAGTTCCTGTGCAGTCACTGCTGGATGAGAAGACCACTGCATATTTTGAAAAAAACAAACAAACAAAAGTACACATTCCCTCAACTTTTAAGTTCAAGTTGATTTGTTTCACTTCCAAACAAACAAATAAAAAATACAAACAAACGCTCATATACACAGAAGTCATGAAATCAGTACCACAATGCGATGAACAGAATAACATTGTAAGAAAAATATAGGTAAATTATCAACAGAGATACAAATAACTGTCACGTCACTATGGTAAATGCATAAACGATATTGCTGGAAATGGAGGGGACTGCTAAAAAGCAGAGATTGTAGAATGCAGTCCCCTCATAGAGAAAAAAAAATGCCAAAAAACAACAACAACAACAACAACAAATTTCCCTAAGCGGTAGCAAAAAAAAAAACCAAAACAAAACAAAAAACCCCCACAAACAAACAAACAAACAAAAAAGACAGACAGAGTAATACACACATACATGCACACATACGGACGCACATTAACAAACACATGGCGGCTCTCTTGTAAGGAAAAATTGATGAGAGGATAGAAAGATATAAAGATATAGTAGTGAAGAAGGTAGTAAGTCCGAGGTGGACAAGGGGGGGGGGGGGGAAGGGAGAGGAGAGGAAAATGGTGGGTCATAACCAGGGCACTGGAGGCACGGAAGCACGGGCTCGCTGATGAAGAAAGAGTAGTGAGAATAACGAAGCATCAACAACTTTGAAAATCAAAAGTAAAAAAAGAAAAATGAATTATGCTGCGTACGAAGTTTTTAGATGATTCTTTAACTTTAAAGAAAATGTATAAAAACTTAAAGCTTCTTTTATATTATCATCCAGAGAATTCCAGAATTTTGGTCCAGAAAAGGAGAATAAAGATTTTGCGAAAACCGTCCTAGTCAAAGGCAAATGATATTCATGGGATTGACGGGTTGGATATGCATGAACAGTTTCACTCTTTAAAAACATGGAATCAAACACAAGGAGGAGAGAATGGTTGGTGAGTTTATACAGGAATTGTCCTAGTTGCAAACGATAAAGATCATGAATTTTCAAAATATTATTTTCGTGGAATAAATTATTAGTATGACTTCTCCACGATTCGTGACAAATGCTACGAAGAGCTTTTTTCTGTAATAATAATATTCTTTCTGTATAAGTAGAAAAAGTTTTTCGCCATGCGAGTATCCCATAATTTAAGTAAGGTAGTATCAAAGTAGAATATAACATAAAAAGTACATTTTTGGGAAGATAAAATTTAACTTTGTTTATAACACCTATATTCCTTGAAATAACACGACATACAGAATCAATATGCGAACCCCAGGTAAGTTTATTGTCCAGGATCAAACCTAAGAATTTGATGGAGGAAACTTCTTCTATGACCGTGTCTTCCAAGAAAATATTTCTCGGTAAATTTTCCAGCGAATTACTGAACAACATTCATTTTGTTTTTTGCAAATTTATTGATAATTTGTTCGCTCTTATCCACTGAAGTAACTTCATTAATTCACTATTTAGAATATCAATTAATCGATCAGAATCAGAATCGGTTAGAAACTCATTGGTATCATCCGCAAATAATAAGAAAGAGAGGATGTTTGAAGAATTTAACATATCATTAACATAGAGAATAAATAAAAGGGGACCTAGTAAGCTTCCTTGAGGAACACCACAGTTAACATTTTGTGTAGTCGATGCATGTCCGTTGATAAATACAAACTGTTTTCGATTAGTAAGGTAACTCCTGAACCACTCCAAGGCCTTTCCTCTTATACCATAATGTGATAATTTGTGAAGTAGTATGCTGTGGTCTGTGGTGTCAAAGGCCTTGGAAAGGTCCAGGAAAACTCCAATAGTATGATGAAATGTGTCTATCGCTTTTGAAACCCTATCAAGGAAGGTAAGGATTGCATGAGATGTGCAATGCTTTTGCCGAAATCCGAATTGATAATCAGAAATAATTTTATGGGTGTCTAAGAACTTCAAAAGCCTGGTGTAAACAACCCTTTCTAATATTTTCGAAACAGAGGTTAGCAGGGATATTGGTCTATAATTGGAGACATCTTCCCTTTCCCCCTTTTTATGGACGGGAATTACTTTGGAGACTTTCATACACTGTTAGAAAAAAATCAACAAGGTTGTTTAAAATTTTAAACAACCACAAGTTAACCGGTGAATCGCTCAACTGTTGTTTAAAAATTAAACAACACGTAGTTGTTTAAAGTTTTAACCCTTTGTTGTTTAAAAATTCTAAACAACTGTTGTTTAAAAGAAATTTAAACAACTGGGGTTGTTTAAAAAAGTTGTTTAAAAATTTAAACAACTGTTGTTTAAAAGTCATTTTATACAACTGGGTTGTTTAAAAAAAGTTGTTTAAAAGTCTAAACAACTGTTGTTTAAATGTAATTTTATACAACTGAGTTGTTTAAAAAAAGTTGTTTAAAACTCTAAACAACTGTTGTTTAAAAGTCATTTTATACAACCGGGTTGTTTAAAAGTAATTTTATACAACTGGGTTGTTTAAAACAAATATTAAATATTCATGTTTAGAATTTAAACAGTTCGTAATCACATATTACTGTACAACTCACTTGTATATAAGCACAATAACACAAATGTTTATTTTTTTGGCCAATTATATATTTCAGCACATTTTCACTGTCTACATCACTGACAGCGTATCATTAGAAAACCTTCAATCGGTCAATCTGTCCATCGATGTGCAAACTTATTACAAATAACAAATTGAGCCAATCAAGAATTGTCTCATCCATTTTCAGAATATATACAGAGTAACAATTCTTCTTATACAGTTAACCTTTGATAAGTCGAAGTTCTCGAGAACCGAGACAAACGTGTCGACTTGCGCGGATTTAGTAAAAATATGCAGTTTGACTGCAGAGGAAAAATCATGAGCTTTTGTTATGCTTGAGTTAAGTGATTTCCCAGCTGAATTGACCTCGACTCATCTAAAGCTTAGTGTATTGTCAAATGTACATTTTGATACCACTTACATACAAATGGGGCGCTTAATGCCGTAAAAATCACATTTCACAATATTTCAACTAAACTGCAATGGCAAATTGAATTTGAAACATGAAATAATTAAAGAATTAATTATTATGCATAACATGGATGTGTTCAGCTTGAGCTTATCTATACCTGTGCCACATTGAATATTTTGTTGCTTCATTTCTCATATTGTGTGGGTGCATGGGAACCATCAGTTGCCCTCAGATGGGTCCAAAAGGGCTAACTGAATGAACAGTACACAGAGAATGTAATTTTTCAGAATGCTTTTACAGTCCAATGCACACCTTACAGACACATTATCCAGTTTTATAGTGATCATACCCTGATAAGACAAGATAAATCTTGAATGAGTCTTATTTCCTGGAATAATTATCTGATTTTCTTAGAACCACTGACTTTGTTCTTGAAGTGTTTGTCACTATTACATGCGCTTGGAAATCTCATAAGCGAAGCATAAGGGAATGGCCCTCTAAGGATTTGCTTTTCTGTCCCAATACTGTACTTTGTTGCCCCACTAAGAAAATATTACTGAAGGTATTGCACTACACAGCTTCTCTATTAACTAGATCATTTTTAGCAATGTTCAATTTGATGTAACAACATTTTGAATCATTTCAGTTGCAATGCTTTTGGGGAACATCTGCAATTGTAAGTCAGGGGTTATTAGATTATATTTCCTTGACAGTACAATGATGACTGTAAATATACTGCAGATGGAGAAACCATTCACATTAAGAAATAAGTTTTATCTCTTGTGAAAATTCTACTCCATACCTATATTCAGCATATCTGAACAGACCAAATAACATATACAGTACATTGTAATTATAATGAAACTTACTCCTGTTTACTGGTGTAATTTGAGAAGTCATACCTGCTACCAACACATACAGTTTTTTTTTTTCATAACTGGGATGTGCATTGTACAGCACATCTGTCCAGCAAAGATCATCTCTGTCACTCCTGTGATAGAGATGGCAGTAATGAAGATTACTCTATATACAATGAAATAAATTCATAATGGAAATATACATTCTACGAAACAGTTCATCTTGAATTTTATGAAGGCCACATTCAGTACAGAGTGTCACCTCCATTATGCTCAACAGATATGAGGTTTTAATTTCACAATTGCTATATTTCTGAAAATTGACTGTCATGCTTCAGTATAAACCTGTGAAGATCTTGCCCAATATTTCATTAAGTGACTACTATGCAAAATACCTTTTTTAATTCATTTCTAGCCCATCTTTATCACAAGTTTTCAAGGGCCAACATTACCCACTAATAGAACAATCTTCTCATGACCTTTGATCTTTCCATGTGACATGTATCCATTACTTACTGAGTTATAAACAAATGAAATATAGATACCAAACCTTTGCTTTGACGAATGACCTAAAAGTCAACTTTGTCAATTAAACTTCTGATGACCATGAAAATCTCATTCTACGCATCTAATCTTCCTGATTTGAAGAGTTCAGGTATGTCCTGATCTCTTTCACAGAATTGGACGTCACTTTACCAGGCATTTTGTACACAACTGTCTCCAAGAACTGCCAGGCAGCAAAACATTGAGCCTGGTACTCTACATCTAGGACATAATGCACTTTGAATGCACAGTCCACAGCCTTTGTCAAAGTTGGAAACAAGAATCCCTGTCTCTCTACAATAGGGAGTTTTCGCAAGCACAACGCGGCCTGGAGTTAAGCATGTCGTGTGCGAAATTTGCTTCTGCACATGATCAAATCCGAGGAACGTCCCGTCCGGGGGAAAACGAGTACGGTAATTGGCCAAAATAGCGTTCGGTCCCGATGCTGGGCAGGAGTGAGCCAGCCAGTCAGCCAACCATTCAGCGATCTTGTCCTCATGCCTCCGTTCTGTACAGGAAAGCGAAACTGCATAGATATGGGGACGGGAGTCAGAGTACGGGGACTGTCACAGGTGATCGCTTCCTCGTATTCTCGGTCTTCGCGTCGTGTAACTTCCTAATGACAAAGGTTTGCAGTGGCTTCTTCCAGGATCCTCCCATCAGCAAGATGAAGGGCTGTGGTCTCTGCTTCCTGTCAATTTGTCCAATGTAGAAAGCCAGGTCTGTGCCCTCCTGTAAAATGAAATGGAAGTGGAAAAGAAATATGCATTATATACATCTCGATAAAATCTTGAAATAATCTACGCAGAAGTGTTGGGTTGAGGCATTGGTATAATGAAGTCCATCAGAACAGATATATTTCCCACACCTCTCCAATGTTCAAGGTAGAGTTCATAATAAAGTGCCTGGCCAAATTCTGCAACATTTCATTTGCAAACATATACCCTAAATTGGGTATTTTATGTAGTATATAACATCCATGTATTACATTTTCTATTCTTGCAAGGGCTAACCATGACCTGGCTGAATGAATTTTCAACTGTGTGGCCTATGGGAACTTCTGAAAGGCAATTAATTTTATTGCTGGCAAGCCCAGGCAAAAAGTATTATCAAACAAAAACTACTTCTGAATTGCATTTCATTATTTTGGGTAAGTTACTCTTTCCAATACTAGTAGTATAACAACTTTGTCCACTTACATTGTAGGAACATTAAGGAGTATGCGAGGTCTTTGTTCTTTTTGGTATGGGGGGGGGGGGGGGAGAGACACCCTGTATCACATTGGATGTATATGAGTGGTATGTGATATATTTCCAGCATCTTGCTGAATATAATGATACCATAGGTCAAGTGCAATATTTATTGATAAATGGAATATTCCTTATTGGCGACATTTGGGACCAATTTTGCATTTCATGCGAATTTTTTTCCCCTTTTTATCAAAATGAAAAGGACATATTGATATTGGACAAGTGTGTGATTGAGCAGTCAGGCACAAAATAAAGTAAATATGTATGTTGACTATGTAATATAAGATTTTTTTTTTTTCATTAAAAAAAAAATTATTGTGATTCACAGCATACATTAGCAACATAGTAAATTTGCATAAATATGTAGAATCCATGGACTAAACTAACAAATGAAACAGCATAAACTGGGAATTTCTGTAACTATGGACCACAGCTTGATGATTTTTATATTTTGTATTGCAATGTCAAAGTCCATCTCATTATTTTAATAAGAGGGCAACACATCACTTGTTTTAGAAGATTAGCCTCCGAACAGTTAGGTACTTACAGGTTGAAAGTCATAGAATAACTCCAACGACTCCTGAAAGGAGCACTTGCCCCACACCCTCGCAGTCCAGCCTCGGCAAACTAGCGGCAGCATGCTGAATGCAAGCGTCTCTTTTTCCTCTGTGGAGCAAAATGTATGACACAGGGGGAGTATTTTGAATGATAAGTACAAATATACCCTTTAAAAATATTAACACAATCAAGGCTGATAAAGAGAAATGCTGACAAGTATCAGCTCATATTCAGATGCTAGCTTATGTACTTATATTGTACTTGATTGCAACCAGGATTACTAACTGTGGGGGGGGGGGGGGGGCTGTTTTAAAGTTGTTTGGAGGGTATTGTAGAAAATACTACACATTTTGAATGAGGGACTGATTCTGGCAACGGCATTTACTACCAAGACGGGCAAGTAATTGTGGATGAGTAGAGCCAAACTTGTAAGGCCAAGCATTAGAATTATAATGTTGTAATAATCATCATGCTATTCTACAAAGCAGCAATCAGAGTTACCATGAACTTGAATGAAAGAAAGTTGAATGGTGTTGACAGCCAGTGCCTTAATAAGAATAATCTTGCACTACTGTTAAGTGCTTAACAAAGACTATTGCAATATGAATGACATTTGGGCTTTTGCAGGAGGTTCATGTCATATTCTGGCAGTGCATAAGGCAAGATCAGTTGATATGCATATATCTTAATTAGATTAGCAAGAGCAAGGGATGTTCAAGGTCCAGTGATTTTTATTTCAAGTAGTAGGAAAAAGAATGCAAAAACTTTAATAGTTCATAAAAGACTTCTCTGTTAATGTTATCTTATAATGACAAAAGCTTGATTATCATGTGAGTTGATCAGGCAGTGGAGAAGAAAAGGGGAATGGTAGATGAAGGAGGCAAGGACAAACCGTCCAGAAGTTTCAGTGTACATGAACTGTGGGGCCGTGGGGTGCTACAATGTGAGAGAGGGGCAGGAGACAGCCTCCCCCAAATAATTGTCCAAGCTGTAGTTACAGTCATTAAAGCTGCACTACCGCATGTGATACAAGGAGCGAAAGAAGTTTGTATGAGCACAATTAAAGATGTTCTGAATCCACATGTCATCTCTTGAGGATTCAGTTCCAGCAGGACGAGGTCCAACATGAGCTAAGGAGGGACAATCTCTGCCTGACTGACCTGCCAGAGGGGGCTGAGGAGACAGAGGAAGAGCTTACTGAGGGCGAGTCAAATGTTGCCAAGGAAGTTGGCTTAGACATTTGGAAAGAGGACATCTCATCTTCATGATCTTATCATCATCTTGGGGAAAAGGCAAGAAGGAAAGAGCAGGCAGATCAAAGTCCACTTTATTGCAAACAAAAGAAACAAACTGTATTCTGGGCATTCTAGTCTGAAAGGAAAAGAGAACATGAAAAGTGTGTACATCAATGAAGATCTAAAGGCATGCAATGTGTCACTCGATCAGTGCATGATAAATGCCAAGGAAGCTCATGATGTCGAATCGGCAACAAAACCAAATACGGGAACATGACATGCAAGTTGAATGATGGACAAAGCAGAGTCATCAAGAGCCCGGATGATCTCTTTGATATTGGCTTTGAAATTACAGATCCACTTCAGTTTTTGCAAGTTTTTGCAAAAGTCTTAGAAATTAATTAACAAGCATTGAATGAATTTATCGGTCTAACAATTTTTTTTTTTTTTATAGTCATGTTCATACTGTAAGTATTTTGTTCATAATGTTAATAAATTCACCTCAACTCAAATGCAAAAAAGGAAAGGGTGGTCTGGGGCTGTAGATTAGAATCTCTACACAGAGCAATACTATTTAAAATGTACCTTGGGAAAGGCCATCGGTGTCACCCGTGTGACGAATAAGCAGCGTTTGCTACGATGGACATCTTGATTCCCCATAGTAGAGTACTTTGTCAGCATACATGGCCATGCTGCAAACATCCTGTCTTCAGCCATGATCTCCTGGCTGAAGTCTTGCTTCATCTGTACAAATTAGGGAACAAGATTGCACTTGTAATCATATTAAGGGTGGCCCAGACAGAATGCTATAAACCAAATGGAAAAAAATATAATACTCATGTTAATAACAAAAACATAAATGATGGAGTGAATTATGCATGATCATTAGCTTCTGCAAAAATGTTCATTCTATTACATTTTTCTCACAAGTTTGTGTGAATTTGCACAATGTGCTTCGTTTGGCATGGAAATCTTGACAGACTGAGAAGAAAGCTCCTAATCTTTGCATAGAAACTTATTTGAAAGTGACAAAAGTGCCAAAAATTGGTTCCAACCACCTACCTACACGAAACAAATAGAACTCTACTAAGGTGGTATATTATTACTACAGGCATTAAGTTTACGTGTGGTGCATAGACTATATTGTGCGTTAAAAACACCACAATCTGTTTTCTGTCTTTATCTTCATTTTCTATAGGGGTTCTAGGCCTTTTTTTCTACTAAAAGTTTACGTAGACCTTAATTCATCGAGCATCATTGATGGCAATGATGCTCAGTAAAGAATGAATTGCTCCAGCAAAAGTAGCAGAACTTAACTTGCACTTTAGTATTGGATTTTAGGGGGTTCGTTATGTTTACAGTAGATTTTGGTTGTACGGCTGGACCTACTACTCATCGACCGCCTAATGTTTATTTGCTTGATAAGAATATTTAACACTACTAAAATTCATGCAAAAAACTTGACCTACATGATTGAGAAAATCCAGAGCTAGGCTATCAAATGCCTTTGTTCCCTCTTCGATTCGAAGTTTCAGTGCAAAAATATCGCCGTCGAACTTGCATGGCCTCGTTTCAGCTCCCCACGGTAACGCTCCTTATTGTGATCGACCGCTGTTTTTGCATTGACAATGCACGCAAACTGAGTTGTATTGAACACCGTGTTGTACGAAGCTTTTTAGAAACTTCCATAGACATTACATTACGATTCGGTGAAAATCATTCGAAATTTTGTCCTTGATTAAAACCATTAACTTTGTTAATGAACGGTGAATTTTCGCGTTTTCCCACACCATCCTCAACAGTCAAAGCCAATCCATTTTTATGTGCTTTGCGTGCAGTGAAGTGCGTACTAAGCGTTCAGTGCGCCAATTAATACACGGTCGGTCTATTACAAGAGGGTGGTCGATGTAGTAGGGCTATCATACAGCCGACCATAAGTTCTAAATTATGAGGTAGGATTCATAGGAAATGATCGAGACATGTCATTGTGTAATTGAACTTAGTCTTAGTTAGCACTAGCAGTCTAAAATATAGGCCCTAGCCCTTGACTAGGCCCTAGCATTGCCTAGCTAGATAGGCCCTAACCGTCACGTTAGACCCTATGCCTAACTAACTTGTTAGTTGTGTTAGATTTCTACATCATCGAACTCGGACACTGCGCCTATATAATTGTGCATGATGTGATCAGGCCTGGATGTGATACGGTGCCTGTTACAACTTAGAAGTTAGAACCGGGAATACTGTACAACGAATAGGCTACTGTACTGTGTCAACAATGGGAATATTCCGTACGCTGATTTAGAGATTAGTTTTTGTAAAAGAAATTCGTATTTTATGTGAAGTTTTGAAAATGTATGTAAGGATTGAATTATGCAAGTGTTTATACAAGCACGAGTTGGTTGAAAAACATAATGTACGTACCGGTACAGACGACCTAACTTAACGTACATTAACAGTTTCTTAGATCTAACGTTACATGCATAAAGGCGAGGCGTAGCGCAGCCCGGCCAAGAACCCAAAGCGTGAGCCGTGACTATGGCTTCATACATCATGCAAATTACAGATGGGCATGAAGCGATGTAACTATCAGTTAAATAAATAAATACCTTGGAATGACTGGCAAAGTTCTTCTATAGCTAGACCCCATTTGCTGAGAATGTTCGTGACTCCATATAGCTGCATTGCAGTCATCGACACCGCCGTCCATCATGATGAATAGCCGCGTATGAGCTGTATGCTAGCTATACGTACATAAACGTGTGATGTACGTGTGTGTGTGTGAGTCGCGCGGTAGGTGGCCGCGGCGCCCGGCGGCGACCGATCGATTGCGACGAAGGATACAATAGGATTATGCAGGCGCTCTGATTGGTTCATGACTCTCACATGACGTTTGCCCATCAATTTCTAAACAACGATGTTTAATTGTTTGGACAATCATTCCGAATTGTTTTTAAACAACCGCTGTTTAAGGCAATCAAGCTCCAATTTTCTATATTTAAACAACATTGTTTAAAATTTTAAACAACAATATTTTAAACAACGAAATTTTAAACAGCGTTCTAACAGTGTAGCCTCAGGAACAACACCATTACCTATAGACAAATTAAATACATATTATAAGTGGATCAACAATATAATCAATGATACTTTTTAAACGGACATTATCAATGCCGTCATATCCAGAGCTTTTTTATTTTTCAAATTCTGAACTATATAATTCATTTCTATGCAAAGGCACGAAAAACAATGAGCTTGGATTGGGGACTTCTAAGTAATCTTGAAAATTCAGATGACTATGTGGAATATTTTGGGCAAGATTACTTCCTATTTGTGAAAAATACTGGTTGAAAATATCAACTATTGAGGAAACATTAACAAATACATCACCATGTTTGATTGATGTATTACGGGGTTTGTCCTTATTTTTGTTGATAGCCTTATTCATAACTTTCCAAGTATTTTGGATATCATGTTTAAACAAACTTATCTGAGTGGTGAAATATTTCCGTTTCTCATAACGTAATGTTTGTGTGAGGACGTTTTTACAATTATGAAGTGTATTTATCATGAGATTGCTGGGTACGTTTAATTTTGTCAGCATAATACAAATTATTCTTTCGATTGATTGATCGCAGTAAGGACTCAGATACCCATGGAAGTCTAGGGGATCTTTTATAATTTCTGGATTTCTTTTTAACAACAGGAACATGCTTATCCATAACCGAAATTAAAGTACTCATAAACAAGTCATAAGCCTCATTTGTGTTTTCGGTATTATATACAAAAGACCAATCCACATTACCGAGGACATTTTGCAACCTCTCTATATTTCCAGGTGTCACCTTCCGGAAAGTTGACACGGGGTCGTTTATGGTGATTTTTTTTCTGAAGGGGTATGTGAGTTAAAATAGGATAATGATCTGATAAATCTGAAAGGATGATACCGGAGACCGGTAAGGGGTTAATATTACAAAATATATTATCAATAAGAGTTGCCGAGTGATTGGTTACTCGAGTTGGTTTGGTTATAAGGAGTAAAAAAGATGTGGACATCATAATATCAAGAAAAGATTGAGCAGTATTCATTGTTTGAAACTTAGAT
Organism: Diadema antillarum; assembly: GCF_040938485.1. Taxonomy (NCBI): domain Eukaryota; kingdom Metazoa; phylum Echinodermata; class Echinoidea; order Diadematoida; family Diadematidae; genus Diadema; species Diadema antillarum. The sequence continues at coordinate 1,163,953 of NW_027271305.1, read as the reverse complement.
AAATCTATATTGAAATCTCCCATGATATAACAGTCTTTATTCTGAAATATTGGATTATGGAATAGAAATTGCAAATAATCCAACAAATCTTGGGTGTTACAATTAGGAGGTCTATACATTATAAATACAGGTATGTTTTTGGCATGGGCGACCTTAATTTCAACACATAATGATTCAACGATTCCGTTCATACAAATTAAATCTTTTTGTATAACGTAATCAAGGTTTTGTTTAACGTATAAACCAACACCTCCGACCATTCTATCGCGTCTACTATTCTCTATAAAATCATAGCCTGGAAGAGAATATGCGGAAGCAGAATCCTGAGTAATCCAGGTTTCAGTTAGACCTATTACAGAAAAAGATATGTCATGAGTATTATTCAGAAAACAACAGAATTTATCAAAATTCTTGTTCAAACTCCTTATGTTCAAATGCAATAATGAAAAACAATCGGTGAGTCCGGTTAAAGATTTGAATTGATTCATAGTATAACACTTGGAGCTTAAATATCGTTCATTATCATCCTCATCAAATTTTACATCTGTTTCACAGAAATCGAAATCATAAACAGCAGGATACTCATCATTTTGGGAGTCATTGATTGTGTTTGATACTGAATCTTGATGAAACATTTCAAAAAATTCGTCGTTATTTAGTGAACTGAAAGCGAAGTTTCCAATTCGCATCATCTAAAATATAAGGGATGAATGGCAAGACTGAACTCGAGTTTCAGCGAGAACCAAGCAGAGTGTGTTCGAGTGCACAAGGCAATGATCCAAGGAACAGAAGAAAAGGGATAGCGGAACATAATGTTCCGTGACATAAGTGACATAATAATGTTAAAGGTAATAGTACTCCCCTGCCTTCTGAAAGAGGCAAGTCATGTGCTCTTGTGTTATGCTAGAAAAGTGAAAATATGTCGAATTTATTTTATTTTCTTTACATCATTCACACATAGACATCACAAGCTGTCGTAGTCTTGACATCCACCGATCGCGGAACAGAAACTTCAAAAATGCATAACTTTTGAACAAATTGTCCGATTTTACTCAAACTTTCATGTATCATGTGTTTTCCTAATATTGCTGCACTATCTCAATTCACATATTTATAAAGGTAGACTTGTCCTTCAATAATTATCATGACTACCGTGCAGATAAAAATCATTAAAAACAGTAAAACATATAGGCCATATAAGGGGCGGATCCAGGAATTCCGTAAAGAAGGGGCACCTTTACAAAAAAAAAAAAGCCGGGGGCGTACGCACGTACCCCTCCCCCAGTTTTTCTTTTTATTTCTTTTGTTTTAACTAAAAATATAGGGGGAGGTGAGGCGCGCGCCCAGTGCGCTCCCCTCTGCATCCGCCACTGACCTTTGAGGTGCAATTTTGGAATAATATGCGTGCATTGTATAGTAGTAGGGACCTATACAGGCAGAAAATTGAGGCCACTGTAGAACGAGGTGTGGCAAGAATAGAATGAGCTTCGGTCTTATTTTGTTCTTAAATTAAGATGGGTTTTACTTGATATTCGAAGATTTGAGAATAGCGAATGATAAAGTAGTGTTAAGGCTTCCTTAAACAACGTGCGTTCTATAATGAGATTAAAAAACGAGGCTACAGCAGAGCAATGTGAGGCAACCAGTAGAGTGAGGTTTGGTCGTATTGGTAGATTTACAGATACGATTTTATTTCTCTCATATTTGGTAATGGAGTGACAGATTTCACCCACAAGCAGCATTAACGCATGTATTGTGATGTGATCTGAGCATGTAAAAAAGGAGAATATCTTAGTATCAATTGTATTCCCATGTGTATGATTGTGTTGAGGATTAAAAAAAAGAGGCGGCAGTAGAGTGAGGCTTGGTCATAATGGTGTATGTAAACCAATGAAATGAGATTTCAAACACAGTATTTCTGGCAAGAGAGAAATAAACGTAAGCGCCTGCTGCCTCAAATCTTGCATGGTAATGTGATTTGAATGAAAATGACAAAAATATGGTTGATATTCTTCTATGTGCATAGTGTGCCAGGCGACAGTACCGTATGTCCCCCCCCCCAAAAAAAAAATACGAGAGCTCCGCAATGATATCTTTAAAAATAGTGAATCAATCTAAATACAAATTGAGGGTATGAAACTATAACTCATAGCCCACATCTTACAGAAAACCCCATTCGATTTGCTTCACTGGTCAAAGAGAAATGAGGAATTTTGTAGAGGATGTCAGGAATCTCTTCCCTCCAAGTTTTGTCTATTGTATCCACACACAAGAGCATCGAAGTGCTAAACTTGGAAGAATCAGACTCATGACATGCTTTACAACAATCCACATTTCTCTGTGACCCCTTCACCAAATTTATCGGAGTTTTCTGCAAAATAGAGCTAAGATGTTATATTTTAAGACCTTGAAGTAGCATTTAGACATTTTAATCATACCGGGTGTTGTCAGTGCGAAAATCTGATTGTAATTTTTGCGGGACATACTTTAGAGTGATGTGAGGCGACAGTAAACTGAGGTTTGGCCATTGGTCGATTTGTAGATGAAATTTTATTTCCAACATAAATTTCTGGTAGTAGAGTGACAAACTAAACACCTGCAGCTTGAAAACATGCGTTTTGATGGGATCCTGAGTGTGACAATAAAAATATCTTAGTATCAAATGCTCTTCCAGCAAGATTATCTTTTCATTTTCACTGTTTTTCTCTCTCTCAGTAAATGAAAAGGATTATTAGTGTTTATTCCGAATTCATTATAGATACCAAACCCCTTCTGGGTGTGGTGAGGCAATCGCCATTTGCATTGTGACGTTTATGAGCATATTATCTATTAACAGAATTATTATCAAGTCATGGCAGAAATGTTTAACATTCCATTTGTAGGCTGTCATGATACATGTTTCTTATTACTTCCCCTCAGAATTCCGGACGCTCTTCGGAGCGCCAGGGGTACAGATTTGATTCCCTAAACTATCTGATTTTCACGCTGTTTTTTTTTTTCTTCTTTCGTATTAAATAATTGTTCCGCAACGGTGGTGGCATACCAAATCATTGATGTACTACAGCAAGACTCCTCTATTTCCAAATTCCCACTAAAAAAAAAAAGAATTAAGAGTGTTTATTCAGGAATCATTATAGGCTTTGATTGTGGCGAGGCAATCGCAATTTGCCTTTCACCCTTAAGCCAACAATAACAAAATTATCATCAAGTCATGACAGAAATGTTTAACATTCCCCTCATGATACAGGTTTCTTATTATTTCCTCTCAGAATTCCGGACGCTCTTCGGAGCGCCAGAGGTATAAACTTGTTGCCCTGAATTATCTGATTTTGTGTTCAGGTCGTCACACTAACAATATCTTGTGAACAGAAATGTATTGTGTATCACTCAAAATACATTCAAATACCTGTGTCATATTTCACGTTACCGTTACAGCGTATATACGATATGATAATAATTATTTCACATTATAGAATATGATTACATGCTATGATGCCCATGTTATATACTATATCGATCAACATGCAGGGACTCGAATTCTGACGAATAGAATATAGTTCTGTAGTAATGGGAATATATATCATTGTACATGGTAAACTTATATCTAATACAATGTACATGTATAGTAACACCTGCATTAGCGGTCACCTGTTTATAGCGGCCAACTGCCATATACAAACACTGAAAAATCCCCCTAGAGAAAAGCCATGGCTACCTATCTAACGCGGCCAACGGCCACCAATAATTCAACAAAGATAACAATTTCTGAATTTTGTTGACAGTGCACGATCTTCTTTTTGTTTAGACAAAATAAGTGTAGATTTTATTTAAAGGGAATTGTAGAAACTAGACAGTTCAAAATTTGTGGTCATGTGGTCATGTTGGTCATGTGATATTTAAAGGGGATGGCTAGTACCTGATCAGTGGGAATCAGTGGGAATGCTGGAGGATGATTGTTCCAATCCTTGTCGGATTTATTTAAGAGTACATTATATATATATTGTTGTGTGAAAATTATTTGCTTCAGAATGGTCTCATATTCAAGTAATGTGCAGTTTAATGTTTCCAGGTTAGCATGCCTGGTCAGTGACGGGGCATTAATCTGCACATTACTTGAATATGACACCATTCTGAAGTAAATAATTTCACACAACAGTAGATATATAATGTACCCTTAGATGAATTCCACAAGGATTGGAACAATCATCCCTCAGCATTCCAATTGATTCCCACTGATCGGTTACTAGCCATCCCCTTTCATCCATTACAAAGGGGCGAAAAGACCTTGGAGTTACTCTGGACAAAATGGTACGCTTTTGGGATCTAGCTGAAACATACGACCAAATAAACAAAGTTAACTATGGGTAGAACTGTTAGAAATATTTCCTGAAACATTTTTCATGAATCGTACATTTAAATTAGTGTAACGATTTCCTTGAAATATCTTACATTTGAGCAAACTTTTTGCCTTAAGACATTCATTTTTCTCATTTCCTTATCTTATAACTTTACTAATCAACCTCTTTAAGTTACCATGGTAACTTTTTTTTTGCTTAATTGTATTCATTCCTTTCTATATCATAAAATCCTGGGAAGAATGAATATGTTGTAACGTGATTGTGACTTAGAACAAATATCTGGTGATTTAGCAGTAAAAGTGAATTATGTAAATTTGCTTAAATGTAACGTTACTATCTGCGGAACTGCTCATTTTGCAATGATGTCTTCGAAAGCATGTGACTGATATTAAACTTAAAATCTTGAAGTGTTACATAGTAGGTAAGACGACATACAAGCATGAAATGGCACTCATTTAAGACGCGTACAACCCATGAGATGCATCATATGAGTTTAAGTCTCGAAGGAATGCTAGTCAACCCACAAACCTACAGACATTATACATAAACACCTATAGTGAACGAGAATGAAAGGTTGAAATGAAGTCTGTGCTAGATCTGAACTTATTCAGTGGTGGTTATGATGATGATGGTGGTGGCTGTGATGAAGGTGATGGTGACGGAGACGATGATGGTGGTAGTTGTGATGATGGTGATGGTGATGGTGATGGTGATGGAGACGATGATGGTGGTAGTTGTGATGAAGGTGATGGTGATGGAGACGATGATGGTGGTAGTTGTGATGATGGTGATGGTGATGGTGATGGTGATGGAGACGATGATGGTGGTAGTTGTGATGAAGGTGATGGTGATGGAGACGATGATGTGGTAGTTGTGATGATGATTGTCACATGGGCGGACTCAAATAATACTCAATCACACTCGTGCCATTCACTTTAATGTACAATTTAATATAAGCATTTGTGGAATATTTACAGGACTGAAATCAAGGAGTTGTGACCAACATAAAATGCAAAATCAAAATTCTGAGTGAGATAAATTAAATTACAATACTCTTATATTCGACAACCATGTGAACGGGACCCTGTCTTGGTCCGGTTCCACCTGTAATTTTGGCTTGACACTTGTTCACAATAATTATACCAGCTTCACTATCAATTCGTTATCCCTGACAATACACTATCTGCTATCAAGCGCAACACTATTTTGGTTCACACCACCGTAGTGCTGATCCTGAGATGACCAGCCTGCACGCACGACGGTTTACCGCGGTTATAACACTTGTCTTCAATTACACTGCTTCCGTTTACCTCCGGGTTCTGTGCTAACCCGAAATTATCATGAAGTGTATAACTACCAATCAACGGCGTAGCCAGGATTTCATCTTAGGGGGGGCGGTTAGTCTGCGAGGGAGCGAAGCGATCGAGCCCGAGCGAGCGGAGCGAGCGAGGGGGGAGGGTGTGGGAGGGGGGTGTCCCCCCTCCCACGGTAAGAACTTTTTGCATTTTGATGTTGTAAATGGTGCAATTTGATGCATGTTTCTGCGCGTTATATAGACGTGAAACAGTCCCACTTGTTTAAGGCAGCAGTTTATTTTGATGTAGATTATTATTGAACAATTTGCATATAAAATGCTATAAGTTAAATACACTTCTTGTATTAACTCTTTTCACTGAATATCATGAACGCGACTGAACCCGAGAGAGCGGAGCGAGTGAAGGGGGAGGGGAGGGTGTGGGAGGGGGGTGTCCCCCTCCCATGGTGAGAACTTTTTGTATTTTGATGTTGCAAATGGTGCAATTTGATGCATGTTTTTGCGTGTTTTAACGAGTTGAAACAGTCCCACTTGTTTAAGGTTGCAGTATATTTTGATGTAGATTATCATTGAATAATTTGCCTATAATATGGTATAATTTAAATACACTTCTTGTATTACTTCTTTTCACTGAATATCATGAACGCGACTGAACCCGAGCGAGCGGAGCGAGCGAGAGTGGAGGGGAGGGTGTGGGAGGGGGTGTCCCCCTCCCACGGTAAGAACTTTTTGCATTTTGATATTGCAAATGGTGCAATTAGATGCATGTTTTTGCGCGTTTTATCGACGTGAAACAGTCCCACTTGTTTAGGGTTGCAGTATATTTTAGTGTAGATTATTATTGAACAATTTGCCTATAAAATGGTATACGTTAAATACACTTCTTGTATTAATTCTTTTCACTGAATATCATGAACGCGACTGAACCCGAGCGAGTGGAGCGAGTGAAGGGGGAGGGGAGGGTGTGGGAGGGGGGTGTCCCCCCTCCCACGGTGAGAACTTTTTGCATTTTGATGTTGCAAATGGTGCAATTTGATGCATGTTTTTGCGTGTTTTAACGAGTTGAAACAGTCCCACTTGTTTAAGGTTGCAGTATATTTTGATGTAGATTATCATTGAACAATTTGCCTATATAATGGTTTAATTTAGATACACTTTTTGTATCAATTCTTTTCACTGAATATCATGAACGCGACTGAACCCGAGCGAGCAGAGCCAGGGAGGGGGGAGGGGAGGGGGTGTCCCCCCTCCCACGGTGAGAACTTTTTGCATTTCGATGTTGCAAATGGTGCAATTTGATGCATGTTTTTGCGCGTTTTATCGACGTGAAACAGTCCCACTTGTTTAAGGTTGCAGTATATTTTGATGTAGATTATCATTGAACAACTTGCCTATAAAATGGTATACGTTAAATACACTTCTTGTATTAATTCTTTTCACTGAATATCATGAACGCGACTGAACCCGAGCGAGTGGAGCGAGTGAAGGGGGAGGGGAGGGTGTGGGAGGGGGTGTCCCCCTCCCACGGTGAGAACTTTTTGCATTTTGATGTTGCAATTGGGGCAATTTGATGCATGTTTTTGCGTGTTTTAACGAGTTGAAACAGTCCCACTTGTTTAAGGTTGCAGTATATTTTGATGTAGATTATCATTGAACAATTTGCCTATATAATGGTATAATTTAAATACACTTTTTGTATCAATTCTTTTCACTGAATATCATGAACGCGACTGAACCCGAGCGAGCAGAGCGAGCGAGGGGGGAGGGGAGGGGATGTCCCCCCTCCCACGGTGAGAACTTTTTGCATTTCGATGTTGCAAATGGTGCAATTTGATGCATGTTTTTGCGTGTTTTAACGTGATGAAACAGTCCCACTTGTTTAAGGTTGCAGTATAATTTAGTGTATATTATTATTGAACAATTTGCCTATAAAATAGTATCATTTAAATAATCTTCTTGTATTAATTCTTACACTGAATATCATGAACACCGTCTGTTCAGCAGTCAAACAGAAAAAGCATGCACACGAGGGTGTAGATAGGGGCATATCCCCTCCCACACGAAGGTGACTTTGCGTTTTCAGACCTGAAATTCAGCGATCTGTTGCAAATTTTTGGTGCAATACTTTTTCATCGAAGTGATAAAATCACGGAATTTAGCTCTTATTCCGAATGTGCACCATCTGTGTGTATGTATAAAGTCTAGTGAGGTATATATAGAGGAAGGGGGATTCCTCCTCCCGCTCGCGGAGCTTTTGCGTTTTTAGAATTGAAATAAAGCGATCTGGGTGTAGCAACAGTCTATACTTCTATGCATGGTGGAAGGGGGAGGGGCGGGGGAGCAGGGAGAAGGCGTGGGCGAGTGTTATCCCCACCCTTCCCTTCCGATCGAGCTTTTGCCTTTTTAAGGTTGAAATTGAGATATCTCATCTACGCATTTTTGATGGAATCACCATTTGGGAAATCACACACACACACACACACACACACACAAAAACTGATTGGGGGGGGGGGGGCTGAGGGAGGAAAGGGTCGATTAAAAGGCCCGTTCCCCTTATACATGAGGGAACCTTGAGTTTTCGGAATATAAGTGATAAGTCTTGTGCACTCAGAATTATTCATAATTTTTTGTAAATCTAAAAAGTGTACTAAGCTAGGGAAAGAGGCATAGAGGGGGAGGGTTTGGGAGGGGGTATCCCCCTCCCAAGCACGAGAGATTTTGCATATTTTGAATTGAAATTCAACGATCTGGTGCACACTTTGAGTGAAATATTAAAAAAATATCTTATTTGATGAAAGGTTGCAAAGGAGACCCGCTTCATGTGCATGCATATACAGTATACACGCATTTTTTTTTTCCGCCTCCCAAATCCCCGGTCCAAATCTTAGGGGGGGCGATCGCCCCCATCGCCCCCCCCCCCCCCCCCTGGCTACGCCAGTGCTACCAATATTCGAATTATGTGCACATTATTTTCATCTTTTTACCAATTTAAGCTGACCTTCATCTCTCTACTTCAGCGACACTTCCACGTCATAACCAATCATATCTACAGGGTGTCATGCACCCGCCAGGTTCATCGCTCACCTGCGTTGTCCACAGAGTCACATTAATTGTCAAACTGTTCGCTTCCAGAACATGAACTGATTCGTGGGTGGAGCGTCCTTATATGCGAGGTTGCTGTTCCAGCTCCAAAGTGTCGCGAGGGACCCGCGTTCCGTATTCGCTGGCGTCCAAAGTTCTCCCTAGCGAGGGGCGAGCACAGTCGCTCTGCTGCGAATGCGTCGGCCTGGGAGTAGGCTCGTCCTCGGCCTCGGCGCCATCTACAAAATTATTTAAATGCAACAATTACCAATGGGGTGTGTTCTAATCACACACACAAAAAGATTATCAGCTTAAAATCCTGACATCACAGTGAAAATTTGAGAACTGCATTATTATCCAATTAACATACAAAATTCACATAATGAAATGTTTCAAACATTGGAAATATAACAGTGCATAGCTTATCAAACATCACCGCATCGTTTTCAAAAAACTGTGCACTATTATAATATACTTTATCACTTATTCACGGGGTTCTCCGGGGCTATATGTGGTGCCCTGAAACACATTCACATCCTTTTACACGACAAAGCAGAAATCAAATCGCAATTTAACTTACCAATGACCGGTGTAATATAACCAAAAATGCCTCTTCTTCTTGGCTACTGGAAGGCTGCAAAGGCTGTTGGAATACGCCTTCTGGCAGCAAACAAAATCTGAACTCAAATCAGCCAGTACACAGGCTGACGGTAAGGTGGACGGACGGCTCCTGGCCGCAAACGAAATTGGGCTTAGACACAAAATTATCTTGCCAACTGGCGCCTGAGTGTGGCAGATTGGTTTTCTGCCATCACGGAGCTAACTCAATGTTCTCTCGGTGAAATCAAAATGGTGTCTGCCCCAAAAGATCCAACTCTACTGTTAAATTGCTACTCGACTACGACACTCCTTTTCGAGGCATTTGGAATATTTGATACAACTAAACGGACTTGAACGAAAACACCTATACAGCACTCTCCCGGAACTGGAGCTATTTCCTGTCTTCTCTTTCTACATTAATTGACATGCAAAAATAAATGAACTCCTCTCGGTCATCGATGGCGCGACTTGTAAAACATTTACACCTGTCCTAGCACTTTCTCTCTCTCACTCTCGCTTTCTCTCTCGCTCACTCACTCGCACTCTTTGTCTCGTCATCCCTACGCATAAACATGTTTGTCTAGTTGAATGACCGATAGGTGATGTACATGAAACAACCTGGAAATGCATTTTCAATGTGACAATGATGATGGTGATGATGATAGTTGTGGTGATGATGGTGATGGTGATAGTAGTGACGATGGTGGTGATTATGGCGATGATGATGGTGGTGAAGAAAATGCACCCTCGATGATCATGGTGGTGGAGGTGATGATGATGATGAGGATAACGACGATGATGATGATAATGCAGATATACTGTTTAGAAACAGGAAATCGTCCTCCCTGACCAGGCATATTCATCATAGCATAAACAGAATGGCCTCAGATGGTTGGTGAGGCAATTAATCATGATAAATTCTTGTAAACACCAAAGGATCCATTGAAATGCCTCGCATTTATTCCTTCCACTGCCAGATTTAAAAACAAAAATGTCATTGACAAAATATGTGTGAAGGTGGGGGCGTAACTAATCAATAACACAAGCCAAAGTCACCCATCACTTCATTCATGGACTACTAAATACTAAAACAACATGAAAATGGCCCACAAAGCCACTTTCGATGTCACTTTCATCCTCTTCAGCCAGTCAGCACTGATGGTCTGGAAAGAGTAGTGCTGTCAGCTTCCTTCCCATACCTCTCGTTTTTAATGTTTTCTATTTGTCTTTTTTTTTGAAGGATAACACTAGCCAAAGCACTCTGTCACTTTTGAGAATCTTTATGAACACACATTCTGTAAACTTCTTGCTCCACTTCAGAGCACTTTGAGTGAGCTTTCATCGCACAAGGAAGCAAGGAATATAAGAGATTGGGAAATCTCACCTCTCAAGTGGGATTGGGAGAGAGAAGAGAGGGACATTTTTTTTTTCTCACTCGACCTTGGCCTTATTTGCCTACCAGAATAGAACATTTATGAGGTTTCATCAAATAGAAAAAAAAGGTTCGTGAAAGAGGGGATGAATTGGTGAATAATAAAATGGGTGCGGGGATGACATGAGTCTACTTGGATTAAAGGGAAAGGGACCCATGCAGTATTCACGAAGTCGCCATTGTGTGGACCCATGTCATGTTCCCAACATCCGAACGGAACCGATCTGCGCGGCGAGCACACTGTTAAGTATCAGACGGTAGGCCTACTTGGTATTCATGACTTTGTTATCTCAGGGTTTCGTATACATTAATTATTTGTCTAAGAAACAACAAAAACAAAGCCACGTAGATTACACAAGGCTACAAAGCCACAGAGTGGAACTAAGTGAACATAGTGAAAGGGACCAGCTAGAATGTGTGCGCGCTCGTCTTTTTTTTTTTTTTTGGCAACTCGCCTTAACTCGCCATAGCTCGCCATGTCAACTCGCCAAAGTGTAAACGCTGCTTAACTCGGCTAAGTGGGAACCCTGCTTAAGTGAATATGGTGAAAGGGACCAGCTAGAATGTGTGCGTGCTCGTCTTTTTTTTTGTATGAAACTGTACAAGTATGTTCTTTGGGCTGACAAAGTATGTTAATGTGTGTTTTGAAGAAGATAAGAATGCAATTAAGAGTAAGGATATACACATACATATGGGCGTGTGGTGCATTTATAAGTGTTTATTAACCACTGTTCTAAGATCATTGTATTTCTACCGCATGAGTTACGTTCAGACGGTCATCCTTAAGCTCGAGGAAAAGCTATTAACTTCGGGATAAGCTCGATAGGGGACCAATTTAGTATCGCACAGTCGATTTCGTAACGATATACACTGTAGAGCTTATAGAGCCCATAGAGCTTATCTTTGAAGTTAGCTTATGGTTCAAGTTTAAGGATCACGGTCTGAACGTATACTATGTATTCGATCAATGTTATTAGAACTGCTTTCTGCACTTCATGCCCATTAATTGAAATTCACAAAACTGAACCCACCATAGACCCCATTTACAGTGCGGGGCTGGGCCGAGCCGCGGCCGAGCCCAGCCTCAATTGCGAGGCCGGGCTCCCGCAATTTTGTCCGTTTACACTGCCGGGCTCGGCCGCGCTTTTGATTCAAAGCTTTCAATATTTTGTCGTAGTGGCGCTCTGCTTGTAAACAAATGCAATTTGGTATTGTCTGGTTTTCAGACCCTTTGCCAAATGAATTCCGTGGCGACAAAGTCGCCGTTCGGGCAAAGACCCTTGCCGAAGGAAAGAATCCTTTGCTGGACAAAACCATCTTAAACTATACTAGTTTTCGACGTTGAGGGGGTTAATATCCTGAATAGCGAAAGATACAGGCAGAGGGTTTGGAAGCCAGACATCAATTGGCCGCGCAATTGGCCGCGCATTTGGCCCAGTTTGCGTTTACACCAAGAAAAGGCCGGGCTCGGCCGCGGCTCGGCCGCGGCCGAGACCACCTCCAGAGCGAGGCCAAATGCGAGGCCAATGGCCTCGCATTTGGCCTTTTGCGCGTTTACACTGAAGCGGGGCTGGGCACGGCCGCGGCCGAGCCGCGGCCGAGCCTCGCACTGTAAACGGGGTCTCAGGGCATAACGCGGTGTGGTATAGCTGTGACCTTCGAAATACTTCTCAAGGAAAACTCCTTTGTTGTTTTCCTATTTCGTAGAGCATGAAGACAGGATCCGTATGAATGTATTTTAAAATGCGTGGTGTGTGGGAGACATGCCCTATAAGAATCGCATCATGTCAATGCATGTGGAACCCACCTTCATGGAGAACAAAGTCGGGTATAACAAAGCATTATTATTCCGTATATTAAAGGGAACATATAGTTTTGGTTAGGCCTAATTTCAGGTCTCTAACATTTTTTGATGAGATAATGAGAAACCTCCTATGAAATATGAAAGAGCATGTAATTCTATGAGGAATTCAACGTTTATATGATGAAATTGGTTTTGAATGGCTGAGATATCCAAGAAGAGCGAATCTAATAAAGTGTGGGACCCACATTTTATTACGATCGCTTCGTTTTACTTTGTTTTTGGATGTTTCAGTCATTCCAAATCCGATTTTCATTAAATAAACTTTGAATTCCTCTTAAAATGATATGCCCTGTACTATATCATAAGTGTTTTCTTGGTATCTTGCAAAGAGTTAAAAGCCCAGTTCTCATCTCCACCAATACTGTACCATCCCTTTAAAGAGATGTTTGCGATATAGTGCTGGGTATAATGTTTGTCGAACGCTGAGCATACTCTTCATCGTACACCTATTTGTACTAATGGCAAAACAAGACAGAAGATACCGTGCAGTAAGCAAGGTCAGGAGCTTTGCTCGGAGATGACAGGGCTCGTACGCGTCATGGAATTTCTGGAAAGTCAGGGAATTTCAAAATACTTTTTCCAGAAGCAAAAAGTCAGGGAAAGTCAGGGAATCCATCTATTTCTTCTGGAAAGTCAGGGAAAATCATTTTTTTCAAGATATTTGTTAAAATGATATTTGATTTCTCTTATCAACAAAGGAAGAATAGTTTGTCAAATTTGTGGTTTCTCGTATTAAGACCGTTTTCGTAACAAACTCCACGCACATTGGTGTCTAATTGCGTCTTTCATGGGCATGTGCACGTGTACTTGTGTGTATGACTATCGACTGGCAGTGATGTAAGGTGCCGTACGTGGTGCCTTTGTGTACACATATGTACATACGTGACATGAGCGCTGCTGATGATGTGATTGGCATTATTTTAAATTGCGTGCATGATCGAAGCGTCAGTCATCTAATACAGGGCTCGACACTAAGGGTGCGATTTCGAATGGCAAAATCCAGCATTCGTATTTTAGTCTGCAAAAGATCGCCAAACGAACGTGAGGGTTCGGAAGCGTCGTCAATTGTTCGCGAATGTCGTTTTTACTTCGGCGAGAATTTCAAAAAAGTTTGAAATTTTTGGCGAACCTTTTCCACACACTTGGTCGTGATTTGCTCGTGAATTGTTCTCGAAAGTGTCTTTAAAGCCTCGTCATATGCGCAAGATCTTCGCAAGACACGCGCGATGTTCGCAAAATGTTCATGAAACCCCAAACAGACTCCGAAACTTTGGAGAATGTCTCGCGTATGTTACGCGAAATCTGCGAAGTTTTTCCGATCATTTTACGACGTAATCGCAAACTGTTCGCATACCTTTTGAGATATTCTCGCGAACGTTTAGCGCACGTTTGGGGGATATATTACCTATACGTTTTCTACAAATAAAAGTCGTAGCATACATCTAAACATCAAACAATTATTAACAACTACAGTAACAAAAGAAATTAAAGACTAGCAAAGAGAAAGAAATGTTTGATATACAAAAAAAATCGCAGAATACACTTAATATTAATCTAAAGTATGCAAAATTTCCTTTAAACTATAGAGATTATGTGTTGGAGGAATTGCTTAAAAAAAAATCAAATGCTTTACTACTTGTAGTGGAGATAGGTCCTAGGGGAAAAAAAATGTAGGCAAGCACAGGATAGAAAAATGAGAGAAAAAGAAAGGAGAAATAGAGGAAAGAAAAAAAAATCAACTCAAGACAGCTTCCACCTCTCCTTGGGTACATTTCCTCCCATGATTATTGAAAAATTTTCGTTGTTCGCATTTCCGTCGCGTGTTCTTCGTGAACGTAACATGCTGTACTTAAGCAATGATACACACGACATTCGCACAAACGTCGTGGAAACTTCGCACAAATTGCGCAAGAATAGTTTTCGGCTTCATTGTCGGAACGCATTCGGAGAAAAACTTTTCCGAATGTTGGATTTTGTCATTCGCGTCGTTCGCAAATCGTTCGCGTGCTCCGTGAAATCCCACCCTAACGGTGGCCCGGTAGCCCGTGGCCACAAAAAACACACATCGGGCCACCAAAAAAAAAAAAGTTGGAGGATTGCCTTTACTTTTGGAAATGGACAGCGGTAACAATCGGCTCCGTAAGATGCTAAAATAAATGTCAGATGTTTGCTTTTAATTTTGGAAATGAATAACGGTAATATTCGACTCGGTATGATACTTAAATAAACGTCAGATGTCTGCTTATACTTTTGGAAATGAATAACGGAAATATTCAGCTCCGTAGGGAGCTAAAATTAATGTCAGATATTTGATTTTGCGTTCGGAAATGAATACGGATAACATTCGGCTCCGGAAGATGCTGAAATAAATGTCGAATGTTTGCTTTGACGTTCGGAAATGAATACTAATAATATTCAACTCCGTACGATGATAGAATAAATGCCGGATGTTTGCTTTTACGTTCGAAAGTAAATAGCAATAACATTCAGCTCCGGAAGATGCTAAAGTAAATGTCGAATGATCCCTGTGACGTTCGGAAATGAATAACAATAATATTCAACTTCGTACGATGATTAAATAAATGTTGGATGTTTGCTTTTACTTTCAAAAGTAAATAGCAATAACATTCGGCTCCGGAAGATGCTAAAATAACTGTCAGATGATTGCTTTTTCGTTCGGAAGTGAATAGCAGTAATATTCTGCTTCATACGATGCTAAAATAAATGTCGGATATTTACTATTATATTTCGAAATTAATAACAGTAATATTCAGCTGCGTTTGATGGTAAAGTAATTGTCTGATGTCTGCCTTGACGTTCAAAAATGAAAAACAGTAACATTCGGCTCCGTACGATGCTGAAATAATTGTCAGATGATTCATTTCACTTTCGGAAGTGGACAGCAATAACATTCGGCTCCGTACGATAATAAAATAAATGTTAGATGTTTGCTTTCAAATTTGGAAATGAATAACGGTAATATTCTGCTCCGTACGATGCTAAAATAAATAATAGATTGTTGCTTTTACATTTGGAAATGATTAACGGTATCAATCGGCTCAGTTAGATGCTAGAATGAATAGCGGATGCTTGCTTTCACGTTCGGAAATGAATAAGGATAACATTCAGCTCCGTAAGATGCTAAAATGAATGTCAGTTGTTTGCTTTTGATTTTGGAAATTAATAACGGTAATATTCAACTCCGTATGATACTTAAATAAACGTCGGATGTCTGCTTATACTTTTGGAAATGAATAACGGAAATATTCAGCTCCGTATGGGGAGCTAAAATTAATGTCAGATATTTGATTTTGCGTTCGGAAATGGATAAGGATAACATTCGGCTCCGGAAGATGCTGAAATAAATGTCGTATGTTTGCTTTGACGTTCGGAAATGAATACTAATAATATTCAACTCCGTACGATGATAAAATAAATGCCGGATGTTTGCTTTTGCGTTCGAAAGTAAATTGCACTGAAATTCAGCTCCGGAAGATGCTAAAGTAAATGTCGAATGATCCCTTTGACGTTCGGAAACGAATAACAATAATATTCAACTCCGTACAATGATTATGTCTGATGTTTGCTTTTATAATGTTCGAATGTAAATAGCAATAACATTCAGCTCCGGAAGATGCTGAAATAAATGTCGGATATTTGCTTTGACGTTCGGAAATGAATTAAAATAATATTCAACTCCGTACGATGGTAAAATAAATGCCGGACGTTCGCTTTCATGTTCGAAAGTAAATAGCAATAACATTCAGTTCCGGAAGATGCTAAAATAAATGTCGAATGATCCCTTTGACGTTCGGAAATGAATAACAATAATATTCAACTCCCTACGATGATTAAATAAATGTCGGATGTTTGCTTTTACTTTCAAAAGTAAATAGCAATAACATTCGGCTCCGGAAGATGCTAAAATAACTGTCAGATGATTGCTTTTACGTTCGGAAGTGAATAGCAGTAATATTCTGCTTCATACGATGCTAAAATAAATGTCGGATATTTGCTATTATATTTCGAAATTAATAACAGTAACTTTCATCTGCGTTTGATGGTAAAGTAAATGTCTGATGTCTGCCTTGACGTTCAAAAATGAAAAACAGTAACATTCGGCTCCGTACGATGCTGAAATAATTGTCAGATGATTCATTTCACTTTCGGAAGTGGGCAGCAATAACATTCGGCTCCGTACGACAATAAAATAAATGTCGGATGTTTGCTTTTAAATTTGGAAATGAATAACGGTAATATCCTGCTCCGTACGATGCTAGAATAAATAACAGATTGTTGCTTTTACATTTGGAAATGATTAACGGTATCAATCGGCTCAGTTAGATGCTAGAATAAATAGCGGATGCTTGCTTTCACGTTCGGAAATGAATAAGGATAACATTCAGCTCCGTAAGATGCTAAAATGAATGTCAGTTGTTTGCTTTTACTTTTGAAAATGATTAACGGTAACATTCGGCTCCGTAAGGTGTTAAAATACTAGTAAATGTTGAATGATTGCTTTCACAATCAGAAATGAGTATAACGGTAACTTTCGGCTCTTTACAATGCCAAAACAAGTGTCGGATGTTTACAAATGTCTGTAAATGCTCCCACTTTATCATTTCAAACGTAAGTTTTGACCACCTACATGTAAATAGGCATTAACTTTTATGATAACTCTATTCATTTATTTTAGACATGGGTACCTGTATCACGTCAGTAATACTTAATATTTATTTTTCTATGTTTAGTAGGACCGATTTAGTTTTTCTTGTGTTTTTCTTGGTTTTTTTTTTTTGGCCACCAGATTTTACTTTCGGGCCACCAAAAAATAGAAATCAATGATTTCGGTGGCCGGATCGGGCCACCAAAAATAGAAGTTAGTGTGGCGCCCTGTCTAATAACACGAATGTATGATTACTTTTGGATTGAGATAGTGCTTTGATTTTGATATAGAATTTGAATTAAAGCATTTTACCACAGAATATTGACAACACAATCATTTCAATGTAAATAATAATCATCTTCCCTCTCCTTTATACTTGAGGATGTTAAGGCTTAGATAATTGTGCGTACATTTATTATTGAACTTGATCAACTGCATTATCGATATCCAAGAAAAAAACTAGAATTGTGAAATTCTATGTACAAATTCAAAGGAGAGTTGTCCTCTTGTGATATCACATATTCTGGCATAGTTCTGTCCAAAGAGGGCAACATACACACTTTTGCATAATTCTTGTTAACAGGTTATCCAAATTTGCTCAACATTTTACTGTTGGGTTTCTAAAATTGTTTTCTACTCACCTAATCCACGTTGTTGTTTGGGGAAAATTCCCCTTTAAGGTGCTTCCTTCAGAACAAAGCATAAGTGTGTATAACCGAATATACACACTTGTTTTGTGTTTTGCTTCCTAGTATTATGATGATGTATTTTTACACACTTTAGAATAAGATGTGTACATCGTGTAAAATGGTCATGGAAATTTACATTTTCTGCTCTGGAAAGTCATGGAAAGTCAGGGAATTTTGAAAATGTGGAAGCGTATGAACCCTGGCATGATTAACACAGACACAATGGGTGATTTCAAGTTCGGTGCTAGTGCTAGTGCTAGTGCTATCTCAGCACTAGCACCGGCGATAAAACCGAACTTGAAATCACGTCGGTGTTGGGAGTTGACCTCAAAATTATGACGTATTTCCGGTTGCTGGTGCTGGGCTCGGTGTTGAATGTCGTCTGCTGAACCGAGCTCCGCCGATTGTGTTAGCGATTTACGTGCTTTTACGCCATTGACTAACACTAGCCCCTAGGGATTAACATTTTCGTCATTTCAAGTTCGGTGCTGGTGTTAGCGTTGCCGTGCGAGACACATGTTCACGTCCATAATACTAGTAGATGCACGTTTTACGTGCAAAGTCTATGCTAATGCAGTGGTAGCCCACGTAACGTACACGAACACTCTCGACATGGCTTCATAAATCTGATCCTGGGAGCAAAATTAAGATAGTTGTATTTTGGGGAGTGGATAAAAATTGTGGCATTTTAATATTTCTTCCCCACTATGTCCTTAAAACTAAGCAATTTTGGCTACATCTTTTAATATTTGACTGTAATCACGCGCAATTACTTTTTTCGTCGCGCAATTCCCGCGGAGCTCGCGGTGCTGTGATTCCAACACCTAGCGCTGGTGATCGATTATTTTGATCGGTATCGCCTCGTTAATCTGACCGTCGGTGTTGGAGCTCGATTTAACGCTGTTATTCGGGGGCTAGCACTAGCACTAGCACTAGCACCGAACTTGAAATCACCCAATGTCCCAATCCAACAAATTTTTGATGAAGATACTTTTCCATTCATTCATTTTTTTCTATGCATTAAGTTTCTTGATTGTGGAATATCTTGTCTAAAATGATTTTTGCTTCTCACTTGACTTATCACATCACTTCATTTCTGGTCCGATGAAAAAGAAAAAGCAAAAGACAAGACAAGACCCCCCCCCCAAAAAAAAAAAAAAAAAAAAAAAAAAAATCAACCGAATTCGTACAGGTATATCCCTAAATAAAACTTAACTCGCATGCAGCCTAATGGATTGTAAATATTTCACCTGAAGATAAAAATGTGTACGTAATGATAAACAGCGTGTGAGTAAAAGTATTTAATGAAAACCATATTTACAGCGACGTTGATGTAAAGACCATACCAAAAGGAAAACTAACCATGCTACCAACCAAAATGCTGAGCCGGCAGAAAACGGTGCCAATATCACATGATTTTGGCGTATATAGGATTGCGAAGTTTCAGGGACAAAACATTACCCTCTCGTCATTGATATTCCTACCACAGCGCATCATTTCCTCAATGCAGGAAATAATGCGACACCACAGGAAGAGGGAGGCTTAACCCTGCCCAATATATTCCCAAAGGAAATACAAAATACAAAGTGATAATAATATTCATCAAAACAGCTGTCAAACAATCAAACAGTACAAATCATTAAGTATTGTACAGTATGTGTAGAGATAATAATGCAGCGAAAAAAAATGCCCACTTTTCAATCGTAACAAAAGCAAACATATAAATATGGTGATGGAAAAGAGTGATTCACCGAAAAGCAAGGCATCTTATAATAGGCCGTAGGTCATTCAAAAAAAATGAAACAAAACAAAACAAAAACACCACCGTCGCACCATGACCAATATGGCGTAGGGCCTATACACAGCATTTATATTCCGTTGGAACATTTGATCATTGATACTTAGGTACTAAAATCATATCATTTACACCGTTGAAGCATTTGATCATTGATACATAGATACTAAAAGCATATCATTTACAGTACTTGTTTTAAAGATATTGTTATTATCGGGAAAGGTAAGCCCCCTATGTACATATATTATCATTGTCATTTGTTTATCATTTGGATTTATACAGTAACGATGATTAACAGATGATGACAAAATATTGTTCTAACGTGCTTTTTTTTTTCCGGCGTATCCGAATCATCTAAAGAAAAATAGTAGAAAAACTATTATAAGAAAATAATTTGACTTGGATATTCATTTGGCCATATAAGTGATATTTAGGGAATTATTTATCAATACAAGTCAACTTGTATGTGCATTGCATAGTCCCCTTGATGGTGTGTATTGATCTGACGTGCTTTTTTTTTCCGGCGTATCCAAACAATTTAAAGAAAAATAATAGAAAACACAAGCCAACTTGTATTTGCATTGCATATAAAGTCCCCTTGATTTTGCGTGCAAATTTCGTTGACTCAGCAAATTTCAGAATGGAATCAAAGTCCATTGACTATTAGCACCGATAATCACAGTCACGGTTATCGAACTTTCAAGCATGATGGCACATATAATGATTACTTTTAGAAACATGAAAACACGCACAGTTGAATATCACCCACCTCTTTTGGAATGACAAGACTAATTATTAGACAAAAACAAAGTATGAGGTTTCCATGCAATCACGAAATTTCCGTTTAACCATCACATTGCCAGATTTACAATTACTCTGGCATTTTAATACCCGCTATATGATATGGCATGCACTGAGTGAAAAGCTTCAAATTCTAAACATATACGTTTTGACACCATCATAACACAAATTATCTTATGTTATAAAACGTATGATAGGTTTATCATAAATCGAGCTTAGCTTACCTTGCGGATAATAATGATTTCAGCCTGTCTTTTATCAAAATACGATACATTGTATATTCCCAATAGATCCATTGAAACACGCTGCTGCAATATCAGGAAAATATCGGAAATTTCACCTAAGATATACGAGTTCGACATATGTTAGCAACGGAGTTATAGGCGAGGGTGCAGTATGAATTGCTCACAGTAACTGCCAAAACTATTCAGAACCATCAAGAAATACAATTTTAAAGTATCCAAAGTGAGTTCATTGTCAATGTGTGGAATTACCCTTTCATGTTTTTGTCATCATATCTTTACAGCCCATTTTGTCCAGGACGGAACAGTACTACATGTATTGCATAAAACGAGAGACAAAATCACACGGCACAAGACTAGTGTTTGAATTTTGTTCTTTCTTTCGCAATATAAAACTTGAAACAAACAAACCGACTAAAAACGTCTTCATTCTAAAGCTATATCTTTAACATAGACACAATATCACAATCCAACAAATTTTTGATGAGGATACTTTTCCGTTCATTCATCTTATTTTTCTGCATTAGGTTTCTTGACTGTGGAATATCTTGTCTAAAATGATTTTCGCTCCTCACTTGACTTATCACATCACTTCATTTCAGGTCCGATCAAAAAGAAAAAGCAAAAGACAAAACAAAACAAAAAATAGACCATCAACCGAATTCGTACAGGTACATCCCTAAACAAAACTAAACTCGCATGCAGCCTAATAAATTGTAAACATATCACCTCGTTAAAACACGTATGTTACGTGAACAAAAATAGAGCAAGTACATTCACGACCATGCAACGTGAAGATGAAATAATGTGTACGTAATAATAAGCAGCGTGTGAGAAAATGTATAATGATAACCACATTACAGCTACATTGATGTAAAGACCATACCAAAAGGAAAACTAACCATGCTACCAACCAAAATGCTGAGTCGGCAGAAAACGGTGCCAATATCACGTGATTTTGGCCTAGGATTGTGAAGTTTCAGGGACAAAAGATTACCCTCTCGTCCATGATATTCCTACCAAAGCGCATTATTTCCTCAATCGAGGAAATAATGCGACACGACAGGAAGAGGGAGGCTACACCCTGCCCAATATACAAGGATTGTGCCAAGAGATTAAACAAACATTGGTTATTGGTAATGTAACAATTTGATATAGGTGTCGGTAATGCGAACAATTTCTTTGATCAAATTAATTTTAAATCAATTTCATTTTACATAATTTCGTTTATTTCATTTCCAAAAGTTAATTAATGTAGTCCATGGATACGCGTATTTGTAATTAGTCAAAAACAAAAATTAAAGCATTGCATCTGGACTCACTGTTTAATTCCGAGAACGTTACCCATCGGCGCAGACGATCGGCTTCCCGCCATCAAACCAGACGAGCTGATGAAGCTTCTAGGATCGGACGTGAAACCGTTCTCTGAATTAGACAGTGAGTCCAGATGTAGCGATTAAATTCTTCTGTATCCAAGTGAATGTTACCTGGATGAATCAGAACTCACATCAGTTTATAATACATGTACGTGCAATTAGATGGAAATATTCATCATTTCGCATCGCCGAGTATAATGACCCGCTTCCATTCATCTCCAATGTCTCATTAACGGACCAACACCACACACACACACACACACACGCACACACACACACACACACACACACACAGTTCTGGCGTTCAGAAGTTCGCTATAACGAGTCCACCCCCGGAGGAAGCCTGTTGTAGCCGGGCCACCTAAGACACCATTCTGTTACAGGTACACCACACTTTTCCCATCTCAAAGAAAAAGGTGCCATATAGGCCTACCACGTATTTTACTCGACGCTTTGTCCTAGGACTCTGATCTTTGACAAGACGGCATCCCAGTCTAAATAACCTCCCTCCAAGTGGCGAGAAGAGCCGGATTTCATGGTGAAAGCCTCCCGACCATGCAACACCCGATGGTTGTCCATTATGAGAATGTCACCTGTAGGGGTCAAGAGAGAATGCAATACTAGAGACCGAGAGGGAGAGAGGTGCACTTAAAAGGCAGATATTATATACAGATAGACAGATGATTATGTATAGTGAGTAGATGAAGAAAGATTATGATTAGAGAGCTTTAGATTTTCGTCGACTTGGACGTTTAGAAAAAAAATTCTGCGCATGTGCAAATTTCCGTATAAAAATCGACCTCGCATCGTCTGAGTTTGCACGGTCGGTTCTGGACGCTGTTTCTGGGCTGTTTTGCGTCCGCTCGAATTCACACCGCAGAGAGCTACTTGATGCACTGATCATATGGGGGTGCCATTTTACTTTTTATAGACTGCGTCCTCGCGTAATTTAAAGCTACTTTGCAACACAACGCAGGGAGAGAGGAGAACGGTCAAAGCAGTCGTCGTCTTTGAACGTCCGCGTTGCATATGATTTATTCAAACCATTATCATCCTTACACTGTAATAACCATTTCAATATAATTCTTTATCACGGCTCGCGTAATGTCATCAACACCATCTTTCCACAGCATGAGGAGTATGACAAGGTCTCTTCTGCTGTATCATAAGTTTCCTTTGTTCATACATCAGTGAGAAGCACAGAGACCAGTCTGATGTCCCTGGGCGCTATTTCACTAACACCGAGACTACATCGAGCGAAAAAAAAAAAATGAGCCCATGGGACAGATTCAGATCAAATCTAGCTGAGATGGAGTCATCAACATTCAAGATGTATTCCAGAACGCGGCAAAGATATTGTTCCCATCTGGCTTATTGAAACAATTACGAATACACGAGGACTATTTGATCTCAAAACTGTCCGTGAGATCAATCGCAATTGAATTTAGGATTGATTTTGTGACTAAGTGTAACAGACCCGAGGAGACCAATGTGTGAGTATATAAACTTGGAATGCGTGTGGCACAAAATACACTTACCACCTCTCATCCTATACCGGAAGACATTGACGCGGTCGTACAAAAGGTCCGCAAAGGCAGCCAGAGCCTCGTACGTCGCGACGACGTTGTCCACGCCCATGCGGAGCATTGCACTCCGCCCGTGGTCACTGAATATGATCTTGTCGACATCGCCCTTGTCATTTAGTCTTTGTCCAAATCGTGAAAAAAAAGAGGTCATTACAGATTGAGGATCGAGGGTCATCTTGTTTCTATCATCTTTTTCAACGTTGACAAGAATAATCCTCTTTGTGCCACATTTATTCCTGTCCACAGATTTATTTGTGAAATTTGTGCACATTTGACTCGGCATAGAAAAGGTTAAATATAACTGCAAGAGTCATTACATTGATTCGTAATTGGTGTATTCGTATACTTTTTTGTTACATTGCCCTAGTGATAATGCCTTATAGGCTTTGTTTCCCAACATAACACAAAAAGATATTGGTGAAAATCATTTTGTCATGTCCTTTCAGAGTATCAAAGGTCTTAATTGATTTATGTACACAAGATTATTGATATTAAAACGGAAAACTACTTGTTGATTCTTGAAGATTTAATCTCCCTGTTTGTCTCCCTTTTGATTCTTTGCCAATAGTTAGATCTTCAAAATATACAAAAATCGTTTGCCATAGAGTATATGACTTGGCAACCATGGCAAGCACGTATACATGCGATGTTTAGAGTAATGGTAATACTATTCACGAAATTGTCCTTTAAAATCAACAACAAATAAAACAACGATGGCAACAACAAAAACAACGACAACACTAACAACGGCAACGGCAACAACAACAACGACAAAACTTAGATATGCAGGCCTATACCTTATGGTTCGGACTCGTGAATGCTGGAAAAAGTCGCCCACAGCGTCGTGCCCAACATCGTGGTACTCGAGCACTTCTGTAGTGAGGATGTCGAACAGTTTTGGAGCGCGCTGCCGGAGGTCGTTGGCGATCTTGAACCCGTCAACGAGCGTGTTCTCACCTCCTTCACCGTCCGCCTGAGCAATGCAATGCAACATCTGGATCTACGGACACAAGACGTTGCTAATGTCAGTTAAAATCCCCCAAAGCTTAGACACAGCTATGCAATCTCGTGAAAAGAATTCCGAAAACCTAGAAGTAGCTTATTATCATTATTATTATCATTATTATCATTATTATTATTATTTATTATTAGTATCATTATTATTGTATTATCTTCACAAGATATCTCTTGGAGATCAATATCGCGTCAAGTTTTATCCTGGAACCTTAGACTTGTAGTCCTTTTCTCAGGATTCGCGCCGTCCCCAGCAATGCTGCTTTTTGGAGCGTTTGCATTTGATCGGGCACACTCACATCGTCCAAGTGCCGTCGCAGCTGCTTTGGCGTTGTTCGGAGTGCTCCAACGACAACAGGGAATTTTTATTATTATTATCATTATTATTATGATCATTATTATTATTATTATTATTATTATTATTAATATTATTCTTGTTATTATTATTACTATTATTATTATTACTATCATTATCATTCATATTATTATTCTTATTATTATTATCATTATTATTATTGTTATTATTATTACTATTATCATTATTATTATCATTATCATTATATTATTATTATTATTATTATTATTATCATTATTATTATTGTTATTATTATTACTATTATTATTATTATTATTATCATTATATTATTATTCTTATTATTATTATCATTATTATTATATCATTATTATTTATATCATTATTATTATATTATCAATTTATGCAGGACATGCAGCCGACACAGATGCAGAGCTTCGTGTAGTTTTGAGACATTGTGCAACATTTTACAAATTTCAAAATAACTTTGCTACGTCTTAAACAGCGGGATCATTAAAATATCAACAAAAACATCAAGAGGCTTGTTGAATATGAAATATTGTGCTTTTTGAAATCCGAGCTAATGGGGGATGAATATTTTGATCATTCTTAGTGTTAAATTCATGAATGCAACAATTCAGAATATACTGAGTATAAGATATTTCACTAAGTGAAAAAAGATTGATATCAAGAGCAAACAAGATTTAGAAATTAAAGGGGATGACATCATCTTAGTGATCTGTACATAACTTGATCTCATCATTACCGCCGACAACCAGCATGGACTAAAAAAAACCCCCCCCAAAAAAAAAAAAAACAAACAAAACAAAACAAAGAGAGACGTGAGACAGCAAGTATTTTGGCAGGATAATTGTGATTTGTATTTTGATTTTACCCATTTTTCGCACATTGTTTCACAGTACATTATGGACAGTAGCGATAGACGACATGACCCTGTATGTGTTAGCATTACGCGACCTTCAGTGACCATCATGACTGTGTCCACTTCAGGGGGGCATTTCATGAAGCAGTTTGGTCGGATATTTTTCTGACAAACCGTTACAAGCTACTGAAATCCTTGCAACTGATTGGCTGAGAGCAAGTTTGTCCGACAACTTCGTCGGACGAAATGCTTCATGAAATGCTTCATGAAATGCCCCCCAGTAATTACCATTTCTGTGACCCACAATTTGTCATGTTTTGAGATTTGCCGCTCCCCATCATTAATGTTTATTTAAATGCAGTGGAGTCTGAAAAGACACTGTATCCAAATAAAAACAAAATGAGGGAAACATTTGTTGTGTTTTTTTTTTGTCAGTGACAATGTGCGATTACCAATATAAGACTAATATAATAATAATCACAATTTTCGAAACATCTGAATGTACTAATCAAGATGCAGATAATCATGGCTGCAGTGATGATGGGATCAAAGAAAGGCATTCGTTCATGTTTGTAGTAGGTCCGTGGTGATACTAATCAAAATATAGAGTACGTGCAGGGAGGTGGACCACCTCCCTGGTATGGACATTCATTCCAAAAAAAAAAAAACAGAATCGAATAACGCTCCGACTGAAATCTCATAACCCCCCCCCCCCGCTCCTTTATCACACTTCTATTTTCCGTTTTGTATGAAGGAGGGGGGCTTAGAGTTTGCCTCATGGGCTGCGTTTATCAACTTTCCCCTGTTTAAACGGCTTTCGATAGCCCTTTCGAAAGCCCTTTCGAAAGCCCTTTCCATAGCCCTTTCGAGAGCCCTTTCCAAAGCCCTGACTGCCTGTACTATTAATGTGCCGCTTGTTTTCTATAAAGAAAGGACGGCGAAAAGCAATTACCTTCATAAAGACATATCTTCCTTTGAGAGTGACGAGTCATGATACAATGCCACATGAATCAATTGTCTTCCTATCTGTGAGGCAGCTCCAGTTTACATACTTCAAATATTTCTGAGTGGCGGCATGAGACTTTGGCTTCGTTTATCAACTTTCCCCTGTTTAAATGGCTTTCGATAGCCCTTTCCAAAGCCCTTTAGAAACGGCTTTCAAAATAGTTGCGTTAGAATGGTTTATCAACACGATTTTTTAACTGGCCTGCCACTGCACAGCTGCATTGCGCTATTCGACCCGAGAAGTACAAGACTACAAAGCCGTTTCAAAACAGCTTTGCGTTTATCAACTTCCAAAAGGCTTTTACAAACAGGTTTCTGAAAACCTGTTTAGGAAACCTGTTTGGATAGCCACAAATTTGGGGCTTTCGAAAAGGCTTTTCCTGAAGGGCTTTCAAAACAGCTTTGCGTTTATCAACTCGTAAAAATTCATTGAAAGCTGTTTGGATAACCTGTTTCTGCCGAGAAAGGAGAGTTGATAAACGCACCCATGGATGCACTCATTCCTTCTTATAGATAAAAATGCCGTTGCTGACACTCACATCGTGTGTGTCGTTGAAATACGTCAGGTCTGTATGTATGCTCAGGGAGCCAGATGTGTATGCTGCGTTACTCGGGTCCACCTTTGCCTCCACCTGGAACGTCTCCCTGTAATATGTGCATATTGAGAAAGAAAACACATTTTTAATGCAAATGGCAGAATACATAAGCCAGTTCGGGGTTCCAGTCTGCGCATGAGCAGAAAAGGGTCATTTTTACTGGAGACGAGTTGGTTTTCATATTCACTGAGATAAGCATCTGTGATATTATAGTTATTCATGTAATCCCTATAGATGGTACTTGCCATACATCCACCTGACAGCGAGTCTGGTATTTGGTAGTGTTAAGAAAAGTTTGTTAATGCACTTAATACTGGGTTTTTCAAAAAACATTTTCCACTTTTGATCATTTATAGCTCAAAAAATATTCATCCGATAAAACTGTCATTGATATAAATAATAGCTGAATAGTGTACAATTTGGTTGGAGGTAATTTGAATGTGAAAGCATAAATCAGTTTCATTAAATCTAAGGTTGATTTCGAAGTAAGGTTTCAGATTTTGGTCCATTTTTAACCCTCTGTACAAAAATTGAACCTTGCACAGGAACCAATGATGTGTATGTGAGTGTGTGCTGACAACCACCTGCTGACCAGGCGTCAGTCTCGTGCTCCAAGGCACATGAATGCTTAATCAATAATTCATGTGGATTGCCCTGGGCACTGCTAGTCTGAATTCATGCACGGTATAGGGTAAACTGCATGCACATGGAAAAAGGAAGCTCACGTTTCCATGTGCTTGCAAACACCACATTCCATTCCAGCTGGCAATCATTTTCAATTTTTGCTTCACATATCACTAAATCTGGGATATAAATAAGCATAAATGATCTCAAGTTCCTCATTTTAATACAACTGTCTGTAGACTAATTAAATAGTCTGACAAATTTTTCGCTTTTTGATAAAAAGAAATCATTTTTGGTTAAGAGTTCAGCAGCATATATCATAGGGGCGATATGTTTCACAGTAGATTTATTTAAGGCTCCATTTACACAAGTGTATACTCTAATTGATTTTCTTTGCTTCCTATCACCATATTTACGATAGAACAGAGGGTATTCATTGTAATTTCGTTTTTCAGAAGTAGGGAGAGCACTGTCGAGACCCAACAACAGTATCGGCAGGCGTTTGACTTTACACAGATACTGCCAGAGGCTGAATAAAGACTAGTTGTGATAGTGGAATTTCTCATGAATAAATAATGAAGCATTCAAACCCTAACCATTGTTTTGGACCATTGTCAGGGTGTTAACCACACACTCCCATACACACCCATATCAAGTGACAGTGTAGAGCAAAATCTGGATAACTGTGAAATTAATCATGGATTTCATGAAACTGATTTATGTTTTCATATTCAAACCACCTTCAACCAAATTGTACACTATTCAGCTATTACTCATATCAATACAGTGTTATCTAATATATAGTTTCGATGAATTATTAAGTTAAAAGTGGGAAATGTTTTTTGAAACACCTAATACAAAACAATGAAACGAATGCTCCCCTGAGTGTTGATTGACGAACCAATCTGGTCACCTGGTCGATGCAGAGGTCCATTCTTTGTTTGAATACGAATTCCATGAATTGCTATCTGGGGCACGCTGAAAAACCATGTCGCTTTGAATCGAGTGAAGTGTCTAGCCAACTGAAAAAAGATAAAAGGTCATTAAATTATATACCCATGGGCACATGAGCTATCATGCGCGTGGTACTTTTCTTCCCCTGTGGACTAATGGATCATTCCGGCATAGTGAAATCTGCAATAAACATAGATTCGACCACTTTCCCTCCCCCCAAATCAATGCTAGTTTTGATAGGGATAATTAGTCCTAATTAATCCTTACAAAGTCATCAGACATGTGTCATGCCACTGTCAGTCCATGGACCTAATACACACATGGACGAGTAACGAATGTCTTTCTTTGATCCCATCATCACCGCCGCCACCTGATTATGTGCATCTTAACGAGTACTTTCAGGTCCTTGGATAATAACGATTGTGTAATCGTGCGTCATCCTTGACAATGAACCATTTCCCTCAGCGTAGTCTTATTTTGCTGAGGTGCCTTTTCAGACTCAACTGCCTTTGAATAAATAACGATGAAAGGGAGCAGCAAACCCGAAAACATGACAGTTTTCCTGTCACAAAATTGAAAATTACTGAAGTGGACACTAAGTCTTGTGGACAAGCATGTAACATGGCTTTAATAATGATGGGACATACATGTCATCTACGGTTATTGTCCATGTTTACTCTGGAACAATGTGCGAAAACTATGAAAATTAGATTACAAATCACTTCCTACCTGCCAAAATAACTGCTTTCTCTTTTAAAGTACGCGCATTTCGCAAATGAAATTACTTGAGCGACAATTTCCTAATTACACTACAACTGCACATGCATTTTTCTTGATTTAAGATGCGCATGTACTTTTTAGAGTTCTCAAATCGTCGTCTTGATTTTATCCAGGCTGGCTGTCGGCGGTGATGATAAGATCAAAGCAGGAAAGCATGCTTAACATGCTTTTGTGCTACTTTTGACAGAAACAGGTGCATGAATTGATTAACGAGCGATGAACGTCCATGTATAGTAGGTCCATGGTCAGTCTAAAGACAATTCTGGACCATGCAGAAAGTACTTAATTTTTAAAAGTGGACAAACTATTAACGAGGACAACAAAGTGTTATGAGAATCGGACAATAAATGAAGAAGTCATGAAATATTGAAAAAAAAACAATTTTGTTTTTGCAAGTCAATTTTCGGACAGTTGATATTGATTATACAAATGAGTGTGCTGATGTTATAACCTTATAATTTTCATTGATCCTGTAGGCCTACACAGCAGTAAGAAAAAGCAAATAGGAAAATTAGATTTCATTAATTGTTCGCTTATGAAGAATTGACCTCTGATCCTCTCTAGACCATCATTTCAAACTGCTTTTGACATCGAATGCTTACAGGCTGAAGCTGTAGATATTGCATAATACGAATTATATTCAGGTTTAATGTAATGTCTATTAGACGGAAATATCAAACCTATATATTTCTATCACATAAATTCTCTGAAAAGATTCATGAATGTGAATCGTGGCACCCAGGTGAGAGACGCACTGAGGGAGAGCGAGAGAAAAGTGGATACCCGAGCAAACCAGACCGGTTCTGTAATGTATTCAGATTTTATGCAGGCATTGTTCACAAAGGTTACCCTTAGCAACCACAAATCTTGCAGAAGGCTATAGCCCCGCCTCCCAAAAATTCCATACACGTGAATTTCTACCTATTATGAAGTCAGTGGGAGCAAGTCAATTTAAATTCTTCGTTACAAGGCCGGAGGAAAAAAAAAACAATCCTGAATTTAAGTATACATGCATAGAACCGGTTTATTCCGCTTTAAGCTGACATTGGATTTGTTTACAGGAAGAAATGTATTCCATACGCGACACAAATCCAGAAAGGTTCATCAAAATCTCACATTAACAGGTATCCTATTTTAAACCGCCAAGGTCAAAACGCAAAACCGCGAACGTCAAAAGGCAAAACCGCATTGTTCAAGTGCAAACATACTTGTAGGCCCCAATTCTATAAAACTCTTTGTCTTAAATTGTCTGTGCGCAACTGACTGACAATTGCCTCACATCGACGTAAGCAAGCACCGAATTAATCAGTGTTAGAAGCAGTCATGATAAAAATACGTTTACAGCATCTAGTCATAATATCCCACCTGTTACAATAATTGAATATAATTGAGAAAATCCTAAGTTTATCATTGCATTAGATTATAAGTCAATTATGAGGCACTACGGATCTGTCTGATGATCCTGGACGCACTGTTTTTCTTCAGTGTTTAAAAAAAATCATCTTAAAAAAACTCAACGCATTGTTTCATCCGAATAACAACTAACTATAGCTCACTAATTCACTTCCATAATACACATTACAAATCATAACCATACCTTGTCTCCTGTACAATTATGTTCGCAATAAATTGCCAGATAGTGTAATTTTCTTTCCAATGATTATAATATAGCTCCAAACTGTAAATATCCCTTTTCTTCTCTCCCAACTTCTCTTTCTTCAGATAACCCCTTTGATTATCTCCTCGTATTCGTTTCTGTCTAGTTATTTTCCCTTCAGGCTATCCTCGTTGGTATAACTACATTTCATGTATTCGAGGTTTAAAGGGATCGCATAGTTTTGGCTGAAACCTAACTTCAGGTTTCAAACGTATGTTGGTGAGATAATGAGAAATCTCTTATGAAATGTGAAAGCACATGTAATTCCCAAAGGAATTCGACGTTTATTTGATTTTAAAAAAAATAGTTTTGAAATGGCTGAGAAATCTATAAAAACAGAGCATTCCCAATAAAAGGTGGGCCCTACCTTTTATAAAGTTTTGTTTTCCTTTGTCTTTGTATGTCTCAGCCATTCCAAAACCGATTTTCATTAAAAAAAAAACCACTTTGAATTCCTCTTAGAATTGTATACTCTGTACTATTTCAAAAGTGGTCTCTTGGCATCTCGCAAAAGGTTAAAAGCCCAATCCTCATCTCCATCAATACTATACGATCCCTTTAAGTTTTTAATGTGTGTGTTGTGTGTTGTGTGTTGTGTGTGTGGGTGTGTTTTACCTGGAGTATAATAATAGGATTATATATACTTTAGAGTGCTTTGTTTCTTCAGTGCTAAAAAAAGAAAAGAGAAAGAGAGAGTTACAAGGTGAGGCCGTTATTCCAGTCAAGCAAACTGTTTATTGACAACGGTGTCCTCCACCTATGTCTTTAATTGAGTTAAAAATGTTATCGTTTACACGTATAATTACATTCATTACTTTACAGTACCCTTTCAGTACTCTTGTTTACATGTTGAGAACGTTGTTTTTGATTTGTCATAATCATTTCATTTGAACAGATGGTGAATAACAAACAAACTGAAAGTATAGTTTATCAAGATTTTCAAGACTTTGTTAAAGATTTCAAAGAATCTAAAGTTTCGCTGAGCAGTGTTATTGATTGTAACTATAAAATGCGCAAAATGGTATTTTAGGAATGATGTTTAAACGAAAACGTTATAGCCCATGGTTTTTGATGATGTTTAATCTTTTGTTTGCTAAAACTCTTTCACCCATACTCCGACGTCATTATTTCTCAATTAGCAAACACAATATGTGAAACATGAACGTTTTCTTTTCAGAGGTTTGTTTCAACATAGGGAATGGAATGGAAAATAAATGTGTGCATGGCCGGTCAATGGCAGATTAACTTACCAAATTTGCATATTTATATACTGATTATACTGATTTCAAAAACGTGAATACGTTTATTACATCAAACTTGAACGTGCGTTTCTCATGCAAAATTCGATGAATTAACCTCTGTACCACATCACAGGTTGATTCTTACTTGTTTTTGATTATACTCAAGTTATATATGCATGAAGCGGAATTGCTCTTTTCACAGAATTGACCCGCTGATTATTATAAGGGCGTAGTTGCAAGGGGTCAGGTAGCCACATCTCTCCGCCAAACGATGAATCTGCCGGACCTTTTGCGGGACGTTTTCGATGATGGCGATTCCAAGTCCTTTCACTTCGCGCAGGAGTGCGAAGAGGGCACGGTCGTCGCTCAGGAGGTCGTCGAAGTCGAAGATTTGAATTCGGTCCCGACACGTGGCCGCGTCCCACAACTGAGGTGGCATGTCGGCAACGGGGTCGGGGTCCGACTCGGAGAAAACATTGCAGCGAAGCCAGGTAGCTGGGTAGTGGCTTATATGGCCATCCTTCCATTGTATCGTCATCTGGAAATCAGTGTTAACAAAGGCAGACTGGTTTAAGTCTATAGGGCTTTTTACACTTGTGTTTCTTAACCCCGGACTTTCTCTGACCCAGGACTATCGTTAGTCCCGTACCAATTTTTTTCAGCTTTTTACACTCGCCAATTAGTCCCGTACTATCTCTTGTCCGGGGCTAAGGAGAAAACTGACCTTTTTACACTCGTATTTCTTAGCCCCGGACTTTCCAAACCATATGAATATTCATAATTACGCTGTGTACTGTACACGTACACGCACGCACCGGCAGCACTTGATTACCTCGTTTCTGATTGGTCAGTGAGGGTCGGACTTCGTCTCCGTCGCTTAGCCCAGGATTATTTTTTCGTTCTGTTTACACTCACTTGCTTGGCACCGCAATTGCGGTGCTAACCCCTGCTATTTTGCAGGGCCAGATAGTACCGTACTATCGGTGGGGCTAGCCCACTTTGGCAAAAACGAGTGTAAACAGAAAGTGGGCTAAGGATAGTCCCGTACCAACGGTGGGGCTAAGCCCCCCCCCCCCCCCCCCCTTAGCCCCACCGTTGGTCCGGGGCTAAGCAAAAATTTGCAAGTGTAAAAAGCCCTAAAATGAGAATTGTTCGTTGTGAAAAATACAACATCCTCGACTTGTTATACTTATACTATTATAGATTAATACGACTTTCCCTATTACCTACGGAGGAGTTAAGTCAGTGGTCTTTCATTATGCAAAAAAAAGAAAAGAAGAGAACATGGAATAGACATTGGCACGATAACCGCTGCAAAGCATAAGCTAACACATGATTTGCTAATGATTAAGAAATAAGACCAGAACACTCTCGTTTCAATTTGATCGCTTAAAGTGTTAAATTGCATCGAAACGATGAAAACAGTATTGCGTAATCATAATACCTCCCCGTCTCCGAGTCGCTTACCGCGTATTGAATTACCACTTCGCGAAGTTGCAGTACTTTTTATGAACTTGAATGGCAACATTTTAGATTTGAATACAGATTCAACTGATCAAAAAAGAAGGCCAAAACCCTCAAAATTGAATGATCGCACTGTCAAGTTGACTGACCAACTTACGAAATCTCAATTATATACACCAAGCAGACGCCCTGGTACACTTTTTTAAGGTCGTATAGATTTTGAATCCCCCGAAACACAGAGTATGGTTAAAGTATAATGGAAATAGGCACTAAAGACACCGACACCACCAAGTGTATACAGATATAATGGAAAGAATTCAGTTTGTATACTCACGGTACATTTCTTACATAATTTGTTTTGTAGTAACTGTCTTGTAACTGTAGTGTTATTATTAGAATGAGTGCAAAGCGATTAGAGGCTGTAATGTATAACATGCGCAAAATAAGAAGGTATTAATCATTATAATAATAATAACAATAATGATAACATTATTATTATTGTCATTATTATTATCATTATTATTATTATTATTATTATTATTATCATTATTATTATTATATAGTAGTAGTAGTACTATTATCATTTTTACCCAAATTAATCTAAGTGCATATATATATATATATATATATATATATCGTACTGGGTAAAACTTGGTCCCTTACCCAAAACGGCTGCCCGTGGATCTGGCATAAACTTGTTCTTTTTCGCCCCATGACAATTAGTATCGGTTCTTCTCAAGGTTGTGTCCTGTCCCCCATCCCTTTTTTATACTTTACACTTATGACTGCATAAAGCTGATTACGGGAACACGAGCATTCTGAAATACGCTGATGACACGGTTATAATTGGACTGATGAGGAAACAAAATATCTAAGAGCACTGGACTCCTCTATGCAGTGGTGCCGATTGCAACTATCTCAAACTCAATGACCACTTGTCATTTATAAGTCAGTAGTTGAAATTGTTCCAAAATATAGATATCTCGGTGTCATGATCGGTCAGAGCAAACAAGTACTGACAAAAGGCCACGCAAGGCTTCATTTGCATTGAGGAAGCTAAAATCCTTATTTTCATGTAAAAAAACAAACCCAGAAAACATTCTTCTTCCCCGCCCGCTTCCTTGGCTGTTGTCGAGAGTCCCACTCTATATGGTTGCCTCTCCTGATATTGCAATCTAAGGAAGAGTGACCAAATGAAAATTAAAAGATTATTGAGGCGTGCAAGGAAAATAGTTGGATCAAATTCCAGCCATAAATGAAAAGTGCACTGTCTGCATTCTTAGGAAAGTTGAGAGTATTACGAGGGACCCCCTACACCCCCTGGATTAATGTTTTTGTTGGCTGAGATCTGGCAAACGACTGCCCCTGCAAAATGCAGGACAAACCGATATACGAATTCTTTCATTCCATTTGCAATTAAAGCTTTTAATGATAGCCATTAATTGGAATTTAGAGAGCCGGAGTAAAACTACACTGAAGATACCATCACCATTGCTTTCATCTTCATCGTTATTACTAATTATCTCCACAACAACATTATCACCATCTTCATTATCAGCTTCACCGTCATAATCATTTTCATCTTCATAGTCATTATCACAGTAATAACCATCACTTTATTTTGGGATCTCATAGTTTTGTGACAGTTTTATGACTTGTGGTATAATAGTTGTTGTTTAATATATGTTATCAGTAATAACCATTACTTCATTTTGGGATCTCACAGTTTTGTGACAGTTTGACATATGTTATAGTAGTTGTTGATGTTTAATAATGTTATCTATGAGCTGTCATCATGCTCCCTCCTCCTCCTGTTATTTTTTTTTTTATTTCCTCTTCTCTTTGTAAAACTTCCCCGTTATGATGAATAGTGATATCTTTAATCCGGTAAACTGGTTATGATGATTACATTTATCATTATATCCAATATAGTGATTATGTGCAATATCTATGGAATTCAGGAGGATTTTTATTGATGATGCAATTACTAATGTTATTTACGCATGGTGCTGGCATTTGCATTTTGGAGTCTGTTTTGTTTTGTGCTTTCGGTTTATCTCGGGCTAATGGAAGGTAGGGGCTGGGACTGGGAACGGTTATGTATCGGGGAACAGGGACAGATTTCTGGAGTTTTTAACATTATGCCAATTGAGTCAGTTTTATGTCACGCTTCTATACGATTACTCTTCCAGTTTGAATTATTTGTATATATGTTCAGTTATTCATTATGTCCTTTTTCGTGTTTCCGACATTTTAAGCACCATCATTCAATCGTTGTTTAAATATGTAATAATCCCGCAATGAATTTCTTGGGTTTTTAAATTTTTATTGGATGATTAAAATTGAAGTGACTTGATTGAATTTGCTGTATCTCATTTGTAAAACATATTCAATGCAGAAATGTCTATTAAATTTACTTGAGTTCAAAATATGGAATTCAAAATATAGAATTACATTTATATCAGCAAAATTACCAAATACAAAATAGTAACTATATGTATTAAAAAACCCACCCATTTCCCACTTTTGATCCGTAATACATACACTGTAGTTTGAAAATTATAATTTAAGTTGATCGAGAGGGAACTTTACACAGTGAGCCAATGATGCGTATGTGAGTGTGTACTTACAATGGCCCTGAACAATCGACTTGCAATTTGTATGAATGCCTACGAATCTTTTAAGAGCTCTGCTGACTAGGACCCCGTTTACAGTGCGAGGCTCGGCCGCGGCTCGGCCCAGCCCCGCACTGTAAACGGGGTCTAGGCTACCGGTCTCTTGCTTCAAGGCACAAGAATGCTTTGATAATTCATGATGCTAGTCTAAATTCCTGGTAGAGGCCCTGTCACACCTTTCCGGGCAAGCTAAGCGGGTTTGTGGCATGTAGGGATTTTCCAGCACGCAGGATAATTTCTTCGGGCAGACAGGAATCTGTGCTAGTTTTACGTGCGTTTTACCCGCTGGACGCGTGCTACTCACGTTCTACTAACGTTCTAGTTGCGGACAACATGCGAGCACTGCGAAGTACCTGCCTTACAATTGCTTGTTCCCTGCGTGGGAGTTGCTTGCGATGTGCGGCCGTTATGAGCCTCCTACTAGTGTTTTGCGTGGACCTATGCGGGCAATCCTAGCGAGTCACCCGGAATAGTGTTTGACCATGCTCAGGGCCTGCTCACACCTTTGCGGGCATGCCTTGCCTGTGACTCGTGAGGGACAATTTTGCTATACCCGGCGGTCCCCGCAGATGACACTCACCCGACAGTTCCTAGCAGGTCTCTCGCCTGTAGTTGCCATGAGGTGCGCACGCAAGTCCGATTTTCTCGCAGCCAAGTTTGAGCAAGGATGGAGCGAGCTATACGAGCAAATTACGTGCATGCCGAGGGTCAGCTACTGCCTTTCTGCTGGTTAGTTGAGCTGAGTCTGCTGCGGCCAAGATATTGGCATTCTGTACGGCCTCTGCCATGTTACATTTCTTCAGAGGGATTCCATTCACCGAGTTGTTACACTGCATCTCAGGATGAATGAAGACTAGCTGTGATAGTGGAATTTCCCATGAATTTGTAATAGAGCATTCAAACCCTGGCCATTGTTCAGGACCATTGTCTGGGTGTTAACCACACACTCCCATACACAACAATATTGACCTCTGTGCAAAACTTGTACAGAGAGTTGAAATAGAGTAAAATCTGAACCCTAACTTAAAAATAAATCG
Source organism: Diadema antillarum (assembly GCF_040938485.1). NCBI lineage: Eukaryota > Metazoa > Echinodermata > Echinoidea > Diadematoida > Diadematidae > Diadema > Diadema antillarum. The sequence continues at coordinate 1,125,905 of NW_027271305.1, read as the reverse complement.
TGAATTCAATGAAACTGATTTATGCTTTCATTTTTAAATGACGTTCAACATACTTGTACACTATTTAGCTATTGGGCATATTAATGTCAGCGTTATCTGATGTTGATGTATAGCTTTTGAACTACATGTATTAAGGATCAAAAGTGGAAAATGTAATTGTAACACCTAGTCCTAGTATATTATATCTAGTCACCATTGTAGTTTATTGTAGGCATAGTACTCACCTCTCTGTTCACAGCACTACCGTAGCTCTATACCCCTTGTTCTCGATAAAGGTTTTTGCAAATTATTCCTACATTTGGGCCCAGCGGGAAAGAGGGTGGGCATGGTATCCGTTTAAAATGATTGAGATCATTTCACCCTAGTGATGCTACACCTGCCATTTTCGGTGAAATTTGTTAATGGAGTTTTCAAGAAGACCCTAAAAATGGAAACAAAAAATCTCACACCACACGACGCAAGTTATCTTACATGACGAACGTCGTATGATGAATGATCAATCTCAATAGTTCACTTTGTTAGCTCATAAACTGAATAAGGGGAAATGTATATTGATTGGTCAATAATGTCATAATCATATTGTTTTCGGAAATTATGACGTGTCATGAAATTTGAATGTTGAAATTTAAAGTCTACTAAATTTTATACAAATCTATAAATTTACACGTTTTTTGCAACTTCTACGATTCTGACCTTCGCTGATTTCACTCCCTTGATCTATTCCAACCAATTTCCAATTAAGACAGAGGGTGGAATTCCACTTTAAATCTGGACTTGTTATAAAGAAGGATTCTTGAGACAGTAAGGTAGCAGAGCTAACACGATAACTTACTGATTTGCCATCTTCACTTCGCGTCACCGTCTCTACTCCACACCTCGCCAAGAGCCCCTGCAGATTAAAGGGACTGTACAGTACTGGTTGAGGTAGGGATTCATGTTTTGAACATTCCTAAGTGAGATAATGGAAAGCCTTTTATGAAATATGAAAGAGCATGTAATTTTAAGAAGGATTCAACGTTTATTTGATGAAAATTGGTTTTCAAATGGCTGAGATATCCAAAAAAGTGCTAATAATAAAAGGCGACATGCCCCAACTTTATTAGTATCTCTTTGTTTCACCTTGTTTTTGGATATCTCAGCCATTTCAAAACCGATTTTCATCGAATAAACTTTTGATACCCCTTAGAACTGCATTCCCCCCTACATCTCATAGAGTGGTTTCTAAATATCTCGCAAAATGTTAAAAGCTAAATCTACACCTCGACCAGAACTGTACACACCCTTTAACCGTTCGAGACTTGGAAGACTTGTTGAAGCACTCGTTACATCGACAGTTATCTCTCAGCCAACTGTAGGGAAAAGAGTTTTTCGCTGCACCCCCGCTAACCTCTATGTCACCATCACTCTGCCTACCCCGTGCCCATTGTACTTCAACCCGGTCACCAACATCAGACCATTTGATATTGGCAAGCTTGAATTCAGAATATTCCTCCCATCGTGGATGCAGAAGCCTTTCGGAGGCGAAAGTGGTGTCCAGGACTGACATCTCCTCCTCGGTCAAGAAGGGGACGTCGGATGACATAAGGGAACTCTGAGAAGCCGAAACGAGCGAAGCCGACACGTGATGTCCAATAAAGTTTGGAACATTGAGTACCCTCGTTTTGCATTTCTGCGGCTGACTGTCGCAGCTCGTAGCGGACGGAGCCCAGGAAAAAGACAAGTAACGACTGTTCTGTCTTCGAATGTTCAATGCAGACGAAAAACGAGAGAACTTGAGAGCAGGTATGTTACATAGTGATCCCTCCAATCCTCGAGGTGCCCAAAATGCGGCCATGTTGCTGAAGATGTTTGGCTGGTGTGGAAGCTGACGCAAAAGACAATTGAAAAGTATACCTCAGTGTACAGTGTGCGTCTGTTGACAATTTGAGACAGGAAGAGACTATCTCGCTGAAGACGCAATGGCGGGTGTCAGTGGTGCCCTGCGTAGTGCGCGCGTACTGTACTGGTGGTACTTGCAAGGAGGTTCGAGAAATGGAGTCACAGCAGTTTTATTCGCTTTGATCCCATGCTCGAAGCCGCCACTCAAAAAATATTTGAAGTATGTGTCAAACTGGATCTGCCGCTCAGATGCGAAGACAATTGACTCGTGTCTCATTGCATAATCACCAGCCACTTTCCAAGGAAGATGATATATTATGTCTTTGTGATGGCATTCACACATTCACTGATGTTTTTTGTGAGTTATTTTCTTCAGCGCATATAGTTTTAGATTTCTCGAATCTCCGTCTTGTTCTTCTCCCGGCTTGCTGGCGGTGACGATCATGGGATCAAAGCAGTGAAGACTGCTATAAATGTCTTTGTGGCGTTTTTGAGATGTACGGGTGCATGAATTAAATAACGATTCGATGAATGTCATGGTTTGAAGGGGATGATTTTATTATCATTATTATTTTTATTTTTATTATTATTATTTTTTTTTTTTGGGGGGGGGGGGAGTTGTTTTGTTTGTTTTGCTGCGTCTGTATGTTTTCGTTTTGGGTTTTGTTTTCTTTTTTAATGTGTGTGTGGCGGGGGGGGGGGAGGGGGTAGAGATGGGCTCGCAAAAGAAAGATGGAAAAAAGGGGAAGGTACACTCAGCGATACCTGTTATTTACGCAGAATTTCTTTATTACAGTGGAAATTCGTCTTGACCCTACTTTATATGAATTGATTATTATGATTAATGATGTATCATACAATTTTATGACAGGCATAAGCGAAAATGATTACAACGGCATAATATCTTCTATAAGACTATGGCGCAAAAATATGAATACGAAGAATGGATTAAAGGACAAGTTCACCTTCATGTGCGATTGAGATAATGCAAGACTATCATGACTATCGTGCAGATGAAAATAATTAAAAACAGTAAAATATATCGGCCTTATCAGGGGCAGATTCAGGAATTCCGTAAAGAAGGGGAGCCTTTACAAAATTAAAGGGGGCGCACGCACCCCTCCCCATTTTTCTCTTGTTATTTCTTTTGTTTTAACTAAGAATAAAGGGGAGGTGAGGCGCACGCGCCCGGTGCGCTCTCCTCTGGATCTGCCACTGCCTTATAACCTGTTGATTGAAAATATCATTCATGCCAGGTGCAGTTTTGAAATAATATATGTGCATTGTAGTAATAGTAGGGGGCCTATACAGGCAGAAAATGAGGCCATTGTAGAATGAAGTGAGGCAAGAATAGAATGAGGTTCGATCTTATTTTGTTCTTAAATCAGGACGGGTTTTACCTGATATTCGAAAATTTGGGAAAAGCGAATGATATAGTAGTGTTAACGCTGTTATTCTTCCCTAAACAACGTGAGTTCTATTATAATGAGATTAAAAAACGAGGCTACAGCAGAGCAATGTAAGGCAACCAGTAGAGTGAGGTTTGGTCGTATTGGTAGATTTACAGGTACAATTTTATTTCTCTCATAAATATTTCGTAATAGAGTGACAGAATTCACCCATAGCAGCATTAACGCATGTATTATGATGTGATCTGAGCATGTAGAATTAGAATATCTTAGTGTTAATTGTATTCCCATGTGTTTGTGTTGAGGATTAAAAAAACAGGCGGCAGTAGGCCTAGAGTAAGGTTTGGTCATAATGGTGTATGTGAGATTTCGAACAGACTAAGTATTTCTGGCAATAGAGAAACAAACTAAGCGCCTGCTGCCTCAAATCTTGCGTTGTCATGTGATTTGAATGAAAATGACAAATATGGTCATTTTTTCTCTTGTGCATAGTGTGTAGATTAAAAACGAGGCGACAGTACCGTATGCCCCCCCCCCCCCAAAAAAAAAAAAGAAATACAACGGGAGCTCCGCAATGATATCTTTAAAAATAGTGAATCAATCTAAATACATTCAGGGTATGAAACTGTAACTCATAGCCCACATCCTACAGAAAATCTCATTCGATTTGCTTCACTGGTCAAAGAGAAATGAGGAATTTTGTAGAGGATGTCAGGAATCTCTTCCCTCCAAGTTTTGTCTATTGTATTCCCACACAAGAGTATTGAAGTGCTAAACTTGGAAGAATCAGACTCATGACATGCTTTACAACTATCCACATTTCTCTGTGACCGCTTAACCAAATTGAATGCAGTTTTCTGCAAAATAGAGCTAAGATGTTTTATTTTAAGACCTTGAAGTAGCATTTAGACAGTTTAATCATATCGGGTGTTGTCAGTGCGAAAATCTGATTGTAATTTTTTTTTGGGACGTACTTTAGAGTGATGTGAGGCGACAGTAAACTGGGGTTTGGCCATTGGTCGATTTATAGATGAAATTTATTTCCAACATAAATTTCTGGTAGTAGAGTGACAAACTAAACATCTGCAGCTTGAAAACATGCGTTTTGATGGAATCCTGAGTGTGACAATAAAAATATCTTAGCATCAAATGCAGCTTCCAGCAAGATTCTCTTTTCATTTTTATTTTCTTTTTCTCTCTCAGTAAATGAAAAGGATTACTAGTGTTTATTCCGAATTCATTATACATGTAGATACCAAACCCCTTCTGGGTGTGGTGAGGTAATCGCCATTTGCATTTTTACGTTTATGAGCATATTACCAGATTTATCATTAAGTCATGGCAGAAATGTTTAACATTCCATTTGTAGGCTGTCATGATACATCTTTCTTATTACTTTCCCTCAGAATTTTGGACGCTCTTCGGAGCGCCATATGCAGGGGTATAGATTTGTCTCCCCAAACTATCTGATTTTCACGCTGTTTTTTTTTCTTCCCTTTTTTCGTATTAAATAATTGTTCCACAACAGTGTTGGCATACCAAATCATTGATGTACTATACAGCAAGACTCCTTTACTTTCAAATTCCCACTAAAACAAAAAGAAGAATTAAGAGTGTTTATTCAGCAATCATTATAGGCTTTGATTGTGGCGAGGCAATCGCAATTTGCGTTTGACCCTAAAATTATCATCAAGTCATTCCACTCATGATGCAGGTTTCTTATTATTTCCTCTCTTCGGAGCGCCAGAGGTATAAACTTGTTGCCCTGAATTATCTGATTTTATAGTCAGGTCGTCACACTAACAATATCTCGGAAACAGAAATATATTGTGTATCATTCAAAATACATTCAAATACGTGTGTCTTATTTCACGTTACCGCTACGGCGCATATACGATATGATAGGAATCAATTTCCCCTGGAATATGATTACATAATGATGCCCATGTTATATGCTATATCAATCATGATGCAGGGACTCGAATTCCGACAAATATAACATACTGTAGTAATGGGAACATATATCATTGTACATGGTAAACTTATATGTAATACAATGTACACAGTCAAACCTGCATTAGCGGTCACCTGTTTATAGCTGCCAACTGCCATATACGAACACTGAGAAATCCCCCTAGAGAAAAGCCATGGCTACCGATCTAACGCGGCCAACGGCCACCAATAATTCAACAAAGATAACAGTTTCTGAATTTTGTTGACAGTGCACGATCTTCTTTTTGTTTAGTCGAAATAAGTGTAGATTTTGTTCAAAGGGAATTGTAGAAACTATCCAGTTCAAAATTTGAGGGGCTAGATGAAATTCATCCTAAACTTTTGGAAATAACCTTGGCAGGTAGCCTCATGCACCTGTAGCGCATATCTTTAAGCAATCACTTGAAACAGGATCATTATTTACTTGCTAAAATTGTTCTTGTATATATGTAATTAAAAACAAATTACTGGAATTGCGTAGGCCGTTTCAAGGAAGTTGAATTGAAACATTATGTTGAGCTGTGTGTGTGTGTGTGTGTGTGTGTGTGTGCTTGTTTGTTGTTGTTGTTGTTGTTTTTTATTTCCATCTTGATAAAAGTGAATACACAAGTTCCATGTATACATTGCACATAGACATAATATTATCTATTCAGTATGAAGAAACGGGGGACTGCCCGTTCAGCCATATCTGCAAAATAGGACTGTTCTTCCACATCAGGGTCCCATATCTACAATACCAGAATACATTGTATACACAAAGCAGGGAGAGGAAAAAATAATGAAAATCATTTACAGGACTGCTAGTGATAGTCAACAATAATCAGAGATAAGTAAAGAACAGCAGAGCAAAAAGAAAAAGAAAAGAAGAAGGGGGACGAAAAAAAAAAACATTTAATCAGACAATGCGTTGTTGACCTTCGTCACTATCCTCTTACCATAACCACTGAAGTGTACCTCCATTTATTGCCAATACTCGGCAACTTTAGCTTTTGTGATCGACATTGTAAAACGCTTTCCGTAGGTCGACGAATATTGCCCCCGTGTATTCACCTTCATCCATGGTGAAAAGCAGTCACAGTGGAATGATTTTTCCCTGAATCCAGATTGCACTGACATTGTTCACGTTTCCAGTCAAAATAGGGTTTCACCCACCACTAATTGCAACAGTACGAATTCCACTGCAGTGCAACTTGTTATGGGCTCCTAAACACCACACTAAAAGTCCCAAGAAATCCAATGGGGTAAAGTGGCTAAATTTGCATAATATGCAAATTAGCTCCCATAATGATAAAAATACAGTGTTTCCATGAAAACTATGCTTCTAGGTTTCAGATTGGAAAACCGAAAGTGTTTTAACGTATGTTTACAATGTCAGCTAGTGCGATGCAAACATTTCCATGGACATGATCTGGGCCTCATTTGCATAATATGCAAATTAGCTCCCCATAATGATAAAAATACAGTGTTTCCATGAAAACTATGCTTCTAGGTTTCAGATTGAAACACCGAAAGTGTTGAAACTTATGTTTTCAATGTAAGTTAGTGCGATGCAAACATTTCCATGTACATATTCTGGGCCTCATTTGCATAATATGCAAATTAGCTCCAATAATGATTAAAATACAGTGTTTCCATGAAAACTATGCTTCTAGGTTTCAGATTGGAACACCGAAAGTGTTGAAACATATGTTTGCAATGTCACTTAGTGCGATGCAAACAATTCCATAAACATAATCTGGGCCTCATTTGCATAATATGCAAAGGGTACCGAGCCAACGGAATATTCAAATGCACCAAAGTGCCCGATATGAGCATATCAAGAGTGTTCAAATGTGACATGTCAGTTTCTCTTCACCAAAAACAAACTTTTCAGCATTAGAAACCTAGCATGAATAATTTTAAGCGAATAATAATTTGTTATCAGAAAGATAATGATAGCTTATCCACTAATTACGGAGAATCAAATAACATAAACAACTGTCAACATCTATAACTTGTCCAATTTTGTAATTAATGAACTCTATTTGGAGAGGTGCTTATTCGAATCTGGATGATTCAGCTCTTGCACCCTTGAGGGTTTTGAGATATTGAAGATAGCACAGTCAAAGGAAACTCTGTGGGTAGTGACCAAAGTTACCCCTATCGATCATATCCCCACGGCCATTTGCAAAACATGCATCAACCAACGCGATTTCCGTTGTTCTAAGCGTACAAGATTTTTTTTTAAAGTCGTTTGGCCGTCTAGCAAAGACTATTTCCATGAAAGTATATCTTTAAAAAGTGGTGCACATGAGTCAAAGCGACTCGGAGGGAGGTACCCGAATTTATCCCTATACCCTCACAGCCCGGTACAAAACACAGTATATACACATGAATACACCCTCTCTAACGTCCTTTTCGTTTCATTTCCATTAAATTTCAGTGGAAGTTATAGAAGAATTATTGTTCTACAATATCTCAAGGGCAATTCCGCAGTTAGTAACGTTACATTTGAACAAATTTAGATATTTGTTTTTACTACTAAATTACAATTTATTCATTTCAAGCCAAAATTATGTCAAAAACATGTTCATCATTCCCAGGTTTATGATACAGAAAAGAATGAATACAATCCAAGAAATAATAGCATTGCTATGGCAACTTAAAGGGCTGGTTAGTAACGTTACGAAAAAAGGACATGACAAAAAAAATCAATGTCTTCTAACAAAAAGTGTGCAAAAATTCAAGTTACTTCAAACAAAGTTTTGCATTAATTTCAATTATTACAAATGTTCACACAATGTTTTTTAGCAGTTCGACCAATAATTTCTTAGCTAGACCCCCAAAAGCATGGTTAGTAACGTTACGGTTAGTAACGTTACATTTGTCCGGAGAAATTCCGCAGGTCATTTCACCCTTTTGTAATTGACAAAATGTCACATGACTTCTGGAGTATTTAAATGTATTTATCTTTTACCCTTTAGCAAAACTTTGAGGAAAAAATTTCAAAGGAACCCACTGTAATTTGCATTTAAGTGAATTTCAGCATCCCCAGTCCCACATGTACATTTTAAATGATGGTTTTAGATCTCGCGAAATCAATCAATACGAAAGATAAAATCTACTGAATTTGAAAGACCTTAATAATTGGTGAACATCCGTGGCATTAGTTGATACCTAGATTAAAGAGTAATATAAATAGGCACATTTCTTTCATCCATGTCATGTCCACCTAACTGCGGAATTGCCCATAAGATGAAAAGGTGAAATCCTAAAGGCAATGAAAAACATGTTCCATGGGTACATGCCTCTGAAAAGTTCTTCCGCCTGTCTAGCACATACTCTTTTATTTTCGTAAAATGCAATTCAGGTAATACAGGAGACGTTGCTTTACAATATCTATATTGTCAAAAAGTTGGACATTCAAACGCAAGCCCTTGGGAAGTGCCCAAATCACCCATACCTTGACCTTCGTAGTCCCAAAACAGGTTAACAAAACATGCATTATATGCCAAAGCAAATTCAGTTGTACATGCACGTAGAAAGTCGTTTTGCCGGGTTGTAAATAAAAACACTTTACTTTTCATGATTTTTGAATGGTAGAGACACTGCTTTACAATATTCATATAGTCAAAGGGGTGCACACTCAAAGGCCACCGAGTGGGATGTGTTCAAATCATCCAACCCCCAGGGCAATATAGGAAACATGCATACTCATTTAGCACGAATATGTTCCAATTTTCCAACGGTTGTACAGCAAGTGCCCTATTGTTTTCAAGAAATGCAATATAATTAAAAGAAGAAAAAATTGCTCTACCTTAACTTTATTGTCAAAAGGGTGAACATTTCAAAGCAATCCCTTGGGAAGTGTTCAAAATTACACCTCCTCTCAAGCCCCGTAATTACAACACACGGATACTATGAACGCAAATACTGACGTTCTTTGGTACATGGTTTTAGAAGTAGTTCCGGCAATACAGCTACACACTTTTATATCGATGAATGTCGTGGAAATGATAGAAGAAGCATTGCTTCACAATATCTATTCAGTGAGAGGATGCACATTAAATTCCAATCCTGTGGGATGTGCCCCAAAGTACCCCACCCTCACGGCAATATAGAAAACATCGAATATCATTAACGCGAATATACTATATGTTCCAAACGTACATGTTTCAAACTTCGATCATGCCATGCAGCATGGGCACTTTTGTTTTCAAAAATACATTGCAGTTAATAGAGGAGACATCCCTTAACGATATCCATATTCTCAAAAGGGTGAACATTAAAGGACAATCCCTTGGGAATGGTCCAAAATTACACCTACGCTCACGCACCCTTAAGACAAAACACAGATATTAGCAACGCAAACACCGTTGTTCTAGCGTGGATGGTTTTAAAAGTAGTCCCGGCAATACAGCGAATACACTATTTATCAATGAAAAGTCATGGAAATGATAGAAGAGGCTGAACCTTACCAGATCTATACAGTGAAGAGGATGCACATTAAATGGTAACCCTGTGGGATGTGCCAAAAATATTCAACCCTCACGGCAACTTAGAAAACATATAATATCATAAAACGCGAATATATATTTTCCAAACGTACATGTTTTCAAAATTCCATCGTGCTGAATAGCAAAGGCACCTTTGTTTCCAAGAAATGCAACTAATTAATGGAGGAGACATTGCTCTACAATAACTATATTGTCAAAAGGGTGAACATTCAAAAGTAATCCCTTGGGAAGTGTCCAAATTCACATCTACGCTCACGCCGCCTTATTACAAAACACAGATATTAGCAACGCAAATACCGTTGTTCTAGCATGAATGGTTGTAAAAGTAGTTCCGGCAATATATCAAATACAATTTTCATCGATGACAAGTTATGAAAATGATAGAAGAAACTTGAATTTACAAGATCTATACACTTAAGAGGGTGCGCATCAAACGGCAACCCTGTGGGATGTGCCAAAAATACTCCACCCTCACGGCAATATAGAAAACATATAATATCATATAACGCGAATATATATATATGTTCCAAACGTACATGTTCTCGAAATTCCATCGTGCCGTATAGCAAAGGCACTTTTGTTTCCCAAAAAAATGCAACTAATTAGTAGAGGAAACATTGCTCTACAATAACTACATTGTCAAAAAGGTGGACATCCAAAGGTAATCCCTGGGGAGGTGTCTAAATTTACACCTACGCTCACGCCCTTTATGACAATATACGGATATCAGCAACGCAAATGCAGTTGTTCTAGCGTGAATGGTTTTAAATGTAGGTCCAGCAATACAGCAAATACACTCTTATATAAATGAAAAGTCATGAATATGATAGAAGAAGATTTGCTTTACAAGATCTACACAATAAAAAGGGTGCTTATTGAAGGGCGACCCTGTGGCGTGTGCCCCCGAAATGCCCTTTATCCTCTTGGCAATATGGAAAACATAATATCATATAACGCGAATATATATGTTCCAAAAGTACATACTGTCAAAATTCGATCGTGCCTTACAGCAAGGGTATTTTTGTTTTTAAGAAATGCAATGTAATCAATACAGGAGACATTGCTTTACAATACTTATATAGTTAAAAGTGATGCACATTTAAAGCGGCCCCTTGGGAGGCGCCCAAAGTTACCCCCTCAACCCCGCGTCCCCATATGCAAAACGTGCATTATGCCAACGTGAGTACTGTTGTTATGAATTTACTCTTACAGTTACCGCTAATTTGCATTTTATGTAAATTATTTTTGTACGACCAATTCGAAAAGGCATCTATCGTGTTCATTGACCTACAAAATATAAGTTTATACATTTAAATCTTTAAAATTGGATAACGGGAAGCTGAGATCTGTCAATTTCCTCTCATTTCAGGTGCTAATTTGCATATTATGCAAATTTTACTATTTTGCCCCGCTGGATTTTTTGGGACTTTTAGTATGGTGTTCAGGAGGCCTCAACGACTTGCTCTGCAGTAAAATTCCTACTGTTGCAATTAGTGGTGGGTTACCCCCTAAAAATCGCTAGATTGACTGGACTAATACAACTATAGATACATGTGTCCATATCATCATAAGACATTATTTCTCTACTCATAATACCTACTTCAATTTTCCCAAACTGATGTTCATCTATCAGATTAATGGTGACATTTGCAAACTGTTCATTAAATTCAGAGGCCTTTACAATACATGCATCATCACAAGAGTAACAATGAGACGATATGCGCCATTATTTCGGCAGAAAAAGAAAAAGAACTTTCCAGGACTGATTACTTTCAGAACATTCAGATAATATTTATTGACATTCAGACCGACTTCTCCTATCCGGACATGTCGGGACCGGCGCAAATCCGGAAAAGGGACTTGGCAGGACATGGGGAGACTCAACGCAGCTGCCGAAGAACTGTCTCCTGTATACCATGACCTTCTGTCGATGCTCTTGCGGTGATTTGGGGGTAGTGAATGTCTGAATGCATGGTTTTGAGATGAAAATTGAATATAAAATGTATGTTTATTGTGTTCAGAATACTCATAATTCATGTGAGTTTGTATAGGTATTTGACTTGAGTTTGAAATCCCTCTTTCCCCCTTAACTATTAGACTGGAAAATAAGATCACGCCGAGACCGCATCCAGATAATAGAGAGATCCTGATAAAGGGAGGCCGGATACGAGAGGTCCTACTGTAACACTGTTCACACACTTCCACAACTGTTCATTATTTTGTATGATTGCTTTCTTCTTAACTTTGTCTCTTTCGCTCATCAATTCAAAACAAATGATTCATTTAAGTGAGGAGAGTATTTCTTACGCATGCGCTTTGTCTTTATAGGCATGTGCTTGTTGATAACTAGTACCTTTCTCCCACATTTCTAAACAGCGTCATCCAACCCCGGCAAGTTTCAATTTCATTCCAGTCTTGTTCCACGAGATCTTTGAGAAGTGTATCTCAGTCAATATCCTTCAATTGAATTTCTAAAGGCTACATAATTGTGTTAATGGGTGGATGAACTATTTGTGTGTAAGTGTGTTATCTTATTGATAACAACCAAGGACAGATACCTTCTCGATAACAACAATAACAACAAAAGTAGACACTAAAACGATCGCAAGTCGTTCAATTATTCTTTATTCTCAATTCTTTTTACATTTCATTTGATTTTTTTGTAGTATACCAACTCTTCGTAGTAACCACATAATACATGGTAAATTATGACGTTTTATTTTATCAAATTATGACAAAATTCAGCAAAGTTATGATGCCATAAGGCTTATACAACTGTACTTGAACCTCTTCACTCGATTCACTGGAATTCTTCAAAATTCATGACATTTTCAGGGCCTGCAATGCCGATGGCCAACCGGTCTCAAACCGAAGTGAAATCGGCACAACGCTTGCCTGGGTTGTGGTCTTTCTTAGCGGAGGAAGAGCAACCCACTGATAGACCAGGAGCTGGCTGCTGGTCAATTTACCCCATCAAGCCCAAAAGGTTTGACCCCTCAAAGTTACTGGGGCCACCCCCCTCATTACAAAACTGGGCGTCAGCCTGATACCTGAGGGCGGGGTCGTCCCCCAGGGACCCCCCCAAAATGGCCCCCGGCGGGTGTAATTTACCCCATGGAGCCCATGGACCAAACCTGGTCTAAAAGAATGGCCTAGGGGTGTACATAATAAAAATATAAAAACTGACAAAATATCTGGTCGGGAAAGGAGTTGCCAGACCGTCCCCCCCTGGGCCCCCCCTGGCGGGTGTAATTTACCCCACGCAGCCCATGCACCAAACTTGGTCCAATGAAAGTACTATGGGTGTACATAATGAAAATATAAAAACTGACACGATATCTGGTTGGGAAAGGGGTTGCCAGATCCCCCCCCCCCCCACCACCGCCCATTACGCCCCTTCGTGGGTTTAATTTAGCCAACAGCACCCATGGATCAAATTTTGCTGGGGGAAAGTAGGCCCCACTATAGGTGTGCAAAAAATAAAGATAAAAGCTGACAAAATATCTCACAAAGAGTAATCAAACATATCCCCTACACCTTTGCTACCCCCCCCCCCCCCCATTTTTTAGTGTGAAGGGCCTATACGGTTTGGAGAGGTATGAATGAGCGTGTCATAAAAAGTAATGAATGGAACTTCTTGAATTAAGATGAAGTTATGACAACAGAAGCATTGTGTGTGTACATATATCCACATGCCCCATCCCACTCCCTCCCCCAAAAGAATGGAGTTATCGATATCTACACTAGAAACATACTCAGACAGTGCAGACCTTTGCCAAGCAGCTCATTTCCACCCATCTACACATGCTAAAAACTGCCAAATTTCCCATATAAAGCCTTTTGCTTTTAAATGCCATCAACTTCCAGCTGAGCACATGCCTGAGCACATGCCTTTACCTTTAGTGCGCATGTATGCAAACCTCAAATTCATGCAGCTTGAACTCCCAATTCCATTGATCTCATCTGCCGTAAGATATAAATCATCAAAATTTCATAAAGATTCCCGGATCACTACCAAAATTTATATTTATCATCTGTTTTTAAAATGTAATTGTGTTATTATCATCTTTTCATACAAGTTTCATCCAAATGTGTTCTCAACCTTTCAAGTTGTTTTGCATACAAACAATAATGCAGACAATACTATATATAAGTAACATAAAACCTCAAGTGGCAGAAATAATCACAACTGTATCCAACATCCTACAGTTCAACTGTGTTACCATGCATGTGGAGCAAGCTCATGTACAACAGTACAAGAAACTGTATACCTGTGATAAAAAATTGTACATGCAGTGGGTGCATAGGCCATAGTGTGGTTAATTGCATGCATATATTTGTATGTTGTATACATTTTACTTGTTGCATGCAATTATACATTTCGAAGATTGGCAACACGTGTATCATCAGTCTGCAAACAATAAAAAGGCGGTGTTTTCCTGACCTTGGTAAGTGAACTGGGCTTTCCTATTGTAGGTACTATACTGGTAGGCCCCTATGACAGTAGTACATGTATTTCATCACTGGATGACAATTGGTGTCAGTAACAGAGCAAACAAAGAAAGGTCAAGAGTCTAGATCTTGGACTAGATCTACACACTTTTCAATTTCTCTATCTAATAGACAACTTTGACTTAAGTTGACTCACGTCGACAGACAAGTGACATGAGCTGGATTGCATACTGGTAGAAAAGATTCGTTGGGCTCTCCTAAGGTCTGCTGCAAAGTCAGGAAAATTATCGGATATTTCACGCAAGGTACATGAGTTCGACTTAATAGCAACGGATTTATAGGCAAGGGTGTAGTATGCTCACAGTAAATAACTGCCAAAACTATTCAGAACGATCAAAATACCACTTTCCATTATTCAATGTGAGTTCGTCGTTATAGTGTGGATTTACTTTTTTATTGTATTAATAAATTTACATCGCATTTTGTCCAGGACAGAACAGTATGCATTAATATTGCATAAGAACAATAGACAGAATCACATGACACAGGTATTTGATTTTTTTCTTTCTTTCGCAATTTAAAACGAGGCCAGCAAACAAATAGACAAACCGACTAAAAACGTCGTGTATTCTCATGCTATCTTTAACATAGACAAAATGCCCCAATCCAACAGATTTTTGATGAGAATTTTCCATTTTCATTTTTTACTGCATAAAATTTCTTGACCTTGGGAAATCTTGTCTTGCATGATTTTGCTCCTCACTGCACTTTTATCATCACTTTATCTTATGACCGATCCAAAAAAAGAAAAGAAAAAGAAAGCAAATACAAACGAATAAACCATCAACCGAATTCGAACAGCACATCACTGAACAAAGGTAAGCTCGCATGCAGCTTGACAAACTGTAGACATAGCATTACGTCGTGACAGGTATATCCGACATGAACAAAAGTAGAGTACATTCATGATCATGTGAAGATAAGACAGTGTACTTTGTGATAGGGAG
Source organism: Diadema antillarum (assembly GCF_040938485.1). Taxonomy (NCBI): domain Eukaryota; kingdom Metazoa; phylum Echinodermata; class Echinoidea; order Diadematoida; family Diadematidae; genus Diadema; species Diadema antillarum. The sequence continues at coordinate 1,110,671 of NW_027271305.1, read as the reverse complement.
TGAGTTATGATATAACTATATCATAACCACGTGATAAAGATAATGCTATAACGACCATACTACGAGGAAAATGAACCATGGTGACAATGCTGACTTGGCAGAAAACGATGCTCATTATATCTTGACGCTGGACTACAAATCTTCTTAAGTGTCAGGGGCAATAACATCACCCTCACTTATGATATTCCTATCAGAGCGCATCATTCATTGCTTTAGCCGACTGTCATTGCTGTTTGAAAGTGTGGCAGCATAAGTCAGTAGCCATTCCTGGGAGAGATTAATCAGGGAAACGTCGTGCATTCCCTAGCTGTCTTTAAGGTAGGCACAATATGTCCAGATCCAACAGATTTATCTTTTTTAATGAGAAGAATACTTTTTCCATTCATTAATTGATTTAACTGCATTAAGTTTCTTGACTATTGTAAAAATAAGGAAGATCTTGTTTTGTATGATTTTCGCTCCTTTAATATAACCCTTGACTTTTTATATCACTTCACTTAAGGTCCGATCGAAAGAAAAAAAAGCATAAAACAAATTCGTACAGGCAGGCCTTAAACTACATCCCTGAACAAAAATAAACTAGCATGCAGCCTAATAAACTGTAAATATATCACCTCGTCAAAACACGTATGCTATCCAGTACGGGAACAAAGGTGAGCGTGCAGATGTACACATCGACGACCATGTGACGATAAAATAATGTGTACGTAATGATAAGCAGCGTGTGAGTAAATGTATATAATGATGACCACATGATAGCGACAGTGATGTACAAACACCACAAGGACAGCTTAACCAAGCTGCCAAATAATGCTGAATCAGCAGAAAACGGTGCCAATATCACAGTGATTCTGGCCTAGGCAGCATTGTATCCTACCAAAGCACATCGTTGTTCTTCAATCTAGGAAATGTGACACGACAGGAGGAAGGAAGTTAAACCCTCCCCAACATACCCACAAACTCACAAAAATCAATCAAAATAACAACTTGGATTGTGCCAAGAGTTCAAACAAAAACATTGGTTCATAGTAATGCCGCAATTATAGGTATCGGTAAAACAAACATTTACTTTGATTTAATCTACATGTAATTTCATTTCATTTTGTGTAATTTCGTTTATGTCATGTCCAAACGTTTATAATGTAGTCCATGGATACGCGTATTTGTAATTTACTACTAAATTAATTAAGAAACAAGAATTAAAGCACTGCATCTGGACTCACTGTTTACTAGATCCGAGAACGTTACCCATAGGCGCAGACGCACGTCTTCCCGCCATCAAACCATACGAGTTGATGTAAAAAGCGTCCAGAATCGGACGTAAAACGTGAATCCAGATGCAGGTATATTATTCTTCTTTCTTAAGTGACTGCTACTTGGATGAATAAGAACTTTCATACATTAGTTTATTTACGTGCAATTACGTAAAGATGGGAATATCATTCACCATTTTGCGGGGTATATAACCCATATTCCATGAACTATTTCAATCGTAACTACTAAGTATGTTCCTATGCTTTGTGAATGTTGTTTGTTGATGTATGTACAGCGCTTTTATCAAGTCCTGTAAAAGCGCTCAATAAGAAATAGTTATTATTATTATTACTATTATCTATACTGTAATCCTGTAACGGGGGCACACATCCCCCCTCTCTCTCCATCTCTCTCCGTCTCTCTCTCACACACACAAACACACACACACACACACACACACACACGTGTGCGCGCACACAGTTCTGGGCGCCGTTTCATGAAAGTTGCAGCCCTGTCGGACAAGTCGTAAGTTTCTGACAATCACTATGGTAACAGTCAGACACCAGAGCTTCTCAGCCAATCAAAACCTAGGATTCAACTGAAGTTGTCAGAGACTGACAACTTGTCAGGGCTGACAACTTTCGTGAAACGGTGCCCAGAAGTTCGTTAAAATGAGTCCATCCCCGGCCAGAGCGAAGTCTGTTGTATCGGGGCCACCTTTAAGATACAAGTCCGTTATAGGTACAGCACACTTTTCCTCATCTCAAAGAAAAAGGTGCCATACCATGCGTTTTACTCGACGTTCTGTCCTAGGACTCTGATCTTTGACAAGACGGCATCCCAGTCCAAATAACCTCCCTCCAAGTGGCGAGAAGAGCCGGATTTCATGGTGAACGCCTCCCGACCATGCAACACACGATGGTTGTCCATTATGAGAATGTCACCTGTAGGGGATCAAGAGAGAGTGCAGTACAGAGAGAACGAGAGGGAGAGAGGGGCATTTAGAAGGCAGATAAATGATTATGTACAGATATATAACAGATACAAAATTATAGATACATATAACATATACATACTTAATGAAATAGAAGGAGATATATTAGGAGGGAGGAAGGCAAGGTAGGACATAGAGAAACTATCAGCACTAAAGCGTTTCAATTCATACATATTGTCTCCTGCTGTTATTCATCCATCCATCACTCATAACAGGGGCTACAGGTATTGTCAACGTAGGTACTTATTCAGTAAATGTCCAGTTTACTACAATGTATCACCTTTATTGCATTAATTAATCACTACAATGTACACTGTAATTACATTGAAGATGTATTCCAGAACGAGGCAAGGTGGGCGCAAGATACTGTTCCCAACTGGCTTCGTGAAACAGTTACGAATATCTAAAGACGGATGGGGGGGGGGGGGGGGGGGCGCACCCCTTTTTTGTTTCAAAAAAAGAAATTAAAAGAAAAATGGAGGGGGTGCGTGCGCCCATTTAATTTTGTAAAGGTGCCCCCCCCCCCCCCTTACGAAATTCCTGGATCCGCCCCTGTGATTCATCCCGAAACTATCCGTAAGATCAATCGCATTGCATTCAGGATTGATTTTAGAGCTAAGTGAAACAGTCCCCAGGGGTGACAGGACAGAAAATTTGCTCCTGCGACAATTGCTCAGGTCTCATTTTCTCCAAGGACTTACGAATATTGTTAAGGTTGTGATAGGGTATTGGGTTTAGTTTGATATGAGGATGAGGACTAGGGTTAGGGTTTTGTTTGAGGGTAGACTTTGTATGTTTGACTTAGTGTGCAGAAATTTCATGGGAGCAATTTTATTGTCGCTGGAGCAAATGTCATGCAACCTACTCAGGAGACAAATGTGTGTGTGTGTGTGTGTGTGTGTGTGTGTGTGTGTGTGTAGATGAAATATGCGCGCGCGCGCACATACTCACCATCTCTCATCCTGTACCGGAAGACATTGACGGGGTCATACAAAAGATCCGCAAAGCAAGCCAGAGCCTCGTAGGTTGCGACGACGTTGTCCACGCCCATGCGGAACAGTGCACTCCGCCCGTGGTCACTGAATATGATCTTGTCGACATCGCCCTTGCCATTAAGTCTTTGCCCAAACCGTGAAAAAAAGAGGTCATTACAGATTATCGGAAGGTATAGGATCATCTATTTTTTTTCTATCATCTTTTTCAACGTTGACAACTACATGTAATTGCAAGTGTCATTGATATCAATTGACAACATTACATTGTGACTATTGATAATGCCTTCTTTCCAACACAAACGCATAGAGATAGTGGTAAAAAATCATTAATTTTTTGTCAAGTCCTTCTAGTGTGCCAAAGGTCATAATTAATCTGTGTATAAACGAAAACAACCAATAATTATTATAACTGAAATCTACTTGCTTGTTCTTAATCACTTGATCACTCGTGTCTCCTTTAAGATTCATTGCCAATACTCAGGACCTCAAAACATACAATGATCTTTTCCTACAGGAATGAATAACAATAATATTGCATGATTATGACTTTGTAACCCACAGGCACATAAGCATGCGGCGCTTAGAGGAATGTTATTATACACGAAATAGTCCTTTAACCCTATTCTAACTGGGGGGAGGGGTCAAATTGAAACCCCCCCTCGACATTTCGCGCCACGATTCCGCAACGCGCAAAGATTTTGCCGCGTCGTTTCATGACTTTTTTCATTGAGTTATTTTGAGACCAAATTTGCGACGTCCGGGTACACCGTTCTGAAGTTACGCAATGCTTTGCATATGCATGTCAACCCGAAAACAGCTCAAATTCATGATTTCGTGTGCAAATCCAATGCAAATTGTGATTTTTTGTTTAATGGATAAAAATTAGATTATTTAAACTTTTGAACATAGAAATTAATCAGTTCTAATGTAAATAAGCTTGAAAAAGTGCCTGCAACAAATTTTGGCAAAAAACAATAGAAAACAAAAGGTCGAAAAAAACAATGAAATACGTAAGAAATTAACAAAACAATAAAAAACAAAAGAAACTGATTTTGATTGCGCTATTTTTTTACAATTTTACAAGAAAATTGCTTGATGTGTCTTGAGGAACTCTGAAACAAAAATTTAGCAATCCTTCATTCTTTTTGATGGAGTTATATAGGTGAAAATATGATTTCACGCGTAAATTTGCATAATTTATTTATGAAAGAATATAAAATCAACATTTTTCTATTGTATGACCATGTAATCTTGTAGTTGACATCCGGCTCTATGTTCAGGCACAATTTTGCGGCGATCGCGCGATCGGCGGCCGAGATCTGAAAGGGGGGGGGGGTCAAATTGACCCCCCCCCCCCCAGTAAAAACTTGGTCTCAAATAGCCCAGCTAAAATAGGGTTAAAAGTCAACAACAACAACAACAACAACAACAACTTATAGTTTATATAACCTTATAGTTATAACCTTTTATAAAATGGGTTGAAGAATGTAGCCAATTGGAAGCGCTGAAATGAGTCACGTGTGCGTGCATTAATTTCTCACTAACATGCACGGCCTGACGTCACAATGTTTACACTAGCAGTGCGCACTCAATCAGTTGTTACAAGTGCGTCGCGCGCTACTATACGCGCTGTCAATCCTGTAAACAACTTCTAGTTCGATCGGGCTGCCGGCCGGCCTTTCTTGTGCATGTGTGGCGTACGTATACTCTTATACGTACAGTACAATATATGTGCGGGATTTCCGAGTGCGACGTGCGTAAATGTTTGGGACGAACATCTTCGGACATCTTGATTCTTGTGCGAGTGCTACATGTAGCTGACTGGTATTGACCCACAAAGGTACGTGAAAAATGCTGTTAGTTTTCGACCCATTTTATAAAACAAATGATGCCCAGGATTATTTCGTGGCGTTAGAGGAGATGTAGCGCACTCGAGGGTATTTACAATTGTGAAACATGCACGAGGCGAATCCTGTGCATCATTTGTATAATAACCTTATAGTTCGAACTCGTGAATGTTGGTAATAGTCGCCCACAGCGTCGTGCCCAACATCGTGGTACTCGAGCACTTCTGTCGTGAGGATGTCGAACAGTTTTGGAGCGCGCTGCCGGATGTCGTTGGCGATCTTGAACCCGTCGACGAGCGTGTTCTCACCTCCTTCACCGTCCGCCTGAGCAATACAATGCAACATCTGGATCTGCGGAGACAAGACGTTGCTCATGTCTTAAACAGGGATGGTACAATTTTGGGGTGAGATGGGGCTTCAAGTTTCCAACGTTCTTCAATGATCATTTTTTTTTTTCAGATGAGAAAAATCTTAGATAATGAGAAACGTCAACCATACTAGCATGGTTGTTATGCACATAATTAGATAGTGAATCAGAGCATATAATTCGAAGAGGAATTCAAAATTAATTGGATAAAAACTGGTTATGAAATGGCTGAGATATAACAGCGATTCTAATAACAGGTGCATCAACCCATCTTCTATTGAGATCGCTTTGTTTTACTTTGATTCTAGATATCTCAGCCAGTTCAAAAACAATTTTCACCAAATATCATAAACCTTATATCAAACTCATATCAATGGCAGTATTATATTGTGATATATATTTTTTCGAACTATTCAAGATCAAAAGTGGGAAATGTTTTTGTAACACCAAAGTATGATACTAGCATGGTTGTTATGCACATAGTATAGACAGTGTTCAGGGTATCTGGAAGGCTCTTTAAATCACAAGTATGTAGCGCCACGTCGGAGAGAATTACAGAACCTTCAGGAAAGAGTGAAGGGACCAAATAAGCCACACACACACACACACACACACACACACAAAATGAAGTAGGGAGAGTGCCCAAAAGCAACTTGTTATAGTCAGTCCTGTGTTCCCTGTCGACTTTCTATATTTTGTGGAGATACGACCTGGGAGACATTGCTTGCGGAGGACCGATTTGCCTGTATTGGTGACCGATTCCATTCTCATGTCTACGGACATTGCTACATCGGAGCGGTGACGGACTGGATTCGTATAGCTGGATATTATTTACTGGATTATCATTCACATAATCACTGGACGCGGTCGTCACAACGTCTGGATTCTACAAGTATCGCTGTGGATTTATACTTTGGATTAGCGGAACCTGTGCCCATCGATTTACGTCAGAGGGATTATTCATCGGTGCATCGACGATCATTCATCTGTGCATCGAACATCATCTCTGGACATTTTCAGGTAGTTACATGGAACTTGTGACTATTATTCATCCATGACATATGTAAGTGATCACTGTATTATATTGTACTGCAATGAAAATCATTATTATGTCTGTATACCAGCAATATTATGCCTACTGTTAATTAAACCGCTTGAAAATTAATGCGTTGATAAATTTGTGCTATCATTCTACGTGTGATTTTGGTCGTAACAATATAAAGAAAATAAATATATCGTGTTCTGTTTTGATCCGCTTTAAAGATTATGGATTCCATAATTGCAAGTGGAGGCTCTTAGTGCATAGACTATCAATTTGCCTACAATATGGATTCAGAAACGGTGATTAAGAATATGATCGCATGTCAATTTTAACCTGTCTCAAAAACGGCAGGATACAAATAAGAGAGTGATGCTAATTACAATGTCAGAGTATCTACCAATATGGGCATCCAAAAACGGTTCCATGACAACAAGTTGCTCCGATGAAATATCTGCATGCTAAGCCAAATATTAATTCTATCTACAAGCATAAGCCTGTATAGCCTTTTGTCAAGGCCCTCTCGCTGTGTGGTGGAGAGAGCCCAGCTAAGTGGGGTTGCGCGAGGGCCTTTTGAGATCTGCTTCGCATCCTTTTGTTAGCCCCTTGAATTACCGACTTTTGCTCCCCGATTTCGGGAGCAAAAGTCGACCAATCAGCGTGTCTGTCTGCTCGAACCCAATTTGAATGGAGCGAATGCACGCCGCAAACCTCACAGAACTCTACACACACAGAGTGTAGAGTTCTGTGGCAGACCTCTGCGGGTGGTCAGTGATGCATGCGAACAGGCATGACAGCACCAAGACTGAGGATTCGAGGAGCGCGCCATTCCATTGGTTGACCGGAACCCGTTAAAATGAGTATTCAGAAGGGTTCACGTGTCATGAATAATAATGTGTGAAGCAGATCTCAACAGGCCCTCGCGCTAGCGCGCTCGGCTGGGCTCGCTTCGCTCGCCCATTACAGCGAGAGGGCCTTGACAAAAGACTAAAGCCTATATAACCCTAATCGTAATTCCTACATCAAACTAAACCAAAATCCCTATCACAACATAAACCCTAACCCTCAGTCCTAGGAGAAAATAAGAGCAAACGTTGTGTCACCCCAAAAACAAAACCGAATAATGCTGCGATTGGTATCTCGTATGCCCGGGTTCTTTTCTCTCATTTTGATTTATTTTTATGAGTAAAGAAAAGAAACCTTGGAGTTTAATTGCCTTATTACGCTAATAATTCCTTCTTGTGGACACCATGAACCTGCTGCTACACACATGTCTACATGGACTATGAACGAATGTCCTTCTTTAATCCAATGAGCGTCGTCACCTGATTATGTTTGGACAATGACACTGGTGGGTCGTAACTGACAAGAGAATCGTCTTCTTCATTTCGGTCTTATTGGCTGAGGCACCTTTTCAGACTCAACTGCCTTAAAAGGGATCGTATAGTTTTGGTTGAGACCTAACTTCAGGTTTCTCCCATTTTTCTTTTGTGTGTGTGTGTGAGAGATAATGAGAAACCTCTCCTGAAATATGAAAGAGCATGTTATTCAAAGAGGGATTCAACATTTATTTGATGAAAATTGTTTTGAAATGGCTGAGATATCGAAAACCAGAGCAACTCTAATAAAAGGTGGACCCACCTTTTGTTCATCTTCATCTAATAAGGTTTGTATTCCTGTTAAATTGGTATGCTCTGTATCAATTCATAAGTGGTTTCTTGGTCTCACAAAAAGTTAAAAGCCCAATCTTCATCTCCACCAATACTATACCATCCCTTTAAATAAACACTAATAATGGGGAGCAGCAAACTTCCAAAATGGATGACAAATTTTGTGTTACAAATTTGGATATTACTGAAGTGGACACAAGTGGGCATAATTACTGAAATGGACACTCCTTGACACGCATATAACGTTGCTTGGTGTTATAAGACATACATGTCGTATACCATATAGGTACAGTACCTACCGTTCATGTGCACTCTGAAACAATGTGCAAAATTGGGAAAAATAGATTAAATATCAGTATCGACCTGTTACCATGTTTTTCTTGTAAATTACGCGCATTTCGAAAAAGAAATTGCTTGAGCAATGGTTTCCAAAAATACATTACAACTGTTCACGCACTTTTCTTTATTCAAATAAAAGGGTTGTTATCTTCTACGCACGTATTTTTTTTTTTTTTTGATCTCACAAAGTGCCCTCTGTTTCCGTCTTGTTTTTATCCAGGATGGTTTGCAGGCAGTGACGATGAGATCAAAGCAGGAAATCTCTATTTTGTATAATGTTATTGAAACGTTTTTGACAGAAACAGGTGCATGAATCAACTAATGGGCGATGAACGTCCACGTGTATACAGTAGGCCCATGCTGGCACTCACATCGGGTGGATCGTTGTAATATGTCAGGTCGGTATGAGTGCTCAGGGAGCCAGATGTGTAGGCCGGGTTACTCGGATCCACCTTTGCCTCCACCTGAAACGTCTCCCTATAATTGTACATTGAGAAAGGAAATAACAATAACAATAATAATGATGATGATGATAATAATAATAATAATAATAATCATCATCATCATCATCATCATCATTATCATCATAATAAAGTCTTATTTACCCAGGGTAGCCACTTCAGTGTTGTCACTGCTCTACCAGAGGGCCCTGCCATTATCATTACCCTAGCGTTGCAAGGTAACCATTTATGCACCTGGGTCGAGAGGGACATCGTGGGTAAAAACATCTTGTCCAAGGACGTAAGCACTGGGCGGGATTCGAACTCGGGTCCTTCGATTGGGAGTCGGGAGTCTTATCCACTATGCCACAGGGCCTTTCAAGTGCAAATGGAATAATATATTCGGACGCATGGTACTTTTCTCCCTGTGTTAACCTAGTGACGAGTTCTATTTTCTTATTAATTGATATCTACAATAAACATCGGGAGTGGGTGGGGTTGACAATAGGTCTACATGATTTCATGCGTTCCGATTCAGAAACTAGAAAAGTAGAAACCAAAAAGGAATAATCGCGTACCACAGGCAAGCTTAAAACGTAAATACGGGAAAAAAAGGACAGTCTGTTCAAGTGTGTGAAATGCGCGATGAAAAGCAGATGCTCCAAGTCATCAGGAAGTTTAGTTACGCAATGAAATACACAGGGCTGAATTTTGAGGAGGATGAATGTAATCTTGCAGCTGTTTCGTATATTATACCTTCTTCGGATCTTTTGTGAAAACCCCCGTCTGATTCGATTCAATGAATTCATCAGTTGCTTATATAGTTTCTATACATAACGTACAGGAAGAACTTTCTGGTTGCGAAAGACAGTTTTTTCTTCTTTTGTATTGTGCGTATACTATCTTGTCAGGCTGTATAATATAGTGGGGTACCTTCTGCGAATTACAGAAGAGGCTTGGAGGCCTCAACCAGTGATCGTTTATGGTGATGTATCATAAAAAGGAAAATTTCCTCATAGAGTCATAACATATCGATTATGTTTCATACCAAAGCCAATCAAAGGAAAATTCTGGACCATGCAGAGATAACTTAATTTCACAATAAATACACAGTTATTAACAAGGACAACAATGAAAATATGAACAGAATCCGATTAAAGGAAAGGAAGTTATGGAATATTCAAAATAAGCTTACTTTTTTGCGAGGTAATTTTCGAACTGTTGACATATGAATAATGTATGCAAATATGTGAGCTGATGTCATCGCGGTATAATTTTTATTGATCCTGTTTTATGGGCCTACACGAATGATAAAGAATATGGAAAATTAGATATTCTGCGATCAAAGTGTAAAACAGATTCCTATGGAACAACCTCAAAATAATGACCAGTCAGATGGTCTGAGAAATAGTGTAGATTGCGTTTGAACTAAACAAAATTAACAGCAACGACATCAAAACACCCTGGAAAGCTCCAATAATGAGTAAACAAAGTATGATAGAAAGCTGCGGCGAAAACATCTCATCTCATGAACTCATTTACATATCAATATTGACCGTTCAAGATCTGTGCTGTGAAAATTAGCGCAACTCTGCAGTATCATTAACTTTACATGTTCATCCGGGTTTGTTTGTTTTTTTAAGTAAAATTCCACTGTTCTGCTTGTAAAGCTTCACTCTTTCTTTTATGACATCTTTAGACTGGTCAAGAATTGACCTTTGGTTCTCTCTCGGGACAATAATTTCAAACCGCTATTAACATTAAATGCAAAGAGGCTGTCAATTGCATGTACAGGTGTTATTGTAATATCTATAAGGTATCATATAATTTTCAATTTCAATTTCAATTTCAATTTATTTTCATATTTCTCGATGAAAAATTACATCAAATGTAGCAAAATTAAATGAAATACATGGCATTCATAGAATATTGCAAATATGTAAAACATGATAGTGGTCGATCTGTTAAGTTTGGAATCTGTGAATGAATGCTAAAGAAATATGAAGGAACCTACTTAAAAGCGAGCTTGTTGAGCGTAGGTCCCGGTTAAAAACGAGTTTAAGATTGAGAAGGGGAGCACGGGTACAACAATGACCGGAACATAAGAGAGAGAGAAAAAAAAAGTACAAATACACAGTTATATAGCAAATTCTTCTCTAGTGCAGGTTAGGGGTCGGAAAAGCCACATGCTGTATATAGGCGGATGAACCATTGTCGTTCTAGCAATACAATATGACTTAATATATAATAACATTGATACCATTTAGACAGTATTAGAAATGTGTACATTGCGTGTATTAAGAAGGGAACACATGCACCTGCAAATCCAGAAAAAAAAAAGACATTCAACAACCAGTTGCAGTGCAGTGAGAATGTGAAATACCAGCTGTTTCCTCGTCCCAGCTATTTAATAGTTATCATCTTTATACACCATGATTATGATACAGCTCCAAAATGTTAATACCCCTTCTCTTCTCTTTATTCAGGTGTATTACCTTTCATGTTCCCTCTTATTCGTCTCTATGTCTAGTTATATCTCCGTTATGCTATTCTCCTTGGTTTTATCATTTGTATTTGAGATTTAGGTTATTTACTGTATTTGTGTGTGTTTGTGTGTGTTTGTGTGTGTGTGTGTGTGTGTTTTGCTTCTTCAGTGTGTACAACAAGGTGAGTCAAGCAAACTGTTCATTGGATGTGATGTAAATGTGTGAATGGTTGTAAATATGATAGAAAAATGTTATGGCATGCATATAAATTCCTTTAAATACCTTTATTTATATGTTGAGAATGTTGTTCTAATTTATCATGATGGTTTCATCTGAACAAATGGAGAAATAAAACGAAGTTAAATTCCCTTTTTTAAAGATTTTCAAGACTTCAATAAGAAATATCTAGTTTCACTGAGCAGTGGCACTGGCGGCAACCATAATAAAAATGCACAATATGATATGGAGGGATGATGTTTCAAGCGTGCAGCATTCCTGTACTGATATTGCATGAAAATATTAGAAAGCCCAATCGTTTTTCATATTTTTGGTTATGCTTTTTGTCTGCTATAACCCTTTCATACACTTTCAATCAAAACAAAATAATATGATGTGAAACATACAAGTTTTCCATTTATTTAGAGTTTCATTCCAACATGGGCAATGGAATGGAATGGAGAATAACTGTGTGCAGGTAAATGGGAGACTTCAAATTTACATAATCACATTACATAATTGCATGTGACTTGAGATATTCTGAGATATTCAAAATTTTCGATATATATTCCTTTTGGCCGCCATCTTGAATATCTCAAAAACCTCATTGATGCTAGGCTTGCATCAACTAGATTCCGATTTAGCACCCTCGAAATAGGGTAAAACTATCATTTTTTTTTCCAATTCATTCACTTTACATTAGGAAATACCCATTTCATTTTTTTTTACGGTCATTTTGGATATCTCAAAAACCTAAGGGATGAAAGAGTTGTTTTCTCCAGATTTGGGTTCAGCACCCCAAAAATAGGTAAAGTCCAACAATTTTTTCAAATCTTTCAAATTTTTCACCGTGGAAAAGGAATGGGAATTTAGATTTTTTGGCGGCCATCCTGAACATCTTAGAAAGTAGCATCATCCATATTCATACACTTTTGTTTCGGTAAAACTTCCTTTTTATGTCAATTTTTCACCATTTATGAGGAGATATAAGAATTTCAGATTTTGGCGGCCAGTTCGAATATCTCAAAACCCTTAAAGATGCAAGAATTGCATCATCCAGGTTCGGATTCATCACCCTCGAAATAGGGCAAATCCATCAAAAGAAAAACAAAACAAAACAAACATCGGGTGGACGGTAAACCAACGTTCAGCCTTTGGCACCCAGACTATTACAGAATTGACCTGCTGGATATGGCTTACCCGTAGTTGCAAGGGGTCAGGTAGCCACATCTCTCCGCCAAACGACGCAGCTGCCCGACGCGCTGAGGTGCGTTTTCGATGATGGCGATTCCAAGTCCTTTCACTTCGCGCAGGAGTGCGAAGAGGGCACGGTCGTCGCTCAGGAGGTCGTTGAAGTCAAAGATTCGAATTTGGTCCCGGCATGTGGCCGCATCCCACAACTGAGGTGGCATGTCGGCAACGGGGTCGGGGTCCGACTCGGAGAAAACATTGCAGCGAAGCCAGGCAGCTGGGTAGTGGCTTACATGGCCATCCTTCCATTGTATCGTCATCTGGAAATTAATTGTGGCGGATCGGTTCAAGTCTATATGGGATTTCTTTGTAATGAAAAATACGATATCCGCGACTTGTTACTGACATGTTATCAGTTAATACGACTCTCCCTAACCCATGAGTTAAAATCATACAAAAACAATTCGAACAAGGAAAAGTAGCATTTACGCGGTGCGTAATATATGTCCCCGCTGGAAGTAGCATTTAGTAGCAAAATGTACAATATAGGTAAAAAGATCAAGGTCAAAGGTCAAAGAAGTCAAAGGTCAAAATTCTGTGTAGAAGTTTTGAAGCTCTCACGTAGTGCCATCACTTAAAGCAAACGGAATCGAAATCGGGTTAGAAATGGCGAAGGAGTAGCATTTTGTAGCCAATGTACAATAAAGGTAAAAAATCAAGGTCAAAGGTCAAAGAAGTCAAAGGTCAAAATTCTGTGTAGAAGTTTTGAAGCCCAGGTTCACCTAGTGCCATCACATAAAGCAAACAGAATCGAAATCGGGTTAGAAATGGCGAAGGAGTAGCATTTGGTAGCAAAATGTACAATACAGGTCAAAAATCAAGGTCAAAGGTCAAAGAAGTCAAAGGTCAAAATTCTGTGTAGAAGTTTTGAAGCCCTCACCTAGTGCCATCACTTAAAGCAAACGGAAGTGAAATCGGGTTAGAAATGGCGAAGGAGTAGCATTTTGTAGCAAAATGTACAATATAGGTCAAAAATCAAGGTCAAAGGTCAAAAAAGTCAAACGTCAAAATTCTGTGTAGAAGTTTTGAAGCCCTCACCTAGTGCCATCACATAAAGCAAACGGAATCAAAATCGGGTAAGAAATGGCGAAGGAGTAGCATTTTGCAGCCAATGTACAATATAGGTCAAAAATCAAGGTCAAAGGTCAAAGAAGTCAAAGGTCAAAATTCTATGTAGAAGTTTTGAAGCCCTCACCTAGTGCCATCACATAAAGCAAACGGAATCGAAATCGGGTTAAAAATGGCGAAGGAGTAGCATTTTGAAGCAAAATGTAATATATAGGTCAAAGGTCAAGGTCAAAGGTCACAACTGAAATTCTGTGTAGAAGTTTCAAAGCTCCCATGTAGTGCTATTATATAAAGCAAACAGAATCAAAATTGGGTTAGAAATGGCGAAGGAGTAGCAAATTGAACATTTTGATCACACACGGACGCACAGACGGACGGACGGACAGACAGACAGACAGACGGACGGACACACAGACACACACACGTACGGAGCCCGTTTCATAGTCCCCTGCTCGAACTCGTTCGGCGGGGACAAAAACTCATTCATTATTCAATCGAATTAATACAAACAAAATGCAGGAGACCGTCATTTTAGGCTGAAGCTTGAATTTGATGACGGCCTCCGGAAAAGCATATGGTTTATACTTCATTACAAATCATTTGATACACATTATATATTATTTTTTATTATAAAATGGGTTCAAGAATGTAGCCGATTGGAAGCGCTGAAATGAGTCACGTGTGCGTGCATTATTTTCTTCAGGTAAGCACTAAGAAGAGTTTCTCTTCCACCTCCCTGGCCTGACGTACGTCACAATGTTTTACACAAGCAGTGCGCACTCAATCAGTTGTTACAAGTGCGTCACGCGCTACTATACGCGCTGTCAATCCTGTAAACAACTTCTAGTTCGGGCCGCGGGCTGCCACAACAGCCGGCTGCCTTTCTTGTGCATAACAGTACGTGGCGTACGTATACTCTTATACGTACGTACAGTACTTATGTGCGGGATTTCCGAGTGCGACGTGCGTAAATGTTTGGGACGAACATCTTCGGACATCTTGACTTTTGAGCGAGTGCTACATGTAGCTGATTGGTATTGACCCACAAAGGTACGTGAATAATGCTGTTAGTTTTCGACCCATTTTATAAAACAAATGATGCACAGGATTATTTCGTGGCGTTAGTGAAGGTGCGGCTCACTCTCGAGTATTGACAACGGTTGCAAACATGCACTCGGCTGCGCCTCGTGCATGTCGCACCATTGTCAATACTCTCGAGCGCGCCGCACCTTCACCAACACACTATCCTATGCATCATTAGTACAGTGGAAACTCGAATAACGAGATGGTCGGGACCGAGTCATTTTCCTCGTTATAGCCGATATCTCGTTATATCAGTAGGCATAACATGAAGACATTAATTTGCACATGTGGGACTACCCATCATATTTCAATCTATACTGATAACTTGATATTGTGTGTGAGGGAATCACTCACCTTTATGGGTAAGAAGATGTTTTTCGCCAAGGAAATCCAATATCAAGAATGTGTTTCTTATTAATTGTAGATGTTTGAATTTGTAAATTTATATAGCTTGCGATTGTATCGAGATCGTCTGTAGATTGGTACGTGGTTATGGTATGGGTGTGTGTTATATGGAAAGATTGAATGGTCTGCACAATGCTGTGTGTGTGTATGTGACATATTCTGTATGTACTGTACATAATGACTGCGTGTGTGTGAAGATGGGGATTTCCCTACGTAGAAAGCCAATCACAGCATCAGATTGCCTCACACCTGCTAAACGTCACGATGATGTCATGTATACATATGGCCGTCCCACCACATTTTCTGCATGTATCAGTGTGCGCGCACACACACACTAATACACGTACAACATGCAGTGCTATAAAAGCTGGAGTGCACTGAAAAAAATGATTATGTGTGTACAAGACAGTTTTTAGCGCATCAAGCTTTACAATTTCGGAAGATGATAGCACAGGCGAAGTAAAGCTTTACCGAAGGCATTTCGCTTTACCTCGCTATAGCAGGTTTGATTAACTATGTTTTTCTTTGTTTGAAAGTCACAAAATTTATCTCGTTATAGCAGTTATTTCGTTATAGCCGATCTCGCTATAAGAGTAGCATTTTACATAGACTTGTGTGGAAGGAAATTTGGGACCGGGAAAATTTCCTCGTTATAACCGATATCTCGTTATAGCAGTGTTCGTTATACCGAGTTTCCCCTGTATATTAAATTTGCTATGAGACCTCTCTGGCTACAGTGAGTGTGTGCATTAGCCAAGGCGATAGGAGCAATCTCATGAGCATAAAGGTAAAAGTGACCCTTTTTTTCAGTTTGGTTAGGCACTGTACACATTTTCAAAGCGACATAATGCATAAGTTTGCCGTACGTAGCAATGCATGTCATTCATCAATCATGTACAAATAAAGGATGAACTTGTATACACTAGATGACCAAGGAGGGTGAACGTGTCAACCAAAGCTTGGGAAGGCGTATACATCATTTTGCACTCAATGTTTATACGAACAGTCTTTTTCTATAGATAATGGCAAATACCACTTTCCAGTCAGGTTGATGCACTAAAAAGTACCATCAAATTTTATAAGGATGTAACTATGTAGGTATTGTGATTTATATTCCAGCTGGCGTGTTGTTGACGACATCACGAAAGGCACGGGAAATTGTTTTTGGCGCACGGTTTAGTGGGTGAAAAAACAACCCAAACACAATGCATGTATAAAAGATAGAAAGACAAGACTTTGTCCTTTTTATCATGTAAGTAGAGAACGGAGAGATGCACCACAAATCATTCCCCATGAGTTCATACTTAAAATCAGTTTGAAGGATACTATTGTACATATATACATATACTGTATATACAAATATTGGGCTTACGATGTGACAAACTTATCACAGCTCTCAACAGTTATGTAACAGTCATAACATTACTCGGGTCTTGAAATTAAATAATGGTCACACCCATCTCAACTACAGTATAATAACCAATCAGAGGCCGCTTGCACTCTTTCAACGTTGTTCAAAGGTCGTAGATTTTGACTCCACTGAAACATACTATAGACAAAGTATCGTTCAAGTATAACTAGGCACTAAATGCACCGACAACACCAAGTGTAGATATACAATGGAAAAGAGTTCTATTTGCATAATTCATGTACTCAAACTAATCATGTAATATTCAATATGCACATTTTGTAGAGGATAATTATCAGCATTTTCCATAAAATGAAATGAAATTTATGGATATACAAAAATGACAGGGTACAAAAGAAAAAGCAAAAAGAAGCATTCTGAAGTTTAAAAATGCAGGAGATGGGGAGGAATGCTGAAGAAGCAATGCTTGTAGGGTGCATTCCCCCAAACATAGTTAAACAATTATACATATTATGTCATTGATATTCTACTTTGTACACGAAACTTTTTTTCCTTTTTTTTTTTGCTTGTCAGCTTATCGGTCACCACAAATTGTAGCAAAAAAAAGGAAGGACAATTGGGCACCCCACAATGCGATTTGGCACCACAATTCAATTTTATTTTTATTGTTACAATTATTGGTTGACATAATGTAACATAATTTCATGGCAATTAAGCACAATTTTACGCTGCTTCAAGCACAATCCCATTTTTTTCCCGCTGGTCACAGCCCCTGACCCGTTCGAAAAATGGAGAAATAAATCTGATGTTGATATGGGTGTAGAATTGAATGAAACTGTCAAATCAGTTGTCATATTTGAGGTTGCGCTGTGGGAAATAAGCTATGCCCTCAAAATTGTCACGAAAAAAAAAATATTTGTCGACCTGTCTCTGTAGTGGGCTTCCAGACCTTCTCTTTGCTTTAAACCGATGTTTTTCTTCTGAGGGGCCCACATTCTACAAGCTTTGTCTTTTTAGTGGGTCTCTCCATTTTTCGAATTATCCACAATGTTTACTTACTTCAAATCACTTGAGTTTTATGATAATGTGTAATTATTGCAAGGTGCTACAATCATTGTATATTCTTTTCATTCTACATAGTTTTACGCACCTTATTTTCTGTTACCGAAAAAGAAGAAGTTATGTTTATATGTTCCTGTCGAAAAATGAAATAAAACATTGAATTGAATTGAATTGAATATAACACACACACACACACACACACACACACACATATATATATATATATATATATATATTTACCGGAAGTCGGTACTTGATGCTGAATAAACGGGCGCGATATAGTGGTGAACGAGCGAATATTCCTCGCACGAACTTCGTTGTGCCGGTTTTAGTGTATTCCCACATGTAGATTTCCAAACTTGAAACTTTTCAACAGTGCTTACTGATACACCACCTGCGATCTGATGCTCTGAACAGTGCAAATGGATTTCTTCTTGTTGTTGTCCCCAGTAGATAATTTCTATTCTCCAGCGCCAGCCCCTCTTCCATCATATCGACATGTCCCTGAAAAGCTGATTACAACTATACCGTACATAGCTCCTGAAAAAAAAAAGTTTCAGTTTCGCCAACCCCTATATGCTGCACCAGCCAAACTAAAGACGCTACATGTGAAGCGCAATTTATTTAGCCAGAGAAGGAAAAGGTAGAGATTGTTATTCAGTTTATCATCGTGAAATGAATTGTCTTCTTCCTGATGGGAGCATATAATGTACACGTGTACGAAGCAAATATTTAAATGCTGATCCTTCTGACCTTGTATGTAACACAATTAATATACTAAGTATCAAATGTCATAACATGCCTATCCCTCCACCAATGTGGAGCAAATACTGTCCCCTGCATTGCAGTCATTATACATTTGCAAGTACTATAGTTTTGTGTACATGGTAATTCAGCATTATTATAGGTAAAAACAAGTACGTCCAGCCAGAGAGCTAGCGACCACTCAATTTACCCCATCAAGCCCAAAAGGTTTGACCCCTCAGAGTTGCTGGGGCCACCCTCCTCATTAACAAAATGCGCGTCAGCCTGGTCCCGGAGGGCGGGTTCGGCCCCCAGGGACCCCCCCCCCCCCCCCCGAAAAGGGCCCTTGGCAGGTGTAATTTACCCCATGGAGCCCATGAACCAAACTTGGTCTAAAATAATGTCCTATGAGTGTACATCATAAAAATATAAAAACTGACAAAATATCTGGTCGGGAAAGGAGTAGCCAGACCGCTAGTTTGTAGGCACAAACCCTTGCTGGTCGTTCAGGAGTCTGCGTCAAGACTACACTTTCCCATAGGCCCTGTACTGTAGCGTCTCCCAACAGTCTGAGGGACAGTGCCAATTTACTGGTATTGAGTGCATGTGGTAGTCTTGGTGCAGACTCTGTTAATCCCAACAAGGGTTTGTACCCGCAAACTACCCGGTATACCCTGGGACCCAGGGTAGTTTGCAGGCAGAAATTAACCAGGCACAATAGAACACACACACACACACACACACACACACACACACACACACACATACACACACACACACACACACATACACACACACGCAGGCACATACGCTCACACATTCCTTTATGTAAATACATACCGGTATACAAAAAATGTCACATAGGGTATACAGCCATGATACCTTGCACATGATAAATGTAAGACCTATTATAAGAAGTTCATACCTTCTGGTTATTTTACATGGATGCTATCAATGGACATTTCAGCAGGAACACTAGAGAGAATTTAAAATTTGTGTGAAATTGTATCATGTTTTACTGGCCACACAGGCTGCTTATCCTATACAGTGTATTATGTATCCATATATGTATATGCCACAAATAGTTTTTCGAATAATGCTGAAAAAAACCCCTTCGTTGTCTACTATACAGTATGATGTATGACTTGATGTGTAATTGCCACGGTTAATGGCAACTAAATCATAAGCATGAACTAAATTGTAGCTGTATGTGACTCCCTGAAAGTTTATTTTATTTTATTTTATTTTGTTTTATTTTATTTATTTATTTATTTATTTATTTATTTATTTATTTATTTATTTTACGAAATCTCTCCTGAGGTCTATTAACCGTAAAAATGCTCTTTTCTACAAATACCGAAGTGATCCTAACAGTCGAACTCGGTCTCGGTATGTGCATTATCGCAACGTTCTAACATCATCCATACGTTTAGCCAAACGAATGTATTTTTCAAAGCAATTTATCAAGCATAAAAATGACATCAAGAGTACGTGGAAGGTGATAAATGAAGCGCTGAACACTAAAAATAACATCGAACCACCTAGGCATATTATTAATAATGATAAGTACATTGAAGATGAAGCTGATGTGGCAGAAGTATTCAATGAATACTTTGTAAGCATAGGACCTAATCTTGCCAGCAGTATTCCGCATTCAAATACTGATTTTTATTACTTTCTAAAAGACCAGAATCAGCAGTCTCTTTTTTTTGAACCTGTCATTGAAGAAGAAATCAAAGATATCGTGCAAAACTTGAACACTAAGAAAAGCTCTGGATGTGATGGAATCACCAATTTTCTCCTTGAAAACATCATTAATGAAATAGTTATACCATTAACACACATTTTTAATCTATCGTTATCTACTGGCATAGTTCCACAAAAAATGAAAATAGCTAAAGTAGTACCAATTTTTAAAAAAGGACAAAAAGAATCTGTGACAAATTATCGCCCTATATCTTTGTTAACTTCATTTTCAAAACTTCTTGAAAGGTTGGTATATACGCGCACACACAAATTTCTCGAAAAGTGTGAAGTTTTCTGTAACTCCCAGTTTGGTTTTAGGAAAAACCACAGTACGACCCATGCCTTACTCACTTTTATCCATAAAGTTGCTCATGCTATAGATGATGTCTCCCACACTATTGGAGTTTTTCTTGATTTTTCGAAGGCCTTCGACACAATTGACCACGATATTTTGATTTACAAGCTACGACATTATGGTATACGTGGGAAGGCTTTGGACTGGTTTCGAGATTATTTATCAAACAGAAAACAATTTGTGAGTATAAATGGCCGTGATTCTCAGTTAAAGTTAATTTCATGTGGTGTTCCACAGGGCTCCTTACTAGGCCCACTATTGTTCATTTTGTATATTAACGATCTTCCTAGTTCCTCGCCAATTCTTTCCTTTATATGTTTTGCTGACGACTCCAATCTGTTTTTTACACACAGAGATCCTTATACTCTTGTTAACACAGTGAATAAAGAACTTAAATCTGTGCAATCTTGGATATACGCCAACAAATTGTCACTTAATATTGATAAAACTCATTGTATGCTTTTTAGCAATAGTCTTAAAACCCTTCCTTTTCATATTAAGTTTAATGAAACTGAATTAAATCAAGTCAGTAGTATAAAATTTTTAGGGCTTTTTATTGATAGTGATTTATCTTGGAAATCCCACGTTAGTTATTTAAGTAATATTCTTTCTAAAAATACGGGTGTTCTTAATAAACTTAAGAGTGTTTTTCCAAGTCAAATTCTGCTTAATCTTTATTCTACTTTGATTACTCCGTACCTTAATTATGGTATTCTTGTGTGGGGGAATGCAACTAGAAATCTTCTTGATATACTGTTCTGTATTCAAAAACGTGCCATCAGAAATATAAACCATGTCGGATATTTGTCCCACACGAATGATTTATTTTTGAAAAATAAAATACTGAAAATATCAGATCTGTTCAGTTACAACGTCGGCATATTTATGTACAAATTTTCTGCCAACGAGTTACCGGGTGTTTTTACTAGCATGTTCAGAAAAAACTATTTGATTCATAATTATCCTACCCGCCAAAGTGACGCATTTCACCTTCCACGTACTCGAACAATTTTCGCTAAAAAAACGATAATGTATACGGGCCCTAGATACTGGAATGACCTCTCCCCCGAAATAACAAGCTGCTCGTCCTTATATTCCTTTAAACGTAAATTAAAAAAGTTTTTATTGAGTGCATATTTTGCAGACACTGAACAGGCGTAATGTCTTATGTAATACTGTGGTATGTTATTGTCCAATCAAACATTTTGTCAACACGTTGCAGATTCCATTTAGGGTCTTGCCATCGGGCTCTCTGAATTCATCATTAGCAATTCCACATTCTACTTCGTTTCCCTCTCTCCCTCTTTCCCTCTACCCCTCTTTAACCTTCTATGCAGAGCTTGACGGCAGGCACCAAATGGCTTAATAGTTGTACATGTTACTTTTTGTGTCTTACTGATCATATCCTGGTGAAAGTTTTAATGCAACAATAGTTCATAGTATATATACCAAAGTAGGCTGTATAATAATGATGGCTCGGTCACAGTAAGTTCATATTAATGTATAGTTTGTTTGTTTTTCTTCTTCTTCTTTTTCTTCTTCTTTTTTATTACATAAAATTTGGCAACCTTACATCATCATTCTGGTCTTATCTTCTATCCGTTCTCCGTTTCTTTTTCACAAACACTGATTACTCGGGGCTTACAGCCAAACAAGCTAGCTTTCATGTAGGTCCCGTCATACTTCTCTTTGATCAACCCCATTTCGATTTCGATTTTGACCAGTTGTCATTACATGTAATTACTGTGTTATCACCATGTATATTGTTTGTTTTCTGCACATTGTTCACAAGGTAAAAGAACTTGTCTGGTTTCTGTTGTAATGTTCATAAATGAGAAGTATGAAAATAAATGAATTGAAAAAAATGAATTGAATTTATTTATTTATTTATTTTTTTTTTTTTTTGGGGGGGGGAGTATACAAAGTATCTCATAAATGAGTAGTTGACCAAAACGCTGATATAAAGAGAACACAAAGAACAGTCATTGCAGATGCTCTCGGCATGCATGCTATAGTTAAAGAAAAAAAAATGAAGCTAGTGTTTTATTCAGTTGGTAATTTGACGTTTCAACTTTGTTAGTAACGTCCAGGGCTAATGGCAATCATAAACTATGTTTGCAGTATAATTATGACACCACAAGTTGAGTTTTGTTTGTGTGGGGCTGGGGAACTGAAGATTATCTCCAGAAATAAGGAGTTGACAAAATTGCTGATGTAAAGAGAACACAAGTCATATCAAGTTCACACTCTCAGCCTGCACGCTTCAAGTATATTCAAAGGGAGCTATAGCCTATATAGTCAATGCTTCAACTTGCTGTGTACTGACCAGGGTCAATGGAAGTCTTTGCAGTATGTGACACCATAATTTGGGTTTCGTTTGTGTGGGGCTGGGAACTTAAAGTAAAGTATCTCCAGAAACCAGAAGTTTACAAAAGTGCTGAAATAAGCATTCTGTGTGTTTTAAGGAAGTTCAGCAATACATGTACACAGTCTATGTAGAACACCATAATTATGTTCATTACTCTTATTATGCATAAAGATAGATGTAAAGGTATTGTCCAAAACAATGAGGTGACATGCATTACTGAGTGTGAGAATCGATGGATATTATTTCTGATTCTTTTTTTAAACATAAAGAGTGATTTTTATCAGCCAAAACCTAAAAAAGTTCTCATTTTAAGATTTTCAAAAGAATCATGTACGGATTGAGACTTGGTATTTGCATTTTAATAATAATAATGCATTTTAAATGCAAAAAGAAGAAGAAGGAAATACTCCAAGCTGTTATCCGACATTCTGTTATTAACATGAACTTTATTAAAGTTATGTTTAATGCACTGATGATGATATGGTTTACTTCAGTGTGTTATACAAATGGCCTTTAGTGCTTCTGTGGTTGGTCTGAAATTGAAGTGTACTCACAATGAAAGGTTTATTTCAGCATTTTCTGAAAAGCTCCATTTGTGTCTCATAACGTGAATACATAGTAAAGAATAAGTAGACGGTGGGGCCAGTAAAACATGATACAAATTCACAAATTTTAAATTCTGTCTAGTGTCCCTGCTGAAATGTCCATTGATAGCATCCATTTAAACAATCAAATGGTATGAACTTTGAATGAACTGACATTTATTGTGTGCTGGCTGTAGAACCTACATGACATGTTTTGTATACCGGTATGTATGTACATAAAGGAATGTGAGAGCGTATGTGTGTGTGTGTGTGTGTGTGTGTGTGTGTGTGTGTGTGTGTGTTTGTCCATTGTGCCTGGTCAATTTCTGCCTGCAAACTACCCTGGGTCCCAGGGTATACCGGGTAGTTTGCGGGTACAAACCCTTGTTGGGAGTATTTAAACGGAGTCTGCGCCAAGACTACTACATGCACTCAACTGGCACTGTTCCTCAGACTGTTGGGAGACGCTACAGTACAGGGCCTATGGGAAAGTGTAGTCTTGACGCAGACTCCTGAACGACCAGCAAGGGTTTGTGCCTACAAACTAGCGGTCTGGCAACCCCTTCCCCGACCAGATATTTTGTCAGTTTTTATATTTTTATGATGTACACCCATAGGATATTCTTTTAGACCAAGTTTGGTTCATGGGCTCCATGGGGTAAATTACACCCGCCAAGGGCGCTTTTCGGGGGGGGGGGGGGGGGGGGGGGTCCCTGGGGGCCGAGCACGCCCTCCGGGACCAGGCTGACGCGCATTTTGTTAATGAGGAGGGTGGCCCCAGCAACTCTGAGGGGTCAAACCTTTTGGGCTTGATGGGGTAAATTGAGTGGTCGCTAGCTCTCTGGCTATATCTGTATGTATGTTGAAGCAACAACCCACTGAACATTGGAGTTTGTACTGCAATCAATATTAAAGGGATCATATAGTTTGGGATGAGACCTTATTAGAAGTTTCTAACATTTTTTGGTGAGATAATGAGAATTCTTTTCTGAAATATGAAAGAAAATGCAATTCCAAAGGAATTCAACGTTTATTTAATGAAAATTGGTTTTTAAATGGCCGAGATATCCAAAACAAAGTGATCCTGATAAAAGGTGGGACCCATCTTTTATTACGATCGCTTTTCTTTTAAATTTTGTTTTCGGATGTTTCAGCCATTCAAAAATAAATTTTCATAAAATAAACTTTGAATTCCCCTGAAAGTGTTATAGTCTGGACTATTTCATAAGTGGTTTCTTGGTTTCTCGAAAAAAAAACAATTACCATCTCCACCAATACTATACCATCCCTTTAAATTTACAAATTAACTGTGGCATAGCGGATAAGACTCCTAACTCCCGATCGGAGGACCCGATTTCGAATCCGGCCCAGTGCTTACGTCCTTGGACAAGATATTTTTACCCACTGTGTCCCTGTCGACCCAGGTGTATAAATGGGTAGCTGGCAACGCTAGGGTAATAATTATAGCAGGGTCATCTGGTAGAGCAGTGGCAACACTGAAGAGGCTACCCTGGGTAAATAAGACCTTATTATTATTGTTATGATTATCATTGTTGTTATTATTATTATTATCATTATTATCACTATTATCATTACTCTATATACTAATGCATGTTTGTATGCATTTTATATCTTGTAGCGGTACATGTGCATGGTTGTATACCAAGATTTACATTTAATTTCATTCCATTTGAATCATTGTTTCTGCATTTTACAAATTAACGCAAAACTTTAAGAATCATAAACAATGAATCATAACTTATCATGGCGAAGTTTACACATGGGAGATAAAGAAATTATCTTGAGAAAATACCGAGATAATACACAAAGAAAACGAAAATCAGATCATCGTAATGATATGCACATGCTTTATCATCATGCCAAATTTTGCCGCTCCTCTATGTCCCATAAACATTAAGTATTTTTGTCAATAATTCGTGAACATGCAGTTCTTGTATCATCACGCTTTTCCCAACAGTGTGGTGTTCTTTCAACTGGTATAATGTCACTCGTCCCCATGAACCACCAGATCCTGGCCTCCAGCCTCCTCCTCAGCCACGAGATCCTATTAAAGATCCTAGTGTTAGGATCTTTGATCCTGACTGCATCCCCTACCATTTTCACATGATGACCATCTCTCACTTTGGTCATCAGCCTTTTGGAACGACCTCGTGGCTGAAAAAGAGACTAACTGCGAGAGAGCGTATGAACGTGTTGTCTCTCACAGCATGTCCATTATTATCATTATGTAATTTTGTGTCTTACTTTGCCTGTCACAGACCCCGTTTACAGTGCGAGGCTCGGCCGCGGCCGTGCCCAGCCCCGCTTCATAGTCCAAGAGTATTAGTTTTAACCTGGACATTTTTGGTAACAAGCTGATTTTTTCAGGATAAGTCCACAAAAATGTCTAGAATAACATACTAAAAGTCCTCATAAATCCTCTTTGAGCGTTTTCCGCAATCCAAGATGGCGTCCAAAATGGCCGCCATTTCCAGAAATTCTTGTAACTTTTCAACCAGAGAACCCAAACACAAAATTTAAATGTCTAAATATATGTTTTAAAGCATGAAGAACTCAATAGAATACATATTAAGAGATGTTGATGCACGCAAGTACCGAAATCCAAGATGGCGTCCAAAATGGCCGCCATTTTCTGAAATTCTTATAGCTTTTCAGTCAGGTAACCCAAATACGAAATTTAAATGTCTAAATATATGTTTTGAAGCATGAAGAACTCATTCAAAAACATATCAAGAGATTTTGACGCACGCAAGTACCGTAATCCAAGATGGCGTCCAAAATGGCTGCCATTTTCTGAAATTCTTATAACTTTTCAGCCAGGTAGCCTAAATACAAAATTTAAATGTCTGCATATATGTTCTGAAGGATGAAGAACTCAATTAAGTACGTATTAAGAGTTGTTGAAGCTCACAAGTACCGTAATCCAAGATGGCGTCCAAAATGGCCTCCATTTCCTGATTTTTTTTCTCATAATTTTGCAAGTAGATGTCAACTGTACACACTTGGAATGTCGAAATATACGTTTTGAGTCTCAAGGAACCAAATATAATACTTATTCAGAGATTTTGAAACACAAATTAAGCACTTGAGCACTTCCAGAAATCCAAAGTGGTGTCCAAAATGGCTGCCATTTCCTGTTTTTCTCATAACCATGCAACTACGTAATTGTGATACGCACGTAAATGTATAAATAAATATTCTAAGACATAAGGAACCCAACGAAATACTTATTTAGAGATCATGAAGCACATACGTACAAATTAAACCACGTGAGTTCTTCCCGAAAACCAAATGTTGCCCAAAATGGCCGCCATTTGTTCATCAAAATTTGCTGTTTTTAGCCTGTTTCAAGAGACAAACAAATTCAACATAATGTTCAGTGGAATCTGTCCCTTAAATGTGCACAAAACGGGTATAGGTTGGGTTGGATGCACCCCCACCCCCCTCCTCCTTGGGGAAGGTGGTGGCCTGTACAATCATTATTTTCCAAATATTCACCCTGAAGTATTTGCACTTTGTCATTCAGTTGCAATCATGAAAATGCTAATCGTCCCTCGCTCGGCCCCTTTTTATAGACTTTGTCCACTTTTGAGATTAACAAATTTCCGAATCTGTCATCAAAAAGTGTGCACTAGATCTTTCACTTACAAAATGCAAAAGTTAGTTCCTTCATATTGAAGGGTAATTTGCCCTAACTCTTCAACCGCTCACTTCCCCCAATATATATTAAATTCCCCTTTTGATTAACAATTCCCAAATATTCCATCAAATGTGTGTAAATGATATAATTATTTCATTTCTATTCAAGTGTAAAAGCTCCCTCTTTTCGATGGGGGATGGGGATAATGAATTATCTACTCTTTGAGAATGGATAATTTTCTCCATATAACACCAAGGGTGCATTAGGCCGTTTAATGACGATCATCGAAATGCAAAACTCCCTCCAGTCGAAAGTGACCCCCCCCCATCAACTACTAGCTCATTGCCTTGAATATACTAGTCTTTATTCTACTTACACTTTTTAATAGAAACAAAAATCTAGTATTTCATCAACAGAGCGCACCATAAAACTCGTAACCTGAAAAAAACAACAAATCTCCATTTTGTGGGAAGGTGCATCACCTCACACGCCTCCCCCACATATTTCCATAAGTATTATTTTCTTACTTTTAGGAGAAAAGCAAATCTCACATATTTCACCAAAGAGTGCGATAAATCTCTGAATTTCAAATTGGAAAAAAAAAATCTGAGGTATGGGAAGGAGTATTCTCCTTTCACACTTCTCCCTCCCCGACACTTTCCTGAATATATATTTTTCCTCACGTTTTCAAATAGAAAACAAATATCGGGTATTTCATCAAATGGATGCAACAGCTCTGTGAAAATACAAAATTTTCCCTCGTGTGGGAGCAGGCAACCCTATAAACGCGCACTTCCATGATTGTATATCTTTTTGTTCCTTTTTTGATGGAAACAAAAATCTAATATTTCACCAATAAGGTGCATCAGGATGTCTGAATATCAGGTCTGAAAATGCAAAATCTCACTCATGTGGGGGGGGGGGGAGGGGGAGGGGACCCCCCCCCCCCCACACCCTTTCATAATCATATTGCCCATTTCCCTGAATACTACTTTATATCCAATTTCCTACTCTTTGATGGAAATAACTAAATATCTTACCAAACGCTTGCACTATGTATTTCACTTTCGAGTAAAAAAAAGAAAGAAAAAAGGTCCCTCGTGTGGTGGAGTATCCCCCCTCCATGCACAAATAACTTTACTTTTCAAATAATTGTTTTTACTTCTCAAGTGATAACTGACAGTTTCAACTGGAACTCACCTCATGGTAGACATCAAATGCATTGGTAATAAAAAGGGGCTAGCACTAAATTTTCATCTCATGTGCTTAAGGTGACGAAAATCTGTTGGTGAAATATTTCTCTCGTAACAAGGACACACTCCTTGACGTTTACATTCAAATGCTTTCATTTGTATACTTTACACATAAGAACTATATTTTAAATAAAAAGTTTCTTATGAAATATATTGACATTTACATAATTGTGAGATAAAATTGGAACATTTTGCACCCCATTTTCCATATAAGGAGGAGCTCGAGCGTTTAAATCAGCACATTCGTGCGTCTAAATCTCTTAATATGTATTTTATTGAGTTATTCATGTTTCGAAACGTGTAAAGACACTTAAATTGTGTATTGGGTTCTCTAGTTGAAAGGTTATAAAAATTTCAGGAAATGGCGGCCATTTTGGTTGCCATATTGGATTGCGGTACTTGTGTGCGTCAACATCTCTTAATATGTATTTTATTGAGTTCTTCATCCTTCAAAACATATATCTAGACACTTAAATTTTGTATTTAGGTTACCTGGCTGAAAAGCTATAACAATTTCAGAAAATGGCAGCCATTTTGGACGCCATCTTTGATTTCGGTACTTGCGTGCATCAAAATCTCTTGATATGTGTTTCAATGAGTTCTTTATGCTTCAAAACATATATTTAGACAAATAAATTTCGTATTTGGGTTACCTGACTGAAAAGCTATAAGAATTTCAGAAAATGGCGGCCATTTTGGACGCCATCTTGGATTTCGGTACTTGCGTGCATCAACATCTCTTAATATGTGTTTTATTGAGTTCTTCATGCTTCAAAACATATATTTAGACATTTAAATTTTGTATTTGGGTTCTCTGGTTGAAAAGTTATAAGAATTTCTGGAAATGGCGACCATTTTGGACGCCATCTTGGATTGCGGAAAACGCTCAAGGAGGATTTATGAGGACTTTTAGTATGTTATTCTAGACATTTTTCTGGACCTATCCTGAAAAAATCAGCTTGTTACCAAAAATGTCCAGGTTTAGGCCTTTTTTGACCTAATGCTCTTGGACTATCAGTGTAAACGCGCAAAAGGCCAAATGCGAGGCCAAAATTGGCCTCGCATTTGGCCTCGCTCTGGAGGCGGCCGAGCCCGGCCTTTTCTTGGTGTAAACGCAAACTGTGCGGCCAATTGCGCGGCCAATTTTAGTCTGGCTTCTAAACCCTCCACCTGTATCTTTCGCTATTCAGGATATTAACCCCCTCAACGTCGAAAACTAGTATAGTTTAAGGTGGTTTTGTCCTGCAAAGGATTCTTTCCTTCGGCAAAGGCCTTTGCCGAACGGCGACTTCGTCGCCACGGAATTCATTTGGCAAAGGGTGTGAAAACCAGACAATACCAAATTGCATTTGTTTACAAGCAGAGCGCCACTACGACAAAATATTGAAAGGTTTGAATCAAAAGCGCGGCCGAGCCCAGCAGTGTAAACAGACAAAATTGCGGGGCTCGGCCGCGGCCGCAGCCGAGCCCGCCTTCATTTCAGTGTAAACGCGCAAAAGGCCAAATGCGGGGCCAAAATTGGCCGCGCATTTGGCCACGCTCTGGAGGTGGTCTCGCGGCAGCGGCCGAGCCCGGCCTTTTCTCAGTGACCCCGTTTACAGTGCGGGGCTGGGCGAGCCTCGCACTGTAAACGGGTTCTAGGGAAAGGAATATTCTTCACGGCATTTTTTCAATGTATCATTCATAACAGGGCATTGAGTGGTAGTACTAAATGTATGTCTGGGAACTGAACTCAAAGATTATTAACTGAGTCCCATTTAGATTTGTTAAGCTTTGTTTTATCTTGTGTGTATGTTCTACATCAAATTGGGCTTACCTCCATAATTGCAAACCTCATATCGATCTTTTCAACAGTACGAGTGCCGTTTCTGGTGAAGAACGGCATGCGGTTGCATTAGAAACAGTCCAGAAAGCTTCATGGAGGCGAACTTAACGAAGATCAGCTCTTGCCTTCTGATGAGGCTCTACATTTAGATTGGTTACGCAGGTGTTGAGTCAGCACAGTGTCAAATATGGTCAGAATGCATGAATGTGACTAACCAGATATTTCCAAATATAGATTCAAAGTGTCTGATAATGATGGGGGAGGTGGGAGTTGAATTTGTGTGGGATTCAGGGCATGGGCAGTATTGCCATTTTTTAAGTGACTGTTCAAACGCAATTCGAATATTGCTGTTAACTTGTTACAATCAGACAGTTCTGAAGCTGATTAAATGTACAATGCATACAAGCAAAAAAAAATAGCATATCATCTTTGTACAATCGGATTGTAGAGAGGATTGCAGTTTGTCTCAAGAATTATGATCCATATACAGGTAGACTGAAAGGTACTGAATGCATTTAGAGATGAGGTAATGTTTATGTATACACTGTGTTTTGTTGTTTCTCTCTTGTTGGTGATGGAAATTGCTTCCTTTTCTCTTGCAAACACATGAGCAATATGTTTCAAATTACAAACAGATCACTCAGGAACTATTGATATAATTATATGTATGGTTGTGTTAAAGAAAATGTAGCTTATTTCAGTGGAAATGCATGAGTAGATCTACACATACACAACATGTTGTAGGCCTATTATCTGGTAGGCCCTTAAAGGACAAGTTCACCTTCATAAACATATGGATTGAGAAAATGCAACAATATTAGTAGAACACATCAGTGAAAGTTTGAGAAAAATTGGACAATCGATGCAAAAGTTATGAATTTTTTAAATTTTTGTGTTGGAACCGCTGGATGAGGAGACTACTACAGCTTGTGAGTCATATGCGTACAACAGTATAAAGAAAATGTAAAAGAAAATTCAACATATTTTCACTTTTTTCGCATAATAAAAGAGCCCTTGACTTGCCTCTTTCTAAAGGCAGGGGGAATAATATTACCCATAACATTTGTCGGTGACGAGTCAGGGGAATGTGTACTTTTTTCAAAAGATGGAATTTTGTGAAATTCTCTTTATATTTTCCTTATAATTGTTGTACGCATGTGACATCGAAGTTATTCATACACTGCAGTAGTCTTCTCATCCAGCGGGTACTGTACAAAAACTTCAAAAATGCATAACTTTTGAACGGATTGTCTGATTTTCCTCAAACTTTCAATGATGTGTTCTACTAATATTGCTACATTCTCTCAATCCTTATGTTTGTGAAGGTGAACTTGTCCTTTAATACAATGTATTTTTATGTGAGTGCAATTTGTGTATTTTTTTTTTTTACATTCACAATATAATGCAGTATTTTTATATAGTCTTGCCATTATCTGCACATTATCACGGCTGTGCACATGTACCTTCAGGGGTGAAGGCTTTCATTTACATGTGTATAGAAGTCCTTACAATCATAACATCTTATTTACCAGTTACCTTGCTCAAAATGTATTTGCTGTGCTATAGATTTTTTTTTTAATCTTCACATTTAACATTTCATATATGAATGCAGGTTTGACTGTGATGAATTTTTTAACTTTGAATCAAGGGTGTGATGTTACTTAAAGAACATGAATGAAAAGGTTGCTTGTATAGTCATTATGTTCACCTTGTAACCTGTGTTCTTTCAATATTTCTTGTGTTTGTGTGTGTGTGTGTGTGTGTGTGTGTGTGTGCTCTAGAGTTCCTGCCAAGTATACAATTGCCAGTACGTATTCATCCCATGTATGAATGAAAGAATGAGCACATCAGTGTTGTGCACAATAGGCCTACCCTTCATTTGGTTTTACTCTATTGTCTTACTGTAACACAATCCACTTTTCTTTCATACAAGATCATTTCAGGTATTTGATCTTGGTATGGAACAGAATTCTGTGACAAAATATTAATGAAACAGTGATGTATATTCATTGTTGCTTTTTTGATGCTCAATATAGGCCTACTACCAGTTGCTACCAGTTGCTACTGGTCACTGACATATTTTTGAGCAATTTCTGGAAAGAAACATAAAATAACTACATAAATGGTATTCGTTTTGCTGTTGCATTTACTGACAACTGCGGCAATTTAACTAAATAAACATGAATACTGTAGGGATTCTGTTTGTTTTATGGTGCCAAATTTCCATGTCATTTTTTTTTCTGTTTTCTTCCTGGTAAGTGACCGCAACTAACTGATAATGTCATTTTCAAAGGACGTCAGCGTTGCACATTGCAATAAGTCTGCTTGGTACAATACCGATAACTTTAATTTTGGCTATCTTTAATTGTTATAGTTGACGGTAAATGATGATGATGGTTTCTTGTAATGCGCAGACCATGCAGTATCCATCTTTGAAGGGCACACACATGATCCTTGATTTAGAATGTCTGAACTTAAAAATGACACAGCCATGCACGTATTGGGGTATTAGTTTCCATTATCCCGAATCATGGATTAGGTATCTTTGACATTGAAAATGTGTAGCTGGGAAGAGCCAAGTCTTCAGGTTTCTGGTAAGTCATAAAAAGGTATCATTTTTTTTTTGAATATTTGTTGTTCTTTTTGCTAAAATCATGTACGGCTCACAGTATATCAGGCTGAACTTCCTGAATTATATATGGTCGAATTTCGTTACACGAATTTGTATAGGTGGGCGCACACTTCACTCAAGTCAATTGCATTGCACGGTACTGGTACCGCATTTTAAAGATAAAAGAACAAAACTACTCTGAGTACCATTTTTCATATTCAATTAGTATTTAAGAAAACTGACATACGTACATTAAATGGGATTAGAATGTCGAAAAGAAAAACAAAAGCATGCCATTATAAGTGGCTGAAATTAGATCGCAATGTCTAACTCTAAATTCGTTTACTTTTTAACAGTGCCTTATCGTTTGGTAAATAATAGACGATCGGAGATTGGTGATAGGTGGAACTATTTTTTAAACCGTGAACTTGACTCGTTTGAATCACTAAATAACTTGATTTTGACACCATTCGAAGAATAGTATTTTCACTTTCTAAAAATTGTAAATGTTCGCGAGGTTCCTAGTTGTTATTCAGCATCAACTCTTTGGGAAAATGTATGTCAAGGTTGCCTAGGAATATCTCATTAAAGCAATGAAGTCTTATTTATTTTGTGTTCTGATTAACGAAGGAGCAGTTCATCCTCTTCAATTTGACATATCATCCATGCAAACGATGAGATTTTAATGGGAATTAAGTTGTTTAAAGGGATGGTACAGTATTGGTGGAGATGAAAATTGGGCTTTTAACTTTTTGCAACATACCAAGAAAACACTTATGATATAGTACAGAGCATACCATTTTAAGAGGAATTCAAAGTTTATTTCATGAAAATCGGGTTTGGAATGACTGAAACATCCAAAAACAAAGTAAAACAAAGCGATCGTAACAAAGTGTGGGTCCCACACTTTATTAGAATCGCTCTCTTTTGGATATCTCAGCCATTTCAAAACCAATTTTCATCAAATAAATGTTGAATTCCTCATAGAATTACATGCTTTTTCATATTTCATAAGAGGTTTCTAATCATTTCACCAAAAAATGTTAGAAACCCGAAATTAGGTCTCAACCAAAACTGTACGATCCCTTTAATGTGTTTCGCTCAGCTTGTATGTTCTAGGGTCCATGGTTATATACGTATGCATGCACATTGAACACGAGGCGTGCACACACATAATGCTAATTAATACGGGCAATTTTCGTGCAGCAGCGCGCTGACCCACGAACGGGCAGTGTCTCTTCCATGATCCAACAACTCCCAGTATAATAGCACACCTTACAGGAACAACGAGCTCAGTTCAAGGTTGTGATATGTATCAGAAATCTGTTATCGACTCAACATGCCTAGCGCTTGCCACTTCGCACGAAGAGGTCATTTTCTCCCCCAAGGTCACATTATGGGTTCAGCGAATCCAGTTCCGCTTTTAAAAGTGGACGAATTTCCTTTTTAATAGCACCAGTTTTACACCCCAGTATTTTGTATATATATATTTCAAACATACAGTTTGGGTTGAGATGTGCATAGCTTCAGTTTTCCTTCTTCTTTTTTTTTAGATTAAGAGAAATCTGTTATGACATAAAAGAGCATACAATATTCTTAGAGGAATTCAAAATCTATTTGACGAAAATTGGTTTTTAAATGGCTGAGATATTCAAAACAAAATGATCCTCATAAAAGGTCGGACCCAGCTTTATTATGATCGCTTTTTTAGATTCTCGAGATCTACTTTAAAGGGGGCTCTGGGGTTCCACTTGCAGAGAAGGCGGGGATGACATGGCGCTCATTTGGGCAAGACTTCCTCATAGATCGCATCTCCCCCTCCCAACACCCTGCACCCCACCATACTACTGAGTAACCTCTTGGCAAAATAATGTGTGTGAATGCATGATGCATGCATCCGTGGGTAAGCTAGCACTGCGTCTGGTCGGGCTAAACAGGGGTAAAATGCATAGATAAGATGGCAAACGCGCGAGTCTTACCCTCATTATTTTGCACAAATGTATCACCCTTGCGACAATATGCTAAGTTTAGTGGTATTTTGACCATCCTTTTCGAGGAGGTATAATATATAAGAGGATGTGAACAAAATGCCGTTACACTTTGCACCCCCCCCCCCCCCCCCCCCCCCCCCCTGCACCGCGCTGGATCAGACATGAGAATACGTGAAAATGATGCAAATACCAACTTATGCCATTATTTCTGGATTAAAAGAAAATTTTGTTTTCGAGATTCTCTAATTTGGAGCTCTCGGTCCCCCCATTAGTGTCATAGCAGGTTGGTGGGGCACGATGCGGTGCCAAATGAACGCCAACAGTAAAGTTGCAGAGCATGCAATCTTATCGTATGATGACTTCTACATATCGTTTACTATGACACGATAACTTACAACTTTGCCATCTTCACTCCGCATCACCGTCTCTACTCCACACCTTGCTAAGAGTCCCTGCAGAGAAACCATTCGAGACTTGGAATACTTGTTAAAGCATTCGTCACATCGACAGTTATCTCTCAGCCAGACGTAAGGAAAAGAGTTTTTGCATGCAGGCCTACCGCCGCTAACCCCATCGTCACCATCACTCTGTCTTTCCCATGTCACTTCAACCCGATCACTGATATTAGACCATTCGATGTTAGCAAGACTGAATTCGGAATATTCCCCCCACCGTGGATACACGGGCCTTTCGGAGGCGAAAGTGGTGTCCAGGACGGATTTCTCCTCATCAGTAATGTAGGGGACGTCGGATGCCCAAGGGGAACTTTCAGATGCCGAAGCGAGCGAAGCCGCTATGACCCTCTGATGTCCGATAAAGTTTGAAAAACCGAGGATCCTCGTTCGGCATTTCTGCGGCCGACTGTCCCAGCTCGTAGCAGACGGAGCCAAGGAAAAAGACAAGTAACGACTGTTTGGTCGCTGTCCGCGAATACATGTATTCAGTGCATGCGGAAAACGAAAGTACGGAAAAGAACGTATGTTACTTAATGCTCCGGTCAATTCACGAGAAGCCCAAAATGTGGCCATGTTGCTCAGTGTCAGTAGGTGTGAACAGTGGCGACGTGGCCTGCTGAAAAAAAAACAGAAGAAGAGATTTCATGAGGAAGACACAAGAGTGACTCGTGCTATAGTTGCCCTGTGCAGTTGCGCGCACACTGAGTGTACGCGTGGTAACAGTACATATACCATGGACCTACTATGGACGTTCGTCTCTCGTTCATTAATTCATGCACCTATTACTGTCGAGCTTTGATCTCATCGTCGTCGCTAAATACCAGCGGTTGGATAAAAAAGACGGCCTTTTGAGAAATACATATGAAAACTAGAAATGTCGCTACGGCAACTGGTACGCCTCCGCCATAATGCACGATCCTCCTAATAGGTCGATAGTAGGCCTACATTGTCTTGACAATTATGTGTGATGACAGTTTCACATAATTGGCAAAAAAATGAAATGATGTTTGTCACAAATGTGTTGAATGCACACTTCCTTGATGAACAAGGTTTGACTGGATGAATGGCTATCATTGTCTATGAGTGCAAGTATTGGGGATTTGAGGTCTTTATTGACTTGAGTACTTTTGACCATTTTATAGTTTTATGCCTTGACTAATAGCCAATTAATTGGGTCACGGAGAAAAAGTCTAATTTCTGTATTAGATATTAACTTGTTAGCATTCTAACCTGGTATTTTGACCCTTGACCTTTGACCGTAAAATTTCCAAGAAAATCACTGTTAAGCAGAACGTGCATAAATATGTACATATGTGTACTTAGATTCATATGATGATACCGTAAGCTAATTCCGAGATGTGGAGGAAAGAAGTGAAATCCAGCATTTTCACTTGATCTTTGACCTTTTGATCATTAAACTTTTTGGCAAAAACAAACACAAAACTTCCATGAGAATTTTTACTGGGTAATACATGTACACACCAAGTTTAAAAAAAGAGATCCTGCAGGGATTGCATAAATATGAGGGGAAAAGTGATATTTTGAAGAGTTGACCTTGACCTTTTCCCCTGACCTTTGACCCACGACCCCCAAATTCCCAACATAATCACTGCCAGTCCTTACATGCGTATGTACTGTACATGTATTATGTTCCATGAAGATCGAACGATTTGAACGATTTCCGAGATGTGGAGAAAAGGTGAAACTTAACATTTTCACTTGACCTTCGACCCTTGACCTTTGACATCATGACCCAAAACTCTAATCGGAGAATCTTTGTTGCGTAGTACAGTACATGTATACACTGAGTTTCAAAAAAAAATATCTTCAGTCATTGCATAGATATGGAGAAAATAGTGAAATATGAACATTTGACCTTGACCTTTGACCTTGAGCATCTGCCACCAACAGTTGATAGGCTCAACTTCACCCCCCTCATACAATTATACATGCCAAGTTTTATTAGGATACCTCAAACGGTTTTTCAGTTACGCTGTCCACAGAATTGATTACGGACGGACGGAAGGACGGACAACCTGAAACATACTAGAAATGCCTCCGGCACCACTTCGTGGCGGAGGCATAAAAACTATACTTGCAGAAGATAATAGATCTCTTAAAGGCATAGTTTACCATTTTAAGACGAAACAAAACCCAGTTTTAGCGCTTCAAAATAGTTCTAAAATGTAAGTTAGGGATTAAAAAAAAACAATGCAAAAATTTGAATCAATTAATGTTAAGTATGGTTAGATATACAAAACGTGAACAATAGTTTTAACAAAAATGTGAGACTAAAACGGTTTACATTTGTACCTTATTCAGGAAAATAGTGTTATCTCCTTATAATTATGTTTTACTGCAAATTTTTTACATGGTAGGATGTTTTATGATACAAATGTATGACCTACACATAATATGCACCGAATGTGATATCTCGAAAATATTTGTAAATCACTGCTCCCAAAGGTAAACTGAATCTTTAATCAAAAAATCCTCTTGCAAATTGTGGTTTATATTGGGAAATTCACACTCGAAAGTAATTTAATTTGGTGAAATGCATGTGCTAGCTTTTTAACAGGAAAAGCAAGTGTTTATCTAATCCTATTTAATCTAACTTTTTCCATTTTTTTCTGCTCAACACAGAGTGTATGACTGTGATAGATAACACAGTGTGAGAGACTGTCGTAGATAACACACTATGTGATATGCCTCAGTTTGACATACTGTTACCTGCCACAGTATTCACCTTGTGATTTTCCATCCCCAGCGTGATAAACATAACACACTGTGTTTCACACTGTGAATCCACAGTGTGTTTTACTATGTGGCAACACTGTGACTGTTCCATAAGGGCATGTTTCCGGTTAAACGTGGAGTTACGATCGATGGCATGTAGATAGGACCTGTATGTCATAACACTGAGTAACAATTTACTTTAGTACACACATGTCACCGTCGACAAGTGCCTTAGTCCATATATATTTCAGTGATTGTGATAAGAAATTTGTCATGTTTTAAGTCACTGCTCACCATCAGTGGTGCTTAATCAGTGGCAATTTGAGTCTGAAAAGGCACATCAACCAAATAAGATCAATAAGACCAAAATGAGGCGAACAGTTCTATATTCAGTGACGATCGATGCACAATGGCACAATTCATCATTATTGTCCAAATACCTGAATGTACTCCTAATAAAGATATAATATGATTATAATCAGTTGGCGGCGCCGGCGGTGATGATAGGATCAAAGAAATTTCTCCGTTTATAGTCCACGTGTGTATATTAAGTAGTAGGTCCATGAGGATACCATCACGTACGGATCTCGTTGCATACTCTCATATTTGCATATTTTCAGTATTGTATCGGAACACATGAACAACTTTCACAGCGGACATTCCATGGTTAGTGTGACGCAGGATGAACGCACTCATTATTGGCCGAAGTTACGTTTCATCTGTTTTTATTCCAATAAGAAATAAACCTGTGTTTGGAGTATACAAACAGCTAACAATAAATGAATATTTACAAGTTATTGAAACACGCTCAAAATAGAGAAAGATAAATAACATGTGTTACTGCACGAAAGAGGTGTCATGTAGTGTAAACAACAAACTGAACGTCTGACGTTTATTCAACAATACATCGTAGTGTGTAACCATGTACAAGAAAAGAATCATTTCAATGAGAAATTCTCATCAGCTAAGCCAGCTATCAAACCACAGTGCATCACTGCATAGGTCTACATGAAACAGTGTATGTAAAAGACTATAAAAGCAATCATTCACCCAACAGAAGTGAAGAAATACAGAGCAAAAAGAATATGATGTCAAGTAGACTTCAATATCAGTAAACTCTAGACTAGGCGTTAACTATGTTAACCAATATATTATAATTACAATATTCAATAATTGTTGTATCTTTGTATAGTCTGACACAACAAATTGTCTCTTCATACAAACACTATTTTCCATCCATCATAGCTAAATGCAAGAAAAGCATGAGAAACCATTAAAACCACAGAAATAATCATAGCTCCTCTGAATCACAGATATAATTCAACTGAAACATAGACAAGTATAGAATTACATAGACTCTACTCACTGTCTAGAAAATACATGTTGACACAAATTATCAAAACATCTTTATGAGACTCCCCTGGCTACCTTATATAGCCTGTGCTCATAAGGAACGTACAGTAACTGGTGTATGGATGTCCAGTTACATAATTACAAGAATTCTGCTGGCTCCATGTTTGTAGAACCTTCGGGCTGAAGATTTTGTGAGCAAATTTCATATTTGAGGAGAAGCTAAGTGGGAGATGTTCACCTTGGTAGAGCAGCTAGAATAATGGCAAATCATTGGGGTCTTTGTGCACCAAAAAAGAACTCTCTAGCAACTCTTGGCTGGCTTGGGATTAAATGTGCAAATTAACCTACTTGCAGACTGCTCCACTCTTGATGATTGTGGGGGGGGGGGGTTACTTATCAGGAGGGGGACATCTGCAGGGTCAATACTGGGGACAACTTTACTGCTGCACTTTTGCAATGTTACATTAGGGAGCAGCTCGAAGCGAGATTTTGCAAGGTTTTCTGTTAACCCTTTCGGTACCAATTAGTCAAATGTGCATAGTTTAACACAATTGATGGAGACGAAATCAATGTGGCAGTCACAGGGCCAACCACAATAAAACGGAGTCGCCAAGTTTCACTGATTCTGCAGGAGGCTTCGTGAAAACTTCAGTGTCTTTGTCATGTCTCGTGTGGTTATCATAGATCGATTCGATATAGTATTCAGATTTTATGCATGTTTTGTTCCAAAAAACTTGCCCTACTCCAATAGCAACAACTACCGGTAAGTGAATTCCTGCGTATGGAAAAAAAGGAGAAGTCCACCTTCATATACAAATTATGTGGATTTATTGAATGCAGCAATATCACTAGACCGCGTGAGTAAAAGTTCGACGAATATCGGACAATCCGTTCAAAAGTTATGAAGTTTTGAGAGTCGGTTTCTGCTCAGTCAGTGCTGGATGAGAAAACTACTACTGGTATTATACAGCTCAGTGATGTTACATCTGTAGAATGATATAAAGACAATCTATGGAAAATTCAACATCAATTTTCACTTTTCTCTCATAATAAAAGAAAATCTGACTTGCCTCTTTAGAAGTCAGGGGAATAATATTATCCTTAAAGTGAAAACAAAGTTGTGGTAAGGGCTTGAGAACCCGTCTGGAACCATTTCATATGTGACACTG
Source organism: Diadema antillarum (assembly GCF_040938485.1). Lineage (NCBI taxonomy): Eukaryota > Metazoa > Echinodermata > Echinoidea > Diadematoida > Diadematidae > Diadema > Diadema antillarum. The sequence goes on along the minus strand of NW_027271305.1, from coordinate 1,069,935 downwards.
CACCTCAAAACAAACAAAAAGTCGCCAGACATGAATTTTTAGTTAAGACCATATTCTGAAAGAGCAGACTTTAAGCTTTAAAATGATGTATAACCCAAATCAAATGGACTCTCCTAACATACCTAAATATTGGAAAGAAAGCACAAACTCAGGAAAAGTGTGAACTGAGAAAAGAGGCTCTGAAGTACAGTGTCTATTCAAGCGCTTAATCTTTACCAAGCCGTACTGGCTGTGCAATGAATGGGACAAAAGACAGGAAGTAAACCACCAGAGTAACAACAATGAGGGGATTATCAGATTAAACTGAAATTAAGCATGCCTCATTAACACATTCTATCCATAATTAATGCCAACTTTCAAAGCAGTAGCCCTATCCTTTCAAAAGTTATAAGAGTTGAAAGTGAAGAGTGTGGACAAGGTTTTTCAGAAATGAAAAAGGGATTCTAAAGACACACCTAATCACACTATTCTACCAAAAATGTTCCAGAAAAACGGCTGAAAAACAAACTTTCCTGCCCGTTTTATGATACCAAATTTGAGCATAATGTAAAAGAAGACCCGCTCTTTCAGAAAATATGAAAAAGTCAAGTTCGGCTAGGTTGACCCATTTCACTTATTTTCAGTCCTCACGCAAAATCAGTGTGTGCGACTTTATGTTCGTTTTGAGGTGCACGGTCACATATTTGCTTGCAATATATCGAAAGAGTCTACAAAGAAACTTACCTGGCTGACGCGGTTTGCCGGAATGATGAGTCGTTTTGGAGTATTTTAAGAAAAATAATAAAAGGCGGAAAACCGACTTTTGATTCCAGAAGGTTCCAGACTAATTCGGTCTCAGGGAAAACTCGACCCTATTTCAGACAATTTACACGCAGTTCGTGATTGCCATACTGTATAATACCAAACGAGGCCTAACTGAACAGACAGGAAAGTGCGTGCAAATTCTGTACAAAACGAATGGACAGTGCGCGGTCCTCAAGCCTATACGCACATCACCTCAGTTGCTGAGACGCGCGGTCTTTGAAGTTTTTGTTGTTTATCAAGCGTCTTTGATTATTTTTAGAGGTGCTTGATGGAACACCTCTTCCATACAATGCAACACCAACCTACCTTGGAGTGAAGTTGGATAGGCAGCTGACCTACAAGGAACAACTCAAGGCCATAAGTGCAAAAGTGTCTTCAAGGAACAACCTCCTTCACCGACTTGCAGGCTCAAAATGGGGTGCCAGTGCAACCACTCTCCGCACTAGTGCGCTAGCACTGGTATACAGTGCCGCGGAATACGCCTCCCCTGCGTGGTGTAGGAGCTCTCACACCAAGAAACTTAACTCAGTTCTGAATGACACCATGAGATTAATAACAGGATGTCTCCGGCCTACACCAACAGAATTCCTACCTGTTCTCTCAGGCATCGCTCCTGCCCCCATGCGCCGAGAACATCACACACATAGGCTTGTAACCAAGGCCTCCAGCAACCCGGACGACCTCCTCCACGACGTAGTTGAGGGCTCTGTAACTCTGGGTCAGCGGCATCAGCGACTGAAGTCTCGCCGCCCTTTCTCCCGCCATGCAGCAACGCTGAGAGGATCAGACTTCAACATCTGCCAGACATGGAGAACAAGCTGGGAAGACACCCAACGACCTGCCCAACTCGTTGTCACGCCCAATACATCTGTCCCTCCAGGAGCAGACCTCCCAAGGAGTGAGTGGGTGTCTCTAAATCGGATTCGAACGGGAGTTGGGCGTTTCAATGCAGCCATGCATCGTTGGGGGCTACGCCCGTCAGCAGCTTGCCAGTGTGGTGCACCAGAACAGACTGCTCAACACATCCTGAGTGAGTGCCCTGATCTCCGCCCTCCTGACAACATGGACCTGACACACCCTACTCCACAGACTGTAAATTGGCTACAACAATTGAGGGACATTACTTAGCTGCTGCTGCCTCATAAGCAAGAAGAAGGGCGCATGCCACACTAATTTTGCATGCGCGCCAAAGAGGTTTTTGATGCGCGCGTTGTAACAACTCGGACCATTACTGCGATTAGCCAGAACGCTACAATGTAGTTTATACAGGCCACTCCCACAGTACAACACTGTACAATCCAGAGGAACAACCAATACAACTCATCCCGCCGTCAAAGCGAGGCCGAGTTATCCCCCAGTCCGAGTTTAGCCTGACCCCGTTCGGGTAAGTTCTGAGACTGAACCTTTTTGGTTCGCATTTTCGTCGTTACCCATCGAATATCTTGATATTACAGCGTTATTCCGCACATTTCCTAGGCATACGTTCACATTTGGGAGCGAAATTTGACAACTTTTGCAGGCGTACCAGAACTTTGTTTGGGCTTTAACTTATACGTCAGTGGCAAGTCAAGGAAATGTGTGTTTTTTTTAAAGAAAATAGAATTTTATGAAAATCTCTATACATGATTTTATAATTCTTTGCATCGTTCTATAGGCATACGCATGTGGCCACTGTAGTATCGTCTTCTCATTCAGCAGTCACTACGCAGATAGGCCTACTTTATAAAGTAGTAAGGTGCTGGTGTGTTCGTCCCTCGTTCTCGAGGATGACCAATGGCATCAATTGGCTCGATGGGTTCGGAGGTGGCTGATGAGGCCAATCCGGGCAAGAAAACCTCGCCCACAGGTAGGGCAGAAGTGGGTAGGGGCTACACTGTTGGGGTTGGCTGCTCTAGCTTTCCGCATCTGGCGTTTGTGCTCTGCCTGCTTGACGCGCTGCTCCTCTGCTCTACGGGCCCCTACAGCAATAGCGTGGCGCCAGGAAGGGCAATCTGCGGCAAGTGTCTCCCAGGACTCGGTGTTGATGGAGAAGTCTTTTAGGTAGAACTTCAGGTTGTCTTTGAAGCGCTTCTTTTGTCCTCCCACCTTACGCTTATTCCCATCAGCGAGTTCTCCATAGAAAAGCTTTTTCGGGATGCGGTCGTCAGACATGCGGGTGACGTGGCCTGCCCATCTCACCTGGGCCTTGCGGATTTTGGTAATGATGCTAGCGATGCCTGCCCGGCTTCAGTACCTCTGTGTCCGGAACTTTATCCTCCCAGCGGATGCGAAGGAGGTTGCGGAGGCATCGCATATGGAAGTGGTTGATTTGCCTCTCATGTCTCCGGTACAAAGTCCAAGTTTTGCAGCCATAGAGAAGCGTGGTGAGAACAACTGCACAGTAGACTTTCAGCTTTGTTGAAAGGCTGATCCCTCTCCTCTCCCAAACATTTTTTTCTGAGTCTCCCAAAAGCACTACTGGCTTTAGAGATCATGTTGTTGAGCTCAGCATCAGTTGTGACACAGTTGGAGAGAGTGCTGCTCAGATAGGTGAAGATCTTTGCTGCCTGGAGAGTCTGTCCGTTCGCCTGGATTTGTGGTTTGTGGTACTGGTTCCCTGGAGCTGGTTGGAACATCACCTCAGTCTTCTTGGTGCTGATGGTAAGGCCAAAGTTGTCACAGGCTGAGGGAGAATCTGTCCATCTGCATCTGCATCTCGTCCTCACCATTGGCATTGAGTGCGCAGTCGTCAGCAAACAAGAAGTCTCTGATAACGGTCTCCTTCACCTTCGTTATGGCCTTCAAGCGCCTAAGATTAAAGAGCTTACCATCCGACTTGTACCTAATGTTGATGCCAGGTTCGCAGTCTTTGAAGGCGTCTGAGAGCATTGCCGAGAGCGTCATGCTGAATAGTGTAGGGGCCAGGACACAACCCTGCTTGACTCCATTTGTCACTGGAAAGGCATTGGAGTCATCATTATCAAGAACTTTGGCAGTCATCCCATCGTGAAACTGGCGGACAATTGTGATGAACTTCCGTGGGCAGCCAAACTTTCCCATAATTTTCCAGAGTCCCTCACGACTAACCGTGTCGAAGGCCTTGGTCAGATCGACAAAGGTTGTGTATAGGTCACGATGCTGCTCAATGCACTTCTCCTGAAGCTGGCGGGCAGCAAATATTATGTCAGTGGTCCCTCGACCTGCACGGAAGCCGCATTGACTTTCAGGGAGATGACCCTGCTCCAGATGTTCCAGTAAGCGATTGAGGAGGACTCGGGTCAGGATCTTGCCTGCTATAGACAGGAGGGAGATGCCTCGATGGTTGTCACAAGCCTGGCGATTTCCTTTCCGTTTGTAGATGTTAACAACTGTAGCATCTCTGAATTCTTGTGGTAACTGTTCTTTGCTCCACATGGACTGGTACAGCTTGGTGAGCTTAATGAGGGTGATTAGGCCACCCTTTTTGTACACTTCAGCAGGGATGGAATCAGAGCCTGGGACTTTCTCACAAGACAGCTGTGTGATGGCTGTGTCGATTTCCTTCTTTGAAGGGGCCACATCAAGCTTGAGATTTATGGGCACCTGGGAAGGCGATTGATGCATGACTTCATTGTTGATCTGGGGAAAGCTTTGGATCTCATCGGCCTTGGCACTAAGCCAGGAGTCTTTCATGTGGCGTAGTTTTGCTTGGACCTTGCAGCGAGCCTTGGTGAATGCAGCTTTCTTTGCCATGCTGGAGGGATCATTCTGATGTAGACGTAGAAGGGTGTGTTTAGTATCTAAGAGCTCCTGAATTTCTGTGTCGTTTTCATCAAACCAGTCTTGATGGACCAAGGCATTCAAGGGCGACAGAGTGAACAGCATCCCTAAAGGTTGCCCACTGATCCTCGATGCTAGACTGGTTTAGCTGAAGGTCTGCTAGGTGGTTATGCATGTGTTCTTGGAAGTCTTGCAGCTTCATGGGGTCTTTGAGATTGTTGACATTCAGTCTCTTTTTTACTTTCTGGCCCTGTGGCCTTCTCTTGGGCTGGATTAGGAGTTTCATCTTTGAAATGATCAGGCGATGATCCGTCCAGCAGTCAGCACCACACATGGCCTTAGTCACTCTCATGTCCTGCCTGTCCCTCGCCCTGACGATCATATAGTCAATAAGATGCCAATGCTTCGAACGAGGGTGCATCCATGAGGTCTTGTTCCGAGTCGGTAGTCGAAACATGGTGTTGGTGATTACTAGGTTATGAGAGGAGCAAAATCTGAGGAGGAGGAGGAGGAGGTGCCCGTTACTGTTACAGTTTCCAATGCCATGTTTTCCCACTACATTGTGCCAGGCATGATAGTCGGCCCCTACTCGAGCATTGAAATCAACAAGGATGATGAGCTTCTCAGACTTTGAAGAAGCGATGAGAGAATCAAGTTCCTCATAAAATTTGTCCTTGACCTCATCCCCGCAGGGTTTGTCATGGTCAGAACATAGGCACTAATGATGGTTGCACTTGTCTTCTTTCCAAGTGGGAGATGCATTGACATCAGACGGTCATTGAGTCCCACAGCTAGGAGTGCTTGCTAGTTTCTGCACGTGGATGGGTTTGACAGCAAATCCAACACCAGCCTTCTTCTCTCTTTACTGCTACGTCCACTCCAGAAGAATGTGTAGCCACCACCAATTTCAGTTAGCTGACCTCTCTCTGCTAACCGTGTTTCGCTAAGAGCAGCTATGTCAACATCGTAGCGAGCCAGTTCTCTGGCGACCAGCGCAGTGCGTCTCTCTGGCCTGTTTGCTTTCGTGTCATCAAGTAGAGTTCTCACATTCCATGAGTCTAGCTTGAGCGCTTTTGTTTTCATTTTCCTTGTGTTTCGACCGCTAGAGGGGGATTCCCGCCAGCCGTGGTATGCTGGCCAGGGTAAGATGAGGCAGGCTATGTTTAGGGCACCTTTTCTAGCTCCGTCCTCTTGCTGAGGAGGCGAGCTGAGCGATCCTCAAGAGGGCTGCTCGGTCGCTCAGAAGGCTGCCGAACTTCACTGCTGCCTCGGTCCAGTGAAGAGCGACCACATGTCCTGAGCCGCCTGTGTGTAGGTTTACGACTACCTGACTACAGCTCCCAGTGTATCCGTACCTGCTGCTTCACCGCTCCCTTATCGCCACAGGACTTGGAGTGGGGCCTCTTAGGCGGTTGGCTGGCATACTTGTCACCTTCCGGCAGCTCCTGCATCCTGTCTCGCCTCCAGCCGTCTCGACTTCGTCTTGCCACTGGATCCGGCGTCTCAGGACGAGAGAGTGAGGCTGATCCTGCGCAAGTCTCCTTCACTTTAATAAAAGTTTAGCGCAAGTCATGGCATCGCCAGCTGGTGCAGGTAGTAACATGCTGGTTGTGCTCATTCTATAACTATAGGAGGGGCGGGGGAGGCACATTTCAATTTTAATGTCGTTGCTTACCATGGCATTGACCTATACAGGGCCTACTTTAGCAGCTGTTGGCAGGAGATGATTGTGATCGACAAAATCTCTGTTTGGATGGGTTTTTTTTCGGGAGTATAGCGATCTAAAAAAATAGTAGAAAACATATGGAATATAATGTCTTATTTATAAGCATTTAGATTTTCATTAAGTGATCCCGCCAGCAATGTTGATGAGTATCATAAATCAACGAGACCCACACGATAGGTGAAGAGACTAGGCTGTCGTGAAGATCCGTTGCATGTTTAACACTGTATGATTCTACAATGTCAACGAATGTTTAATGTAAACGCATTCGTTTTATTCTTCTATATTTTTTTTTTTGGTTTTCTTGTGTTTTTCGTCTCGATGTTGATAGTAATAAAAATAAACTAACATAAGGTCACTGCTTTTAAATACATTACACGCCTGAAAGTCAATTTAGTGTTGAATTTTTGTCTGCTTGTGAGTGACATACGTAGTGTACTCCGGCTGAGGGCTGAGCAGACGATTGACCTGCAACACTGGGCAGAAGCTGCTCTTTAATATGGTCCATTAATTTGTCTGTATGTACAGGCTGTATAATGAATTGTTAGTCAGATTGTGTGTATAGGCGAATGTACTCCTCTGGCAGTCTTTTCCTCATTAGGCAGTTTGCTCTTTTAAAGTTGATTCAAGGGTGAGTAGGCCGCTATAAAAGCCAGGCCTCCCGCTTTATATGGCTGCCTGCCGGGTTGATATAGACCCCTGCGAATCTGATTCAGTTCAGCTAGTTTTAAAGCATTCCATGTTCAATAGAGCACGACAAGATTCACAAAGTGTCGGCATTATTATGGTTATAGTCAAGTCCAATGGCGGGGAAAAGACGTATGAATTAGTACATGCATGATACACTGTCAGTTGGTAGTACACTATAGCATGGCAGAGGAAACATTTTTATTAATTTTTTTTAAATTTATTTCATTAAAAAAGAAAGAAAGAAAGAAAGAAGGAGTAACATATCTTATTTTAAGAAATTGGAAAAAATTAGACAGGGACGTTTTGACTCTTCTGGTTTAAATTACTATCATATTCTTCAATTGACAGTTCTTATAACTTCTGCTCTCTGTAGATCATTTTTTCCCTCATGCATAAAAATGGTTGGGTGTCATTTCGTCCACACCAAGTGCTCATGCTGCAAACAGAAATCTATTTCCCTTTTGGACTGCATGTTTGCTAATTCTCTATTTAAGAAAAAGTAGGAGAAGAAGAAAAAAAGTAATGCGACATGATTCCCCCGGTCCGATATCCTTTTTTAGATTTGTGACATTGTCTGAAAAGAAATGTAAATGTTTGGATTTTGCAACAGGGAGATTTCTTAATGGCTCATCTCTCCTCATGTTGACCATTCTGCCCCCCCCCCTATTTTTTTTTATGTGCTCAGACTTACCTCAAAGCAATTGTACATAAAAATTCAGTCAAAACGTAATCAATAAATCTACAATGCTTATACCGGCTACATGTTGTCTACAGTATAAAAAAAAAAAATAAGTTTCTCTGCACATGACAGAAAAGGTCTTACCTCTAACTCTAGAATCAACTTTTTTTCAGCAATTGAGAGTTTTTCCCCCATCCCATGTTTATAAAACTGTTATGCAACTCTTTGCCATGACCAATAAGATTATACACCCTGCCAACAGTTGGCATTTGAACTTTGTTTCCAGAGTACAAGTGGTAGTTCTAGGAGGTGGGTCATGGGTTTGGAAAAGAATGCACTGTGACATTATAGTTACATTGCAGGCTTCAGCAATGAATTGAAAACTGCAGTATACTATTTATTATCTGCGGATTGAGATTAATACAGATGTTGACCAAACAATCATCAAATGTTTTGGAAATGGGCTTATTTTGAAAGTGCATATATTTCTGTATTAATCATTCTTATGGCTTTTTTAATTGAAGCAGTAAATTATCAATACACTTGTAGCGGAATTGCTACCACTTTTCACGTTTGATGTGTCTCCGGACTCAGTCCAGCATTTTGCACATTCAAGGAAAACTGATCATAGGTCAGTGGCGGAACCAGAGGGGGGCGCACCAGGCGCTCCCCCCCCCCTTTGTTTTAGGTTAAAACAAAAGAAATAAAAAGAAACAAGGCAAGTGCCGAAATGTGTCTCGTCCACAAAATGTATTACAACACATTTGCAAAAATCTAGCTTTGATTGTTTTAAAGTGGAATCAAGGCAAAATGTTAGTACAACAAGAGCTTTGTTAAACAAGAATTATTTTGCAAAGAAAGTGGCCCAAAAAGGAGCATGGAACAGTATATATCAATAATTGTGAAAAAGTCATATGGTTGAGAAAAAATGGTGTTAGAAAGAACATGATCGAAAAAAAAAAAGAGACTGGCCCCTAGTAATTACCTTCAACTTCCCAAGGGACACCTACCATTTAAGTTTGGTCAGGAAACAGACATACCAATCAAAAGTTACGAGTCATAATCGAAACGCACCGTAAAATTCATTGACCCCTGTTTATGACCTTTGACCTTGTGGTTACATTCAACTCCCCAAGGGACAACTACCATTTAAGTTCGGTCACAAACGGACATACCAATCATATGTTATATATGAGCCATATTAGTATTCTAAACGCGCCGTAAAAATTTAACATTGACCTCTAAAAGTTTGTTGACTAATACTGTGACCTTTGACCTTGTGGTGATCTTCAACTCCCCAAGGGACACTTCCACCCAAATTTGGTTACAAATGAACATACCAATCAAAAGTTATGAGCCATAATTCAAACGCGCCGTAAAAACTTAACATTGGCAGCTTAAAGTTCTTTGACCCCTGCCTTTGACTTTAAGGTGACGCCTTTGACCTTAAGGTGACCTTCCTGTTGGGTAATATGTAACTTCACTCTTCACTCCAAGTTTGATTGACATTGAAGCACTCTGTACAAAATTTTTAAGTTTTTGTAGCGTTACGGACGGACGACGGACGGACTTTTGTTTAAATATGGTTAGAAGAAATCTTAGAAAAATACCTTATTTCTTCATTACCCTTAACATATCGATTTCAAATGCAGTTTACTAAGCCTTGAATTACCACTTTGGTAACAAAGTTGTGTTTTTTTCTTTTTACCAGCGGATGGGGGATGGGCACGTGCCCCCCCCCCCCCCCTCCCCCGTATACGCCACTGCCACTGCCTCCCCCTTACGGAACGCGCGCCCCCTTTTTATCTTTGGAAAGAAGTACAAAGATAAAATGGGGGTGCGTGCGCCCCCTTTAATTCCTGGAATCGCCCCTGCAGTGAAGTGTTACACAGGGTTTACTTTGATGTCATTTTTAATTAACGTAATGCCAGTATAAGAGAAACAATAACATCTCTTTATTTAACAGTTTGTTTCGATGATTCAAAATTCGGGGTCAGTTGAACCATCGCTAACTGCGGACTGATTTACAAGTACAGTCAACCTCGCCCAGCATACAGAGTAACCGGAGATAATCCGTCAATGTTCGTGATTTCTGACTAACTTGATAGAATTAACACATGCCTATAATGGATCGGGGCAGTTTCATCTCGACCTTGGCAGGCCTTGTTTGTTTGCTCGATTGACTTGCTTTGACCTGTGCGCCGTTCGCCTATTGTGTGCCATCCACACGACACCGCAAGATACAAACACTAACCAGTAACTGTCTTTCTTATCGCAATATACATTTCTACACGCACAATCAACCATATTGGTAATCATCGCTATACACGAGCTACTCGAAAACTAAGACTGCTTCATACCAAAGCGTTCAAGTTCATAATTATGTCCCCTTTGTGAGCCTTAAGATTAGATTCCTTTCATAAGCTGGTACACTGTATAAATTGTGGAGGTATAGGTAATTTAGATTTTTTTTTTCATGATTTAACTGGTCACTTCTTTTTAATGGAGGATAATTGTTTTTTTCCGTGAATATCATTCGGACAACGAAATGATAGTCATCGTTTTTCTATAGGTATAACGAAATGGGAGGGTATTTTTGAGTGACATGGGGTACTAGTTAGTTGCTAGGTTTTTTGTATTTTGTTTGTTGTTTGTTTTTTAATCTAGGGTGTATTGCGGTAAGATTTCATACAGATGTTAACCATAAGCTGGGCCGGGCTATTTAGGTTGAAGATAGAGCCAGAGGGGGTCTCCCAGGCCCCCCTCTTCCCTCCAGATTTCGGCCGTCGACCGCGCAATCGCGACGAAAATTAGCACACACAATGTCTGTGACGTATTCTTAAAGAAATGTAAGGTATTTTTTCAAAAAAAAGGAAGGAATTTATACTAAATTATGCCAATTCATACATAATGATGCATGAAATCAGACTATTTGCAATAAATCACTTTAAAAAGCTAAAAACAGGCACATTTTCGATGCAAATATTCTTTCCAGTGCCATCAATAGAGTGTCATATGTATATATTCATCTTTTTTCATTTCCTAGGTATAAAATGTCTTTGTTTTTTCGACTTGTTTGTTTTTCATTACCTCGGACGAAGTTTAAAAAAAACGCAGGGTAGCCTCGGGGTAGCAACGGGTGAAGAACCTTCCCCTGTGTCTGTTAATACCCCGTCTAAACAGGCCATAAAACGCAGGGTAGCCTCGGGGTAGCCTCGAGTGAAGAATCTTCCCCTGGGAAGATTGTGCCTGTTAAGACGAAACACAGTGGACAGGCTCGGGGTAGCCGCAGGGTAGCCTCGGGCGAAGTCTTAAAAAACGCAGGGTAGCCTCGGGGTAGCCTCTGGTGAAGAATCTTCCCCTGTGTCTGTTAAGACGCAACACAGTGGACAGGCTCGGGGTAGCCGCAGGGTAGCCTCGGGCGAAGTCTTAAAAAACGCAGGGTAGCCTCGGGGTAGCCTCGGGTGAAGAATCTTCCCCTGTGTCTGTTAAGACGCAACACAGTGGACAGCCTTGGGGTAGCCGCGGGGTAGCCTCGGGCGAACCGCCGGAGGATACCCCGCGATGGTGTCTGTTAAGACGCTCGCGGGGTGAATCTTCCCCCGAGGCGTCACGTGACCAGCGAAATCCATGCACAAAGTCTCCCTATGTATTACTAGTAGCACGACCAGACGTATTGGGTTTATGTGTAATAATAGTAATAGTAATAATAGGAGTTACAGATAATCCCGCTTTTGATGTTTTACATACAAGTTTAAAACACTATACATCAGATACATGTAACACTGGCATTGATATGAGCAATAGCTGAAGAGAGTACAATTTTGTTGGAGGTAGTTCGAAAATGAGAACATTCAAAGATTCATATTATAGACGTGTGAAATGCTTTTTGTAACACGTCCTACAAGTGATATGTAAACAGTCGTAACACTCCTCGAGTTCCAAGGGTTGCTCAATATATTAATAGACGTGCTCTGATAAAAACATATGGTTGATTTGATGACTTCTTCTCTCTTTACTTCTCTTTTAAAAATCATTATGAAAAGACAAAAGAAAGGTGATTTCACAGTAAACACATTGTACGGAAACACAGTTTGTCTTATAAAAGGCCCATATTGAAACGCCTCGGTAGATACTAGTTCCAACATTCCTGTGTCAGCAGTATACACACTTGTACATTAGTACTCAACCACATGCTAGTGCAATTCAATTCAATTCAATTCAATTCAATTCAAACTTTATTTCATTTTTCGAAAAGAACATAAACGGCTCAAAACCACTATTTCGGCGCAATTGGTCAAAAATCGTGTCGCTTATGTTCCTAGTCACCTTGGAGAGATAAAAAGCTCTTTCAAAATGCCCCTGTGATTCTATGTGATGCCAAGGGACATATAAACAAAAACTGAAATCATTTCGAAGGCGAAATTATACCACTAAGCCATTGGTGGAGGGTTAAGTTCGGCCAACAGGCTTAAAAGTGCATGTCGCCAACGATGATTTTTAATGTTTTCTCAACTTTGTGGGAAAATATGAGCATAAAGAGGAAGCTTACTCACGGTTTCAGAAAAGTGGCTTAAGGTTCTATGAAAACCTAACACAACTTTTTAAACTAACTATTCTTTATCAACAAAATAACTGATGGAAATGTGTCGCCAGATCCGCTGAAACATACGTTACCATCTTTGTACTGCCAACTTGGTTATGCTATTACAGTGAATACTACACAATTGTATTGTTTTTCTGACCAAAAGGGGTGTAAGTTTATGTTAAAAGATATTTCATCACTCAGCTTCAAAAGACATGCGACTGCTAATCTCGCAAATATAGATTTTAAAAAGGTAGATTTAAGAGAAGTAACATACGTTACCATCTTTGTAAAAAGTATGAAGGTGCGTGGCTCTGAATGATTGCTCCAGAGTTGAGACTAATGGAGTAGATTTTCGTCATACCCATGGGTGGCAAAAGATTCATTATTATGTTGCTAACTTATACGATTTAATCCACACGTGTAACATACGTGATGTAACTTACGTTACCACCAAATGACAGAAAGCTTAATTACACCATTAATTACCACCTAAATGTACATTTCTCGAATCTGTACCGTCGATTTGAGGTCATGGGATAGCTCAGCAACTTCTTTCAATGGCATCTTGAGCATTGGCAGCGCGCAAAATACCTTTACATGATGTGTTGAAAAAATGAGTAAGTATTTGATTGTTGGAAATGTGTCGTTGTTTTTCATAGAATCATGCTTTACTTCTGTTTATTGTGTCTTTATTAAGTCAGTAGATTCCACCGTAAAAATCCAGTTATTGCTTTGCTGTACAGGTTTATTCTTTTGAAATAAATCACTCAATTTATTACGTAACGTATGTTTCAAATTTTGGTAACGTAAGTTTCAAGATGTTGTCATGTTGATAACAGACAATCCACAGAAAAGCCCATTTAATTTGAGACAATTTAATTGTTGCAGTTATGATGTTGATGAGTTTCTCCGTCAAAACATATCAAATTTATTTACAGCTGTATGTTCTTGTTTGTTAGGAGGATGCAGTAAAAGGGGACATAATCAGAGTATCTTTGAAAAAAATCGTTTGGTGGGCGTTGATGTTCAACTTGGCTTTAATGATGTCATATTCCAGGTATAAACAATGAATTTAACATTGTTTTAAGAAAATTCAATGAATAGCTAATAAACTTAGGGATTACGCAGATCTCTACTTCAAAACTATTGGATCAGGTCCCTGCATTAATATAGTAACGTAAGTTTCTAGTTTTGGTAACGTAAGTTTCATCAATTCATGTGATTGAAAAAGGATATTTTAGAGAATGTGCGTGGATAAAAATAACATTTAATTGTTGTAGAACTATAGTTGAAGGAATTCCGTAGGGAAATAAGTCTTTTCAATTATATTTATCTTCGGTTATCATAAATCAATATGGTGACTTACTACTACCTGACTATTTTTAACGGAGAAAATTAACTCAAATTTGTGTCGTTATATCGTTGATGATCTCAAAGTGAAGAAAAACACACTTTGAATGAAGAAAAGGTAACAAAAATACATGTGCATTAAAGAAATGTAATGTTAACTATTACTGAGTATACCATCATAGATCAGGCCTACATGATAATAATAATGCTAATAATAATTATAGTGATGTATGTTTCAGTAAGATATATGTTTAAGACGTCAACATTTTTTTTGTTCTTCCTTCTCGTTGAAGTTAATGCAGTTACAATGGGGAAAAGCAGTGCAAAGATTAAAACCCCATATAGGGAACGTATAAGCTGCAATCAGATTGGCGAAAAATCATATCTCTAAACAAAGATTCAAGAAAAAAAAAAAACATGTACCCGTCGCGTAGTTGACAAAAAAAAAAGCAAAGTCACGCATTTTTTTCTTTTTATTTACCCTACCAGGGTAACTATAGGGGAGGGGGTTCGAGGTCCCCCGCCCCTTTGCCAGCAGTCAAAATATAAACTAAAGGAAATAAAAAGAAAAAAATGAATCTCAGAATCCTCCTCCCCAGTTTGAAATAAACAAATAAAAAAACATGAAATTTGGCTTGTACTGGCAGCATAGAATTAAGCTGAAGCCTTTCTTTATATTTCTTCAATTTTCTTTTCTTTCTTTTTTTGTCTTGCTTGTCAGTCGATGAAACCCGGTAAAAGAAATTAAACAAAAGAAAAAAAATGGCACGGGAGCTTTTATTTTTCTCCCTGTCAGGTGATTAAAACTGGAAGTAGTCGACTTTTTCTATAACTCTGACCCCATCCCCCACCCCATGAAAATCCTACTTATGGGCCTGCCTGTAATCATTATCAGCACCTTTGTTGTGCATGTATAGCAACTTGTCCTTTCACTTTTCTTTTGAAAGATTCAAAAATATTTTTCTATGCAGGAGACAATTTCCAGATACGGCAAGAATTATTAATGCAAGACTTGTTATTCTTGTTATCGTTGTGGATTATACTGTCTTATGCATACATAACAAGGACAATCGAGTACATCATTTCACTAATGACAATTTCATTCATCCTACCCAGTATTGTGCTAATGCAACTATGTAATTTGACGTTATTTCATCGACCTCATTTGCCATAGTCAACTTAGTAAAGTGGTCATTTATTTAATTAACAAAGAACATTTCTTGGTTCCTTCTGTCCATATCTCTTGTTTACCGAGTTCAGAAATTTCAAATACAAGCAATACGGCGTTATTGTTCATTATGAAGCACTTTAATAGAGTAACCATCTCGTTTCTGCCGTTTCTTGTTTCATACAAGTGTTAAAATTTTGTGAATACTATTGTATTGAAACTGCTATTTTCAAACTGTTCCTGCATAGAATAACTGTTGCGACAGCAAAGTTATGGAGTCTGTAAAGTTATGGATTCGAAACATATCTTTCAACAGCATGAAGTGACAGCTGAAGATAACAAGTTACAAGACATCAATATGAAGATAACACGTTACAAGACGTCAAGCATACGAAAACTTCCATTGTGATAAAATTGAAGTGAAACCTACGTTACCCACCACTCGTTTTATATCACACGCACATCGTGACAATATTTTCGTCCGTGAAAGCACGTGAAAGCATGTTCCCAACTCTTATCATGTTAATGCCATAAATTCATAAGTATGAAGCCAATTGTCTTCAAAATATCAACAGTAACGGATTAATGTTCTACTCCAGAGTTTATACGCGGACATGTTATAAAGTCTTGCAGTTTTACAACTATTTCAATTGTAATTTTTGAGAATTGTATCACCATGATATTGCGACATCTTGTTATAATATACGTTCACTTAGAGTTGACGAGAAATTAATGTAAGAATATATACCAAAACCAAAAAAGAAAAAGTACCAAATCAGTTGCACATGTAGTAGTATTATCTTTGTAACTTACGTTACATTAACGTGAAACATACGTTACGTGGAATCTGACGAATATATTTTTGCGCACATAGATTCACATGTTTCATCGATGATACTCAAGAATTGGCTGGCAATTTGGGACTGATAAATGTTGAAAATATTTTCTGAAGAAAGTCTGACATCAAATTATCGAGAAAACAAATGAACATTACATGAAATAAGATTTAACACAATATGACATGCTGTGTTCAGTATAGCATACAGGTCATTTGCCATCCTTCCCATCTGCAGGCAGCATTTACAAACATGGCAGCCGATGGTATACTTCACATCTGACGCATAATTATCTCAATCATAGACTGTAGTCACCAATCTTAAAGCATTTGAAATAGAATGACATTGGTAACGTATGTTACATGATGAAATCTACGCCCTACGAAAGAAATTATCACACCACAAAAATAAAGCAAGATTGTGTGTTCATATTTTTCAACTACAAACTTGAATATTTGTGTCATGGCTGGTATAAAAATGAAACCTATTCTAAAAACTTTAATGTTCGCGTTTTGCGATGGTCCAATTGTGCCGAAATAGTGGTTTTGGGCCAAACATTTCACTTTCATTAGTAACAGAGAATAAGGTTACATATTCAAAACAAAGTAAATTGAAAAGAGAACATAATTGTGGAACCTTGGGGTAACAAATAATGTTGTAATGAAAATTGACTGAAGTGATATAGACGATATAACATTACACAAAATATCGAAAAATGGAGGGACCCACTAAAAAGGCAATGCTTGTAGAATGTGGGCCCCTCAGGTACAGAATGTCAATGCAAAAAGGGGAAAAAAGATCGGAAATAAAGTCAGATTTAAAAAAAAAAGGTCTGGAAGCCCAATAAGAAGACAGAGTAACGGACAGACACACATACACAGGCGAATGAACATTAAACGAGACTGAGACGACAAAACTTGTGAAAGGGGACTTCAATACAAGACAGAACGAGACAAGGTTGACATATAAAAGGAAGACAATACAGCGGACAGAAAGGAAAAACAGATCCAGCGATCCTCGACAGAACTATGTCGAAAAAATATTGGGATGCGAGGAAGGGATACATAAATATGGAAAAACAGAGAGAAATAGATGCGGAGGTACTACAAGTAGAATTGAATCTACTCAGTATGAGTCTCAGGACAACAGGGACGAGAAAATATGTGAGAGTATATTATTGGTAATCAAAATTCTTCGGAAAAAATTAAGATGAACCAACAGGCTGATTCACTTCTGTAGGAACATAACATTGCAATAAAAACAACTCTAATCTCCTTTTAAATGAAAATATAGAAGGTGAATTTCTTATGTCATTATTCAGAAAATTCCAATATGTTGGGCCAGTATAAATAAGTGTGTTCTTAGCAAGAATCGTTCGTAAGAGAGGTAAGTGAAATTCATTGGAACGTCGAGTGGGATAGTCATGGAATGATTGATTTCTTTGAAACATAGAATCGAAAATGGAGGGGAGTGAGTTGTTACTGTACGTATACATAAATTGCCCCAAATTAAATAAATACAAATCTTTAATTTTTAGCAGCTTATTTGCGGCAAATAACATATTTGAGTGGGAGGGTATGAAAGGATAACTGATGACACGGAGAGCTTTCTTTTGTAGAAGGAACACTCTATCCAGTAGGTTCTGGTGAGTGTTGCCCCAAACTAAAACACCATAATTAAGATATGGCAATATCAGTGACGAATATAACATAAGTAATGATTTTTGTGGGATATACAATTTCATTCTATTTATAACACCTATATTACGTGAGATTATGTTGGATATATAATCAATATGTAACTTCCAGGAAAGTTTGTCGTCAACAATAATTCCAAGGAATTTAAAATGTGAAACTTGTTCTAAACGAAAATCATTCAAAACTATAGCTGTACTCAAAATATCAACAGTATTACTGAAAATCATATATTTCGTCTTTTGGGTATTCAATGATAATTTATTGGCTCTTACCCAATTATTCACTTTTTGTAATTCAGTATTGACTTTTTGAGCAAGAAAATTAACATC
This sequence comes from Diadema antillarum, assembly GCF_040938485.1. Taxonomy (NCBI): domain Eukaryota; kingdom Metazoa; phylum Echinodermata; class Echinoidea; order Diadematoida; family Diadematidae; genus Diadema; species Diadema antillarum. The sequence goes on along the minus strand of NW_027271305.1, from coordinate 1,052,333 downwards.
ATTGTGGGCAAAAAATACACTGGTATCGTCAGCAAAATGGATAAAGGATAATAGTACATCGGATGCCTGGCAAAAATCATTGATATAAACAATAAATAATAATGGCCCTAATAAACTTCCTTGTGGAACGCCAAAATTCACTTCTCTTATTACTGAAAGATTGTCTTTAATTGTAACAAATTGTCTTCTATTTCCTAAATAACTCCTGAACCACTCCAAGGCCTTCCCACGTATTCCGTAATGTGATAACTTGTGGAGTAGAATATCATGATCAACTGTGTCGAAGGCCTTGGAGAAGTCCAAGAAAATAGTAATTAAATGAGAGTGATTATCAATTGCATGAGCCACTTGATCAACAAAGTATAAAAGAGCATGAGCATGAGCAATGACAATGTTGTGCACTTCATGTGAAATGCTTCATTTTCAGCGTACCTGTAATGTGATTGGTCGAGAGCGTATCCTCCCCGGGGAAGGTTTTCAAGCAATGCCTGTTAAAACGGGACACTTTGGCGGTTAACCCGTGTTCTATGAAATTTGTAGAATGCAATCTTCGCCGGCGAACACCCGGGCGCGCCTGGAGGAGGTCTTCCCCGGGGAAGGTTTTCGGGCAATGCCTGTTAAAACGGGGTACTCTGTGTTTCACAGAATCTGTGGAATGTAGGGCCTATATCTTCCCCGGGTACACCCGGGGAGAAGGTCTGTTTAGACGGGGCTTTAGACGCAACACAGTGGGTAGCCTCGGGGTAGCCGCGGGGTAGACCCGGGGTAGCCTCGGGCGAACCGCCGGGGGCTACCCTAGTTTGTAGGCACAAACCCTTGTTGGTTTTAGTAGGAGTCTGCATGTGCCAAGACTAATACACGCACCACTGCACTGCAGCCTCTCCCAATGTTGGGAGAAGCTACAATAAAGGGCCTATGGGACAGTGCAGAAGTGGTGCATATAGTAGTATTAGCGCAGACTCCTTAACGACCAACAAGGGTTTGTGCCTGCCAGTACTGGTGCCTGTAAACTAGGGCTACGCCGCAATGGTGTCTGTTAAGACGCTCGCGGGGTGAATCTTCCCCCGAAGCGTCACGTGACCAGCTCAAATCCATGAACTACTAGTAGCACGACCAGACGTATTGGGCTTAGGTGTATTCACGAACTAGTGATAATAGGTGTTACAAAAAAAAACCCGCATTTGATGTTTAATATAATTACAGTAAAAAAAAAACAACAACTATATATCAGATACATGTAACACTGGTATTGATATGAGCAATAGCTGAAGAGAGTACAATTTTGTTGGAGGTAGTTCGAAAATGAAAACATCTAAAGATTCATTTTGCAGGGTGTGAAATGTTTTTTGTAAAAAGTCCTATGTATTATGTAAACAGTCGTTACGCTCCTCGAGTTCTGTGGGTTGCATAATAATAGGCCTAGACGTGCTCTGCACAAAAAACAACTGTGGTTGATTTCATGACTTCTTCTTTCTTTACTTCTTTTTGAAAGATCATCATGAAAAGACATAAGAAAGGCGCTTTCACAGTAAACACATTTTAAGGAAACACAGTTTTTCTATATTGAAACGCCTCGGTAGATACTACAATGTACATGTAGTTCCAACATGCCTGTGTCAGCAGTACACACTTGTACATTAGTGCTCAACCACATGCTTAGTGCAATGACAATGATGTGCATGTGAACCTAGTGCTTCATTTTCAGCGTACCTGTAATGTGATTGGTCGAGGCGAGCGTATCCTCCTCGGAGAAAGTTTTCGAGCAATGCCTGTTAAAACGGGACACTTTTGCGGTTGACCCGTGTTTTATGGAATCTGTGGAATGCAATCTTCACCGGCGAACACCCGGGCGCGCCCGGAGAAGGTCTGTTAAAGGCCGTGCACACCTTTCCGGGCAAGCCTTGCGTGCGACTTGCAAAGAACAATCTTTGACTACCCGGAGGTCCCCGTAGATGATCAGCACATGACAGTACCTAGTATGTATCTCAACCGTAGTCGCCCGGAGGTGCGCTCGCATTTTTTTTTCCCGCAACCGTGTTCAGGTCCTGTCACACATTTCCGGGCAAGCTACTCGGGCTTGTTACGTGTAGGGATTTTCTAGCATACCGGACATTCATGAGGGCGGAAAAGGATTTGAGCGAGTCAGCGCATGTGTCTTAGACCCCGTTTACAGTGCGAGGCTCGGCCGCGGCCGTGCCCAGCCCCGCTTCAGTGTAAACGCGCAAAAGGCCAAATGCGAGGCCAAAATTGGCCTCGCATTTGGCCTCGCTCTGGAGGTGGCCTCAGCCGCGGCCGAGCCGCGGCCTTTTCTTGGTGTAAACGCAAACTGTGCGGCCAATTGCGCGGCCAATTTTAGTCTGGCTTCTAAACCCTCCGCCTGTATCTTTCGCTATTCAGGATATTAACCCCCTCAACGTCGAAAACTAGTATAGTTTAAGGTGGTTTTGTCCTGCAAAGGATTCTTTCCTTCGGCAAAGGCCTTTGCCCGAACGGCGACTTCGTCGCCACGGAATTCATTTGGCAAAGGGTCTGAAAACCAGACTGTACCAAATTGCATTTGTTTACAAGCAGAGCGCCACTACGACAAAAATATTGAAAGGTTTGAATCAAAAGCGCGGCCGAGCCCGGCAGTGTAAACGGACAAAATTGCGGGGCCCGGCCTCGCAATTGAGGCTGGGCTCGGCCGCGGCTCGGCCCAGCCCCGCACTGTAAACGGGGTCTATGACCCCGTTTACAGTGCGAGGCTCGGCCGCGGCTCGGCCCAGCCCCGCTTCAGTGTAAACGCGCAAAAGGCCAAATGCGAGGCCAAAATTGGCCTCGCTCTGGAGGTGGTCTCCGCTGCGACCGAGCCGCGGCCGAGCCCGGCCTTTTCTACAATGCTTAATCCCTGTTTTTTTTTTTTTTTGGTTAGATTCAAGAGAAATATCTTCTTTTTTCCATTTAGTTTCCCACTTTGATTGTGTTTGAGGATATAAAGCGATACAATAAGATCAATTTAGTTTTTCTTTTTCATCATGTCCCTCATTGTCTTAAATTGGTCTTTTGTTATCATTGTCATCCTGAAGGTGGTTTGCAAATATATGGCATAATGTCAATTTTTGCAATTTTTACTTTTGTGTCTTGAAAGACAAAAATCAAAGCGTTCACTCATGCATGAAATTTCCCTCTGAATTAGCCTACCCGGTTGATAGCCAAATATGTTTATGACACAATGGTTTTGATCAAAATCTTCTATGAAAAATACATGTTTGTGCTGGAAAAAAGTGTTTACTTTTTTTTTTTGGCTGAGTGTATACACATGAATAAAAATTTGACAAGGAAAGAAAACATTCAATCGACCAAATGGTGAGGGTAATTTCCCCTGTATGCTCACTGAAAGAAAAGAGTCAAGCGCTCATTTCATTATGCTGGACAAATGAAAATAATACATCTGTATTTTATGTTATACGGCTGTAGTTGTATTTCCTGTATTATTTTCATTGTTATCCATAATGACGTCATGAAGCGCAGTACAGTATAGTCTCCTATTTCAGCAATGACGGTACGAAACTTTAAAAATTCATAACTTTTTGATAAATTGTCTGATTTTCTTCAAACTTTTACTGATGCGTTCTGCTAACAACTGCTTTCAGTCCTTATTTATGTTTTGGCTTTGGTTCCCTTTTAATATGCACATGGACTCACAAAAACAGGGCCCAGTTGCACAAAAAGATGCAATCAAACATAAGGCAAAAAAAAAATCAAACATAAGTCAGGTATCAGCCAATCAGAACCGAGTTTCAGAGACTTATACATGTATTTAATTTTCTGATTTATGTTTGATCGGAACTGTTATGCAACAGGGCTCAGATCAATCGTGGAACCTGCATTATTATATATGCACACAGGTTAAAGGGACTGTACAGTACTGGTTGAGGTGAGGATTCAGGTTTATAACATCTTTTGACGAGATAGTGACACATTCTGTTTGTACATTATGACTGCGTGTGTGTGAAGACGGGGAATTCCCTAAGTAGAAGGCCAATCACAGCATCAGATTGCCTCACACCTGCTAAACGTCATGATCGATGTCATGTATACACATTTTCTGCATGTATCAGTGTGCGTGCACACACACACTTCACACGTACAACATGCAGTGCTAGCTGGAGTGCATTGAAGAAAATGATTATGTGTGTACAAGACAGTTTTTGGCGCATCAAGCTTTACAATCTCGGAAGATGATAGCACAGGCGAAGTAAAGCTTTACCGAAGGCATTTTGCTTTACCTCGCTATAGCAGGTTTGATTTACTATGTTTTTCTTTGTTTGGAAGTCACAAAATTTATCTCGTTATAGCAGTTATTTCGTTATAGCCGATCTCGCTATAAGAGTAGCATTTTACATAGACTTGTGTGGAAGGAAATTTGGGACCGAGAAAATTTCCTCGTTATAACCGATATCTCGTTATAGCAATGAGAAACCTCTTATGAAATATGATAGAGCATGTAATTTCAATAAGGATTCAATGTTTAATTGATTAAATTGGCCTTGAAATGGCCGAGATATAAAAAAAAAACCCGATCCTACTAAAATTGACAGGCCATGGCTTTTATTAGTACATATATCTCTTTGTTTTACGTTAGTTTTAGATACATCAGTCATTTCAAAACCGATTTTCATCAAATAAACTTTTGATTGCCCTTGGAATTGTATGCTCTTTCATTTCATCATGGTTTCTAAATATCTCACAAAACGTTACAAGCTGAATCTTCACCTCAACCAGAACTGTACAGTCCCTTTAATAAGTCATGACATCACGGAAACAAGATAACCTTGGACTGACAAAGCTAAAAAGATACTGTATACCTGTAAAGCTTTGCTCTCTGTTGCCGGTGCATGACTGAAGTGTGTACAATGTGAAGAGCGGGAAACCACGCCGCAGGGATCATTATCAACATGGCGAACTTGTTAATAAACACACTGTTATAGAGGATGGTATTAAAGAATGACATGTAAAGCCAACTTTATTCTCTCCAGGAATGAATTCATGAAAACAGATCACGTAAGAAACAAAAATAGTATTTCATGGTTTGTCAGTTATAATGTAAATACATGTATTGATCATCATATTCAGAGCATTACAACTTAAATTTCATCTCTGGCTCACAGGTATCTTTTCATTTTATGTGTATGTTTGCACCAATACAAGCCAGTGTAACTGGACGGGAACAGAGTAAGAGTATGTAGGCCTATAGTTATCTTCATGAACCCACAGTCAGACTCAACTCAGTGCTGTATGTAAATACGGCACTGTCTTAATTGTACAGACGAGCCCGGTTAGAACCAGGGGCGGCGCAGCAGAGGGGGCCGTGGGGGCTCGGGCCCCCACACTTTTTGTGCACCATACAAAGGAATACATAAGGTGTCATTAGTTTGCCCCCCCCCCCCCCCCCACACACACACACACACTTTTTTCAACCCGGAAGTACGTAAGTGGCACTAAAATGGGAGGGGAGAGAATTTTTTTGCTTGTTAGCTGAAGAAACCCGAAAGTTGACGGGGAGAGATGAGCTGAGGACCTTTTTTTTTTTTGCTTGTTATAGCTCATGAAACCCGGAAGTGGGCCCCCACACTTTTGAAAATACTGCGCCGGCCCTGAGAACAAGATAGTCGGGACGGCGAGAATTTTCTCGTCATAATGAACAAAGTCAATAAGGGGAAAAAAATGACAGTTTTACAGGTAAGATATTCTCTAACACACACCACCAGAATGTATCTGTGTTCATCATCACAAGTTTCGCATTCATTACACCACCACTAAAAACAATCAAAACAGATACTATACCTACATGTATTTGCTTTCTGAAAGATTATGCACACGTTCAAAATTGTGTAGTCTGATATAGAGGCAATCAGAAATAAACCTGAACGTAATTTCTATGCATAAAAGTGCTTTTACATTTCCTAACATGCCACATGCTATTAAAGATATACAAGGATGAATTTGACTGCACAAGTGTTTGCTATAACCCTCCACCATTCGATCAAAAAATATGAAGACAATATTCCATGCAATGGCTTGTTGGTATGTATAATGCATTTGCCATATACCAATCTCACATCTTTTTTTAGGCTACCACATTCAACTTGGAAATTTATCTCAAGAAGGAAGCTAATTCACATACATTGCATTATTGATTGACATCAAACGTAGATATCACCAAATTGTCGAGTACCGGTACCCTCGGATTCAGCATGACATACGTTAGAGGACTCAACATTTTGGCTGTCATTCATATGGGTCCAATGTCCAAGTACCGGGAACATGACTACAACATTACGCGTAAAGAAATTCTCACTAAAGAAAGAAAGATTAAAGCCCGACACCATACCATACATGCTATTGTTGGCAAAATCAATCTGTCCTCAATGTGTTAAAAGTGGAACAAAATCAAATGAAGAGACTGGTGGACTTTGCCATCAAATTTGGACCAGTCCTGAAAAGAAAGATGTGCGATGTAAAGTTTGCATGTTTAAAAAAAAAAATAAAATTCCTATCACATTTTCAATTCGGAATTCAAGTTTTTGCTGACTTTGATATTGACTATATGAGATCCTGCATCACATAACCAACAAAAAGTCGCCAGACATGGATTTTTAGTTACGGGCAAATTCTGAAAGAGCAGACTCCAAGCTTTAAATGATGTATAACTCAATTCAAATGGACCATCCTAACCTAACTAATATTGGTAAGAAAGCACACACTCTGGAAAAGTGTGAACTGATAAAAGAGGCTCAGTAGTACAGGGTCTCTTTAAGCGCTTCAATCTTTACCAAGCCATGCTCATAGCCATGCTGGCTGTGCAATGGATAGGACAAACAAACAAACAAACAAACAAAACAGGATGTAAACTACCACAGCAACAACATGAGGGGATTATTAGATTAGGCTGAAATTGAGCATGCTTTATCAACACATTCTGTCCATGATTAATGCCAACTTTGAAAGCAGTATCATTATCCTTTCAAAAGTTATTAGAGTTGAAAGTGAAGAGGGTGCAACAGGTTTCTAAGAAATTTAAAGGGGCTTCTACAGCATACCTAATCACTATACTCTACAAATTTGGACCCTTCCAACCACCCCCCCCCCCTACCCAAGAGGGGCACCCCTGGATCTCCTATGAACAAACTTGAAACTACAGTCATTAATGTACTCACTCATAGTATTATCTCAGCTCTATAACTTCTGATTCTAGAGAAGATTTATAAAGATTCCTTCATTTGGGGGGTTTGGGACCCCTGGGGGCCCCCTGGGTGGGGCATGGTGCCCATTTTAACAAATTGAGTTCCTAACCCCCTAGGGATGCTACCTGCCAAGTTTGGTGAAAATGGGTCATGGGGTTCTCAAGACGACGATAAAAATGTACAATTTAGGCCCCATTAGGACCCCTCCTCACCCCCTCCCCTGGGTCCCAAGGGGGGCACCCCTGATTCTGCCATGAACAAACTTGAAACTACAGTCATCAATGTACTAACTCATAGTATTAACTAAGCACTATCACTTCTGGTTCTAGAGAAGAAGATTTTTGCAGAATCCTTAATTTTGGGGGGCTTGGGCCCCCTGAGGGCCCCCTGGGTGGGGCATGGTGCCCATTTTAACAAATTGAGTTCCTAACCCCCTAGGGATGCTACCTGCCAAGTTTGGTGAAAATGGGTCATGGGGTTCTCAAGAAGAAGATGAAAATGTACAATTTAGGCCCCATTAGAACCCTTCCCCACCCCCCCTCCCCTGGGTCCCAAGGGGGGCACCCCTGATTCTGCCATGAACAAACTTGAAACTACAGTCATCAATGTACTAACTCATAGTATTAACTTAGCTCTATCACTTCTGGTTCTAGAGAAGAAGATTTTTACAGATTCCTTAATTTTGGGGGGTTTGGGCCCCCCTGGGGGCCCCCTGGGCGGGGCATGGTGCCCATTTTAACAAATTGAGTTCCTAACCCCCTAGGGATGCTACCTGCCAAGTTTGATGAAAATCGGTCTTGGGGTTTTCAAGAAGAAGATGAAAATGTAAAAAGTTTACGCACGACGCACGACGGACGACGGACGACGCACGACGGAAAAGGGGTTGAAGAAAAACTGCTGAAAACCTTTCCCCCATATGTTTAAGATCCAAAACTTACAACTAATGTTGAAGAAGAACTGCTCCTTCAGGAAATAAGAAAAATTCAAGATTGACTTGGTTGACCCGTTTCACCTTTTTTTAATCCTCATTCAATTGGTGCAACTTTTTGTTGGTTTTGTGATGCATGGTCAAATATGGTAAGTTTGATTCCAGTGTGTGATACCTCCCTAGAAATACCAAACTGCAAAAACATGTCCATCAATACTTTTCAAAAAAAATGTCAAAAAAGTAAAACTGTACAAAGAATAGATTCTCCATCATTTACAAGTATAGTTGTACAATTTTGTGAGATAGGGATAACTACTATCAAGAGGACTGAAAATGATGTTATTTGTCTTCAAATTCTGTATTCCCAATCAGCAGAAACCAAATGAATCACATACGTGATATGAACATATTTGCTACTTCAAGAAAATTTGAAAAGAGGAGACTGAAGCCTGACAATTTTCCTCATAATAGCTATACTACATAAAGGCATAAACACAACCAAGTGTGTATACAGGACTTTAGTTGCTATAAGCTGATATCTTGGGACATCTTTTCTTGTCATTAGAATAGTGTACAAGAAATCAACAGAAAAACAGCTTGGATTGTGGACAAGAATTTGAAAGATGCAAGCTGACTCTGATAAACTGAGTTACCAGGTTCTTACATAACATCCTGTCGCTGTGGATTGATGATTGTTAACATCACTCATCACTTTCCTCATCTGATCCACTTCCGCTTCCCGATGCACTACCACTCTCAGAGTCACTACCACTACCACTTGATGAGCCCTCCTCATCCTCACTGTCACTCCCACTCTCACCTTCACTCTCATTCTCCACCACCAGTGCATTAATGATCGAGCCATCACCGTCGGGCAGACGGTGATGAGATGATGGTCTGTACAACATGGACTCATCAATTCTAGAGGAGGTGTCATCCTTGGCAGTCGGTGAATCCTTGCCAGGGGTATCATCCTGTTCCTCTTTGTCATCTTCACCCTCCATGCCCTCATCACCATCATCACCACCACTATCATCATCATCGTCATCTTCATCATCATCATCTGACCCACCACTGCTGCCATCAGAGTCATCGTCCTTCTCCTCTTCCTCACTTTCACTCTCGCTGCTGCTGCCGCTCCCACTACCACTGCTCTGACTGTCGCTGCCACTCCCTTCCTCATCAGACACCTGTTCCTCCTCCTCCTCCTCCTCCTCTTTCCTGGCCTGCATCTCCATGGCCACACCCACATAACCCTTGGACTGTTCTTCAGATCTCTCCATCCCACCTCCTCCATGACCAACTGTTGCCTCGGCTTCACTGAACTTTTCAAGTCTGCGTTGTGCTGGGACAGGAGGCTCTTGCTGGTCCCTGTTGCCCCGTGGGGGGACATCACTTTTCTTTGAAGACTTCTCCTTCTTCGCTTTCTTTTTATCCTTTGGTGAAATTGCAGGCTGAGACTCTTTTGTCTTGCTTGGATTATTAGTGATACGTTGGAAATGGTCAGTTTCTTCTGGTCTACCTGCAGATTTATTGGAATCAGCCTTTTCAATCATATTGGCATCAGTTATTTCTCTCTTCACTTCTTCCTTGGATGCTTGACCCCTATTGTCTTTACCTCTTTCATCTCTCAACCTGCCATCACTACCGTTCGCAGTAGAAACACCCGATGACGGACCACTCTGACTGAGGTGGCCTTTCTTCTTGCTCATCTGCATCTTGGGGCTCGGGGCTCCTGTGCCTCCCTCGGCCCTGTTGCCCACGGCGTTGCTGTTGTTGTTGTTCTCCGGCACCACAGCCGAATGAAACGAGCTGTCCTTGCTAGAATCTGACGCTGATGACCTCTCACTCTGGGAGGAGCCCAAGGATGAGGCAGATCCAGAAGATGAGGCCTGGCTCCGTCTCTCCTCACTCTCATCCTTGAAGTGAACTGATTTGCTGGACATTGCCGATGTGTCTGACAGTGGATAGGTATTACAATGTTGACATTATTGCTCTAAAATTACATACTTTGCAATGCTTAATTTGGTACTTAAAGTTTCAGCAAAATGATGCAACCATCACCATAAGTCTACCAATTCATTTTCTCAATTAGAGAGACTTTATGTTGTCCAGTAGCATCAACAGCATTTTATGATTGGCATAAAACTGATGAAACTTTCATATACATGTACATGGCTTTTCTTTTAATGTCATCTTTCATTATGTGGTAAATCAAACAATGCTACAGTTTCCACTGTAAGCTCGTATGAAGACAACTGTCTCTTTATCTGCTAACCCATTCCCATCCTCCCTTCTGCTGTGGACAATTGCATTCAGACAATCAGGAGATGCACACATATTTCTGTTTAAACCATCTAGGCAACAGATAGGAGTATTCTATTCATGAATGAAACATGCTTAGGTAACTGATTCTAACCAAAAAAAAGGAATAATTCCAATAATAGTATCAAGTCCCTAGAAGAGTCCCTCCCCTTCCCCCTCCCCCCCCCCCCCCAAGAACAAAACACACTATAAGGAATCTGAAACAAGTGCAACTCGATGTGATTTCATCATTTAGTTCTGTGTTGACATGAAGCTTAAAATTCAGACTTTTACTTTTTAGTGCCAATGCAAGACACTTACATGTAATAAACACTAGAAAAAAAAATGGCATCTTCTAACAATTTGTTTTCTCATTTCTACATCTGGCATTTGCAATTCTGGTTCTACATGCTATGTCCGGATGGAAATAGATGGGAACAGAACGGGACGAAAATGTAGTCCAACCAAATGACTGTTTAGACAGTCATTTCTGAGCCATTGTCCTCGTCAAGCATTTACTTATGATGATGTTCTCCTGAATTTCTGTATATCAAGAGTTGCCTAATTTGTCTTTGAACAATAGCTATACGGGAACATATGCTTGCATAAATGTAAGCATAAAATAATTTGTTTATTTTCATTTTGCATTGTGTCAGAAAAAGAATGTTAGATATACGAATTAATCATTTATTTTAACTGTCAGACTGAAATTGTACTATGCTCAATTAGTTCGTTAAATTGACTTTGTATTTCATTTATATATAAAAAAGAAATTCAGAAACAAAATCAAAATCAATGAATCAATCAGATCTCCGAGGTATTTTTCAAAACAAATGTGAGGTTTCCTACCAGCATTACTGGTTGAGCTTGCTACACTGCCGTCATTTTCCACAGATTGCAGTGGAGATGTCAGATTGTTTCCCTCTTCATCTTCTGCGGTCTTGACAGTAGTACTCAGATCGGAGCTGGGTTCTGGAGACGGCCTCTCCAGGAAGTGAGCGTCGGGTGGGTCACTGGCGTTGGTGGACGGACCCATGGCAGAGTCCTCCAGAGTACTGAGAAATTCATGCATCCGGTTTGCAGACACCTTCACTGAAAGGTAGACAAGAGATTCACTGGTAATAATACAAAACAAACGGAGCAGCACAGAAATATTTCTGATATAACAACAATAGATTATTAACTTTTGAGGATCATCACTTTTAGATAAGAAAAACATTGTGCCTGTTTGTTTGCTTCTCTGTGCTTCTGTTAATTTATTCCTTTTTTCTCTCTTTTCAAAGTCCTATTTATTGAGTGGCCCATATCTTAAAAAGCTTGTCTTTTATGTGGGCCTCTCTTTTCCTATAACACACTGATTTTGAGCAAACAGTTTTAATGTGGATTAAGCATCTATTCAAATTAATGAATTCTTGCATCAAGTTGTTTTTACTGCAACTGTTTGACAAATTGCTCTTCATTAACACAATTAAGCACTGATTATTTTATATAGTGGACTCCCATTATAACAAAGTCCTTCGGACCAGCAATTTCTTTTGTTATATCAAAATTTCATTATAACCAAACAAACACATAAACACCTTTCTCCCTCTCTGTCTGTCTGCCTGTCTGTCTCTCCCTCTCACTCTAGTGTGGGTTACGAAGCAAAGGGTTATGAGTATATATTGTCAGTATAAATGTTGAAATAGTATTATATATATGTTTGAAGTAATTTGATGTATTTATTCAACCCTACATGGAACATTAGAGGGTTTATTTCGTTATGTTATGTTTGATATTACTGGTTGTTATGACAATTGCTGAGACTCATGTTAGTCATTTGTGTGTGTGTGTGTGTGTGTGTGTGTGCGTGTGTGTGTGTGTTATTTTGAATTTTCTGATATAAGTTTTGTTTGTAGTATTATATTATTTTGTAAATTTAAAATTGGGGATAAGAATGGTTGAAGTAGCTTGATTTATATAGGGTTATAAAGAACTGATATATTGTATTATGTACATTTGTGTAATAGTTTTGTAGGGTGTTGTTTGTTTTCATTGTGCATATCATAGATGTAATTATGTAATTGTGATGTAAAATGCGTTTGTATTAATTGTCATGATCATTTTGGTACAATGTAATGTCAATGGAAGCCAAATTTCTATGTCTGACATACACCAATAAAGAAATGAAAGAATAAAAGACATATATAGAGTGGATAATGTTGCGACCTGGACTTTTAACTTCATTGTAACCGGTATTTCATTATAACCGTGTTCATTATAACGGGAGTGTACTCTGCATGTATGCCCATTTTTTTTTTTTTTTTTTTAAATCATGACTCCTACAATAATGGTGACTACTTTCAAATGCATGTTCATTTTGTTTTACACTGATTTGTTGCAATTTGTGAATCAAAAAATTATATTGGAAATAAAATTTTTGTTATGATTTAAAAAAATGAATATCTCAAGCAGCTTCTATGTCAGTGTTCCATTCACCTGACTGTGGCAACATAAAACTGGAACAATTAGCATTACTTGTAGAATCTTCAACCAAGTGTGATGCTAAGATATGTAAAATCAGGAAGAGTGCACAGTTCAACTTTACCAAGTGCTTCAAAGAAAGGATATTCTGTACAACAGAATGAGTTTTATTTGACATGTTTGTAATTGCAAGCATATTCATTGGTTTTACAACTCCATCCACAAACAAGAACTGTATGTCATATTTGCCTTTTACGACTCTTTCAATCATTGTTCATGTTTTATAAAGCAGAACAAATAAAAAGAAATAATTTGTTGTTTAGATAAAACTGTTTTTTTTCCCTTTGCACAATTTTCAAAAGCCTCTTCACTGCTATTTAAGAAGTGATTGTAAATTGGCAGTACAATCTAGAAGAATACAGATACCACTTTCTCTCAGCTCACCAAATTTCTTGTAAATGTCTTTCTGATTTTGTGTAGATTAAATGGATTGAACAAGCTCTATTTGATCATTTACCAGTGTGAGATACAGTAAAATTTAAAGGTTCTAAATCTAATTTAATGAAAAGGATAATTTCTGCCCGAAAAAAAAAATCTCTGGAACTTGATGGATTAAGTTACATGTGTAAAGCTGGTGATAGCCTTCAGAGACTCACATGGCTGTCTCTTGGATGGATTAATCAACTTGGCAACATGGACATCATTGAAGTCAGAGTCTTCATTACTGCCACCAATTATCATCAGCTGTGAGATAAAAAGATTAAAAAAAGAGCGAGAAGGATGGTAAACACTTGTTGCCAGCAATTTTTTGATAAATACAATATCAACAATGATGTGCTACTTGGCAATACTGTACATAGCTCATGAACACATCAGTCAATCAATATGTCTTAGTGGATTAGGCAGTCTTGTACAGATGCATTCACACTTACAAATCATGATCAAAACCAAACTTCTGACTCTACTTGGTTCAAAAAAGGAGGAAAACAAACCATTCATACACAAATTGTTAAAATCCAGGCAATCACAAAAAGTAAAAAGGAGATATTTCCTATCTTTGTTTTTATTAGTATCATTTCATAAACATTACCACAATAGTATAGCAATATCATTTTTCCATGCACTAGTTTCTATCTGTGCTATTTTTAACAACATAATATTATGCACAGTTATGTATGAGTGGCATATTCAAGTGGAAGAATATATTACAGAGGACATCTGTTCTTGACAGATAGCTTTGCAATTACTTAACTTCCTGTTTTCTGTTCTCCTGCATCCTGTTTTTTTTTTTCTCCAAAACACTATATTCCAATTATCATATTATAACTGCCAATCATGTTCTCTTAGTAATATATTACACAGTACATAAAAATGCATATTGCCATGCAAGATTATGATAATGCATGCAGAAAAGTTGCTTCACCATTTTCTCCACACATCAATGGTACAACAAACAACCGAAGCAGAGGATCCACTCTATATTTCCAACCTCAATACTGATTATAACATACAAGGATTCTGCTAATGAGTTGTGACCTTAACTCTTTATGTGCCATGTGTAAACCCCCTGTGTGCTACATTATTCTGAAGGAGCAACATACGCATGCTTTGGGAAAACATTCTGTTTTTCTAATCTGGTGTAATTTTTATAGATTTTTGTTACCCTGGATGAATGAGCAAAGTTGCAGAGAAAATGCCAAGCTTTGCTTTAATGAAAATTGTATGACAAATCTATCGTGTTTCTTTCAGATGACCAGTAGCTATACATGTATTATTGAAGAGGCATGACTTCTGTACACAAAACAGTGGCAGAAATAGAATTCAATCGCAAATTAAGTAGGGTAGTCAATCACCTCATAAAATGCAAGCTACATGACATTGTGACAGGAATGGAATTGCGAGAAACGTTTTCATTGTACCGTGGCATTTGGCAATTTAAATCAGTTTAAGCGCGTTTGTGCATTTGAGCAGAATAGGTGCAATTGGCACACCGTCGACTTGAGTCTGGTGTGCGAACGTGGCACATAAAGAGTTAAAGGAATGTTGAGTTACCTTATTCCTGTGGATGAATGCAGTGTGTCCTGACCTCCGAGCTGGGGCACATCCAGAGAAAAATGGGCGTTTCCACTTCCTCTTGTCTGCATGATCAGAGAAGAAAATAGAGGATTGTCACTCCTGATCAAAGTCACATCAAAATATCATAATACATTGTACTTGTTTCGATTTCAGGATATATATAATAGTCTGTCAATCACAGCTAACTTCCTTTTTTTGTTGAACAGATTGAGGATTTGAGTTGACATTTTGTAGATTTACTGTCATGGCTGTCAGAACTTTCTTCACACTTTCTTTAAAAAACCCTGAAATTGCTTGTATTCTGTTTCCTGTATTATTCAGCAAATGACACAAGAAATATGGCGAGAAAACACAAGTGCAGTGATATGTCATAACTTAACCCCATCTTTTCTTAATCACTTAACACACAAATGCAGCGAACTCTGGAAAAAAACGGAAATGTAATTCAGAAGCTGCTTATAATGATAATTATTCTAATTTTCTCCCCCCCCTCCCAAACACACACACCCCACTACAAAAGTATATATGAAAATGAATAAGAAATAGATAAATACATTGCCTTACTGGAGTTGATATATTTCACTGCAAACATAAAACAAAGTAACCATTTTCAGATGAAGTGAGGCTTTTGAAGTAAATTTTAACATGTGGGTATGCACGTGGCTATGGTGGAGTGGGGTTAGGGAGGGACAAGGAGTATTTTTTTTTTCTACCCAGGTTGAAAAAAAAAATCCATGGATTATAAAACCAACAGGAACGTGACATGTTAATGTGGTTTACTTCATAGGCTTATAAATGCAATATACATCTGCATCTTACAGGAGAAGCCTGATTGCACCCAGAAAATTGACACAAGACACATAGATATTTTGGCAAAAGGCAGAGAGGATGCAGAAAAAGAAATTAATTGAGTTGCAGGATTTATGGTGTCAGGAAGGACTTGTGGGTCACATCATAGTCCTATTCTGGAGGAGATGAGTGGGTATTTGGGGCTATACATATAGTTCTGCATAAGCAGGGGTGGATCCAGGAATTTTGTAAAGGGGAGGTGCCTTTACAAACTTAAAGGGTGTACACTCAACCCCCCCCCCCATTGTTTTTTTTTCTTTTTATTTCTTTTGTTTAGACAAAAAACAAAGAGGGGGCATGTGCCCGGTGCGCCCCCACCAGGATCCGCCACTGAGGTGAGCCTGAAGTGGCACATACTGCATTCAAAACAATCATGGGTATATCAGAGATATCAGTTGCTGAACAGAACCCATTAGTTACCCCATGGCTTCGTACGAGAGTGGAAGGGTATAGCTGTCAACAAGGTTGTTTTACAGGTTGCCATCATTCTGTGGTTTACAACATGTGCTACACTGCTTTGTCAGATTAGCTTCTCGAGTTCCTCAGCTCACAGACTGTAAAAGTGGATATTGTTGCACTAGTTATTTTTCGTGCTTGGATGAGTAGGATGAATTTTGCACGTTTTAAATTCTGTGAATCAAGACATTAACATAGTGGTACACCTAACAAGCAAAAACAATTGCATGATTTTATATTTTCATGCTAGTTTCTGGTAAAAAATTTCCACTTTTACAATTAGCAATGCGGCATCAATGACCACAGTACAAAGATTACCTCCATGGACTATACAATCATGCTTTGAATGGAATTGTTCATACCATCACCAGAAGGTAAACAGCACTGTCAAGGAAAACAGACATTACAGCAAGGGAACATAATGGTGGGGTTTGAAGGAGGCAATGGTACCGGGGAAAAATGCATTACATTGTTTCTGGTGAAGTAAATGGGAGTTCACTCATTGCTGGGGGTGTGCTGCAATGGGTTGGTTTCCATATTAGTCTTGGCATGCTGACAACTTTGAAGAACTTTGGGGCCATTTCATGCAAATTTGACAGAGTACAACATTCCTCCAACACAAATTTGATTTTGGAATCATTTAGATGATGGGTAAAAGGGAGATGTAGTGATTAAAGGAAACCAAAACCCAAAGTGAAATGTGGATTGAGTGAAAGCAGCAACATTATTAGAACACATCAGTGAAAGTTTGAGGAAAATCAGACAATATAATGCAAAAGTTATGAATTTTTAAAGTTTTGGTATTGGAACTGCTGGATGAGGAGACTACTAGAGGTTATGATGTCATGTGTGGACAACAATATAAAGAAAATATAAAGCGGATTCTACAAAAAATAATTTTTCATGAAAATTACACATTCCATGAGCTTGATACTGACATATGTTAAGGGTAGCAATTATTCCCTCTGCTTTCTGATAGCGGTTAGTCAAGTGATCTTTCCTTATGCTAGAAAAGTGTGCAATTTGTGCAATTTCCTTTATATTTTGTTTATACTGTTGTCCACGCATACGTCATAACCTCTTGTAGTCTCCTCATCCAGCGGTTCCAACACCAAAACTGTAAAAATTCATAACTTTCGCATTGATTGTCTGATTTTCCTCAAACTTTCACTGATGTGTTCTACTAATGCTGCTGCTTTCACTCAAGTCACATTTCTCTCTGGGTTGTTTTGGTTTCCTTAACCTCCATGTTTGCACCCAGAGCACCAATTATAAATTTGCTGATAATTTCTGGTATGAAACACTCCCATAATGTGAGATGCACGGTTAAAAAAAAAAAGATAATAATAATAATGACATGCATAAAGGGAAGGCTTCTAGACCAGACGGACATTATCTCAAGTTTGCAGAAAGCTACATTCAAACACACTCATAGTCCCTAAAAGAGAGATTTCTTTTCCTTTTTTTTTTTTAATTTAGAATGTCTAACAAGACAGAAATGGCTGTGCAGTACGATAGGTGATGATGATGAATACACCAAGATTTCTTCCACAGCCAGTGGGTAAGGGATAATTTGAGTTTCATGCTGCAATGTATTAGTCAATGCACAAAATCTTAGCATTTCAGCAACATATCACACACAAGGTTATTTCTCCTGTCTTCGCTAGGTAATAGGAAAATGCAAAAGTGGCAAGACACACCAAATCTTACACCAAAAACAGGTCATGGCACTTTTTTGTTCCTGTACATAGGAATACAAAGGGTATCATCACTTTGGCACCCCACACTTTTTTTTTTAACCCCGGAAGTGAAGTGGCAGTAGAAAAAATATAGTATGAAAAATTAAAACCTTATGCTTTGAGCCTGCACAGAAGACCCCCCCCCCCTTTTTTTTTTTTTTTTTGCTTGTCAGCTAAAGAAATCGAGAAGTGGCACCAGAAGTTGTGCTGAAGGCCTCTTTTTTTCTTTTTTTTTTTTTTTTGCTTTTTTTTTTGCTTGTTAGCTCATGAAACTTGGAAGTGGGTCCCACACTCTGCTGTTAAAATGTGGTGCCGGCGGTGGCGGTGCAGGTACATAGATGTCAATAACATGCTTTAGAAAGGGGCCTGTCCGATGAATCTGATCAATTACCTGCAAAATCATACTTTCACTCTAATATTTGCTTCAAATACTTTACAAACTAGTATACTCATATCAGCATACACACTGTTACCTATGCTATATATTTCATGAATTGGGACCTGTATGACAACTTTGCATGTTGATGAATTTGCAATCAAGAATCACATTTATGGAATGAGAAAGAAGTTTTATCATATTCAACCAATTGAGGACGGGCTAATTTTGCTACGACACAAATTTCCCATAGACACCTGCCTGAGTATGCTCAGGACTCATCTTCAACGGGTTAAAGAGAAAAGTTTGTGATTTCTCTCACCGGATAAGACATATAATGCATTTGTGTAACTGGGGTAATTATTATTTTAATGAGCTGTTATTATTTTGCCAGTGGACCAATATTTTCAAAAATAAAAACACTGCAAATTTTATACCACATAAACAGTATCTACTGTAATATAGGTTTGACTTCATGACCTGCTTTCCTCATCTCTATCTCTCTTCAACTTCCTTTCTAGCTCTTTCTAACCCCTTCTCTCACTCTAACTCTCATTTATCTTTCATTTCAAAAAATTATCTCTCCTTTCATCTAATGTCAAGGATACCACTCATTAAGCTTCCCATCACCACGCTTGCATGGTTTTAATATTGCCCCAAGCAGGATTTATTAATCATTTTACAAGAATTAGCAAGGTACAAGCATATTATATACTGCTATGGAAGAGTCTGCTGGAAAATGTAATATAACACATTCAAGGCAGCAGTCACTGTTACCCAAGCTAAACTTGTACAAGTCCCCATAGGTGGGCTGTGATGTATTGGAGTCATTTGAGCCACCAAATACATAGATATCCTGTAAATGAAATGGAATAGCATTCAAAGAGGATAGGATGGCCACACACAAAATCCTATCATACCCATGCTCATGGTGAATAACTTTCTGTGACACTTTGCCAATAACATGTCACATGTATAACAAACAAAAAAAGAATGATGAGGTAAAATAAAAATTTTGTAACTGAACTGGGTGAACATAAATCATAATTGTCTACTTAGAAGTATCCAAAGGTAGGTAGGTAGGTAGGTATTTATTTTCGTTAAAAACATAAATATTACAGTTTAAACGGCTGGAATGCCCATATTCAGCGGTGCCGCCATGGTACCACTGGTCTTCCATGGGGTCCAGTTACATAATAATTACACAAGCATTTACAATATGCAAAGAAATAGAATGATAAATAGAGATAAAATTGGAAAGAGAATGAAAAAAAAAAGAAACATCAGATCTTAAGGTTACAACAGACATACATGACATCACTTAATCAAACATTACATTTTAACAGAACAGAACAAAATAAACCCGGCTATCCTGTCACAACAAACAATACTGTATTGCAACTAGGCTAAAATATGATCTTGAGCTTAATTTGCATAACTAATTAATCAAAATTAGAAATTGATTGTTTTAAAAAATCTTATGACACAATCTTGTAATTGATTGTTTTAAAAAATCTTATGACACAATCTTGTAGATTATGATGTGCGATCGCACCACCGATGGCCGAGATCTCGGGGGGCGGGGCGGAATCCATCCCCCCGGTCTGAGCATAGCCAAAAAAGCCTGGCCCTTTTAGGGTTAAGGCTGATCGAGCAGCCGCCGTTATTATACGTAAATGCCGCTTGATATGTAAGGAATACCCAGACGACAGAGAAAGGATCATAATCTGAACTATCTGAACTTTTCTTACCTTAATTGAATGATTTGTGCTGAATTAGGGCATAGGTTACACAAAAATATATATGCCCATACAATGGTAATGTGGGTGATACTAAAATAACTGGATGAAAGCCTGCATGTGACTGGTCAGTCAAGGTCCTACCAAACAAAAATCTACATTAGATTATGATCATTACTAAGTTTAAACAATGGTATGTGATTTTTGGTCACAAACAGTTGGCAATCAGACATACAAAACTAGAATACGCAAGGTATTTTGAGAGGAAGCCAAGTCATCTGAAAGTAATGTGATATTGGAAGCACACAGGATTATTCTTTTTTTCATCACTACATTCTAAAACAAAAACTGAAATCAAAGGAACCACCCCCCCCCCCCCCACCCTTGGGCAAATGGAATAGTCTATGGACCCTCTATCCTTGGATTGTTTAACGCAGCAGAGTTGCTTATTATCATACCTCCTATTGACCTTATTGACTAGCGTCACTTGGTCATGAAGTAACATGTTTACATTGATGCAAATAGTCATTATCATTATGCTTTACATGAGTGCATTAATTCATTCACAGCAATAAACCTTGTAAAATAAAATTGACATCAGTTCTCTGTACATGTCTACTTGTACATCCTAGATCAAAGCAGGCATAAATATGTTGGTATAGATCCAAATCTGTCTAAGCTGAAATTTCATTGATATGACATGGGACAATGTATTATATTCCCACAAAACCAATAGTCAATGCCTTATACACTGTTGCTACATACAAGCATATAACCAAGAACAGTTTCCAATACTGTGTTGATCTCGATCCCCTGATTGATATTGTAGAAAAAGAAAGATAACCCACCTTGTCAACATGCGCTACAAAGCTGTGACTCCCACGGGGAGGTGGACTGTCGCCCTCAACACGGCTCAGAATCTTCCAGTTGAGTTTCTCTGCCACAAGCAGAGAGTATACCGGTAACAAAGGAGAGAGAGAGAGAGACAGTAAGCCAGTACATTTTTTTGTGTTTACATACTGGTGGCAATGTCAAGCCTCATAGGCATAATTTACCATTTGCAGATGAAACAACAGCCCAGCTTTAGTGCTTTAAAACAATTCTAAAATGTGAGTTAGGGATAGAAACAACCACTGCTGCTTATAATTTGAATCCACATAATCAAAGTTAAGATTTGTTAAATACACAAAATGTGAACAATAGTTAAAATAAAAATGCTTCCTAACTAAACCATCTACAGTTACAAATCAAGAAAATAAATGATAACTCCTTATATTTTGGGCTTTATGGCAAGAATTCTATTTGGTAGGATGTTTTGTGATCCAACAGACCCAGAGACTCCAACTCTCCCGTCAAAAACGGGAGATCTCCCGCTGCCAGCCCATTTTTGCAAAATCTCCTGTTCTCCCGTTTGAGATTTGATTTCTCCCGCCCTGGCTCTGTGTCTTCCGGTGGAAAGGATTTCTTACTTATTTCTATCGTATGTTGAAAAAATAAGCCTTAGATAGCACCAGAGAACACCTAGAACCCTAGGAACTTCGCGCCTCGCACACATCAACTTGGAGTCTCCCGTTTGCTAGGGGTTTCGGGCGGGAGAATCTCCAGATCAGAAGGTGTTTGGGGTTGGAGTCTCTGCAGACCTACACATATATTATGCATCAAATAATGTGATATTATGAACCTTTTTTAAATC
Source organism: Diadema antillarum (assembly GCF_040938485.1). Taxonomy (NCBI): domain Eukaryota; kingdom Metazoa; phylum Echinodermata; class Echinoidea; order Diadematoida; family Diadematidae; genus Diadema; species Diadema antillarum. The sequence goes on along the minus strand of NW_027271305.1, from coordinate 1,030,484 downwards.
ACTGCTCCCAAAGGTACATTGGACCTTTAAAGGTACACTAACTTATTCTTTAAAGTGTACAAGACAGACTGTGATCAAAGAGACTGATTAAGAAGGGAGCAACTGTCAAAATATAAATGCCACATATCTGCATGGTAATTCTGATGGATGGAGGATTGTGAAGATAACTTTTCGAAGTCTGATATTTTTGCTGAAATACTAGTGGGGATAAACATTGCTATACCAAAGAAATTTTACAACCCAACATCACTTAAAGTAGCAATTATTTATCTAGACCAAAGGACCAATGACATGAAAAAGAATCTACTTTAATACCTGTGTTGAAGACATGGATATCATTGAACCACATGTTGGTGCCACCTGTCCCTCCAAACACATAGATGAACTTGTTGACAGCGGCACATGCAGCATCACACCTGCATGGAGAAAGAGTCATATATGAATTAAGAGAAATAATTTTACCATAGATCATCCCCTTTCTAGCTCATTCCTTTCATACATCTATATCAACATAATAAAAGGAAAACAAACTCAAGACCACTAAGAGCTAGGTTACTGTAAAAGTGGATATTTTCGCGCAATTAAGAAGAGCTTCATGTGTTTTTAATTCCATGGAATCAAGACTTTAACTACTGGAACATAATGGCAAGCAAAAATATTCACATGCTTTTAATTTCGTGCTAGCTTCTGGTTACGCGAAATGTGCGAAAATGTCAACATCGCAAAATTTCCGCATTTACAGTACCAGCAAGTCTGCCAAGTAATCTGCTATAAAAGAATTATGGGGTTGGAAAGTCAGTGTTGGTAGTCATTAAATACTTAGAACATCAATGCTTCTGCTCAGAATACTACCATATTAATCTTATACTTATAATAAGTAATAATAAATTCAACTTTCTTTTCTTTACACACTTTCTTTACGAGCTTATTTTCCCCCTGCACAGATGTAAATCTGATGCACAAAATCACAGGCTTCAGTTGTTGCATGAAGTACTTCCCCAAAAGATGGGGGAAAATTGATCATATTATTCTGACTGTCAATCAGCATGGCAACAATCACACTCAATCCAACAAATGTAAACACCATAAGGGGGGAACCACAAAAAGCAATTCTCTTTTATACAATGTAGACAAACACTGGTTTATAAATAAAGTTCTAATTCAGTTCCACAGATTACAGATTACGTAGTGAGAAATATTGATTATTTGCAGTAGGCTGCTTCTGTGCTCCCAAAAATAATTGATGCCCACTTTAAGATATTGACATGCAACAAAGAGGAAGCTACAGTTAATATTAAGAGTCCAAACTTGGTTTAGATCTAAGTGATATAAAATGTGTAAACTGAAGAAGATGAAATATGACATATGTAAGACCACTGTGAAAGATGTGAAATAACCTGTAAGTGATCAATTTAACACTGAACATTAAAAATTAGTTAACTGTAAGGTTAAAAACAAAGTAAAATGATATCTTGTATGACTGTTGTGAAAAACATGCTGTTACCTGGGTGAGGGTGGGACACCAGTGACAGTAAGTTTGACCCACCATTGACAATCTGGCGTGCAAAAATTAGTGGAAAGTACACAAACACGATTAGCATATGAAAGCAGAATTACTACAGAAATAGAAACAGATGTGAAACAGATATGCAAAAAAATCTTCATTCTCAGTCAAAACTTTTGTTGTACACTCCCAGAATATCAACACAGTTTTACGGCGCAAGATCTTTTCAACTGGCAGCAGCAGCGAGTTATGGAACAAATTATCCACGTATCTCAAGCAAACAGACACAGTAGATGATTTCAAAGGGATGGTACAGTATTGGTGGAGATGAGAATTTGGCTTTTAACTTTTTGCGAGATACCAAGAAAACACTATGAAATATTTTTAAAGTGATATGTGCTAAACAAATACAGTCAAACCTGTCTATAGCGGCCACCCACGGGAAACGAAAAAAGTGACCGTTATAGACAGGTGGCTGCTATAGACAGGTTATCCAACTATATTTGTGAATTGCCTATACATGTACACGTACATGTATCACAGGGCTGCCAACATTGGAAACTACTCAAGTAGTTGAGAGTGAGACTCCCATAGGCCAATGCTATAATTTAGGAGTCAAAATGAGTGAGATCAATAGAAATGCATGCAAATGCAATAAAGTTTTAGAGTGAGAAAGGACCAAAATGAGTGAGTCTCACTCTCAATGAGTGAGAGTTGGCAGCCCTGATGTATCATCGTTGTATACATCTATAAGTACATAGTGTACATGTACATTGTACATGCGTACGTATGCACACGTGTGTTTCATGTATTGAACAATGCCCGTGTTTATGAAATTGTTGCACAGTAGCATGTTGTACAGTCGTGACAAAAGCTTAACACTAGCGCATTATTATGACTGAATGAGTGATGAATACAGTGGTGGCGATCACTTTAACGTTGCCCATGAATGACTGGCACGGCCACAAATCAGGAAAAACACCCTGAATTACCAGCTCTGTGGCCGCTATAGACAGGTTAAAATCTACAGCGGGAAACAAAATTTGTGGCCGCTGGCCGCGTAAGACAGGTGGCCGCTATACACAGGGTCTTTAACAGGGCTTTTCTCTCGGGGGGATTTTTCAGTGGCGGCTATAGACAGGTGGCCGCTAAGGCAGGTTTGACTGTACAGGTACTTTTATTATTATTATTATTATCATTATTATTATTATTATGCAGGGCTGACACACAAACACATTGAATGATGTACTGATGCACAGCTAATTCATATTCTGAAGGTAGAAATCAAAATTTAAAAAAAAAAAAAAGAAATATGAAGATATTTGCATCATAGCAAACTTAGAAAAAGCACTCCCCCACATGTTCAGGGGTTTAGTTTTGTTTTCTGTAATGAATGATATATTTTCCTTTGTTTCAATAAAAACAAAGAAAGAACAACAACGCTTTAAGCAAGAGCCAGGTATCTTTCGGTTCACTTTAAAAGTAGAATATTCAATTATTGGGTTTGTATTTCTGGTGATTCCCATGAATTAACTTATGCACAGTAATATTGTAGCAACAATAACCACAATTAATCTAATTCATCATTACAGCATATAAATCATTAATCCTGTTATTACTATGAAAAGAGAAACATTTCTATCCCACTGAACCATTTGTAGATTCAATCATTAATGGTTACCAGTTTTAGACCTATTTGGTTTACTGTAACTTAGTCCAGCAATAACTGGGGGCTTTCAAAATAAGAAGAAAAGATGATCCATTGGATTATCCAATGAGTCATGTGCATTGCTCAGACAGTGCATAACTTAACTATGATTATGACATACTAAAAGCCTCCAGTTATGGCTGAAAGACCACAGTTGAACAGGTATGCCAATAAGAATCTCCAATCATAAAGAATCATTATCTGCAAGGTTGACTGCACATCTATTGGGTTTTGCCAAAGATATGATTGTAAGCAATGAATATACATACAGTATCAAAAGAGCGAAAGTTATTGATTTAAAAAAAAATGGAGAGAGGTTATTGTGACTTCTGTTTTTTATGTATTACACCACATATAGATTATAACTTGTAATACAGTTTTTAATCCTTTTTTTTTGGCCTTTTCCTATATAGCTTTTCAGGTTTTTATTCATCTTCCATGGATATTTGGGTAAACAGATGTACAATTATTTACCTCATGATTTTGAAACTGTGGTGGCTGTTTAATACTTAAATGTGGATATCAATGAAATGAAATTCCCTACTCCCTTCCTGGTTGGCACTGTGAGACACCAACACATACAACCAATGAGGAAGTAATTCAATTAATGTACACATAGACATTAAAGGGGAAATCCAGTCCAAATATACGTAAATCTGATTAAAGAAAGAGTTAAATAATGAGTTCAACAGAAAAATTTTGATCAAGATTTCAAAACTTTTTCCAAAAAAAAAAAATCAATTTCAAAATGTCATAACTTCCTTACTTTTCATCCGAATATCAGTCAATTCTTTTTTATCAGACTATCTTATATTTAGACTGGATTTCCCCTTTAACGATCTCCTCCATACCACTATACTGCACTTCCTCTCTATTAACACGATATAAATCTTTCCTCTCATGAAATTTCACACCAAAGCAAACAAAGCTCAGCACAATTTGTATTTAAACCACTGAAGACTAGCCCGAGTATACTTGGGCGGGTGTCTATGGGAAATATGTGCTGTAGCAAAATCACCCCATTCTTAACAGGTTAAACTGTCACATGAAAAAAAGACTTTCACTGGTTCACACTCAGATTATCAACAGGGAAGTCTGTGTAGAAGGCAGAAAATCAATAATTCCCCAACAGAAGAGGCCTATACAGTGGACTCCTGTATAACGAAGTCCTCAGGACTGGCAGTTTTCTAATTTCATTGTATTGAAATTTCATTATAACCGAAGAAAAAAACAATCAAAAAAACATAGAGCGGATAATGCATTTTTACTTCGTTATAACTGGAATTTCGTTATAACCGTGTTTGTTATAACGGGAGTGCACTGTACTGATATTTCCTGCCTCACATGAGCACAGACCTGTGTCATAGCAGTGTATGTCATCCACGGCCTGTCCATCAATGAGACCCCCAAACACGTATATCCTTTGTCCCACCACACAGGCAGCGCTACTGTGAGCTACAGGCTCTGTACCACTCGTTTGCTGTTGATTCCACGTCTTTTTCTCTGCAGGTATGGAGCATACAGTGAATCCAAGCATACCGGTATTTTTAGATCCATTGACTGCAACCAAGCAACCAAGTACTCTCTAAAAAAAATTGAGTGAAAATCTTCACTCTAAAAAGAGTGAATACAAAAAAGAGTGCATTTCGAGTGAAATTGGAGTGAATTTTGAGTGAAAATGCTCATTTTCATTCATTTTGGAGTGACGTCAGGGATCACTCGAAGATTTTGGAGTGATCCCTGACGTCACTCCAAAATGAGTGAAAATGAACATTTTCACTCAAAATTCACTCCAATTTCACTCGAAATGCACTCTTTTTTGTATTCACTCTTTTAAGAGTGAATATTTTCACTCGATTTTTTTTTTAGAGAGTAACCAAGCTTTAAGTGCTGTGCTTTATTCTTATATATCTTATCTAACCCAGGGCTGCACACTAACCCATTTTTTCTATTGGTCCGAACTGTCTGTCAGACCAGGTACCAGGTTTATACCTGAAAAAATTACTGGTCCAAAAGTAATTTTTACTTGTCAGGGACCGTCGGACCAGTGCCTGTGTGCATGCAGCCTTGATATCTAATCATAGATATGATGTCATATACATGAACCTCTACTTACTGACATATGAAAATTATCAATACTTTTAACAGAGGGAGAAATCATACAGGGCAATAATTATAGTCTTATCATAATCATCTCATAACCTCTCACAATCTATTGACCTATCAAAATGAAATTAAACTCATGAAATCATTATAAATTGCAATAGGGAATGAAGTATTTTACAGAAAGTTTAACCTCTTTTTTGAGTTCAATGAAAAAGTGGGCAAAGAAAATGGGATTTCATCTTATTTTATCAAATACAAGTCAAATTTACAGTTATTGAGGTATATGTTCATTTCAATTCAAGCAATTTTCCATTCACAGAGTAAACTTTTCCGACCTCTATGCATGTTTGCCTACATCCTGAACTATTCTAGTCATTTTTCACTTACAAACTATATACTGCACACCTATTCTAAATATGTAACTCACTCTTCAGCAGCACTACTATTTACAGTCAGTATGTCATATCTCTTGTTACTCAAGAAATCTACTGCTGGGATGAATTTGTTTGGTTGTCATGGCAACAGGATGCTGACACTTACCAACATTGTAGACATACAGTCCAGAAAGACATCTGTCAGCCTGCAGGTCATGCTTGCCTCCAAACAAGAAGATCTTTTGTCCAATCACACTGGCAAGAAATGCATGAACATAAATAAAGGAAGAGATAATTTGAACAAGGCTACCATCACACCACCACATAGCAGATGAAAGGTAATAAACAACCTTACATTTTGGTAGCAAAACACTATTTCAACACAGAATTAATGCTCTGATTTTAACTGACTGATTATACACAAAATCTGCAGTATTCTGGACCATGAGGACTGAAATAATTATATTATGTACACGTAATTGCAGCAAGGTATGTGCACTACTAATATAACTGCATCATGTTTGTCCTAATTCGGTTCCATGACAATTTCTCCTGCAACAATTGCTTCCATAGAATATCTGCATGCAGAGCAAAACATAAATTCTACCCATGAACATTACCCCAACCCTAACCCTAATCCTCATATGACATTTACCCTAAAACCCTATCTCCTTGGAGAAAATAAAACCGGAGCAATTAATTGTCACAAGAGCAAATGTTGTGTCACCCCTAATTCTTACACAGAAGTGACAATCATAGTCACAGGCTCCAGATTTGATATTTGATATATATATATATTTCTCTATTATTATTCTCTCTACACTCTACATACATATACGCATAAATTATCTTCTCTCCCATCCCTCCCCACAGCCATCTAGAAAAGGAATCATAGAGTGCAGACCTCAGCTAAGCAGCTCATTCTGCCCATTATGCATGCATGCTGAAAATCGCCAAAATTTCCAATAGGATCTATAGAAGTCTTTGTTTACACCATGAGCTTCCAGCTACGCGGCATCTCACCCGTACAGACCACTCTCTTTAATAGTGTGAATATATGTGACTGTGCACCTCAAAACGAACATAAAGTCGCACACACTGATTTTGCGTGAGGACTGAAAATAAGTGAAATGGGTCAACCTAGCCGAACTTGACTTTTTCATATTTTCTGAAAGAACGGGTCTTCTTTTACATTATGCTAAAATGTGGTATCATAAAATGGGCGGGAAAAGTGTGTTTTTTTAGCAGTTTATCTCGAACATTTTTTGGTAGAATAGTGTAATCAGGTGTGTCTTTAGAATCCCTTTTTCATTTCTGAAAAACCTTGTCCACACTCTTCACTTTCAACTCTAATAACTTTTGAAAAGATAGTGCTACTGCTTTGAAAGTTGGCATTGATTATGGACAGAATGTGTTAATGAGGCATGCTTAATTTCATTTTAATCTGATAATCCCTTCATTGTTGTTACTCTGGTGGTTTACTTCCTGTTTTTTGTCCCATTCATTGCACAGCCAGCAGGGTTTGGTAAAGATTAAGCGCTTGAATAGACACTGTACTTCAGAGCCTCTTTTCTCAGTTCACAGTTTTCCTGAGTTTGTGCTTTCTTTCCAATATTTAGATAGGTTAGGAGAGTCCATTAAATTGATTTGAGTTATACATCATTTAAAGCTTAAAGTCTGCTCTTTCAGAATATGGTCTTAATTAAAAATTCATGTCTGGCGACTTTTTGTTTGTTTTGAGGTGCAGTGTCACATATGCAAACCTGAAATGTGTGCACCCTGAACTCTCAAGTTCATTGACCTTATCTGCCAAAATATAGAAAATCCTTCAAAAATTCATAAAAAATTATGACAAACATATCTGAATGTTGTTCTTCATAATGGCATCAATAAGATCTGTGTCACGAATTTAAGCCCATGCTAAAATTACCCAGAAATGATGTGAAGACTCAAATGTGAGATCAATTTTGATAAACAGTCTTGCATTCTCACAGAACAGGATTTTTTTTTTTTCCTCTGAACATCTGCGTCACAAATCCAAAGCTCCCTATGGATGGGGAACACCACTTTGCACACCCAAGTTATTCAAAATCCTACACTGGAATAAGCAAGTAGAAGGAAAGCAAGGGGTGTTGAATGGATGGTAATGCCTGTTATGATGAGAGAGTGATACTTACCACATGTGATGGCCATATCTGCCCTTGGGTATATCACCAGTCTGCCTAACTTTCTCCCACTGCATTCGCTTGTGCACTGTATAGGGGAGGAGAGAAGTCATTTAGATCAGCAAAATATATTTGACATCAAGATTCATTTGGAACTTGTATCACTGAAACAGTCTGTAACACCTGTACAATATGCTTTAAGGTTTTATTTCCCACTCAACTGAAAGAAAAATATGATAGTCCAAGAATAGAGAAATGACAAATGAATAGCATAATAAATACATTTCAGGGAATCACACTTTTCTTTCTATGAGCACTTCATCTTCTTTTGGATGAGGAGAAAGAAATGTTCAATTTGATTAAAGCATATAAGTTGTCAGATCTGGAAAAATAAATACTCAGCGTGGATCATAGAAACACTCTGTATTACCAACCGATTATATAATTTACATTTTGCAGGAACACAATCCAACTTTATGTAACTTCTCATTGTTCCCTCAGACCCCCTATCCCCATTTCATTGATGGAGAATCAAGGTATAGACAATGATAATTCAATGTTGACTTACAATGAAGCTGATGCATGTCTCTGAAGAAGTAGGTGCCCTGTAGAAATAAAAATTACAGAATAAATGCACAAAATACAAAAGCAGTATTGCATACAATTACAAATACTTTTGGTATACTTTCAAGTCCAGTCTCAAAGCACAAACATACTCTTTATCCATTTCAAAGGTAGGAGCACTCTTCTGAGGACTCTTCTTTTTTCAATGTTATTTCATGATTATTGCCACATAGATACTAAATGTCATGAAACTTGTCAAAATTCAGAAATTTACCTTTTCATAAATATCTTGATACTGACTTCAATGAATCCATCTGAGGAGTCACTGAATCATTAAATCAGCAAAATAATCATTGCAGATATTCTCATACTTAAATTTTTTCAGTAACAAAGAAGTGTGAAATTTTAATTTGTGCAATGTATAACATGAAATGTGCAAAAACACAAACAACAAGTCCTGAAAGCAAAACTTGAAAATGTCAGAGATGGAATGTGATATGATTAAAACTACAAACAGGATTCAATATTTTTGTGACATCAGCAAAATAAAAGGTGGAATCATTTTTTTTTTCTTATTGCATACTTACCCTCTTTGGCCAGTCTACTGACCGTATCCCTCCAAATAGGTAGGCAACATCACCAACAACACAAGCAGCATGGCCTTGTCTAAGAAAGAAGAGGTGAAGGGTCACAACAAAATGTCATTATGAAATGTTCAAATCGCGCATGTGCAAGGAGAAATTTTGATAGTCTTCGAATCTCTTTGATTATCAGCTTGTTTGCAGTGTGGAAATGATTTGCATCACACCTCATACATGCACTTTGGTTTTTAAATCAAAAACTTACCAAGGAGCACATATTGTGCCCCATTGGTATGTCTGTACTTCTGCAACTTGTGATAATAATATGTTTGTGTAAATATGATCAGTTGCAGGATTTACTTTCATCCTTGCTCTCAACATTGTTACATAACTGCTTGTTTAAAGGGTGTGTACAGTCATGGTTGAGGTGAGGATTTTATTTTTTAAGTTTTGCGAGATATTCAGAAACCACTCTATAAGATGTCAAAGAGCATGCAATTCTAAGAGATATCAAAAGTTCATTTGATGAAAATCATTCTTGAAATGGCTGAGATATCAAAAAAACAAGATGAAAAAAAGAGATCCTAATACATTAAGGCGTGGCCTATCGCCTTTTATCATTATCACTTTTTTAGATATCTCAGCCATTTGAAAACCAATTTCCATCAAATAAACATAGAATCCTTCTCAAAATTACATGCTCTTTCATAAAAGAGGATTCTCATTATCTCACTTAGGAATGTTCAAAACATGAATCTCCACCTCAACCAGTACTGTGCACATAACCGTTGAATGTTACAAATTTCAAGATGCAGACTCTGACTAGTTTGGGGTCAAAGTTTCTTTGGTTGTTTTTTTTTTTGTGTGTGTGATAAAAAACAACAACTTTATGTCAATATGGCTACTAGTAATCTATAGAATCTATCACAGTCATTATTCTGCTCTGCAACTTCCATTTACCAAGCTATACTTAGATAGCAGTCAAATCATTAATTACAATCATGGTATAATAGATAACATATTTTTCATGAAGTAACTGACACTTTGTGTAAAGTGTAGGATGTGATACACAATTTTGATTGGCTCTCCCTCTTAGCTGAACAAACTTTGGTTTATTCTTTCCCATACAGGATAGTAATTAATTTCAATTTTTCTCATTTCTGCTGTTATTAAGTGTATTGATACCCAAGATGGGGTTCCATGGAATATATATCATATATACTGCTGAGAGTAATGCATTACTGCACCCTTCTCTGGGGTAGCTGAGGACAGACTGAATAATGACTACTCCATTTCAACACCCCAAAAAGTACTGTTTTGTGCTAGCAATGTACGTAGAACCCTCATATCCATTCCTTTGTTTCCACACATACAGGGTCACAATATGAGATGATTCGTATTCTTGGTGGAGATCAAGACATTGAGGCACAAAAAACGAACAAAAAAATAAAATAAAAAATCACATGGAAAAACACAGGGACATTACTAATGCTTCTACTTGTGAATGCAGTGTACAATTTTGACTTAGCCTGGTAGAGAAGCAAGAAAAATGAGTTCATTTTATGTATTTACACATGAATCAAGAGTACCAGGGCATGATACACCTAACACAGCCAGAGATGAAACAAAATATACTACTGAAAGCAGAGGAATAGGGCATTATATACATTCAGTGTCTACCATCTATATGATTTAAAGGTGTCCACAGGTATAATCAAACTTACCTTGGCGATGGGGGTTTGCCATGAATATCTCGATGTACCCATTTCAGACTGATAACAGTCAGTGCCATTTCTGGAAAAAAAATTATCATCAACACTGTTCATTTCAGCAGTCCGTTGTTTCAGAACAGATACACCAGATTTGAAGCTAACTGAAATATATATAGGACACCACAGGGGTAGCCTCCACATGTTTGGTACAGACAACAAAAATTTTGCTGGTGATTTCAGCATTCCCCCTTTCAAACATAGGATTACAATGGTAATACAGATTATGATCTAAATGCAGTGTGTGTATATCTACACAATGTTAACATTCTATCTAGATGTTTAATAAAATCTGTCATCTAATTTGTGTTGAAGATCTTGGAGCTTAAAGGTAAATCTACCTGATGTTTGAAGTTGCTGTGTTGCAGATGGGTTTCACAAGTATACAAATGCAGTGTATTTGTAGTATAGCAGTACCAGCATCAGTATAAAATATGTTTACTCAGGATTTTCTGGACATTGCTGTACAGCATCATCGTCAAGTATTCCTACTGTGCAAGGTGATTATGCCCATTTGTTAAATACTGTTTGAGATTTTTTATGGTATATTTGTACATATTTTTCTACATTTATGGATACATACAGCTGACTACAATGTATAGACAGTACTTAGTTTCAGTCATAAAGCTGAGCAGCATTTTACCAGAGTTCTACTACAGGATCACTCCAAGGAGGTACTATAGGCGAGCTCTAGTACTGTCTACGCTATAATTTTCGCGTACATAAATTTTCGCGAATTGCCGATGTCACACATTTTCGCGAGTGGTTAAATTCGCGATTGGAGGACCAGAGAAAATATGAAGTGGCAAAGAAAGTGTGAATTTTCAACTTACTAGCATATAAGAATGATACTAGTTATACACTGCATGAAAAAGACTTGCCAAACTCTGCAAACTAGTAAGTTAGAATTCAACATTTTTGAAGTGGTTAAGTCCATCGTGCTAGATTTCTGACGAGTGGTCCCCTTGCGATAATGGATTGGCTCTCTACAGTATTCGTAAGTAGACGTGGACGTGCATAAACAAGCTTAGCCAGTATGGTCTGTTCGGTAAGCCGTGACATGGTATTCTAGTACTGAAATGTTCGTATCATCAAGGCAAGGGATTCATTTTGGAAGGTAATATTTTCGCGTGTTGTTAATTTCGCGAATAGCTCCCGACTCGCGAAATTCGCGAAAATAAAACCCCCGCGAAATATACTGTATAGGGTATACAGTACCTCCTTGATCACACTAGAAGCATGTAATGTATAACAATGAAACAGCAATTTAACTCTGCTATACCTTTGAAAGGAAACACACCCTCAGATCAGATGTTGCAAATGTTGTTACGAAATGAATCACAAAAAGAGTAAACTCCATTTTTTTTTTATTTGAGATTAGGATATTTGCTATCAAAGCTGCTTAAAAAAAAGGAAAATATGGCTATGGGATGTCTTTAATCATGTAACTTCAACAAAATATTCCTTGTTATGCAACAAGTAAGGTAGACATCACTGGAAAGGATTCATCAGCTATTCATTTTGCTCCATCGTAGATGCTGGACTTATTAAAAATGGCACACACTCTTCACATATATGTTTTTGGATCGATGGTGCAAAACAAGAAGTATCTAAAGTCAAGTGGTATATACTGAAGGCATAAAGCTAGTAATGGATCAAAGCTGTTGTCTCTGAATGTACAAATGTGCATTGACCCATTGTTGTAATATATGGTATCAGGGTATGGTATTACATTAAATTTCACCTAACTGCGAAACACATCCCGCGCGAACGCCGAACGTGAAGCCTTCGGAGTATAACTGTGTACAAGGAGTGCCCCGGGGTTACATTTTGACCCACCTCGTTTTTCTCCAGTATCCAAGGTCAGAAATGATCTGATAATACTGCTGCTCACAGTCGTCTGTCTCTGCTGTATCATATGGCAGGAAGTGCTGATAGGCACTACCTAGATCTAGTACCTGGCATCTCCGCGTACCACGCAGCACATCAGGCAGGTGATGAAGGATGAAATTCAGTAATTTACTATTTTTAGCCTCAGCTCTGTACCTGTACAGTGTGTAGCTCTGGAGACTGTCACTGCCAGTAGTAACGGTAGCACTAGCAGTAAATTCAGATCTACTCGCACTCGCACCGAGAACACTACAGCAAGTTGTTATCCGATCATCTGCATGTGTTGCCTCTCCCACTGAGATGCAATGCCAATTGCTCTCTTCAGTTGCCGTCTTTCTGGAGGGCTGTAAATTTCTTACAAAAATATTTACAATATGAAGACAACTGACCTCACGCCGATCGACAAGAAGTTAGCCGGTATACAGCCCTTCCAGCCGGGCCGTGGTAACATTACCAGAAACAGACGACATCCACTGCCCTGGCTGGGCTGAGGTAGATATTTTGGGATCTGTGCACTGTGGGAGTGAAGAGGAAAAAGAGTTAGATATTCCCAAATCAACGACGATCAAATTCACGCTGCTGTTTAAATTTGTTCAGAGTTGTGTCAACAAAATACATAAGGCACTGTGCACAAACCCTCCTGCGCTCAATAATATGAGTCTCGTTGGATGGCAAACATATAGCAAACGATTTGTGCCGTTACTATGACGACTGCTGAAAAGATCTTTTGTGCCAAATCGTCTAATCGTATGCGAGCTACCCTATGGAGTCGCACGGTCGAGGGAACAGGTGCAGTGATTTTACGTTCTCTGTTGTTCTCGTTTTCGGTCTATTTAATTGCTGTACACTGTTCTTTCTATAGATGGCGCTTTTTACTCATTGCTGTCGAAAAAGATTGCCGTCAGAAAGTGGGCGGGTATATATGACCAAGGAGGTTTGAGAAATGGAGTAACAACAGTCTCATTCCCTTCGATCCCATGTTTCATGCCGCCACTCAGAATTATTTAAAGCATATTAAAGGGTGTGTACAGTTCCGGTTGAGGTGAGGATTTAGCTTTCAACATTCTCTATGAGTTGTCTAAGAGCATGCAATTCTAAGGGGTATCAAAAGTTTATTTGATGAAAATCGGTTTTGAAATGGGTGAGATATCCAAAAACAAAGTGAAACAAAGAGATCCTAATAAAAGGCGTGGCCTGTCGCCTTTTATTATTATCACTTTTTTGTATATCTCAGCCATTTGAAAACCAATTGTCATCAAATAAACATTGTATTGTCTCACTTATAGAAATGTTCAAAACATGAATTCCCACCTCAACCAGTACTGTACTATCCCTTTAAACTGGAGCTGCCCCACAAATAGGAAGACAACTGATTCATGTGTCATCGCATAATGACTAGTCACTCTCAAAGGAAGAAATGTCTTTATGATGGTAATTACTTTTCACTGGCCCTTCTTCTTACAAAATTAAGCAATACATTAGTATGTACACACACAGGGATGTGCGAATAAAAAATTGTTCAAAAATTGATCTAATAAAAATCAAACTTACTCGAATTTACATGACTTTTATACTCTAATCTAACATACAAATAAATAAAAAAAAAACTATATTCGAAAAATTATATACCATTTCAGTTTAATTTGTTGGAAGTGATCGGAAAGATGATAAAATCGGTTTTGTAGTGAGGGTACAGTTTCAAATATTTTCACGACATACAGCATAGGTTTACAGTTTTGCACATAATCCTGGACGGGATTTACTTTTGTTTTACTAGTATTATGCTTTGTCATTAAGTAAACATTCTTTATATCTAACAAATATACAAGCAGAATATAGCCGATATTAAGTTAGAGTTTAAAATGAATCTTCAGATTGCTCAAAAAGACGGCGGCATGGAACCAATCAAAGGCACAAGAGCACCTGTGGAATTCTTTTGTGCATCAATATTAAAAAAATGACAGCTGTTTGCATGATTATACAGCCAGTTTGAACTCTATCTCTAAGAGCTCCTTGCTATGACCACTGTTATTCATTCGGAATTTTTTAAAGGCCGTGACACACCTTTCCGAGCAAGCTGCGCGGGATTGTGGCGAGGAGGTAGTTTCCAGCACGTAGAAGATTTTCCGTGGGCGAACAAAAATGCTTGCAATTTTCGCACTTGTTTCTATACCTACTAGACGCGTGCTACTTAGCTTCTTATACTTGCGTGCATTCCGTGTGACCTGCGTGAGAGCTTTGAAACCGATCCGTTTTCTGTTACGAGCGACTTATGGGTACTGTGAGGTGCCTGCGTTGGAGTTGCCAGCAACTAAAGGGTCTCCTACTGGTGCTCTGCGTGTACCTCTGCGAGCGAACCCCCACGACTCACTCGAAACAAGTTTTGAGCATGCTCAAGGCCTTGTCATACCAGGGAGGTGGGTCCCACCTCCCTGGTCATACGTATCAGGGGAAGATTTGCGGCTTGACTTGCGGGGAAACAAATTTGCTACCCGGAGCTCTCCGCAGTTGGTCCGCACCTGACAGTACCTACCGCGTATCTCGCCTGCGTTGCTCGGAGGTGCTCATGCAATTGTCAGCCAAATTTTGAGCATGACCAAAACTTTTTCCGGACGAGTCGCGGGGATACCCGGAGAGGTCCACGCAGAACGCCAGTATAGGAGGCCCTTAGCGGCAGCACTTAGCAGGCAACTCCCACGCAGGTATACTTCGCAGTCCCCGTATATGCAGCCAAGATAATGACATTCCGTGGGACTTCTGCCATTCCTTCAGAGGAATTCCTTCACTGAGTTGTCAGCCCCCACGCGACTGGTACAAAGGTCACACAGTATACCCGCAAGTAGAATTTAAGTAGAGCGCGTCCAGCAAGTAAGACACATGCACTGACTCGCCCAAATTCCTGTTCGCCCTCAGAAATTTCCGGTATGCTGGAAAATCCCTACACGCAACAAGCCTGCAAAGCTTGCCCGGAAAGGTGTGACAGGGCCATAAACATGGTTGCGGGTAAAAAGATTTGCGTGCACACTTCCGGGTGACTATACGGGTGAGATACGCGGTAGGTACTGTCACTGTGCGGCTCATTCCGGGGACCTCGCCGGGTGGTAAAAACTGTTCTTCATAAGTCGCATGCAAGGCTTGCCCGGAAAGGTGTGACACGGCCTTGAGTTAATACATTGTATTGTGCGAGTTAACTTCATGTATTTTCACCGAGCTCTCATTAGGCGTTTTCACATCAGCCCGATAAAAATCCAAGCTCGAGATATTTTTTAATTTCCCAAGTCAGAAAAATAGCGCGCTATTTCGAAACATCGGGCTGATGTGAAAACGCGTGTTAGGCGTTTTCACATCAGCCCGATGTTTCGAAATAGCGCGCTATTTTCTGACTTGGGAAATTTTCCCGATAGCGAAATAGCGCGCTATTTGATGATGTGAACACAAATTAGCGCGCTAATTGTATCGCTCTGATCGAGAAAATTTCTCGAGTCCAGCTCAAGGAAATTTCTGAAATAGCGGGATCGCGCTATTTGATGATCTGAAAACGACTCGAGAAATAATTAGCGCGATGCTTCCCATCATGCCTATATATAGCGTGTATGTCCCGATCGATCGAGGCAAACTCCACACAAATCATGAGGAACTTTTGAAAGGGCACACACACATTACTGATGCTGTCTGCACATACTCAGCTGTCGAATTAGCTCGACAAAAATTCGGGCTAATTCTCTTCGGGCTGATGTGAATAAGAAATGAAATAGCGCGCTGGTTCGCAATCGCGAGAAATTTCTCGAGCTTGGATTTTTATCAGGCTGATGTGAAAACGCCTAATGATGCACTTTCATAGAAAATGTTACACATTTATAGTGATCTCACTACTTACCACAGCTGCAGCAGTAAAGTGCCTGTCTATTATGCATGTCAGCATATGAGTTGTTTATAAAGGGATGACTTCGTTTGCCCCAAGATTACATAGAAACATTCTTCTATTGGTTGTAGGTCAATGCAGGACATAGATAATAATCTCCATTAGCATACTTATTTGCACATTATGTTTACATGACATTGTAATAATCAACTAACCTGGATAACCCATTGATTTACGTTTGAGGGATCATTTTCATCGGTGCATCGAGGATCATTCATCTGAGCATCATCTGTGGACAACTCCAGAGGATTACATGGACCTTGTCATTAATTTTTGCCTTTGATTGTTACACGTATTGTAAGTGACTGATTGTTATTGTATGAATGAGTTATCACTCACAAAAACCGATAAGTCCATTTTTACAGATTTTGAAGTGTACGGTCTCTGTCTTAAAGTACAAAATAATACATTTTAAATGATGTATTGGTCACTACATTTATAAAGGTACTTTTTTGAAGTTATGGTCAAAAGAAGCAAAAAGTTTCTTATTATTCTCTTTATTTTTCTTGACCTTTAATTGCAAATATCTCCATTTGGCAAATATGGACTTATCGGTTTTTGCGAACAAACTCTTCATATTGTACTGTAATCATAGGCGCCGGAAGTGGGGGGGGCAGGGGGGCGGCCGCCCCCCCCCCCCCCATCCAAAAAGTGGGGGGGGGGGGCAAAACGCATTTTTGCCCCCCCAAAAAGCCCCCCCCCCCAAAAAAAAAAAAAATAAATAAATAAACAAATAGAAATAATGATAATAAAAATAAATGAATAAACAAAGAAAATAACATAAATATGTAGATCTATATGAATAAAAGGGAAAAAATAAAGCTTAAAACGGCAGCTTTTGGACTGTAAAATGTCAAAATTTTAAAGCTCGCTCGCTTCGCTCGCTCGCATCCAGCAGTTGAGCCCGGTGCGCCTCCCCCTTAATTTCTAAAGCGAAAAACATAGCTATACGACGGCAGTTGTTGGACTCTAGAATGTCAAAATTTTCAAGCTCGCTCGCTTCGCTCGCTCACATTGAATTGTTATGCCATTCTCCTAATGTTGCTGACAGTAATTGCCAGTAGTTGCGCCCGATGCCCCCACCCCTTAATTTCCAAAGCGAAAGATAAATATAGCTACAAACGGGAGTTTGGGGACTGTAAAATGTCAAAATTTTCAAGCTCGTTCGCTTCGCTCGCTCGCATTGAATCGTTATGCCACTCTCCTAATGTTGCTGCCAGTAATTGCCAGCAGTTGCGTCCGATGCCCCCCCCCCCTTAATTTCCAAAGCGAAAGATATAGCTACAAACGGGAGTTTTGGGACTGTAAAATGTCAAAATTCTCAAGCTCGCTCGCTTTGCTCGCTTGCATTGAATCGTTATGCCATTCTCCTAATGTTGCTGCCAGTAATTGCCAGCAGTTGCGCCCGATGCGCCGCCCCATTTATTTCCAAAGTGAAAGATAAAGCTACAAACCCCAGTTTTGGGACTGTAGAATGTCAAAATTTTCAAGCTTGCTCGCTTCGCTCGCTCGCATTGAATCGTTATGCCATTCTCCTAGTGTTGCTGCCAATAATTGCTAGCAGTTGCGCCCGATGCGCCCCCATTTATTTCAAAGCGAAATATGTATATAGCTACAATTAAAACTCCAGTTTTGGAACTGTAGAATATCAAAATTTTCAAGCTCGCTCGCTTCGCTCGCTCGCATTTTATTGTTATGCCATTCACCTTATGTTGCTGACAGTATCTAATTTGTCGATCGTTTCACACCATCATTCCATAATCCATGTAAGGAAAACTTACAATGTTCCTCAATGACTGCGTTGTTGAATGTATCACATTCCGTAATGTATTGTAGTCCCATTATTGCTCACGCACACACGCACAAGCATACAGACCGTCAAAATTACTTTATGGTTCCCCCCATGTTTCGACCCACCGTACGCCACTTTACATATAATAATAATAATAATAATATATATATATATATATATATATATATATATATATATATATATATAAAATAGATGTGTGTGTGTGTGTGTGTGTGTGTGTGTGTGTGTGTGTATGTGTATATTGTGTAACATATGCATGGTCTAATCTTGAGCCCCCTCCAATGTTTGCCCCCCCAATCCAAAACTGCTTCCGGCGCGCCTGACTGTAATGACTGTACCACCAACACGACTGTTAATGAAACCGCCTGAATATTATCTGTTCTTTTGTGCGATTATTCTCAGTGTGACTGTGGTTGTAACAATATCGTGCGCTGCATTTTAGGATCAGTGGGTTCCTTCACAATATCGCATCCACAGCACAACTTCTCGCCTCGCATTTTTTTAAGCATTTCCTTCTTCTTTTGTTTATTTTTTATTTATCCAAAATATAAAACAAATAAACTTTGCCTAATTTCGAGTTCTGTTTAAAACTACAGGCCTCGGTGCCTCTGGAAAGAACTGCGCCCCGTGATTTTTTTGTTTTGTTTTGTTTTGTTTTGTTTTGGGTTTTTTCGGAGTCACCTCGGCACCTAGTGTTAACCAGAAACTGTCAAGGCAAAAGTATATTTATGTAATACTAAGTACACAGTGTCTACCATTAGTGAGAGAAAAAAACCCCCAAAAACAAACAGACAAAAAACAAACAAACAAAAGAACAAACAACTCTCCACCAATGAGATGGCAGGATTTTCTCTACAACAAGAACTGATGTATGGCTCTCGACCAATGAGATTTCAGAATTATCTCGACCCGTTGTATAATGCGACATGACATACAAATGCTGTCGCGGTATAGGTGAAAACTACAGAATGTTATAAAATAATACGTATGCTTTAAAAGAATGAGTCACTGTGGTTGAGTGTGTGCACGTGGATGAGTTAGTGTGCGGTACACGCGCGCGTGTATTGTGTAGTTATTTGAGTTTGTCTGAAGAATATGAGGTATTCATCAATATCATAATGAGCTCCCTCGTGGAGACGTAATGAGCTCCTTTATGGAGACAATAATTATGAGCTCCCTCGTGGAGACTTTATGAGCTCCTTTGTGGAGACAACATGAGCTTCCTCGTGGAGACGATATGAGCTCCCTCGAGGAGACTTGGTATGAATGCATTTAATATTCTTGTTTATATCTCTTTAAGATCTATAATGTTTGTTTTATGTTTAAGTGCTGTCTGGGGCAAATTATTTGTATAGGGCCCCATTTCTCTCTCTCTCTCTTCTTTCGATCTTTAAAATAACAACAACAACAGTCACTGTGCAGCATCTGTGCTGTTTGCGCGTTTTGACGGTGAATTTGAAACCCGTATCAGTGTCATTCCCCAACCACAATACTTTCATCTTGCTACTATGCTGTTTGCGTGTATTGCATACATGTGTTATACACAATCAATCAGCAGAAGCGCGTTGTTTGTTTGTAAAATGGTCTCTGGTCTCTTTCTATACAGGTACAGCAAGAAATCCCAAACCAAAAACCAAACCATACAATTGCCATCATGCCTTCTTGTATAATTATATTCGATTGGAAATACGGTATGTCAAGAGAAAAAAAAATGGGTAAAGCGGATCACCGAACTTATTCGACTCGTCATATCTTTGTATATAATTCTGAAAAGAAAGAAAATGATTTTTCCTGGTGACACAGCTTGATATACGGGTGAGATACGCGCTAGGTACTACTGTCACTGTGCGGCTCATTCCGGGGACCTCGCCGGGTGGTAAAAACTGTTCTTCATAAGTCGCATGCAAGGCTTGCCCGGAAAGGTGTGACACGGCCTTGAGTTAATACATTGTATTGTGCGAGTTAACTTCATGTATTTTCACCGAGCTCTCATTAGGCGTTTTCACATCAGCCCGATAAAAATCCAAGCTCGAGATATTTTTTTAATTTCCCAAGTCAGAAAAATAGCGCGCTATTTCGAAACATCGGGCTGATGTGAAAACGCGTGTTAGGCGTTTTCACATCAGCCCGATGTTTCGAAATAGCGCGCTATATTTTCTGACTTGGGAAATTTTCCCGATAGCGAAATAGAGCGCTATTTGATGATGTGAACACAAATTAGCGCGCTAATTGTATCGCTCTGATCGAGAAAATTTCTCGAGTCCAACTCAGGAAATTTCTGAAATAGCGGGATCGCGCTATTTGATGATCTGAAAACGACTCGAGAAATAATTAGCGCGATGCTTCCCATCATGCCTAGCGTGTATGTCCCGATCGATCGAGGCAAACTCCACACAAATCATGAGGAACTTTTGAAAGGGCACACACACATTACTGATGCTGTTTGCACATACTCAGCTGTCGAATTAGCTCGACAAAAATTCGGGCTAATTCTCTTCGGGCTGATGTGAATAATAAATGAAATAGCGCGCTGGTTCGCAATCGCGAGAAATTTCTCGAGCTTGGATTTTTATCAGGCTGATGTGAAAACGCCTAATGATGCACTTTCATAGAAAATGTTACACATTTATAGTGATCTCACTACTTACCACAGCTGCAGCAGTAAAGTGCCTGTCTATTATGCATGTCAGCATATGAGTTGTTTATAAAGGGATGACTTCGTTTGCCCCAAGATTACATAAAAACATTCTTCTATTGGTTGCAGGTCAATGCAGGACATAGATAATAATCTCTATTAGCATACTAAAGTCTTATTTGCACATTATGTTTACATGACATTGTAATAATCAACTAACCTGGATAACCCATTGATTTACGTTTGAGGGATCATTTTCATTGGTGCATCGAGGATCATTCATCTGAGCATCATCTGTGGACAACTCCAGAGGATTACATGGACCTTGTCATTAATTTTTGCCTTTGATTGTTACACGTATTGTAAGTGACTGATTGTTATTGTATGAATGAGTTATCACTGTTTTATATGAAGAGTTTGTTCGCAAAAACCGATAAGTCCATTTTTACAGATTTTGAAGTGTACGGTCTCTGTCTTAAAGTACAAAATAATACATTTTAAATGATATATTGGTCACTACATTTATAAAGGTATATTTTTGAAGTTATGGTCAAAAGAAGCAACAAGTTTCTTATTACTCTCTTTATTTTTCTTGACCTTTAATTGCAAATATCTCCATTTGGCAAATATGGACTTATCGGTTTTTGCGAACAAACTCTTCATGTTGTACTGTAATGACTGTACCACCAACACGACTGTTAATGAAACCGCCTGAATATTATTTGTTCTTTTCGATGCGATTATTCTCAGTGTGACTGCGGTGGTTGTAACAATATCGTGCGCTGCATTTTAGGATCAGTGGGTTCCTTCACAACATCGCATCCACAGCACAACTTCTCGCCTCGCATTTTTTTTTCACATTTCCTTCTTCTTTTGTTTATTTTTTTTATCCAAAATATAAAACAAATATACTTTGCCTAATTTCGAGTTCTGTTTAAAACTACAGGCCTCGGTGCCTCTGGAAAGAACTGCGCCCTGTGATTTTTTTTTTTTGTTTTGTTTTGTTTTGGGTTTTTTCGGAGTCACCTCGGCACCTAGTGTTAACCAGAAACTGTCAAGGCAAAAGTATATTTGTGTAATACTAAGTACACAGTGTCTACCATTAGTGAGAGAAAAAAACCCCCAAAAACAAACAGACAAAAAACAAACAAACAAAAGAACAAACAACTCTCCACCAATGAGATGGCAGGATTTTCTCTACAACAAGAACTGATGTATGGCTCTCGACCAATGAGATTTCAGAATTATCTCGACCCGTTGTATAATGCGACATGACATACAAATGCTGTCGCGGTATAGGTGAAAACTACAGAATGTTATAAAATAATACGTATGCTTTAAAAGAATGAGTCACTGTGGTTGAGTGTGTGCACGTGGATGAGTTAGTGTGCGGTACACGCGCGCGTGTATTGTGTAGTTATTTGAGTTTGTCTGAAGAATATGAGGTATTCATCAATATCATAATGAGCTCCCTCGTGGAGACGTAATGAGCTCCTTTATGGAGACAATAATTATGAGCTCCCTCGTGGAGACTTTATGAGCTCCTTTGTGGAGACAACATGAGCTTCCTCGTGGAGACGTAATGAGCTCCCTCGAGGAGACTTGGTATGAATGCATTTAATATTCTTGTTTATATCTCTTTAAGATCTATAATGTTTGTTTTATGTTTAAGTGCTGTCTGGGGCAAATTATTTGTATAGGGCCCCATTTCTCTCTCTCTCTCTTCTTTCGATCTTTAAAATAACAACAACAACAGTCACTGTGCAGCATCTGTGCTGTTTGCGCGTTTTGACGGTGAATTTGAAACCCGTATCAGTGTCATTCCCCAACCACAATACTTTCATCTTGCTACTATGCTGTTTGCGTGTATTGCATACATGTGTTATACACAATCAATCAGCAGAAGCGCGTTGTTTGTTTGTAAAATGGTCTCTGGTCTCTTTCTATACAGGTACAGCAAGAAATCCCAAACCAAAAACCAAACCATACAATTGCCATCATGCCTTCTTGTATAATTATATGCGATTGGAAATACGGTATGTCAAGAGAAAAAAAAATGGGTAAAGCGGATCACCGAACTTATTCGACTCGTCATATCTTTGTATATAATTCTGAAAAGAAAGAAAATGATTTTTCCTGGTGACACAGCTTGATTGAAGCTACAGATCTACTTTCTTCGCAATCTCTTTCTACTCCTGAAAATGGTGATCAAAAGACCCCACATGCACCGTCGAGGCTTCGAGAAAGACCGCGCGACTATACAGTGACCCATACTGACACAGAAGTCAGAAATCTAGATTATTCACAAAAATTACCTTAAAAATCATTGTTGCAATCGATTCACGGAAATCAAATAAAGAGAGTGAGGGATGAGGTCCGTCTTTAATACCACAGGGTCCATGATCCCTGTTGATTTATCCACTAAAGGTCCTGTTTACCTTTGGGAGCAATGATTTAAAAAAAAATGTTCAAGATTCACACTTTGATGCATGTGTAGGTCTGTTGTATCACAAAACATCCTTCCATATAACATTTTTCCAATAAAGCCTAAAATAGAAGGATATATCAGTATGTCTCATTAAACTGTTACTGTAGACGGTTTAGTCTGGAAACATGTTTATTATAACTATTATAATGTTCACATGTACTTAATAATTCTTAACATCGATTTAATACAGATTTAACTTTTTACAATGGTTGTTTCTATTCCTAACTCACATTTTAGAACTATTTTTAAAGCACTAATGCTGGGTTTTTTGCTTCTTCTGCAAATAATTATGCCCATGGGCGTAAATCCCGGGGATGGGGGGGGGGTGTATGTACCCCCCCCCCCCCCCGAAATGGAGGAGTGGGACGGCCTGATATATAATCATCCCCCCCCCAAATGTGAAAAAAATGGAGGGAGCAGAAATGTGATTGTATCAATTTTGACATATTGCATGACGTTCGTACGCCCACCTTCAGAGAGGTTCTGTCTTGTATATAGGATAACGTACAATGTGTACATAATTTTCTCAAGCGCTCGGTCGATCGCTCGCGGAGAAAGTAATATAGACATAAGGTATGGTCCAGAAGTTGACAACGTCAAAATAGGCCTATACACATGTAAACATGCTATGACGCGAGCAACTCGGGACCACCTTCAAATTATACGATTACAAACAAACAGTAACAAAAACTATACCGCCATTATTGAACCCCCTCCATTTCCTGAATCATTCCTGAAACGATGATGACTCTGATGACTCAGTCAGGATACATCTATACGGACATACACATCATGATCAGGGGCGTCGATTCTATGGGGGGGGGGGGGGGTTACTGAGTGGGCATTTTGCCCCGCCCCTACGGAAATGCTGGGGGCAGACGAACCATTTGTCCGCCAAGGAATTCCCGAGGTGAGGACAAATCTCGAACCTTCTTTATGGAAAATTGTCCAAGTATACCGCCAGAACTATATGCACATAACAGATCGTTGAATTGCAATCATAAACAGACAAATGCTCCACTACTGGATCCCTTTGTATACTTTTGAGATTTCCTAATAATTATTTTATCAAAGAATGTGCAGCAGAGCTTTCACTTACAAAAGTTTCCTCATACAGGCAGAGGCGTCGAAAGGGTGAATGGTTCCATCATAAAAGTATTGGGGACAATCAATATCATTTTCTCCTCCTTGTAACTCCCGAAGTGTGAAATTTCTCATGATTGAAACAACCACAATAAAATTATTCATTCATTCATTCATTTATTTCCATATCAAAACATAAAATCTACAAATATATCAAAACACAATAATTACCTTGGTACATTTATACATTTTGAATGGAGTGATCAGGACAGACTGGTCGTCTATTTTTGACTCAAATGATGTGAATTTGTCATTTGAATATTTTATGCATATTTTTACTCAACTCTTGGACATTCATATTCCAAAACGAAGAGAAAAGTCATCCAACTATAAAAAGGTACCCAGGTTACCTTGGATTTCTAAGTCACTTTTGCGTTCAATAAATAGAAAGAATAATTTATATTACAAATTTAAAATGAAACCTACTGAGCAATCAAAACTGAAATATACTAGTTATAAAAATACTTTGACGAAAATTATACGTATTGAAAAGAAAAAATATTATACTAAGCAGTTACAATTTTATAAGCATGATATGCAAAATACATGGAAAGTTTTAAAGCAAGCAATGAATATATCAAATAACAAGTCGAATATTACCAAAATTAGATTTGATGATAAAATTCATGAAGATCCTCATTATATTTGTAATATTCTAAATAATCATTTTTCTTCCATTGGGGAAAATCTTGCAAGCAAAATTCCATCTTCAAATAAACATTTTTCTGAATTTTTAGGTCCACCAAATTTAAACTCAATATTTTTTAGTCCAACATATAGTCAGGAGATAATCAATATTGTTTCTGATTTTCGTTCCAAAAAAAGTGCTGGGCACGATGACATCAGTAATTTTTTGCTGAAGGGGGTAATATCTTCAATTGCGGATCCTTTATCTCATATATTCAATTTATCTCTTTTTTATGGTATTGTTCCTGAAAGTATGAAAATAGCAAAAGTCATCCCTTTGTTTAAAAAAGGTGACAAATTAGATGTTAATAATTATAGACCAATTTCTTTGTTATGTACATTGTCCAAAATTCTTGAAAAAATTGTTTACAAAAGAACTCTTACTTTTTTGAAATTCAATAATATACTCTCAAATACTCAGTTTGGTTTTAGAGAAAAACATAGCACCTCACATGCATTATTGAGTTTTGTTGAAAAAGTAGCACATGCTATCGACAAATCTTCACATCTCATAGGTTTGTTCCTGGACTTCTCCAAGGCCTTTGACACCATTAATCATGATATTTTACTTAATAAACTACAACATTACGGAGTCCGTGGGAAGGCCTTGGAGTGGTTCAGGAGCTACCTCTCGAACAGGAAGCAATATGTCTCTTTAAATGGTTGCAATTCACAAATGTTAAATGTTAAATGTGGGGTCCCACAGGGAAGTTTATTAGGTCCGCTTCTGTTTCTTATTTATATGAATGATTTCTGTAAATCATCAGATATTCTTTCTTTCATTCTCTTTGCGGATGATTCAAATTTGTTTTTTTCGCATAATAATCCTTTTACCCTAGTAAAGACATTAAATTTTGAATTAGAAAAAGTTGCTCAATGGATAAAAGCTAATAAATTATCTCTCAATCTCCAAAAAACAAAATATATGCTTTTCAGCAACTCCATTGAGGCACTATACCTGCTGATATTATTTTTGATGGCACACCACTGGAAAATGTTTCTTATATCAAATTTCTGGGAATAACAGTTGATAATAAGCTTTCATGGAAATTTCATATTGATAGTATATGTAAGATTATTTCTCGAAACATCGGTATAATCAACAAGATCAAATTTTGTCTTCCTTTGTCGTCCCTGCTTACATTATATTCATCCCTCATATTGCCTTATTTAAATTACGGTATTCTTGTATGGGGAAATACATATCAAACTCTTTTGGATAAATTACTTCTGCTACAAAAGAAGTCACTGCGTATTATATGTCACACTGCATATTTGTCTCATACTGATCCGTTATTTTTTGAAAATAAAATATTTAAAATTAAAGATTTGTATTTGTTTAATTTAGGACAATTTATGTATAATTACAATAAAAATAATCTTCCATATATATTTGAATCAATGTTTTCAAAAAATCAATCTGTTCATAATTATCCTACAAGGCAATCCAACGAATTTCATTTACCATTTTTTAGGACTTTGCTGGCTCAGCAAACCTTCATCTACGAGGGGCCTAAGTATTG
The DNA here is from genome assembly GCF_040938485.1 of Diadema antillarum. Lineage (NCBI taxonomy): Eukaryota > Metazoa > Echinodermata > Echinoidea > Diadematoida > Diadematidae > Diadema > Diadema antillarum. Next base: position 1,003,612 of record NW_027271305.1, on the reverse strand, counting down.
GAACTCACTTCCCAACGACATAATAACAGCACAAACTTTGAATTCTTTTAAGAATAAATTAAAATTCTTTCTGTTGAAATCTTATGATATACAACCAAATTAGCTTCGGTTTCATTCTCTCAATCAAGTCGTTTGTTTGTTTGTTTGTTTGTTTGTTTTTACAAGTATTAAGATATCACACAGAAATCATCTTTTAAGGAAAACAATCTGTCTAACATAAGTTTACCTCAGATATTTATTTTATTGTACCAGTAACAGTGAGTCTATTCTCTTTCTCTTTTTTCTTATATCCGTTCCTATGCATTCATACCGGCATATGCACCCAATCAATCGCAATTTCAAACCAGGGAGCGTTGTATTGTTTTGTTATTGCATTTTAATCATGAAGTACAGTATGCTTGTGTCCACGATGGCGCGTGTTGTACCATAGTCTTATTTCCCCCTTTTTTTGTTCTTTTTGTTCTTCTTTTTTTCCCCTTCCTAAGTTAATTTCATGTCAGTTGACATTGGCTTCTTTGACCTTGTGTACGTATTTTTTGAGGGTCCCATACCCTACAAGCTTTGCTTTTTAAGTGGGACCCTCCATTTCCATTCTAATCTTTGTATTAGGTATATACCTTAGAAACGAAATTCTGTTGTTACTCGTGACCATTTGTACGTTTTCTTTGAAATTGTTATAAATTTGTTCTGTAAATGTATTGTATATATTTTTTCTGTTTATTCAATGGAAATGGAAATAAAATTGAATTGAATTGAATCATAGAAAGCACACACGAGGCTTGTTGTAAATGATCCCCTACAAACAATAATATTATCAATACATTTCAACAAAACAATTTTCATACAAATTCAATTGATAAAACAAAGGTCAAAGATACAATGAAAAGAGAAGAAAAGAGGCAGAGGTGGAAGCAATGCGTACTTATACTTACAGTCTCAGATACATTTCATCAAAAATATACTTTTTATAAAGAGTATTCCAAAGAATAGGGCCATGGTATATAAACAATGGAGGATTGAGTTTTTGAAATCCGGTTTAATGGCAATAAACAATATTAATTTAGAGGTAAACATTAGGTTTTTTCTTCAACAAAATAATTGACAATTAGAGTGAATTAATTGAATACTAGTCACCGGCCCGTAGTATTGATATACTATACGCCGCGGCGTAGCCGGGGGGGGGGGGGGGGGGATGGGGCAGTCGCCCTCCTCCTCCCCCCCCCCCCCCCATCCCCCAGATTTGGACCAGGGATTTGGAAGGAGGAATAAAACATCCCACATAGTGACCCTCCTCCATTCGGTCCTTTTCCTGTCACATTTAAATGTTTCATTTGTAGTTTGCATCAGATCCCATGATTGCAATTCTATCAAAATGTAAAAGTTCCCTAATCCTCGTTTAATCTATTTCCCCGCTCGGTCGCTGTCGGTTCTATCCATTGATTTAGACTCTGTGCACTTTGGGAATTGACAATTATTTTCCGAATGATTCCACAGCAATAAAGAGCGCATCATTCTATGTCGATCGTAAAATGCAAACGTTCCGTTAGGGAGGGGGCTACCCGCCCTTCAGCGCCCTTAATTTCCACACCGTCCCCCTTCCCCTGACAACTTCCACTATCATTAATGTTATAGAATGCCTACATGGTGATGTCGCATACTCGGAACGAGATACCACAATTTAGTCATTAAATTATCTGTGAATATTTCTTTTTCTTACTTTTTTATAGAAAAAAAGAATTCAACATTATTTCACCAAAAGTGTACACCAGATCGCTGAATCTTCAATCATTACATATATACAAAGAAATGAATATCCATATTACAGTTCTATTGATTTCATTTTTGCATTATGCAAAGCGAGGCTATGTTTTCAAAGGTGAGGGTGTCAAAAATCGTCTTTCAAAACAAAGGAAAAGCGCGAACCAGCAACAAAAAGGTCTTGGTATTTTTGAGTGCAATTTTCGGCCGAAAATCGGCTGACAAGCAAAAAAATAAAAATAAATAAAATAATAATAAAAGAACTAAAAGAGCCTTCTAGTTTTGTTTGTTTGTTTTTTTTTTTTTTTTGCTGCTACTTCCCTTATCTCATATTTCATGCAAAAATGTCACGGATGCAAACATTCCCTTTGTCTTCTGCGGAAATAAAGGGAGCAGCCCCCCTCCCCCATCAAGCTCCCCACCAAGCCCCCCCCCCCCCCCAACTGTTGCGCCAGTCCGGTTATGGGCTTGTAATCGCAAATGTGATGGTGACTATCATCAATCACCACCCCCCCCCCCCCCCCACACACACACACACACTCTTCGGTACGGATTTACGCCGGTGCAAATACTATAGTAGATTATAATATGGCCACACTTTGAACATAGAGTTTTCCAAATCACGTATGCAACAAAATGTCTGCATCACTACGTAACTGTTATTGATCTCTCTCATGTTGGCAGGAGGGGGAATAAGGCTTTTCCCTTCCCACATCATCTTCCTTTGTATCCTTCCATATACTTGCTACAGTTCTCTGATTGACAATTCCAGATATTCTAACAAAAGTGCATGTGCGCAAGATCGTTGAATTTCAGTTCTACAAATGAAAAAGCTCCCTCGAATATGGGAGACGTATATTGCCACCTTACAATTCCTTGGTCCCCTCCATGGCAATTTCCGAATTTTTCACAAAAAAAGAACACTCCGATCGCTTTATTTCCATTCTAGAAACTCAAAATCTCCGTCGGATGTGGGAGGGGGCACCCCTTCCCACACCCTCCCAAATCCATCCTTGGAAGTTATACATACACCTTAGTGATGATGCACACGCGGAACATTTAGAGACAAATTTCGTGATTTAGCTTTTAACACTTCCTTTAAAAAAAGCCTTCTTTACTTGCATCATCTATTTATTTTTTTTAACGGGAAAAACATTTTAAGTATTTCACCAAAAGTTTTTCACCAGATCGCTGACTTTCAGCTAGTCTGAAAATGCAGAATCATCCTCCTGCTGGAGGAGATAAACCCTTCTCCTATACCATCGTTTTCATGCTTAAATACAAGAAATTAAATGATAACATTATTGAGGCAAATTGTTCAATACTAATTCTATATCATAATACAAATTGTAGTATACTATCGGACCTTACTTAAACCAGTTGGATCGTTTTAAGTTGATAAAACATGCAAAAATGCATCAAATTACACCGTTTACAACATCAAAGTGCAAAAAGTGCTCACATCAAATCCTGGCTACGTCGGTGCTATAGGATACTGTATAGTCCTACCAGGGAGGAATTCCACCTCCCTGACTATAAATACAGTTTTTTTACAACCCAACTTGGAAAGTTGTAATCGAAATAATGATGAACTTGTTGATGGTTTGATGTAGCTATTGGTGCAGACTGATGTACTGCACCAATTCCTATATACTTATGATTCTCTAGATGTACATAAAATTCCTTCTTTCCTGTCTTAGCCTGTCTTGGTCTCACATATGTTATACTTTAGTATCGCGAAAGTGCGTGCTCATACATGCACCATGACTGTACATGGCCTGGAAACTTCACCTGCTGAAATCTATCCCCGCTGAACGCTAGTTGGCGCACTCCTCGCCAGCAGCATGTATTTTGCCACCTAGACCAGGCGGATTTGGAGGCCGCCGCCCCGACCGAGAGCGAGAGTAGCGAGGGATAGGAGGAGAGACGAGAGAGTCAGTTTGTTATAGACCGATTCTGTGACACGCTACTAGTATGTGTATTTTTGGCATGAGCAGCGCCATTAACGCGGTGTCTTAGCCGACCCCCCCCCCCCCCCCACCCCCTTCCGCGCACGGAATGAAAAACTGATGCATGGTCGTTTTCAATAGGCGTCTCGTACTGAGTGCGCGAATGCTTGCTTAGTGCACGAACCTTTGTTACAAGTCATGGGCGTCACCAGGGGGGGTGCGTTGGGTGCGAACGCACCCCCTTCAGATCCTTAAAAAAAAAAAAAAAAAAAAAATCAGTCTGCGAGCGACCTCAACGGCGGACGCTAAATAATTACTCTTTTCTAATTTTGTTTATATTTTGCACCAGGGACACACACACACACACACACACACACACACACACACACACACACACACACAAATCAATTCGCACCCCTGTTTCTGGCAGCACTGATTTTGTACATATCTATTAGTATAGTGTTTACTATTTATCGACCGTACTGTAAATCCGTACGATACGGAGCATGACCATTGTATATATACACGTTTGCCCCATCCCACATAATCATAATATCCGCGATGAAAAGATCTTCTTGCTTTTTTTTAGAATTCAAGAAATCTGTCCAATTATTTCACCCAAAAGCAGTGGCGTAACTACGGAGCGGGGGGGGGGGGGGAGGGGGTGCGCCCCCCTCCCAATCCGCTGGTAAAAAAAAAAAAAAGACTTACCGAAATAGTATTCCTCAAGTGTTAGTAAACTGCTTTCGAATGAAAGGGTGATCAAGAAATAAGACATTTTTCTATGATTTCTTTTAACCATAATTAGATAGGTATATATAGTGTGAAACATTGTTCAAAAAGCCCGGACCCGACAAAATATTGTGATTCAGCGTGATTCCTGGTTGGCATTCTGCATATAAGCAGGATTTGCGCAGTGTACTCAGCACATCCGAACGAAGAGTCGCTACAATGTTGCGCAATGTGATGTAGAACACCTTTGTACCTTACGCTTCGTTATATCAAAGCTAGATCATTGATTTTGCAGTGTTGCTTTACATACTAGTCTATGTAAAAATGTCTTGCATTGCCAATAAAAAGACTTGACCTGGGCTAATTCCTAACTTTTCCATGTAGGGGAGAGCGGGGTGAGTTGGGACGCGGGTCAAGTGGGACACGTTCTCTGAATCAAAAACTGTTCAACAAATCAGCGATTGGCTTATATCTACAATAAGCCCCTAGCAACCATACATCACACTAAGAAAGCCATGCAGTTCGGCAAATTCTAAGTATGTATAAATTGCTATTGAAAATTTTCCCCAAAATATAATGTTTTTTTAAAATCAAGTTAATTAACCTGTTGTCTTTGTGTTCATGATTTCAAGGGCACAATTGAAGCTGGTGGTGAGCCTTATTAATATGCAACTAATATAACTTGTTTTTGACAAATGCCTGCATGGTTACTGAGCAGTCGTACATATTTATGTATATGTCATGTGAGGGACAGTTGGGACAACGTGTCCCATTTGTCCCTCATAATAGCATTACATGTAAAGCAGTTCAGATTTTCAAACATGTTGTTCAAACTTGTTTTGTTGAAGTAAAGATCATTTTAAAGCATGTTTGACTGTTTTCATTACCAATGTTTCATTATGCCTTCCAACTTTGACATTTCTATAGACCATCTAGGATGTCACACTTTACCCCCACAGTCCCATTTCTCCCTTGCCGTTGTCCCACTTCACCCACGGGTGGGTCAACTTCTCCCCCAAAATAAGTTTTTTTCTTTTCATTAACTGCAGAAAATTGAGAACAGTGCTACCCCCAGCTTATAGCTCTTTATGTAACCTACCATATGAACCTTCATGCAAGCCCAACAGGAAATGTAATAATCTCTTCTATAAAAAGATATAAGAAGAAAATCGGCGAACTTGAAATAATGTCCCACTTCTCCCCGCTCTCCCCTACATATAAGACACACACGCAAACAAACACGCACAATTAGTTTAGGGGATGCTCTAAAGTGCAGATTTTGGACATCCTTTCCCCGCTTGGTCACTTCGACGCCACCTCGCTGGTCATACCTCCCCCAGTCATGAACATAAACCCACACCCTTGACTACCAGTGGCGGATCCAGGGAGATGGGCGCACCGGGCGCACCGGGCGTCCCCCCCCCCCTCCCCCTTTAAATTCCAAAGCGAAAAAAAATAATATAGCTTCAAACGGCAGTTTTTGGACAGTAAAATGTCAAAATTTTCAAGCTCGCTCGCTCCTCTCGCTCGCATTTAGTCGTAATGCCATTCTCCTGAAGTTGCTGGCAGTAATTGCCGGTAGTTGCGCCTGATGCGTCCCCCCCCCCCCTTAATTTCCAAAGCAAAAAAAAAGCTACAAACGGCAATTTGAGGACTGTAAAATGTCGAAATTTTCAAGCTCGCTCGCTCAGTTCGCTCGCATTTAATCTTTATGCCATTCTTCTGATGTTGCTGCCAGTAATTGCCTGCAGTTGCGCCCGGTGCGTGCCCCTTAATTTCCAAAGCGAAAAAATATGGCTAAGAACGGCAGTTTTTGGACTGTAAAATGCAAAAATTTTCAAGCTCGCTCTCTTCGCTCGCTCGCATTTAATCGTTATGCAATTCACCTGATGTTGCTGCCAGTAATTGCCAGCAGTTCCGCCCGGTGCCCCTCCCCCCTTAATTTCCAAAGCAAAAAACATATGGCTAAGAAAAGAACGGCAGTTTTTGGACTGTAAAATGTGATATTTTCAAGTTCGCTCGTTCCGCTCGCTCGAATGTAATCATTATGCTCTCCTGATATTGCTGCCAGTATTTGCCAGCAGTTGTGCCCGATGCGCCCCCTTAAATTCTAAAGCGAAGAAATATAGCTACAAACGGCAGTTTGTTTGTTTTTTACTGTAAAATGTCAAAATTTTCAAGCTCGCTCGCTCGCTCGCTCGCATTTAATTGTTATACGCAATTCTCCTGATGTTGCTGCCAGTAATTGCCGGCAGTTGCACCCGGTGCGCCCCCCCGCCCACCTCCTTTATTTCCAAAGCGAAAAAATATGGCTCCAAATTGCAGTTTTGGGACTGTAAAATGTCAAAAATTTCAAGCTCGCTCTCTTCGCTCGCTCGCATTTAATTGTTATGCCATTCACCTGATGTTGCTGCCAGTAATTGCCAGCAGTAAGATGCGCCCGGTGCGCCCCCCCCCCCCCTTAATTTCCAAAGCAAAAAAAAAAAAAAAAAAAAAAAAAATTACGGCTAAAAAAGGCAGTTTTGGGACTGTAAAATGTCAAAATTTTCAAGCTCGTTCGCTCGCTCGCTTGCTCGCTCGCTCGCATTTAATTGTTATGCAATTTATTCTCCTGATGTTGCTGCCAGTAATTACCGGCAGTTGCGCCCGTTGCGCCCCACCCCTCCTTTATTTCCAAAGCGAAAAAATATGGCTACAAACGGCAGTTTTTGGACTGTAAAATGTCAAAATTTCCAAGCTCGCTCTCTTTGCTAGCTCGCATTTGATTATTATGCCATTCACCTGATGATGCTGCCAGTAATTGCCAGCAGTTGCACCCGGTGCGCCCCCCTTAATTTACAAAGCAAAAAAATATGGCTACAAACGGCAGTTTTTGGACTGTCAAATGTCAAAATTTTCAAGCTCGCTCGCTCCGCTCGCTCGCATGTAGTCGTGATGCCATTCCCCTGATATCGCTACGAGTAATTGTCGTTTCACACCGTCATTCAATAAGCCATTCATAAGGGGTACAACCCTCTCCGGCACTTCCACACCGTCCCCCCACCCTAGCTTGCTCGCTCCCTCGCATACTACCCCCCCCCCCCCCCCCCCCCCAAAGATGAAATCCTAATAGCTACCGGCGCGCCGGTGCCCTTTCCCCGCTTGGTTTCCCTCAAAAAAAACAGTAAAAGTCTAGGGATTGAGAGCTTCCTATATTCCAAATGTCTGTCCAAAAAATCTCGTAAACATTTAGTGTCAAAACGCACCCCCCTTGAAAAAAAGCTGGTGACGCCCCTGCAAGTGCGTGATAAACATGTTGCCCGGGGGTGGGGAGAGGAGGGGGGTCGGCTAAGACACCTCAAAATGAGCTCATGGCAGCTCCTGGTGCCACAAATTGTCTGCCGCCCTCAACGAACCCGAATCGGTCAATATATAGCTACTGCAGCGCTAGTACTCAGTAGTTCACATGTAGCTCACGGGTGGTCTGATAGCTGAATTTGTCTCTTTCTTGACAGTTGTGGAATCCTGAACCTAAAAAACTGCCAAACCACCTGACATCAATCATGACTGAACCAGAGCTTATCAAAACGATGGTAAGCAGCAAATCTTTCTCAGGCCTTGCTATGAATTGTAATCTCGTGGCATTCACTTTTTCGCACGTGTGACGGAAATTTCCCCTGGGGCCCTAAACTGCGACCAGCCCGAACCGCACAGTATAACCATGGAGCTACGTTTATCCATGGAGCTACTATGGAACCATTGATTGGTATTTCTAGATCTAGGCCTACTTGTATTAGGTACAATGTAGTGTACAAGGAGCGCCCCGGGTTACCGGGGCCCATGGCCCCAACCATTGCTGGAGTGGAGAGTGGCCTTGCCGGATCATTGTACACTGTATGTAGTGCAGCGGCATGCCATGCATGCATGATGCCTGTAATTATAGGTCTAACGTTAGATCTATTTAATCTTGGTCTCTTTTTGGAATATGGTGCATGTCTGCATCCAACAAAGTCTGTTGGGCCGTGGCATGGGCCTGGCGTCAGGTATCAGGGGTCTGCGGCGATAACATTTAGCATTCCATAAACAACATTGTTTATGGAAACATAACAATTAACGTTAGACTGTCATCACAGAACTCGATACCACAGCAGTGCACAGGGTGCGTTCAAGTGCTCTAGAATTAGCTAAAGTGAACCAGAGTGAACTGAACCAAAGCGTACCATACCGAACTGTGCCAGATTTGAAGCGTTATTTGAGAGCTTTGTTGGGAAAGCGTACCTCACAAGATATTTTTAGAGAAGGTCATGCATTTTTGTAGCAAGAATGTTATTCACCTGGTGCTTGAACTACAATTGTACAAGCTTTTACTTTGTACAGCTGGCCTGAACTGACAAAGTCGAGAATGATGTCCTTGCATACAACTGACGTATGCGCATGCCATGATACGCGCTTGACCGAAAGATCGGTCTGTATCTCAACTATCTGTCCGTCAGGGAATGTTCCGCGGAGACTACGTCTGGCTTCACGGATCCCCTCGGTATAGATCTACAGACCGAAGTCAATGATTGCGGCTCCTGTGTGGAGCAGTCGCGCACAGCTCAAACGTTACGATAAACCAAATTTCAGACAGCTTTTTTACATTCAAACAAGTTTGATGTGACATGAAACATTATGCAGCAATATTTGGGATAAATTTCTCACATTGTGCAATCAATATCAAAATACTCACATAAACTTGGTTATAACGCAGAATTTTTATCGATATTGCAACATCGCCGTTCGCAAGCAGTAAGTCGCCATTTTGAATCTGTAAGCCAATCACATGCGAGGTACGTGTTTTAGTAAAACAAACACGTAGAAACTGCCTCGCATGTGATTGGCTAATATATTCATGGTGTATGTTTCTGCAGTTTGAACGTGACGACGCGACAGGCTGTGTCCATAGAGACAGTGGTTAAGAACATCCACACAGCAATGGGTACTGATACCTTCCGTCTGTCTACGGAGGACAGCGTCAATGGCAAAATATAAAAGAGTCCTCTGGACAGACGGATCTTTCTGTCTAGATACGTGCATGCTTTACAGCGAACTTTTGGTTTGCTTTTGGTGTGCTTTCGGAGCACATCAGGAAGTGGTCCACTTCTGGCTCAGTACAGTACAGTACGGTACACTTTAGGAGCATTCGAGTGCTCTGGCGCACGCGGGTACAGTACATGTACGTTACGTTAGTTTAAGGAGAACGCTCAAACGTACCCATAACAGGCCCAAATTCACGAAGGTGGTACAAATAAAACCATGGTTTAAACAATGGACAAAAACCATGTAGCGCCAAGTGTTGCATGGAATATTTCGTTACGAAGTCAGTCATTTCGTCGAAATGATTATTTTGTAACGAAATGACAACATTTTTTAACTAAATGAACATTTCGTCCATGAACTGATATTTTCGTCAACGAAACGGTCATTTTGTCAACGAAATGACCAATTTTGTAACGAATTATTCCGTGCTACAGTTAGCGCTCCGTGATTTTTGTCCATGGTTTAAACCGTGTTTTCTTTTGTACATGTACGTTTACCACCTTTGTGAATTCGGGCCATACAGTGTAATGATTAGTGTAGACATCTTGTCACTTCATCTCCGACTTATTTATCGTAGAATCTAATTTTAAATGTGCGTAAAACCCATGCATGTGTCCTTTTACGTGTACATGTGGTTTTTGTCCATGGTTTAAACCGTGGTTTTGTACCACCTTTGTGAATTCGGGCCATAGTGATTAGTGTATCTTGTCACTTCATCTCCGACTTATTCCGAATCTAATTTGAAATGTGCGTAAAACCCCATGCATGTGTCCTTTTACGTGTACATGTGGTTTTTGTCCATGATGGTTTAAACCGTGGTTTCTTATGTACGTTGTACCACCTTTGTGAATTCGGGCCATAGTGATTAGTGTATCTTGTCACTTCATCTCCGACTTATTTATTGTAGAATCTAATTTGAAATGTGCATAAAACCCCATGCATGTGTCCTTTTACATGTTGTGTACATCATTTTTTGTTGTTGTTTATGACCATTTAAGAATGCGTAAACCAGCTATTAAACATTTCAATCACAAAAGATTTTGGGTGAAAATATAGATAACCATGGTAACTGTCTATCAATAAACAAATATTAATTGGTATCGCTCCTTGGGATGAGTGGTGATTTGTGACCTTGAACTTGGCAACGTTTTGAAAATATCCAACTTTGAGGGCACCCTACGAAGAAATGATGCATACTTTTAGGCTGAATTAGTATGGTACGGTAGGTCTGTAGAGCAAGTGAGAGTCGTTAGAATCTAATGCATATAATTATATTGGCTTCTAAGCTATTTAAGTTTTGAAGTTTATCAGCTTCCAAACAAGCACCCAAATGCATTAATTGTGACGCAGCTTATAACACCATTTTCAGTGACCTCGTACAATTGTATAACAGATTGTAAGATCCGGGCCATAATGTACTGTACACGTGTATGTGCATGTTGAAAATGAGCGCTGTAACTCGTCTAACTTGGCTGCAGCAGTCGATCAAAACAGCAAATTTTATTTAAACTTGGTTGTTTGACCATGCATTGGTTGCTAAGGGAGGCTGTATCTTAGCAACTGTATGACCTTGTGGCAAAATAATTCAGCATGTTCTGTCAGACACTTGGGGGAACATTTGGTGCCAATTTAGAGAAAGTTGAAGTGGGGCGGGCTGACAGCATTGGTTGATTTGACATGGATTGACCCGTAAACTTTTAGCTCCAACTGTAACCGCATGATACGTCGCTGTAGATTTTAATCGGATCTCCTTTTACTTTAGTAAGTCACAGTTCTTCAAATCTGTCCCACTAAAAACTTTCAGGAGAAAACCAAAGCCAAAATATGAATGTGAATTGAGTGAATGCAGCAGTATACAAAGTAGGCCTACTGATGTGTTCTACCGTATGTAATAATGTTGCTTTCACTCAATCCATATTGGCGCTATGGTTTCTATACAATGTCTGAAAATTTGTGCTTATTACTTTACAGTGAGTCTTTTGTTGTTTTTTGTAATGGCAATAGTCATCATCCTTTTCATGTGACTGATGTTTTGCTCAACATCAAATTCATCATACAGTCTGTATCTTTCATTCCAAAAGTCTTTCATCTCATATACGATGTTGTACAGTGCACTCCCGTGATAGTGAACACGGTTATAAGGAAATTGCAGTTTAATACAAATTACAATGAAATAAAAATTCAGGCCGCAGCATCATCCTGTCTGTTGTTTATTTTTTATTTGTTCGGCTATATCGAACTTCCGATATAATGAAAGAAACTTGCTGGTCCCGAGGACTTTGTTATAATGGGAGTCCACTGTATCTCAAATTCGCAAAAATCTGTATTGTATTCGTTTTATTTTTGTTCTACCCTTTGTATACATCAAGGATATCATGTTATTTATACTGACCTAAACCACAATCACAATTTAATGAATCTACTGGACTTCCTTGTTCAAGCACAAAGTAGGAATGTGATTTTCTTAGAATATTCTTTTTATATGTCTTGACAGGAAGCCTTTCAGACATTGCTGAAGGATAATCCTCGTGTTGTAGTAGATTTCTTCGCCGATTGGTGTGGACCTTGCAAAATGATTTCTCCAAAGTTCAAGGTGAGTAGTTATAGTGAGTAATACGTGTGTCTTGCATCTAGACCATTGTTATGTGATTTGTACGACAATGTACTACAGTATGGTATGTGACCTGATACAGGTGACTTATCCTTGAAGGTAAAACATACAGTGTACTTTCCGTATGCTTCCAGAAATTGTAGATTTTTGTTCAAAAATGGACATATTATTCTGTATGCATAATGAACACACTTTCAGTTGGGTTGTGACAAAACTGCAAAATATTAGCCAAAAAGGTTTGCCAGCAGTATTACAATCGTAAAACATTATTTAGCATGCGGGACCTTGGCTACCATCCCAGGGTTACAGCATTGTGTAGCGCTATCTTGTGTCCATTATCATGTCAGTTGTGCAATGTTGTCATGGTGACTATTTTCTCGTCATCAGAACCATCATAAACCAGCGTGACATTATTTAACAATCCAAATGCTGATTTTACGTCCATGTCAACTTGTGTAATGTAGTCATAATGATAATGCAAATTTCCCTTTTTTTTTTTCTTGGAGTAACTATTCAGGAACCTACAGCGTACAAATGATGCACAGGTCTGAGTGCGTCAGTTGGAATTGTGTGCATAAGTTAACTTTGGAATGTCTAACACACGAGGTGTGGCCGAGTAGGTTTAGGCTAAATTCCATAGTTGCAGCATGCACACTCATTCCAACTGACGCATGAAAAGACATGTGCGTCATAGAAGAGGAGGTGATGAATAAAATGCAAGAGGAGACATAACCATGAATACTTTGTAGTTAGTTACCTTTGGGATCAAATTAGAAATTATTACTTCAAAACTTTTAAACATGCACAAGACTTCTATGTTATATTTGTTCACGATTGTTACTTTTATAATAATTTATAAACTTTTGCTATGGCAGAAGGTTTAATTGCAACAAATGCTACATACAGACAGATGTTTTTAAGTGACAGAATTTTAGGTCTAGATATTGAACTTCCTGTTCTGTAACAATCAATGGTAAGATGTTATGTGAGACACAATTCTGTTTTTGCCTCTTTGGCATTTGTGTTGATATAGTGTTATAATGAAGTAAATCAAAACATTTTCCTTTTTAACCAAGATCATTTCAACCTACACTGTACATGTGTACATAATGTATACTACATGTATTAAAAGCACACTTTAAACATACACTATTGCGTATCCAGGCTTGCGATTCTGTACAACTGTGAGAGGATGTGACATAAAAAATACTGCTTTGTGCCTTTGTACCAAGCTTGTCTCTTGACAGCAGAGTACATGTGGGCATTTCCACAGTAAATGGGTAGTTTTAGGTTGGAAAAACATGAAAAATTAAAATTGTCTTCAGAGTATCCATATTTCAGAGTTTGGTTGCCTAATACCTATATTAAATATTTTTAAGTAGGAAAAGATAACTTTGTATTCAAATAGAGCTTGAGTGGGTATGTAAGTAAGACATGTGTAATAGCTATGGGGCGAACGCGTGTAACACATAGAGTAGGACAGAAATATTGGAATGATGGATTCCTCATACAAAGAATACAAATATTGATTTCAAATCATCTGACACTATTTATTGTGCTGATACATTATGATAAGAACAATTTAGGGTGTCCATATTTGTGAAAACATTCATTATTTGTGTCATTTTGAAGTGTGCATTCATGAGTAATGCCAGAAAATTTGTGCATCATATCCGAAAGGTGAGATCATGTTTGTACTAAGTTCCTCCATAATCGGGCAAACTGTTGTCATATTCATATCTGTATGGGTGCATGTGTGTGTGAGGAAAAGCCAAAGCTTCATTGGCATAGAGTTTCTTGAAATTCCAAAGTACATGATATGACATGTATCACTGCATTAGTGGTGAACGTATGTAACACAAGAGTAGGACAGAAACTTGAACTTTACAGAGTTTTTTAATTTCCAAGGTATACAATACACTCCCATTCTCCAGTATATTGTGTAGTTCATTTTAAACCCCAATGTGCAGTACATTGTATATACAAAGGCTGAAATATCGAAATACTGTATGCAAAGGAGCATTTTGCTGTTGTCATTGGGTCAGCAGTTACCATTTCGTGTCCATTACACCTTGAATTGATATTCCTACATACACATACATGTAAATCAAGTGGATTGTATTTGCCTGTCCAAATTTAAAACTAAAGTGATTTTTTTTTTTACTGATACAAAATTACATACAAATGTATTGATACAGTTTATAAGGAATTAACTAGAATTTCAGTCATCACATCCCAAACTCAATCAACACACAGGCTTTGGAAACAAGAATTAAAACTTGCATTGTTCATTTTTCTATTGCATTTAATGTCCATCAGCCACAGTCAGAAACATAAAGCAGTTAATGTACCAATAGCTGATATCAATGTGAAAAGAAACTTATTTGATAACTAGTGCAACAGTTAAATCTATTCATTTCAATTTACATTCATTTGAAAATGAATAGTTGTAACATTCATTACGGAAATAATCCTAATAGGAAATCAATACACAAAGAATGACACTTTCTGAATTGTTCAGTGTTTCTATAGTAGCCATGATATAAAAAATCATGGGCGTACATACTCGAGCAGGATTTGAACCTACGACCCCCTGATCTCCGGACAGGCGTCATCTCCACTAGACCATCGAGTTTCTGCCTGACAGCAGAAAAAAAAATTAATAAATCATGGACGTACATACTCGAGCAGGATTTGAACCTACGACCCCCTGATCTCCGGACAGGCGTCATCTCCACTAGACCACCGAGCTTCTGCCTGACAGCAATGAAAACATCTTGACAGAAAAATTCCATGAATTTGAAAGCACCCTTTTCTTTGCCTGCCAATTCAATGCAGTGTACATTTTTATATGGTGTATCTAGGCTCATACAGGCTCCATAAACAAGAATTAAACTTGCATTGTTCACTCTTCTATCGCCTTAATGTCCATCAGCCATAGTTAAGAAACATATTATTATCAAGAATAATACTGATATCTCCTTATACTTTCGGCTTTATTGCAAACATTTTAAATGGTAGGATATTGTGATACAACAGACTGACACTATATGCATCAAATGTGATATCTTGAACATATTTCAAATCACTGCTCCCAAAGGTAAACTGGACCTTTAATGTAAATCAGTCACAGTAAGAAACATAAAAAAGTTAATGTGCCATCAACTGTTTTCGAAGAATAACACTTTCCGAAATGTTCAGGTACTGTCGGAGAACTCTTAACTTTACAATCTATGCCTTGATTTGTAAATTAGACACACAAAAAAAAAAACACACGCACAAAAAAACCCACCCTTTTTATGTGCCCGCCCATTCGATACATATGCATTCAAATGGTGTATAAGGCCCATCCTGGAATTTCAGTCATCATATTCCAAACTCAATCAACATACAGGCTCTGAACACAATAAAAACTGACATTGTTCGTTCTTGTATCGCCTTAATGTTCATCAGCCACAGTAAGAAACAAAGCAGCTAATGTAACAACTTTTTTATTCAGTTGTATCCCTGTTTATATCTTGCTTTACAACAAAAGGGATGGTAAGTATTGATTTAGGTGATGACTCAGCTTTTAACTTTTTGAAATAGCATATAGGTTCTCTTAAAGGCATTGAAAGTTTACTTAAGTGAAAATCAGTTTTGAAAAGGCTGAGATATCCAAAAAGAAAGTTGAACAAAGTGATCCTCATAAAAGTTGAAACCCAGATCTTCTATTTAATTAACATTGGTTTAATTTGTGGTTTCATACCTCAGCCATTTGAAGACCATGTTTCATAAGCTAAACTTTGAATTCCTTGTAGAATTGTATGCTCATAAAAATTTCATAAGTGGTTTCTTAGTACATTGTATCTTGCAAAAAATTAAAAGCTCAAGTCATATCTGATATAGTTTACAACTTGAAGAAAAAACAACAACAACTGCTGTCTTGTGGTGCTTTGCTCCTCCAAGAGAATGGGATCAGGCATTCTGCACAGGATATTGTTTGTAGATTCTCCGGAGAGGTTGTCTTTGAACAACCACTTGAAAACTCCATGCCTTGGTTTCCTCATCAAGTCATCATCCAGGATGTCTTTTACCTGTCAAAAAAAAAAAAAAAAAAAAAATTATACATACATAATCAACAAATACATATATTGAGTTCGTTTTATCACAATTTTTGAAAGTTTGGAATATTCCTACATACTGAGTGCAGATAAAAGATTGTTCAAAAGCCATGTACATGTCACCCGCAATTGAAATATAGTTAAAACATTTTGCTGCATAGTTATTCCGTAAACCAAGCAATAAAATACACAAACTACAAATACAGTAGACTCTTATTTTTTTTAAAAATGGAATTTTAGAAAAAAAAAAACTGTTACTGTAGACCACAAAAGTATGTGTAGCCATTCAATTTGAAGAGCTGTGTTTTATCTAACAATCTTCATTCAATGACATCTAATAATAAAACATTTCCAATAAGTTTTGAATACACTTGTATAGGATTATAGAAATTTGGAGGAGGCCGTGAGTTATCGCTATCTTCGAAAGGTAATGTGTAATATCTATTTTTCGCTGCAGACAGCAATTGAGTATCAACACCTCTGCACAATGTTTGCCCTCTTGAATTTCTTTTCTGTTTGATTATTTAGTAATGTATGCAATATTTATAGATTTTGGGAAATAAATACAGAATACTTCTGTACATAAAAGCAATGTATGTTTATCATAGAAAAATAAAAGTTGACCTCCAATCTATCAACCCACCTAGCAACCTTTCCTGGCCAAAGTTTAAAAAAAAAAAAAAAGGATAGGTGTAATTCTTGGTATCGCCAATACCTAGTTGCCGTGCGGAGAGCAGTGTTTTAGATGCATTATGAGATAGCTTACAGGACAAACTTGACCTGGTTTTGGCTGCTCATGCACTCAGATCATGCTCTATCTTTATCCAGAGGTATTTTTGTTGAAGATTTCTTCGCTTTCCATCATGTGACCAGCACATTGAATCAGTAAAACTTAAAAACTTCCAACTCTTTTAAGCTGAATTTTAACCAAGAAAAAAGGGATGGCAATGGAAAAGCAGACAATTAACTCCATTGAATCATATGGGAACTGCGACCTCTTAGCGTGAGACAACCAGAAGTGAACAAGGGCACAAAAGAATCCCAAAGTGTATCTGTGACAGAGCTCTTCAGCATGCACAGAATTTTTTTGCGCACTGGCGATACCGAGAATTGATTGCAACTTCATGAAAATATGCATACATACCTTATCACTGGAAAGCAAACATGCTTGGCATGATGAAAAGATGCTCTGGGCACTCAGAGATTTAAAAAATTTCCACCAAACGCTGTAGAACACGGCAATGCAGCTTCTATAAATAGAATGATAGTAACATAGGGTGAAAACCCCGATAACCACAGATATGGCTACACGACAACGGATAAAGATATTACCAAAAACAACAAAAGGAGGGCTAACTATAATTGTACATAATCATTCAAAAAGATATCTATGATAAAATCTTTATAATAAAAAAGAATATGCCATAGTGTCAAAAAATATGGAGGCCATGGCTTCTATCTTTGAAGGGTAACAATCACTGTTTGTTTCACACTGTAGAAAGCAATTCAATATCTCCTACAAACATCCTACACAAATTGCTCTGCAATCATTTATTCATGTATGCACTATAAATTTATATACTTTAAAAATGAATAAGAACTAGTCATGTACATAAAAGGAACTTTTTTTTTTGTCATGGTCTGGAAAAAAGAAAATATATATATATATATATATATATTATGCACCCTTAATATATTTAAGAGTGCCAATGTAGCAGCCTTTTTGGCCAAAAAAAAAAAAAAGGAAGATTACATAATGAAATTAAAATATGCATTCACACCTTATCACTGAAAAGCAGACAGGCTAGTCATGATGAAGGGATGCTCTGGGCACTCAGAAAATCTCCACCACGAGCTGTAGAACAGGGCCACGCAGCTTCTATAGTGATAATCGTATCAGAAGAAAACCCCAAATACAGTGCATGCACACATGTGGCTACATGACAATGGACCAAAATATCATGGAAGACAACAAAATGAAGACTACACATGTACCAGTTCTATGACATCTACAAATAAAATATTTACAATACATAATAGCATGGCATTAAAAATATGGAGGTCATGGCTTCTTTGAAAGGTATTACTGTTACTTGTAATGTTTGTTTTCCACTGTAGAAAGAGATTTAATATCTCCTACACAATTTGCTTAGTGGTCATTAATTCATGTATGCAATACAAATTTATAATCTTCATTAAATAAATACAAAATAGTTCTGTAAATAAACATAACATCGCAGAATTTCTGCGAAGTGAAGTTGCGGAACTTTGGTCATGTCATATATTTATTAGAGCAGAAAGATTTGGGGCTGATTTCATGACAGGGATCGTTTTTAGGACACGACACAGGCCAGCAAAGAGCAAACATGCATGGTGGATGGTGCGACAGCTGGAATGAGGCTCTGCACAGATAACTGTCCAGGCCACAAAAGACAGGGTGTTATGGACATATTGTACATTGAGTCAGGGTCACTTAGCTCCAACGAGCCCTCCCGCAAAATCACAAAAATATGTATATACACCTCACCGTAACACTGGAAAGCAGACAGGCTGGGCATCAGCATGATCATCAAAGGGACGCTCTGGTCACTCAAGACACAGATTGAATCACTACTAAAAGGTGCAGAACAGGGCAGCACAGCTTCTCACATCAGTTGCTAGTTGTCTAGTCTACATCAAAACATAGAAATAGAATCTAAATAAATTAATCATATCATGAGAGAACTGCAATCCATGAGCTCATCATGTGGCTGAAGGACAACTTTAACAACGTTAGAAGTCGAGTTTGCACTTTGCTTAGGCAGAAATAAATCAAGTCAAATCCCGATGTAGGCCTGGTAAATTTTCTTTTCTAACTTGTTTGATCATGGGTGTCTACATACACTAACGATATCGTGTGGTTACACTTGCACTTAGGACTCATGTCACTAGCGTAGCGCTAGCCTGGCTTTCGAAATTCAATATTAAAATGTTACAGTTACACTCGTTTCGTAAACTGAATAGCGAGTTAACGTTAACACGGTTACAGTGCGTCAGCTCACGATGGACAGTGGAGTTAAACTTGTATTCAGCCATTTTAAGTACCACTCTTGACTTAGCTTTCGTTCATTGCTGTTCTGTCACTGTCATTTTGGTTTTATTTTGAGGAAAAAATATTACGAAAAGATGAAAAGAAAGATTGTTTGAAGCTGGAAGCAACGAAGAATTTACTGACAAAAAATAACACATGTGGGACTTGGCTCAGTTATCGTCCGTGTGAACTCGAAAACGAGTAGTGAAAGCAAGCATACAGAGAATCTCAAAAGAATTTCTAATAATGCCAGCAGGGCCATTAATCCTAGAAATACGGAAGATTCTACTCTAGAATGCAAAATTTACCTTTTGTCAGCGAGAGTCGTAATCACCTCCGTCATATTCAGATCTGAGCAGTCGATGCTGGATTGTACGCAATGCAGACATAACACGGGAAATTTCATGCGAACGATACGCAACCTCGGACAGAACGGCGCGAAACGAGCAGGTAAGCAAGACATGGGAACGATCTGTCTGAGTTACGCGCGTGCGAACACACGTAACGAAGACCGATTGTCGATTCTGTCCACCGTTCGTGCGTCCCACCAAGCGGAGCGTACCCACTGAACGCACGTAACATACTGGACAGAATTAGAAACGGAAGCTGAAGCTAGATAACTAAATGTTCTGAAAAGACAGCTATGCTTTTGGCGCGAAACCGAAAGCAGATGTCTAACTTCAGGGTAGTGTCGGCGTTTCCGTGTTAAATCGAACGACTCTGGAGTGTCTCAACCAGCAGTTACGTACGTTCGCGGCGTGGACAGAAAATTGAATTTGGTAACTTTGAATACGGATATTAAATATTTGATTTAATCTTCTGTTGAACTAGTGAAACCTAACTTGAAACTGTGGTCAGCAAAGTGTATGTAACACAAAATAACTGCACTCTGACGCCTGGAAACCAAACGAAATTGAGGCCGAACGTACGTAACTGAAGTAGGACAGAACGCCGACCTTTTTGGTCCAGCTTGCTTTCCACTCTCTCAAAACTCGTGTAATCGTTCAGGGCGAACAAGAAAATGATTTCTCGGTGCATTGACGATAAATTTTGAATTATAATCCATCCAGGGTGCGTGTCTTCTAAGAAAATTTATTTTATACAAGTTACAATTTATGTCAATTTTTATTTCAAATTTGCACATTATCAACAATATTAAATAAAAACAAACAAACCAGCAGATCACAAAAAAATGACAAAAAGACTCAACGAGGTTGAATATTTTATTTCACCTTGCCACATTCATTCACGAAATAAACAAAAAAAGATGATTAAAACAAATATATTCAAATGAAATTGCTCTATGTCTAGAGTGCATAAAACTACCCATTTACCGTGGAATTGCCCATGTATTAAAGCTAGAGGGCTCCATAGCCTTTAGATGGCATATTAAACCCCTGTGGCATTATGCTAACAGTTCATTAGTGGACTTTGCCATGCCACACATACAATTGTAAATAAGGCCTTGAGCCACTTTGACGACACCTGATAGCTCTGAGTTGACTATCAGTTAATAATCAGAAATAAAAAAAGTACTCATTTTGTCATGGCAAGGCACTTTGGCATGATTTGCAGGATTTCGTAATGACCCTGATAGTGCATGTGCCACACAAGTATAACTACATGTACATCGCCTGCCAATATAATTTGTAAAACACAAAACAATAGACTTTATTTTCTAGCCTTTCCAGTCGCAGCGGATGACTATCATTAACTCCCCCAAAACCCACGAAACGTTTTGAATTTTCAAACGTCATTGAGGCGCTCCAAATTGGGCGTTATCATTTTCACCAAAATTTTACCTTCTCATATCTCCGCTATACACTGACCAAAATCACTCAAACTTTCAGTATAGATATAAATGGTATATAATTTTTTTACATTTTACAGTTACGGGGGGGGGGGGGGGGGGGGGGGGGGCACAAAGACTTCTTGGTTCAAATTCTTCAAAAAGCACTAAATTTGGTACAAGTGTTGCCAAAACCATACTACTTCAATTTTTGATGGGCTCCAAGAAGGGCGCCCTGAGGCCATATTGGCCAAATCCAATATGGCCGCCATCTGAAATTCAAAAGTCATTTCCATTGTTTAAAAAGGTAAACATTTCACAATAATTTTCAAAATTTATTCTGTATTATAGGTTTTCTGGGTCATAGAATGAAATCGAGTCTGAATGTTGTTTTCATGGTCTGAAGCCAACTTTTCCTTATAGGGTCAGGACATTATTTTCACTACAGGTTATTTCAAAATGGCTTGCCTACGGTCACTATAACAGAAATGACAACCTTGCTCATTACCTGCAGTTGTTGAGGACTGAAAAGAGCATATTACTTTGTTTAAAAAAAATTACTTTTCAGCAATATACATTGTGTGGTAATACAATTCTGAGAAAAAAAAATATTTTCCACAAAACCTACAATAACAGCGGGAAACTCAGTTTGAGGTGTCTTTAAAAACTGATTGAATCTGATGTTGCTGAAAGCACACAATCATTCCAAAAGCTTCATGATTTGGTAAGCATATTGTGTTTCTAAGTCAACTAAGTGAATTTTAATTAAATCTAACTAGATTTTGTATGAACAGATATATACGCAGTCATAGCGAGCTAAAGCTAGCAGCATCGAACAGGATCGAGGAGGAACGAGGTATAAGGCGAGGATGAACGGGGGGGAGCGAGCGACGGACGAGCTAGATTCGCAATGAAGCGAGTTACATCCGCAACGGTCCTTGCTAATGCGAGCAGAGTACTAGGAGTAGAGTGAGGGTATGCGAGGTAAAGCGAGGTAACGCGAACTAAAGCGAGGTAAGTCGAGGTGAAGCGAGCAGGTATCGTAACCATACGCAGTGAAACGCAGTTCAAAGTAAAGCTGCGTTGGCCTGCGTTAAGCAGCTCGTTGTTGCTCGCCCTTGCTCGTCCTTGCTCGCTCTAGCTGGTTGTTCCTCGTCTTAGCTCGTATGAATTTTAATCTTGCGTTCAGTTGCGGATGTTTGAAAAAATTTCAAACTAGCGAGCTAGAACGCAAAGCCTCTGCGTTAGTCTGCGTATTAACCTCGTATTAGCTCGTTTCATTGCGTAGTGCTGCGTTGGGCTGCGTTAGACTGCGTTCGGGCAATACGCAGCTGAACGCAAGCTCGAAACGCAAAGGTGTGAGCTAGGCTTAATACAAAGGTACGTGACCTACAGGGATGCCAAGCTCAAAAAAATTGTATGAGTAAGATTTGCCTGACCCAATGTCTCGGTGCGCTCATGTGCGCAATGCGAGTGAGGGTTTGGGAGGGGTCACATAGGGAGCTTTTTCAGTTTTTAGCTCTTAATGGTGCGATCAGATACACACTTAAAGTGACTATTTTTTACCTACTTTGAAAGACAAAAGGGAAATATACCTTCAATTGCAACTATCACTTTAATCCTTTGAGCTAGGTTCATTATTGATAGGCCCAAGTTGCATACTTCACCCAATGCGTGAGAAAAATGGGTGCTATGCGTGAGATCGTGAGACGGACCTTAAATGCTTGAGTCTCGCGTGGAATGCATGAGACTTGGTAGCTCTGGACCTATAGAGTGAATTCTGCCTCCCCTTCATTTTCTTCCTTTTAAGGGGGCAAACAGCGGTACAGCTTTACCATTCAGAAGCGTCATTTATGCCTAAGGCTGGACAAAAATGAAGAAATGTCCTTTATTTTCGAATCTGTAGTCCCTCAAAATTCGAGCTAAAAGTACAGTAACTGTATACTGAAACGTCTTTCTCTCTCCCTCTCTCTCTCTCTTTCGCCCCTGTCCTTTTGGTCTTTAAAACATCTTTTGGAGGGAGGGGGAACGTGTCCCCTGGATTTTTTTTTTCTTGTATTTCTGTCCTGTATTTTGTCATGATGATCTGCAATGCGGACACTACACTTTAATATTAAAGCTTGAACAACTTTCCTGATCTCAAATATCATACCTTCAGTTTACTCGCGTCCCAATATATCTGATTCAAACTCAAAGTATCTTTCCGAGATACATGTACGAGACGACGTGTAGAAGTCTACATACATGTACGCAGGCCTGCATGTACGCCCGACCGGCTTTTACCGTCCCGACTGCCTCCGCAACGCAGCGGCCATAGAGTTACTAGCTAGGCAGCGGTGGCGGGCCGGAGCAAGTGGTCGCAAGCCATGCTAAAAATGCCAGGCCTGTCGGACGGCTGTGAACATTGCCATCTCTCTCGCTCTGCATTCATGCCTGCATGCTCATTTGAAGCAAAATGGTGCCGGAAGTGCTCCAAAGCGAGCGCGGCGTACGCGTTGAGAACGTACATACATGTACAGAACCTACATCGTCTTGCGTATGGCCTACTGCCTAACGTCGTCTGCTGCGAAGAGATCTTATGCGTGCATGCACTGCTGGAGTGTAGCAGCACGGTCGAGAGCATACAGCTCTATGGGGCATTCACATCACGTATAAACACCCAACATGCCCTTTCCAATGTGGCCTTGGTGCCCCTCTGACTGACCTAAGTGCCCTGGCCTCTTGGAAAAAGTGCCCTTTTCCAAATGGCCTTGCCCCTCCAAATTCCTATTTCGATGCCTGTATGATATTGCACCAAAGGTGGGCATCACAATATGGTTAAATTTTGATTCTGAAAATGCATCCTTAGGCTCCCTCCCCAGCCCCTTCAGTCCACCTCTTATACTCTCTAACTCTTTATGTGCCACGTTCACACGTCCGACTCAGTCGATGGCGTGCCAACTTCGCATTCTGCTCAACAAACAAAGCCGCCAAAACCGATCGATAAATCGGCTAATCACTGCTAATCCCGCGGCACAATGAAAGCGCGTCTCGTGCTTTTGTTCCTCTCATACGGCTTGCATTCTTTGTGGTGATTACTATCAAACTGTGTTCCCATCGAACTGTGTTCCCAACTAGATTTACTCGTACATTTAAGTTACAGTCACGGTTTTATATGCAAAAGTCATGCCTTTACAGTAATGTAGCAAGTGGTCATTCAAAAGAACATAGATTTGTCAAACAATTTATATCGAAACAAAGCTTGGCATTCCTCTTTAGCTTTGCTTGCTATTATGTCTATCTTAACAGAAATTTGTAGAAGTTGTGCAAATTGGAATAACAGAATTCTTTCTCAAAGCATGACTACCTTCCTGTCTCAGAATAACGTGACACACAGGGGGTTTCCACCGTGGCACATAAAGAGTTCAAAAAATATCAGATCGAGTGAAAATATTTACTCTTAAAGGAGTGAATACAAAAAAAAAGGAGTGAATTTTGAGTGAAAATGTTACGTTCACTCGTCATAGAGTGACCTCAGGGATCACTCCAAAATCTTGAAGTGATTCCTGAGTTCACTACAAAATGAGTGAATATGAACATTTTCACTCAAAATTCACTCCAGTTTCACTCTAAATTCACTTTTTTTTGTAGTGGTATTCACCCCTCTAAGAGTGAATATTTTCACTTTTTTTTTATAATAGAGAGTACAATGAAGAGGCTCATGAAATGACAATCTTGAATAAAGAGGTCACAAATACAGTAATAACAAATTTAGCCACATTTTCCTTACATTTCCTCTCCTTTTTTTGAATTAAAAATTGCAAATATTCCACCAAAATGTGCACCAAATCATATTAATTCTGAAATACAAAAGCTCCCTTGTGTTGGAGGGAGACATCCTCTAAGCCCCCCCCCTCCCCACCCCCACCCCCTGTCGGTTTCCAACACACGTGCTGACAGAGTGTGAAGACTGACAACGTATAGATCAAGAGGTGACAGATGCCATACGGTGTATGTGATTCAGCCAATCACTAGCTGTCCCAGAATCTATTTGGTTAAAAACACTCTAAATATCATTCCACCAAAGTTGACACCGCAAAGATTTTTGAATTCTTGAAAAATCCAAAAGCTCCGTGCTCTGATGGTATAGAGGGGGCAGTGGCGTAGACAAGTCCTCAGATCAGACCTGGTATGATTTGCAGCCAAGAGAGACGATCTCAATGTACAACTGTATTATGGGCAAGAAAGCCGATTAATGTCTGTTCAACGCCCTCCCCCCCCCCCACACACACACACAGACGTCACGATACAATGTACATCCAAAAATACATGTCCACTTTGCCCAGTAATATTTTTTTTATTCATAGGGCAAACATAATCGACATTTATTAGAATAACAAGAGACGTTGTTTTTAGGGATCCGTATAGTGTGAAAAAAGGTGATGACGACAAAGATCACAAATATGATAAATGAGATAATTTATACCAAGAAGAAGAGTGCCATGGTTGATACGAATTTAAATTTGTATTTATTTCCATGACATGATTCAGCCAAAAGGGCTGTTCCTCATGTCCGTGCATCATAACAATAATAAAAAATAATAATACCATGCACCATTTGGTCCATAGTAATTTTAGTTCCAATTCAAATTTAAATTCAGATTTTATTTTCACTTTTCAACAATTAATGTACGAAGAACATGTGAAATTTGACATGCGTGTCGCTGAAAACACAGCGACCCGGTCATGATTTATGCAGTGATGATAATATACGTTCATGTCTATGATTATGATCAGTACAAAAAAAAACAAAAAAAAACTAGAAATGTCGCTATGGCGACTGATGCCTCCGCCATAATGCATGATTCTCCCAATAGGCATATAGTACAATGTCTTCACAATGTGTGATCCATGACATTTTCACAGAACTGGCAAAATATTGATATGACAGGTTTGTCAGAAATGTCTTGAACTGGGTTTGCCATAATTTTCTAAGAGTGCAGGTATACATATTTTGGGAATTTTGGGGAAGTTTATGCATCGAGTAATATCAAAGGTATGAAGAAAGAGTGTGATAACGGTACAAAATAATTTTTTTGGGGGGGCATTGAAACCTGGCCTTTGACCCTTAACCTTTGACCTTTGACCTTCTGGCTGGAAATTTCCTGGAGAATCTCCATTAGGTAATGCATGTACTAAGTTTTGAAACTAATAATGCAAGCATTGCATATACAGACTGTACTAGTATACGAGGGAAATAGTAAAATTTTGAGGAGTTGACCTTGACCTTTGACCCCTGACTATTAACCCATGACCCCTAAATTCCCCAGAGAATCCCTGCCAGACAGTACATGCGTATGTACCAAGTTCCATGAAAATACATTGAACCATTTGCGAGAAAAGTGATATAGCAACATTTTCACCTAACCTTTGACCTTTTGACCTTTGACCTTATGACATGAAACTCTCTCTGGAGAATCTTTACGCAGTAGCACACGTCCACACCAAGTTTTAAGAAAATACCTTCGGGCATTGCATAGATATGGGGGAAATTGCAACATTTGCAGCATTTGACCTTGACCTTTTGACCTTTGACCTCTTGCCAATGTCACCAAAATCTATTCAACTACACTTGTAATTGTCCCATCATACATCATCCTTGGACCAAGTTTGGTGAAAGCTGCTTCATCCAGTTTTGAGTTATCGTAGACAGATAAATTTTAGGATTTGACCTTGATCTTTGACCTTTGACCTCTGTCTGATTTCACTGAAAAACTAATCAAGTAATTGTTCCATCATACAGGCACAGCAGGAAATGCAAAATCGTGCATGTGCATATCTACAATGTACATCTACGTCATAGCTTTTGGGCCATTTTAACCAGATTTCCACTATGAGAGAATTCTTGTGGTCATATCTCATCTGTAATCTTTTTAATAATTTATTACATTTTTCCACTCATTTGACTTCTGCAGGAACTAGCGGGCACTTACACCAGTGTGAAGTTCGCAAAAGTGGATGTGGAAGACGCAAGTGTAAGTTCAGCAAGAGATTTAAATCTTTTTGTATTTTGAAATTTGTACAGAACCTGTTCTACACTGTATACACTGTCCAAACTCCCTGGCATAGAAAGCAGGGGTCGAATCATGGTCACTATCAAATTGCTTCAGCAATTAAGTCTCTTTAAAATGCAGGGGAAACTTGAACAAGAATGTCGGGACCAAGGCATTTTCCCTGTTTTAACCGATATCTTGTTTATATTTGAGTGGACGTGAAAAGTGCATCGATGGGGTTCCCAGCCCATCAGGGAAATTGGGGAAAATTATGTTACTTTTTTTCAGTCATGGAAAAGTCAGGGAATTTTCAGTGGCCCCAAAATAAAAGATAGTCAGTCAGATTGTTTTATTTTGTTGCATACGTGTACATCGTACATGTATCAAAACAATGTTCATTGGATGACTGGCTATGATGTTTTTTTAGTGTAGCCTCTCTGACTGCTCTACAAGTCACTGGCATAGCAGAGGGTGGGAGGGGGAGGGGGAATAGTCACCCCTGTCCCCTCCCCCCCCCCCCTCCTAAAAAAAAAGGATAAAATGGAGTGGGGAAAATGGAAAATTGTGTGAATACTGTTTGTATACATGTACATGTAAATAGCCACTCTCTTTCAACTTTTTTTTCTTTTTAAGTAATCTATTGTTCTAATATTCACTCAAAGTGTGCACCAGATTGTTGAATTTCAATTCTGAAATTGCAAAATCTCTTTCATTTGGAAGGGGGATACCCCCCCCCCCCACACACACACTCCCTCTGTGTGACCCTTTCACTAGCCTTAGTACACTTTGTAGATTAACAAAAAAAAAAAGAATACTATTCTGAAGTGCACAAGACTTATGACTTATATTCCAAAAACTTAAAAGTTCCCTCATGTGCAAGTAGGAAATCCCCTTTAATTAACCGTTTAAATAGTACATGTTTTGACCACTTTTTGGACCATTTTTTTGACCAAAAGTTTGTATCAGATCACATGTGTATTTTGTGTTATTATGCCTCCACCACGAAGTGTTATCGGGGGCATTACGTTTTCAGGTTGACCCTTCTTCCGTTCTTCCATCTGTCCTGTCTGTAATCAATTTTGTGGACGTTGTAACAACAAAAAAAAAAGCTAGAGGTATCCGTATGAAACTTGGTATGTACAATGTATGAGTAGGGGAAGTTGTGTCTAGCAACTTTTTTGAGCACACACTCAAAGTTAAAGGTCAAAGTCAAATGCTCAAAATTTTAGTATTTCCTCCATATTCATGCAATGCCCAAAAATATTTTCTTGAAGCTTACTGCTGATACCCAATAAAGATCTAGGGAAAGTTTTGGGCATTAAGGTCAAGGGTCAAAGGTCAGGCCAAGTACAACTGTAGATACAAATTTGTATTTGTTAAAATTTTCCTTTTTTTTCTCCATGTATTGGATATGGTTCAAGGCACATGTATCTTCATGGAACTTGGTACACGGTACATGAATGTACTGACAGGCAGTGATTATCTCTGTAATTTCGGGTTGTCTGTCCATCTAGTCCGTCTGTCCATAGTGAATTTTGGGGACAGCATGATTAAAAAATAAAAAAATAACAGGTGAAGTAACAATAGTCAATCCCCTAGGTCTACTTTCCTAGAAACAATATACATGTAGCCATTGATCCAATTAAATCTAGGTTTGTTCATTGTTCCAAATTTCATTTTTGGATTAACGAATCTCCGGAATAACGAACCTTCGGTATAACGTCACAAATGCTCGGATTAGCGAACCCTTTTTCATTTTCAGATTAATGAACCTCTAGGTATGGGGAATTTGTGTGTTTCGGATTAACGAACCTTCGGATTAACGAACCTTCGGAATAACAAACCTTCGAAATAACGAACAGCACCCCAAATTTTATACCACCCTGATTTTCAGGTCATTTTCCAGAAGCATCACCTGTGTACATGATTGTGTATGTTTTGTTGTGTGAAGCTGTAGTTTGTTCTTGGTGTAGTTAAGTAAAAGTCGATAGTTGGTTAAAACTGTTTATTTATTTCTTTGTGCAAGAGGCCCCAATATTAAGCTCGGCTTACTGGGGATCTGTCACAATGATTTGCTTGTACCTTTCATGTGCAAAATCAGCCATTAATTATTATGAAATGTGTATATTTCTGAAAGTGATATAGTTACAGAAGATACAGTTAGATACAGAAATAATTAAATTAAATGAAATGAAATGAAAAAAAGTCTGGCAAAACCAGAAATGACACACATTTCTTAACTCTGTGGCAGTTACAGTACATGTAAATGATATTCCTAGCACAAAGATGCAATGCTCAGAGAGGAAGATGGTGCAGTTTGCATGATATGGGACTGTATGCACACCAAGTGCAGCATTGACAAGGTTCAGATGAGCATTTGAAATTTGTGCTTATGAAGCATCGCAGAGTTGTTTTGGTTGAGCTGTTATTAGACCAGGCTTCCATGCATGCTCAAAGTTCTAGTCCAGCCCAGCTGTAGTCCTCTCAGACAAGGCCCTTTACAAGGCACTACATTCAGAAATCTTTATTAAGAAACACATTTTTGGTATCGTATTTCATTGACGAAAAAAAAAATCTTCTTGCATGTAAGGTGGACCCCTTTGAAAATCATTTCTTTTCTGAAAAGGCTATCCACGCTCTGAATGGAAATGAATAAGTAAGGTGAATAATTCTCTCAGAGACGTTGCCATGTTATCAGTATTAACTGAATCATGATCTATAGCCCCACATGTAGAAATCAATGTGTTTATGTGATTTTTTTTCATGCCTGCTGATATAACGACATAACAGTTATATCGAGGAAAACTACTTGGTACCGACGTTATATTGAGTTTCCCCTGTGTATTCTAAACATGTAACCGGTGAAGTAGGAACAATACAATTACAATACAATACAATTCAATTATGGTGATCCTATACTTTGTGAATGTTGGTTGTTGATGTATGTACAGCGCTTTGATCAGGTCCTGTAAAAGCGCTCAATAAGAAATAGTTATTATTATTATTACTATTATTACACACATTCAGTTCAGAACTTCAAAGAAAGTGTGCTCCAATTTCACCTGTCTCTGCTTTAGGTCAACAGAGCAAACACAAAGGCTCTCTCCCAAGCTCATAAAAACAAAAGAGGGGAAGAAAATGAATGTTAACGGTGCTCCCATGAATGGCGTTTTGAATCAGCATTTTGAATCAGCGTAAAAAAAACCCACCAAGTCTGCCATCACTAATTGACCATAAATGCACTCTGACTGTATATTAAGCCAAGTCTTTACGGAGGAGACTTCTCTATTTTTTAGAGACTGTTACCAGTTTTCTCTCACTTTTCATTTTTCTAGGAGGTTTCTGAGGATTGCAAAATCAGTGCCATGCCTACATTCCAGTTTTATAAGGATGGAAAACAGGTTAGTTTTTTCTATTCATATTTGTTATAATGAAATATAATATATCAACCTTTTTAGACCTCTGCCTTTTCCACTTGAAGTCAGTGTATGTTTAATGAAATATTCTTCTCACATTTTATGATACCTTGATTATCTCCAAAAAAAAAAAAAAAAAAGTTATATCCAGTAGTCAAACACCTTGCAGATTGGTTTTCTTCTTCCAGCAAATAATACTTTGTTTGTCCAAAATGCTGTGTGATGAAATTCTTTTACCACCTGTCATTGGCAAGTTTGCTTTCTCTCTCTCTCTCTCTCTCTCTCTCTCTGTTTATTGAGAGCATGTCCTTTACTCGGCTTGAATCAGTTGATGAAAATCGTGACTTCATATTCATCTTTTGCTCTCTGTCTTCAGGTAGCCGAAATGAAGGGTGCCAACGCCGCCAAGCTTGAGGAGGAGTTAAAGAATCTAGCCGGATAAGTCGGACAGTAGAGTTCATCCTGCTGCTCAGTTTTATTCTTATTTTTTGGTCTTTTGAATTCATTTTTGGATTTTGTTTTTATTTTCAAAACTGAAGATGCTCAAGTCACATGTACATAATAAGTACATTCACGGGACACGTACAGAGAAAGTTATGGATATTTATGCCAATGGGGTCTTGTTACCACAAGGTAGGTCCAGAATACTGTCCAATTATATTGAGATTCCTTTGTCTTTCACATAAGAAGAAATTTTGTTGTTTGAGAACATCCAATGACAAATGAAATGTACCAGTTTGGTGAATGCACGGTGTGTTTAGTCTGATGTGATGTGAGTTCCTTAATTTTATTCACATATAACATATAATATCATGTACTCTCTCCCTATATATATATATATATATATACATATATATATATCCATGTCTATCTATATCTGTGACACTTCTTTACTTGAGATGCATCTGTCAACACAGAATAAATTTCTTCAAGGAAATATGTAACAGTGTTGTGGCAAGACAACAGTCCTTGCAAGCACAGAAATGGGCACAGCAACAAATGCTCCAAGATCTAAGAGTATTCAAACTGCTCCTCATATAAGTGCCTTTGCTATAGAAATATGGCAAGTGTGTAGTCCTACCTTTCTTCTATGTCAAAAACAAGCATGGAAGCAGTGCACATTTAATAGGATGGGTGGCATTTGTCTGCCACCGTTTAAGATTACTCGTTTGTTTATTCATTGCATCATGAAAAAAAAAATACAAACAAAACAATGATTAGCCATCTTCAGTGTGTCTTCATTTGTTTGCTGGTGTGTAGTTCATTCCTGAAGTGATTTGTTGTTCTTGTTCATGCAGAGCGCAGAAAGCCATGAATGCCCATTTAGAGTATCTTTCAACCAATGAGATGTCTCTTTACATTCACATTGTTTCTTATTTTAATATTAAAGGGAAGATTGCAGCTTTAGGTGAAAAAGGCCCTGTCCTGACATTTTTCTTAGCTTGCAATGACATCTCAGTGCTTTTACGTGTGCTGACGGAGCATGTGTTTCATGAATAACGTGACTCTGTACAGGGTAGCTGTGATATGGCATTTCTCCGAAAGACTTTGTAGACTACTGCCTCTCATGCGCAGCCTTGTGTCGAGAAAAGATGGCCCTCGATTTGGACTGGCTCTCAAGTTCACACCTTGTCCCAAATACCTGCAATTTTTGTACTAGTATTGTGTCAATTTTCCTGACTACTCAGTGCAATGGTTCATTCAAATGTCCCCAGATCCCACAGAAGACCGTTGACATTGATATATACAGGATTGTGAGAGTTCAGAGTTTTGCCTGATATCAGACTTTTTTAATTTGCCCAAACCCCACTTTACAGACTCTCAAATGCATTGAAATGTTCAGCTTATAGCACTTTTTTTTCATAAGTTTCAGAGTTTCTCCGACTTTTTTTCTGCAAGTACTTTCACACTCCTATATATACCATGATCATACATGTTGTATAATACTGTATACACCATACATTTTGCAAGGTTTTCATTTTTTGTGAATTTGGTGAGTCGCGTGCTATTCGTGAATTTAACACCATGCAAAAATATGAACTCTGATTCCGAGACAAAAGTTACGAGGCAGCATACATTTCTTTGTTAATTATAGCACTTCATAGTTGCAAATTAACTACTCGCAAAATTGTCGGGAAATACCCATTTGCAAAAATGGAGACTTGCTAAATTATGGCTTACACAGTATTTTAGTTCAGTGAAGTGCTGATGCAATTCTCTCAGGATATACGGTGTAGGAATATGAATGATATTGTAATTAAATGGAAATTATTCCTTAATTTTCATGGGTATGGTGGTGACAGCATTCTGTCAGATTGATTAGCATTACCTGCTCCATTCAAATACTAGTAGGAGATTGCTCTGTATATCTATAATACTGCCTGTGGTAGGTAAGGTAAAAAATCTACTTGAAAGGTCAGTTATGTTACATAACATTCCACACCTTCTAAAACATGTTCAGGCTTCTAATTTTATCAACTGCTATTCTGAAAACGGATGCCCTCCAGAGTCCTGTACATTAGAATATCATACAGCTGTAGCTGCTTTCTAATGTGGTTACTGTTGAATTCTTCTCTTCTGTGTGAAGACAATCAAAGCAAGAAAGACCCGTAACCCAGCAAGGTACTTTCATAAGATGTGGCTGCCAAGAGTATGTATATCAAAGGCCTGTCTGTTGTATTGTGGCTATGCATGACTAGTAATAATGATAATAAAAATCTTTCTAGAAGATGACGTATGTGATGTGTCTTTGTTCTGTGTTGCAACTATATCCTTCTCTGCACTTTGTTCAAAGGATACAGACATCCAGAAAGTCTTAAGGTGTGATTTCACGGAGAACGCGAACGATTTGCAGTAAAATCCAGAATCCAAAATCCAGCATTCGTATATTATAGTCTGCAAAAGATCGCTGACGAACGCAAGGGTTCGGAAGCGTCGTCAATTGTTCGCGAATGTTGTTTTTACTTCGGCGAGAATTTCACAAAAAAAATTGAAAAAAAAATTGAAAACCTTTTCCGCTCACTTGGTTTTGATTTGCTCTTGATTTGTTCTCGAAAGTAGCTTTAAAGCCTCGTCATATGCGCAAGACCTTCTCAAGACACGCGCCATGTTCGCAAAATTTTCATGAAACCCCAAACAGACCCCGAAACTTTGGAGAATGTCTCGCGTATGTGTCCCCGATATCCGCAAAGTTTTTTTATGCCTCCGCCACGAAGTGGTGCCGGAGGCATTATGTTTTCGGGTTGTCCGTCCGTCCGTCCTTCCGTCCGTCCGTCCGTCCGTCCGTAATGAATTTTGTGGACAGGGTAACTACCAAAACCTTTTGAGGTATCCTAATGAAACTTGGCATGTATGTGTATTAGGGGGTAAAGTTGTGCCTATCAACTTTTGGGTGCACATGCTCAAGGTCAAAGGTCAAAAGGTCAAGGTCAAATGCTTAAAATTTCACCATTTCCCCCATATCTATGCAATGCCTGAAGATATTTTTTTGAAACTGAGTGTATACATGTATTACCAAATTAAGATTCTGTGGTGAAAGTTTGGGGTCATGAGGTCAAAAGGTCAAAGGTCAAAAGGTCAAGTAAAATGTTAAAATTTCACTTTTTTCTCTGTATCTTGGAAATTATTCAAGGTATCTTCATGGAACATAGTATATATGCATGTACTGACTGGCAGTGGTTATCTAGGGAATTAAGGGTTCATGGGGTCAAAGGTCAGGGGTCAAAGGTCAAGGGCAATACTTCAAAATTTTATTATTTTCCTTATATTTATGCAGTGCCAGCAGGATTATTTTTTTTTAACTTGATGTATGCATGTATAACCCAATAGAGATTGTCTGGGATTTTTTTTTTTGCCAAGAAGGTCAAAGGTCAAAAGGTCAAAGATCAAGTGAAAGTGCGGAACTTACTTCTCTCTCCATATCTCGGAAGTGGCTCAAGTTATCTTGAAACTTAGTACATATTTATGTATGTTCTGCCTGACAGTGATTCTCTTATGTAAATCAAAGGCCAGATGAAAATGATTAGACTGTTCAATACAGAAATTGCACTTTTTCTCCACACCTTGAAAATTACTCAGTGCATAAACTTATGAAAGGGTCAAAATCAAGTTAAAGTTCTTAAATCCCCAAATACATGCTCTCCTATTCATCCAATTAAACATGGGTCAAGAAAGGTAAACATTCAATTCATTTGTGACGAACATGTCATTTTAATATTTTGCCAATTTTGTGAAAATGTAATCACACATTGTCCACATGTACTATAGACCTATTAGGAGAATCATGCATTATGGCGGAGGCATACCAGTCGCCATAGCGACATTTCTAGTTTTTTTTCCAATCATTTTACGACGTAACAGCTAACTGTACGCGTACCTTTTGAGACATTCTCACGAACGTTTGGGTGATGTATGACCTACGTTTTCTATACAAATCAAAAGTGTAGCATACATCTAGACATCGATTATTAAACAACTGTATAATAAAAAAAGAAATTAAAGACCAGCAAAGAGAAACAAATGTTTGATGTAAAAAAAGAAAAAAAAAATCGCAGAATCGAAAGTATGCAAAAATTACATTAGAAACTGGTGAGATTATGTGTTGGAGAAAGTGCAAAAAAAAAAAGAACAACAACGAATGCTTTACTAGTGGAGATAGGTCCTGAGGGGAAAAAAAACTCTAGGCGTGTACACAATAGAGAAATGAGAGAAAAAGAAAGAACTACAGGGAAAAAAAAATCAACTCAAGACAACTCCCATCTCTCCTTGGGCACATTTTCTCCCATGATTATTGAAAAAATTGCGTTCGCATTTCCGTCGCGTGTTCTTCGTGTACGTAACATGCTGTACACTTTGCAATGATACACACTGCATTCGCACATCATGTCGAGAGAACTTCGCACAAATTGCGCGAGAATGGTTTTCAGCTTCATTGTCGTAACGCATTCGGAGGAAAACACTTTTCCAATAGTGGATTTTTCCATTCGTGCGAAGGACGCGAATGACAAAATTCAAAATTCGGATAAGTTTTTCTCCGAATGTTTTCCGATAATGAAGCCGAAAACTATTCTTGCGAAATTTGTGCGAAGTTTCCACGACGTATGTGCGAATGTCGTGTGTATCATTGCTAAAGTACAGCATGTTACGTACACGAAGAACACGCGACGGAAATGCGAACAATGAAAAATTTTCAATAATCATGGGAGTTTAATGTACCCAAGGAGAGGTGGAAGCTGTCTTGAGTTGAATTTTTTTCTTTCCTCTATTTCTCCTTTCTTTTTCTCTCATTTCTCTATCGTGTGCTAGCCTACATTTTTTTCCTAGGACATATATCTCCACTATATAGTAAAGCATTTGATCTTTTTTCGCAGTTCCTCCAACACATAATCTCTATACATGTAGTTCAAATGAAATTTTACATATTTTAGATTAATTTTAAGTGTATTCTGCGATTTTTTTTTATCAAACATTTATTTCTCTTTGCTAGTCTTTAATTTCTTTTGTTACTATAGTTGTTAATAATTGTTTGATGTTTAGATGTATGTTACGATTTTTATTTGTAGAAAACGTATAGGTCATACCCATCCCCCAAACGTGCGCTAAACGTTCGCGAGAATGTCTCAAAAGGTACGCGAACAGTTTGCGATTACGTCGTAAAATGATCGGAAAAACTTCGCAGATTTCGCGTAACATACGCGAGACATTCTCCAAAGTTTCGGAGACTGTTTGGGGTTTCACGAACATTTTGCGAACATCGCGCGTGTCTTGCGAAGGTCTTGCGCATATGACGAGGCTTTAAAGACACTTTCGAGAACAATTCACGAGCAAATCACGACCAAGTGTGCGGAAAAGGTTCGCAGAAAATTTCAAACTTTTTTGAAACTCTCGCCGAAGTAAAAACGACATTCGCGAACAATTGACGACGCTTCCGAACCCTCACGTTCGTTTGGCGATCTTTTGCAGACCAAAATGCGAATGCTGGATTTTGCCATTCGCGTTCTTCGCAAATCGTTCGCGTGCTCCGTGAAATCCCACCCTTAGATGTTTGATTCCCAGTCGACAGATTAAGAAATGACAGAATAAGAGTAGCTGAAGTACAATGTTGTACCAAAGCTTGATGTCATAGCCATTCATCACCTTAGCAACTTGTTTTAAACAACGTCACCTGGCCCAAATAATATATCTGTTACATGTAACACTGTTTTTTCTAACCTAGCTCTCATCTGCCTGGTTCCTTACTGAGC
This sequence comes from Diadema antillarum, assembly GCF_040938485.1. NCBI lineage: Eukaryota > Metazoa > Echinodermata > Echinoidea > Diadematoida > Diadematidae > Diadema > Diadema antillarum. The sequence continues at coordinate 966,852 of NW_027271305.1, read as the reverse complement.
TGTAACAAAAGATTGCAACATCATTTCTGTGGTACCCTATATACACATACATATTCATGTTTATGAATCAAGTTAGAGTTGTTGTTGTTGTTTTATCATACGAACACACACACACACACACACACACACACACAAATCATAGGTTTGTGGATCACATGTGCACAGTGTAGATATTGTGGGATGCTACAAATTTTGCACCTTTGCAGAAGAGAACTGTTGTCATTTGTGTACAGCTTAGCAACTAGAAACTAAACTATTTTGTGGCAGAACTACTATAATTGATGAATTCCAGTAGGCCTACATTCGTAAAATCAACCATGCTTACTACATATTTGGACTGGATCATACTTCCTACTGTCTGCAGCTTACGTCATTCTTATACAGCTGTTTATCAAATCACTTCCCATGATTTGCCAAGAGCGTTTTATACTTGAACTTAGGAGTTGACTGATTGGTTCACCTGCCCATGTTGGAACACATGTCAATGTCTGCATGCATTGCCATAAAACAAAAACATTTTGTGTGCATGGAACTTGCAAACTTCGCAAGGAGCCAAGATTCGCGAATATAAAATGCAAGCAAACGCTTGTTTACAATATGTAGCATATGCTTGTACATGTAGTACACTCCTTACTTTTTTTTTTTTTTTTTTTTTGGTGGTCTTCTAGTCACGAAACATTCATGCCCCGAAAAAGGCCAGTGGCTCCGATTCGCACAAGCTTCATGCAACAAACGTTTCTGCTTTTAGAGTAGTTGTCATCCCTCGATAATGAAATCTTGTTCAGTGATTGATGTACAGAGTGTCATATGACCAAATACAACATTGCTCGCAATTTGTCGATTGTTGAAAACAAAATGTTGGACAAAAATGTATATTACTGTGACACCTTAGTAGAGTGCAATATAGCACACTATATATTCATCGAAAGTGAATATGCAAAGTGATATCAGTATGAAAATCTTGTTTACCGCGGTAGACGGTTCACCTTTGTTGTGGCAGAAAACACTATTTGAACCCACTATTTTTCAGGGATATAGGCCTAATACAAAAATATAGTGTACCGTTTGAGCTGAATGTTAAACTATGGAGTCATCAGTGCTACTGGCTAACAATAAAGGTAACCATGGTGATACACACACACACACACACACACACACCCGCGTCTTTGGTAGAAACCGAGGACCTGTTTTACCCATACGTATTTTACCACATAACCGAGGACCTGTGTGTCAGTAGGACTCTTGTCAACCGAGGACTTGTCACTATAATGCTAATCAGGACCTACAGACATGTACCCCTACATACAAAGGCATGCAAAAGCAGGCCGTTTGGAATGGTCCGCGTACCGAGGACGTCCTTGGTTCTCTGTGTGTCCCTGGTTTAAAGGTTCTATACAGTCCTGGTCGAGGTGAGGATTTAGCTTTTAACGTTTTGCGAGATATTCAGGAACCACTCTTATGAGATGTCAACGAGCATGCAATTCTAAGGGGTAACAAAAGTTTACTTGATAAAAATCGGTTTTGAAATGGCTGAGATAGTCAAAAACAAGGTGAAAGAAAGAGATCCTAAAGGCATGGCCTGTGGTCTTTTATTAAATATCACTTTTTGGATATCTCAGCCATTTGAAAACCAATTTTATTCAAATAAACATTGAATCCTTCTTGAAATTACATGCTCTTTCATATTTCATAAGAATTTCCTCATTATCTCACTTATTTATGTAAAAAAACAAAAACAAAAAAAAAAACCAAACAAACAAACATGGATCCTCACCTCAACCAGTACTGTACAGCCCCTCAATGTAAAGTTCGTATGTGTGTCCTCGTTTTGCACCATGGGTAAGTTTACACACACAAACACGCATGCACATCACGCACACTCACATAGACACACGATGAGTTTGCACATTTTAAAGTGTGCTACCGCGCTGGTCAAGGTCAAAAGCAACAAACACCACTTGGTTGCATTTCCTAACCCCTCCCCCACCCCACCCCCACCCCCACACCCACATGATTTATTACAAATTGGGCATTGATCTGGCCCAGTTGGTTCTAGCGTGTCTTAAAAAAAAACAAAAAACTGTGGACTCAAAAGGCTTAACCAAGGAATCCAACTACAGAGGTTTATGTTATTATTCATTATGTGAAATTGTCCCCCAAAAGAGACACCAGGGTACTTGTTTATCCTTCAGACAGACAAAGGACACTTTACTGTGTTGAGACTTTGGACTTCGTGTTCAACTCTTACAGAGCTATAAATGCACACAGGGGATTAAAGGGATGATTATAGTATTGGTGGAGACGAGGATTGCGTTTTTAAACTTTTTGTTTATGAAATAAACCGCTTATGAGATGTTACAAAAGGTACCATTCTAAGAGGAATTAAAAGTTTATCTTATGAAAATCGGCTTTGAAATGGCTGAGATATCCCAAAACAAAGTATGTAAAACGAAATGATCCTAATAAAAGGTGGATTGCATTGTTTTCAACATCGTAGCCATTTCACAACCAATTTTCATCAAATATATGTCGAATTCCTCTTGAAATTACATGCCCTTTCATATTTCACAAGACATTTTTTTATTATCTTTTCATAAAAAAAGAATAGAAAGCTGAAGCCAGGTCTCAACCAAAACTTTACCATCCCTTTGAAGAGTCACAACTCCCCCTCCTGCTACAGAGCAGGATGCAGACCTGTCATTGTTACTTCATGCATATTAATGATGCTCCGCAATGAATCAGTCATCTGCAAACCCCCTGTGGTCCAGTCTTGCGTGATAGGAGTGCGCATTGGAGTGGACTAGGCTCCTCGAGAAATCTGCGGTAAGCACTATCTGGGCACCCGTCCCGCTTCATCATGAATATTCATCATCCACATGTATCCGTAATACCGTGGAAATACATAATTTTTTCATTTCCCGGCAATATTTTTACATTTCTCGGCAAAACTGAACATTTTTCCATCTCCCGGCGAGACGTTTTAACATTCCCCGTTGATGCAATTTTTCGAGATTTTCACATTTCCCGGCGATACGTTTTACACGTATCCAGCGTTCTGCCATTTACTAGTACAGTATCTTACTGCCTGATGAATATTCATGGTGAAGCGGGACGGGTGCCCAAATAGTGCTTACCGAAATCTGCAACGCACATAACTGGATTGTCCAGAAGATGCAACCCCAGAACAGGAAAAGAATGACAAATCAGGAGGGAAGAATGTTTCACAGACGCCAAAATTGGGACCCCTCGTGAAAAGTGTTTTAAGAGAAAAAGCCAAACAAGATACAGAAACATGCATATGAGTATATGAATATAAGAACGACCCAAGTCCATGGAAGACCATTTCGAGTAAACTAAAAAAAAAACTTCATATCTTTTTTATTTGTCGAATAATATTCTATTTAACTGTGATGGGAAGGCAACATTGTATATACAAATTAGAACATATATTATTATGACAATTAACATTTACATTAATTGTGGAGAGGCCATTTTGTGTGGTGGACTTGGGTCGTTCTTTGATTCATATACATGATATTCTGCTATAGAGATGAGAAAAGGATGAGAGAGGGCGCTATGATATGAATGTAAGAATGACCCAAGTCCTTCATTCTTACATTAATATAAGATTTAACTCATTCATTTCAGGCACTTCCGGTGGTAATTAGGATTTATCATTTATACACAAGATGAGTCCATGCATAAGCTACAATTTCCCATGTCAAAATGAATTTGGCCAAAAATTGGACTTGGGTCGTTCTTATATTCAGGTCTTCATATAGATGGAATCAATATTCGGCACATGAATTACACCCAAAAAATCTTCATAACAACAACAGCAACTTGCACGATAAGCTGTGGACAGACAACAATATCAAACCTGACACAACCTTGACTTACGAATGAACAAATCTAGTGAACATGGCAGTGGAACTCATGTCAGGCAGGTATCAATAACCAGTACAACAAAGAGACGGAAGCAATGATGCATGATTTGCATATCCTTATGAAAGGCACACTAAGTCTTCATGTCATAGAAAGTTGGACGGTTTGAAATGTAGTCCCGCAATGTAAATGGGGAGTTTTCATTCGATCTAGGAGGGGAAAAAACAAAACAAAACAAAACACTGTTTGGTTTGCCTAAAGGTACGATCAACTCTATCCAATCAAAACTCCCTGCAAACAAACACAAGATTGAAGCTTCCCAGTGATATCATTCAGCAAAAAGTGTATGAGGAAGTTTTATTTTGTATGCATTGGACTTACCTGTTGGATTGCACCAACAGGTATGGCTTTTTTTTAATGGGTTATCGAAAGGGAGTAATTGCCTTTGACTGAATTCAAGCAACTGACAATTGGGCTTCGTGTGATATTTACTCTAATATGTCATGACTCGTATTTCGAGATATAACTACTGTCATAAGTCAACACAGCTACAACTGTGCCAGTAATTAAGAATTTAGCACAGGTAGTATGCACACTTTGTCTAATTTTTTTGTCAGTGATGTTTCAACAGTGAACTAGTCTTTTTTCCATTTCCCCCTCTTTGCTTCTTCCTCCTTTATTTCCTTTTGTGTTACCTGCAAATACGATAATTTCATCTCGGTGATAGTCTTCGTTGGACATAATTATATGAAAACTGACACTTTGTTTACATAGCTGCCAGAGATTGACAGTGTGTAAAGTTTGATTAAAGGGCAAAGTACAGACTTATTGACATAATTATACCAATATCTCGCCCATCTCGCCCCACGTTCGTCATATTTTTTGGTTTTGTACAATTTGACATGGCAGTGGGATGGGGAGAATCGATAGGTTAATACGGGTAATTTTTCCAAAGATTCATTAGTCCGAAAATGAAAGAGAATTGTCATTCCCAACGTTTCTTAATCCGAAATATGTAATGAGACTATTCCGAAGGTTTGTTAATTTGAAAATATGTAAAAAGTTTTTCAGAATGTTTTTTAATCCCACAATTGAATAAGATTTGCAATTCTGAAGGTTCGTTTAATGATTAAGTATGCATATACTTTTCATTTGCAGATTAATAAACTCTGCAATTATTTCATTTTCAGATTAATGAATCTTTGGAGTAACAAACATCACCCGGATGACCCGGACATAACCTCTGCAGTTACGTCACTTGTAAATGGTCTTTGACCAAATCTGAGGGTGCACACTATTCCATTAGAAAACAGAACTGTGGTGTCTGTAGTAATGAGTGACCTGCAGAATAGCTATTATTCACAATACACTGAATCGGGTACAGTCATATTTTCGAGACTAAACAACAACAACAACAACAACAACAACAATGACGTATGCCTCATCAGTCTGAGAAAGGAACTAAGTGAAAAGTGTTATTTTGTGCAGTTCTTTAAACTTGATTTTCTTGAAGTTTTTCTTGGCTACTACAGAGCAGGCAATCACAGGACTATCAAAGAGAAAGAATAGCATGATACCAGGGAACTATATAGGAACCGTATATGACTCAAGGTCTGTGTGTGGTCAATATCCACTGATCCGAAATATATAGCTCCCACATTAACTCTGAATGTGGGTTGAGATATCATGTTGAATTTCATCTCTTATCCATATATACCCTGCAGGATTTTCTTTACAGGTCTAGTATACAGTCTTCTCTACATATTAAAATAGATCTTCATTTCCCTATCAGACTGTTTATTTGCACAAGAGGGACATAGAAACCGTTTTGTCGGGAGTACCTTCCTGAGTTTTTGTCAATTCATTTCCTGACTAGCTCTGTGCACAGTGATACTAACCAGGAACTAATTCAAAGTGAGGAATTCGGTTCCTCATTCTGACCCAGGATATAAGTTGTACAGCTTGCAACATACACTGTCTTAGCATCTGAATAAAACGGTACTGACATTTTGTTTGCCTTTTGCCCTAGCCATCTCCAAATGGGTAGGATGTAGCAATTCCAAAAGGGAGTTGCAGAATCATAGGAGAGGGGGGGGGGGGGGGGACTGCATTCCTACACCTACATTTTTTCTTTATTATTATTATTTTTTTTTGGGGGGGGGGAGGGGTACCATTGAAACCTCCATCTGCAGCTCCCATCCCACCCCCACACTCCTTCCCACCCCCCTCACTCCCTAAGAATGAGCCACGTGCAACCATCAACAAAGTATGCATACCATCATGACAATGTAGTATGTTTATAAAGATTGATGTTGAAATATCTGGCAATTAAGACTTTTTAACCCGTTTTCTATAACTTTCTAGGCAGTCACACATTTTGTCAATTCTAGATAATGATAATGATAGTTATGGTAATAACACTAACAACAATGATACGAATTGGAAGTAATTTGAACATGTACATGAAAAACAAACCAATCAGAAGAAAACTTCCCTGTCATGTGATGAGTCGGGCCACAGAGATTAAGGTGTGAAGCTTTTGGTATGTTTGTTTGTTTTTTCTTTATTATTTTTTCATAAACAAAGAGAGATGATTTATGAAATGTCATTGCTCACATGCAGTGGGATACATGATTGTACAGTACTATATCCACAGTTAACAGTGTATCTTCTACACTGTTAAGAAAACAGTTCATAAACTCCTCAAAAAGAGTCTTGCAATTGCAATTTGATGTATTACGTTTCTCTTAAAACTACATCATTTCATTCAAATGTCACATGATAAGAAAGCCTGATTAATTTTCGTTTACCACGACAACTCACTTGTGTACATTATGCATTCCTGGAATGCACAGTACAACTAAGTGTGAGGAAATGTCAATTGTGAAATGAAGCAAAATAGAGCAAACATGTTATACAGTTATATGTCAAACAGTAGGCCTATACAGTAATTCACATTTGCTTTGTCGTTTCAGGAAGGAATGTGCTTGAAAAGAATGAGTTTATCGTTAGATTCCAGGCCTCATCCATGAATCAAAAACTGCAGTAATAACTACAGATTACTTTAGTAAAATAAAGCGTAAAGGTTCAATTCATTCATTCATTCATTCATCGTAGTAACATCAGCCACGGCTGTTTTTCAGTTAGTCCGTGCAATAAAAACAAGTATGCATAACATGATTCATAATCAAAGATACAAAGCAAATAAAAACTACATAAAACTACACAAATCAATTAGCGTATCATAGTATAGGCAAGACAAAAAACAGGCACAACAAGATTATCAATTTACAAAAACATAAAGTAACATTTCCATAGAAACTTGTAAAATCATAAATATCTTAAAATAATTAAACAAGTAATGGTATTACTTAATTGATAACAACAATAGAATAAGATACAAAATTACTGAAATAATATCTAATACACATACGAAAAAGCACACTTAAAACTATAGATAACAGATTAAAACGAACACTTCACATCAACTCTAACACTAACCTATGCGTACACAGACACACACACACACACACAACTACAACCCACCCGCCCTGCATATATCTTTGCAACAAACTCTCAAAATAAAATAAAACATATAATTTTAAATATTATCTGAACAATAAATTCCTTTGCTCTAGCTGAAACACTTTCATCATCATTTGAATTACCCGCCTTTTAAACTCATCCCAATTTGCTAGATTATTCCACAGTTTTGTCCCGTTATAAGAATTACTCCTTCATTTCAACTCAGTTCGTATCGGTGGCGATATACTTTTCTGTATAGTTTGTCTTAGACTGTAATTATAACTCTTAAAAACAAAATGGCGCCGCAAACATTGAGGCACTATTTAAAATCATGAACTACTTTATACATAAAAAGAGAACACATTTGATCTTTCGATCTTGTAATCTATTTTAAGCATATCATAAACCGTATCAGAAGAAACTGCCCAATCTACTCCCATAACAGTTCGCACCTGCCCTTTTTTGTACAATCTGCAGCTTTCATTCAAAACCATTTCCCACATTTCCCCACACACTCAAGTATTACAATAATCAAATTTAGATTGAATGATACATTTTGTAAAGCACAAGTGCGGTTTTTGACCTACAAAATACTTAATCCGCCTCAACATATATACATTTTTTACGATCTTTTTTCGTAATGTTTCCACTTGAACTGACCAGTCAAGGTATTCATCAATCATAGTTACTCGTAGTATTGTCTTTCCTCCGATAACAGCATCACGTACATCAACATCTCTAATTCTTTTTCTGCATCCTATCAGCATAAACTAACATATTTTTTTAACATTCAAAATCACTTTATATCGGGTCAGCCATCGATTTATCCATTTTACTTCTTCATTTAAAGTGTCAATGGCGGTGGAAGGGTTTTGTGCAAAAAAAAAAGAAATAATAATAATAATAATAATACACGTATTATCAGCGTAGAGGGAGACTTTACACTTCTTCATGCACTTTGCTAGGTCGTTGATCTGATGTATAGTGTGAACAATAGAGGGCCAAGATTACTTCCCTGTGGGATACCACAATCTACTTTCTGCATTGATGACGTAACACCATTGACAACAGTGCACTGATACCTATCTTGTAAGTAACTCCGAAACCATGTAAGAGCTCTTTCACTTTTTCCCGTTCTTCTGAGTTTATACAATAAAATAACATGGTGGACAGTATCGAAGGCTTTTTTTTTTTCAAATCTAAGGCCACCATTTCTAATGATTTACCCTCGTCTATAATAGGATCTGACCCGTTTGCCGTCACATTCAATGGAGCTGTTTCAGTCGAATGTTTCGGTCTAAAGCCAAACTGACTTTCACTCAATATAGGTTCGTCAATCAAATATTTGTAAAATTACCCGTGACAATTTCCCTTCTCGGGGAAGTGAGCCATGCATTACATGGACATATTGAAAGTGTGAGTAAGAGGTCTGACAATATAACTTGCTACAGGCTTTATTAGGGATGCTGGGATTGTGTCTAAACCACTTGATTCATTTTCCTGTAAACCATTGAACATATCTTCTAGTTCAATTATTTCTTTGAAATCAAATTCATTATTACTCTCTTTTTCTTCTTCATTATGATCTTCATTATCATCATCATTATTGTAACCATTATTCATTTCTTCTCCTTCATGACTGTCTGCTGTGAAAATCAACATCGGTTCAGATAGTTTCCTGTATTTGTTTGCCTATGTTTGTAAAATATAAAATCATCTTTTCTGCTCGCACATTTTTGTCATCGATTTCTATTCCATTTTCCCCAATCTGATTAATGGCACAAGTTTTGTTTTTCTGTGGGAGTACATACTACAGTGCTTTCCAGATATCACCTGACTGACCCTGGCAAGAGGAAATAGATACTGAAATGTATTCTTTCTTCGCCAAACGTATTTGAGCAGTGACTTTGTTTATTAATACTCTATATCGATCCCTTCCAGTCATTGGATGATTGCGTCTCTTTTTCTTTTTTCTTTTGTTTATTTCTATTTCGAATAAGTTCAATGATACATTCATTTATCCACGGTGATTCTTTCTTTTTTACTCTCTTCTTAGAGGTGCACATTTATTTAATAATCCCTTGAACTTGTTCTCAAATAATATGTATGCCTTCTTAGCATCTTGCTCTTCAAAAATATCCGTCCATATCAGTGAATTTATATCATCCTTATACAGCAATATATTGATTTTCTTTACATTCCTGTCATACTTATATCTGTGCAGACCGTCTTGACGTTGCCTTGTATTGCCCCATGCACAATAAATAAGATAATGATCATTCAAAGCGATTGGTAACACTTTCTTATCTTATCTTATTTTATCTTCGCTACTTGTTAATATCACATCCACCAACGTACTTGTCACTTAAGTTACTCTTCTGGGCGATTTTACACATTTCTTTACATTCCTGTCATACTTATATCTGTGCAGACCGTCTTGACTTTGCCTTGTATTGCCCCATGCACAATAAATGAGATAATGATCACTCAAAGCGATTGGTAACAATCTAACATTTCTTATCTTATCTTATTTTATCTTCGCTACTTGTTAATATCACATCCACCAACGTACTTGTCACTTAAGTTACTCTTCTGGGCGATTTTACACATTTCTTTACATTCCTGTCATACTTATATCTGTGCAGACCGTCTTGACTTTGCCTTGTATTGCCCCATGCACAATAAATGAGATAATGATCACTCAAAGCGATTGGTAACAATCTAACATTTCTTATCTTATCTTATTTTATCTTCGCTACTTGTTAATATCACATCCACCAACGTACTTGTCACTGAAGTTACTCTTCTGGGTTATTTTACACATTGTACCAAACCAAAATTTTCTGTTATGTCACAAAGTCTTCTCGTTTGCCATGACTGAGGACTAAACATATCACATTTCATATCACCTAATATCAAATAATCCGTACCAGTATCATCTAATTTCTATAAAACTGTCTCGAAAAGTTGAAAAACTGCCGAGGTCGTATTTGGTGGTCTATACAGTACTACAAACAATGGCTTAGAATTTGTCCAAAAAAAAAACCCCAACTCAACAGCAATCATTTCAAGTTCTTTCTCTTCTAAATCAGTTCTTACTTCAAAAACAATGTTTTCGTTTAAATACATAGCTACTCCGCCACCTGAGCGGTTTCTATCTTTCCTAAGAAAATTATATGAATCAATATTTAATTTATCTTTTATGGTATCATTCAAATGAGTTTCACTTAATAACGCTAATACATCGAAATCTGTCACATGAGTAAGATGACGCAATATTCATCTATATTCTTTGTTAGTGACAAACACTTGAGGTGAGTTATTTTCAGATTTTTTTCACGTTTCAAAGTTAGAATTTGTTCAATAGGTATATCAAACGACGGTGATCGGCATGCTACCCGCCGGGGTAACAGACGATTTGCTGACTGAAAGATCAGGATACTTGGGAGTTTCGTCAGATGTAAAAGGAAGCTGTTTCCAACAACATTTTCGGCAGATGCAGTCCTTATCACTTTTCAAAAAATCGATTTCTTTCTCAGGTAAGCAAGCTGACACCAATTATGGCATAAAATACACAGGATAGCATTTTTATTATTCCCCACACTTTTCCACAACAGACGCATGGATATTTCAATTTCATTTCGGGAATAAAACACGGAGACAGCACAGTAGCGCCACGCGACTTACTCGAGAAGTGCGAGGACGTCCACGGTCCTGAGTAGAACTCGTTTCTCCTTGCCATCAGGTGTCGATTTCCATTGGTTCGGACGCGTTTCACATTGGGCATTTTCCTCGCTCTGTTCATCAGATCTCTTCTGAAGGGAGTCAGGTCCTCCTGAACGAAGATGTCTGAGCCCTTCAGCTTGGTCTTCGCGTCGTACACTCGTTGGCGAATGTTGTACGTTGAGAATCGCACGATGATGGGATTTGGGCGTCCTTCCCTCCTTCCGCTTCTGGGAGTGATTCGATGGCTCCTGGCGATGTCATGTCCAGTCAGCTTCACTTGTAGATGATTGCTGGAGATATCTCGGATGATATCATCGGTGTTTTCAGATTCGTGTTCTGGGACGCCGTAGAATCTGAGGTATTCTCTGCGGCTGTACTGCTCCTGGTCGTCAAGACTAGCTTGCAGGTTTCTCGGCTTTCTCTCCAGCTTGTTGACATTTTCCATGATTGTGTCTTGTTCTTTTCGTATGGCAGCTAGATCCATTGATATGGCGTCGTAGATAGACATCTTGAGAGACTTGTTGCATGATTGCCTCCATTATCACATTCTTGATCTTTTCCAGCACGTCATCACAGCACAAACCCTCCTTTATTCTTGGTTAGAGATTAAGTCCAAGTTCGTCGAGAGTGAATGGGACTCCTTCGTTCTGTTGAGCAGCAGCATTGCCTTCGCTAACATCGGTCAGAACTACTCGAGAGCTTCCGCGGAGCCTCTCGCTCCACTGTCCGTTTGATGTTTTCAGCTTTGCCTAGGGGTTCTTCCATGACATTTCCTGATTTTTCTCCTCAATTAACCGAATTAGAATGCTTAGTCCAGTGCCACAAATGGTAATGCTCAGTGGTTGGAGGATGTCATGTATTCCTCAATATGTCCCCTGATTTGAGGTTTCGAGGTCGAGAATAGGTGAAAATACGTGAAAATACCACTAGTTCTCAGAGTAGTTTCTCAAGACGTAGTTTTTCATTGGAGGGAGATGCAGAGAAGTTGACCAAACAGTCATCTACCGTTTAGGAAATGAGAGTTCTTGAAAGTGCTCTCATTTCAGCATAGCTTATTCCAGTGGCCTTTTTTCATTAAAACTGTACATTATCAATAGCAGAATTGATTGAACTGAACTCAGCTGTTTTGCGCATTCCAAGAACACCCTATCATAGCAAGTGAGGTGTCATTTTAAAGATAATTAACCAGGCTTTCTTATGATGACGATATAGATAATGCCAGGATAAGAGAATTTAGTATGATATATCAGACTTTAATTGCAGAACTTATTTTGAGGGGTTACTACAGTATGTCACATATGCTTCAAACTGCTTTGAGAGAGAGAGAGAGAGAGAGAGCTAGACTTCCCTGTGACCTCTTTAGTTCCTGGTTCTGTTGTTATTGAGAAGGTATTTGTCATAATGTGGCTGTTTGTGATAACACACTACACACACACACACACACACACACACACACACACACACACACATAGGCCTACACACACAAAACAACAACAACAACACAACAACAACCAGTAGATGCTTCGATAGATGCTTGAAACAGACTACAGATTTGCAAAGAGTCCACATAAAGGCCTCATAACAGGCGTGTCTTCATCAGCCGGCCCGATCAAGTTTCAAAGTAGCGCGCTATCTTGCGGTTACCAAACTAGCCCGATGTCAAAATAGTGCGCTATACTAGTGTAGTAAAGACCTAAATAGCGCGCTATTTGATTGGGAAAATTTCCCCCCAAATCTTGGTCTAAACTAGCGCGCTAATTCGTGAAATAGTGCACTATTTTGGGTGCGTCTCTATCAGCCCGAAATTTTCTCGATCCCTCCACGGTTGTGGTTAGCCAGATGGCTATGGAAAGCGCATGTACAAGATGGTGACTGTCTACAGTACAGTACACTCCCGTTATAACGAAATGCTCAGGACCGGCAGTTTTCTTTCGTTATAACGAAATTTCGTTATAACCGAACAAATATAATATCAGGGGCGTCACCAGCTTTTTCTCAAGGGGGGTGCGTTTTGACCCTAAATATAACCTGCGAAATTCTTATTGTTTCCTATATCATCATTTTCATTTGTATAATACACTGTAAATATTATGTATGTACGCATACACACACATTGTCAGTGACAGTATTCATGACCATGAAGTTTAACACAGTGGAAAATTCACTGTAAAGGATTATGATTATAACATAGGGGATACATTAGTGACGGTGTGAGATCTTCTGCGAGGGAGCGAAGCGACCGAGCAGGGGAGGTTGTGGGAGGGGGTTACCCCCTCCCACGGTAGGGACTTTTTGTAAAAACAGAGTATAAAATAAGCGTTTATAGGGCATTTTAAATCAAATTTCTAGGGATTCAAACGTAAAAAATCACTGTGAAGGACTGTGAATATAATATACGGGGTACATTGTTGACAGTGTGAGATCTTCGGAGAGGGAGTGTAGCGACCGAGAGGGGGAGGGTTAGGGAGGGGGATGCCCCCTCCCACGGTAGGGACTTTTTGTAAAAGCAAAAGAGTCGCGTTTGTAGAGCATCTAAAAGAAAATTTCTGCGAATCAACACAGTGGAAAATTCACTGTAAAGGACTATGATTATAACATACGGGGGGGGGGGGGGTACATTACGGTGTGAGATCCTCGGCGAGGGAGCGAAGCGACCGAGCGGGGGAGGGTGTTGGAGGGTGGTACCCCCTTCCCACGGTAGGAACTTTTTGTAAAAACAGAGTATAAAAGACGCATTTATAGGGCATTTTAAATCAAATTTCTAGGGATTTAAACATCGTAAAAATCACTGTGAAGGACTGTGAATATAATATACGGGGGTACATCGTTGACGGTGTGTTGTGAGATCTTCGGCGAGGGAGCGTAGCGACCTAGCGGGGGAGGGTGTGGGAGGGGGTATACCCCCTCCCACGGTACGGACATTTTGTAAAAGCAGAGTACAAAAGTCGCGTTTATAGGGCATCTTAAATCAAATTTCTAGGGATTTACACATCGTAAAAAATCACTGTGAAGGACTGTGAATATAACATAGGAGGTTCATTAGTGACGGGGCGAGGGAGGGGGATACCCCCTCCCATAGTACGGACTTTTTTGTAAAAACAGAGTACCAAAGCGGGGGAGGGTGTGGGAGGGGGGTCCCCCTCCCATGGTAGGAACTTTTTGTAAGAACAGAGTATAGAAGACGCGTTATAGGGCATTTTAAATATGAAAAAAAAAATCACCGTGAAGGACTATGAATATAACATCTGAGGGTACATTATAGTAACGGTGTGGGAGGGGGATACCCCCTCCCACGGTAGGGACTTTTCAAGTTGTAAAAGCATAGTACAAAAGTCGCGTTTGTAGAGCATCTAAAAGCAAATTTCTGGGAATCAAACATAGTGAAAAATTCACTGTAAAGGATAATGATTATAACATAAGGAGGTACATTATGTGACGGTGTGAGATCCTCGGCGAGGGAGCGAAGCGACCGAAAGGGGGAAGGTGTGGGAGGGGGATTTTAGTGTATCTGTAAATTGTTAGTGTATTATTTGCCCCGTTATGGGCAAAAAAAAAATCGCATTTTCAGTTATAGAATTGACAACTTTTAGACGAGAAAAGTGCCTTTATTGTTCATGTTGGTTTTTCGATAAATTGATCAATTATTTGTTACAGGGGTCACGGGGGGGGGGGGGGGGGGGTTTTGCCCCCTCATGCACAACTCGATGAAATACTCCGAAAATTGTCAGTCTCCAAATGTGTCGAGTTTGTCGGTAGGAACCGAGCGGGGGAAACATAAATCAAAGAGGATGAGGGAACTGTTGAATATATTTGGATTCAAGTGAAAGATATCAAACATGCTTTTTGATGAAATATTCTGAAATTTGTCAATCCCCAAGCTTGCTAAGTGTATGGTTGGAGACCTAACGGGGGAAAGTGTGGGAGGGGTATCAACATCCTACGCGACGGAGATTTTGCGTTTTCAGAATTGAAATTCAACGATCCGTTGCATAATGAATGAAATATTTGGACAGCTTTCTATTAAAAAAATGAAGACAGTTTTCATCAGTTCGAGAATTATAGGGTGACGTTTGCCCCCTTGTCCTCCGGGATTGATGCTCCTGCATACGAGGAAGCTATTGTATTTTTAGAATTCAAATGAAAACAGCTCATAAAGACATTTGGAATTTAGGAAGCTCTCAATCCCCCATGACTTTTAGTGTACCAATAATATGAAGGGAAACCAAGCGGGCAAAGGGTTAATTAAAAAGAGATAATTATCCCCTCCCCACGACGGAACTTATGTTTGTTTGTTTTTTGTAAGTAAAGTGACAGGTCTGGTGCACACTTGCGATAAAACATTTGTAAATCTATCAGTTCAATTTCAATCCCATACAACTAAGCTAGAAAACATTCAATAGGGCGGCACGATAATTTTGGACAAAACATATGACACACCGTCGGCTCATTTATTCAAAAGTTTTAATTGCTTAATGGATGACACTAAGACAAACGTTTTGATTTCAGTCGCGTTATGATGATATATAAATGCGTCCATAACTTAGCACCTTCTTACCTTCAGGTGCAATAAGTTAAGCCTAGTGATGAACATGAACATCATACAAGGGTAATAGACAGTGGAAATCTACGTGTGCCAAGATTTCGCTCCGATTGTCACAAGTGCAGCCCAATCGTATCCTCTGTACTTGAATGGAACAGGCTAGATCATTCAATTTGATCAGCTTCTTCCATATATCCATTTAAGAGATTGTTTAAGCAAAGCTGTTATTTGTATGTAACACACCAAATTGATTCTGGGCTATAATTCCTGTATAACAGCGCTTTAATTGTTATTTCGGCATTCTGGTCAACTCTTGCTGTGGCATGTACTTTTTTTTATGTTACCTTGCAATTTACAGTATGCTGGTATGTATCTACACTGTATATATCATCTTCTGTATACGTTTTGCTATTTAATGTACTTCATCAATATTATTCAGGGCTCCATGGAAGACCACTATTTATTGGTGAATGGGCTACCCTGCGACAAAAGATTAGAAATAAATACATAAATCAGTCTGAAGGTGTACCAATGATATGCTTACCTTGCAATCTTTTTTATGGGGGAAATTTTTTTTTCTGTTAAAAAGCAAGAAAATCTTCTCATCTTGGGAATAATTTAATAAGGGGGGCAAAATTATAATATGCTTGCCCCTCTTAAATTTTCATGAAGCTTGGGCTCGCATTTTCACTTTAGAATTGGATTGGTCAGATATAAAGTTCTGTACATAGACCCTGCATCCTTGCAGCACACGTACACGTATATTATACACGCACAAGCAAACGTGTGCGTGCTACGTACCGTACGATATGTACTGTGCGGTCGATAGATAGTAAACACTGTAAAATAGATAATGACTATGTGTATAAAATCAGTGCTGCCAGAGCCCGGGGTGCGATTTTTTTTTCCCTCCAATTTCTTGTCCCTATAGTGCAAAATAATAAGATAATAACAATGATAATGCAGAGATAATAAAAAAAGGAATAATTGTTTAGCGTCCAGCACTGGGGTCGCTCGCAGACTGATTTCTTTTTTCCTGAAGGGGGGTGCGTTCGCACCCAACGCACCCACCCCCCCCCCCCCCCTGGTGACGCCCATGAATATGCAATGTATAACGAAAAGGAGGAAACCACGCATTAAAAAAAAAAAATCTGTTTGTTGAATCCTCATCATACGCTTGAAAGCTATGTGAAATGGAAAGGAACTTTTTTCTTAAAATTTCGTTTAAATATTACATTTTAAAGAGAGCATGAAGTTGTTTGTGTTGTCACACATGTGTAGAAAATGACGGTTTAGGATTTGGTTACAGTTCGCTATTCCAAAGGTTCGTTTCTTCCTGAAGTTCGTTACTCCGAAGGCTCCTTATTCCGAAGTTGCGCCATTCCCGGGATTGCGATGTTTTTTTTTTTTTTTTTTTTTTTTATTTGAAGCTTCGCATTTCCGAAGATTCGTTATTCTGAAAGTTCATAATTTAGATTAAAATAATAATTATATTGTTCATTTACCGAAGGTTCGTTGATCTGAAAATGAAATGAGGTTCTTCATTCTGAAGGTTTATGAATAAAAAATGAGAAAGGTTCACTGACCAGAAAGTCCGTTGTTCCGAAGGCTTTTTTATCCGAAAATGAAATAAGGTTCGTTATTCCGAAGGTTTGTTGATAAAAAAAGAAAAAAAATGAGAAAGGTTAGTCATTTCGAAGATTTATTCATCTTAAGACTATTTATAAGGATCGCAATTCTTATGTATTGTTAGTGTACTCACCTTTTTCCACCATGGATTAACGATACTTTTTGCACTGTTCCGATTAACGAACGTTTTGAATTCCTTTCATTTTCGGACTAACGAACCGACGTAATAAGAACCATATTTCATTGTCGGATTAACGAACCTTTGAAATAATGCCGAAATGTTCTTAATAACAAATCCTATTTCATTTCCGAAGTACCTGACATTTAAATTTGTCAGAATCTGTGTGTTTTGTGATAATATAATGACCTTCGGAACAATAAAACGAACCTTATCTGAACGCAGATTATTGTATTACAATAACGCAAGTTCCCCTCGGAAACTGCGCGTGATACACGGAGTTAACATACAGTGATGTGAAGCGTTCGCTCATGCAGAAGACGCTATAAAAAATGCTTGTTCTGCTACGCATTTTCGAATGCGACCCGCACTTCGTTATAACAGAGCACATTTCTTTTGTTTTTCTTTGTCAGAAGTTCAACTTCGTTATAACGAAATTTCGCTATAACCTAGTTCGTTGTAACGGGAGTGCACTGTATTGTTTCAAGTGTCGATGGCAAAGTGTCGATACTCTGGTAAATACAGACCCTAATGACATTCTTCCTCCGAGGATAAGACAGCATTTTAAGAACCTACAAACTGAGTACGATGACGTCTTTGACCCCCATTTCAAGGGATACACCCCACAGACAAGTTACTCAGTAGTCGACTTGCAAGCCAAGTTCGATGAACTAGAAGCGCTGGGTGTGTTTGCTCGCCCAGAAGATGTTGGTATCACTGTGGAATACCTTAGAAATCCTTCTTTCCTGGTAAAGAAACCCAGTGGTGGTTATCGTCTTGTGACTGCCTTCGCTGATGTTGGTCGGTATTCGAAACCACAACTGTCACTTATGCCAGATGTTGATTCCACTCTGGGCAAGATCAGCCAGTGGAAATACCTTGATACCTCAGATCTGATAAACGCATTTTATCAGATCCCCTTGTCTCATGAGTAAATGAAGTACTGTGGTGTTGCCACACCCTTCCAAGGTGTGCGTGTATACACTAGCTCGGCTATAATGCCTGGCTCAGAAACCTAGCTCTCTGGAAGAACTCATGTGTCGCGTTCTGGGTGATCTCATAGTGGAAGGTGTTGTCAAACTTGATAATGACCTGTACTGTGGTGGTAACACACCAGAAGACCTCTTGCATAACTGGGGTGGTGTCCTTCATGCACTGAACAAGTCAGGGCTCAGCCTCTCTGCTTCGAAGACCACCATCTCCCCCAAGACTACCACCACTCTTGGGTGGATATGGTCTCAGGGCACCCTCAGGGCTAGCTCATATCGTATTGCTGCCCTATAACAGCAGCATATGCCCCCACTATCTACTGTCAAAGGCATGCGTTCCTTCATTGGAGCTTTTAAGATGCTTGCCCGCGCTATCTCCACAGAGCTTCCTTTCTCCATTAGATGGCGTTGTTGCAGGTCGACAGTCTCAGGATGCTATAATTCCTGGACTGATGATCTCCGCTCTGCATTTCAGGAAGCCCAGCATGCCCTCATCTCCCCCCCCCCCCACGCACGATCACTCTCCCCCCACGCTATTGACCAACTATGGCTAGTCACAGATGGATCAGGCAAGAAGCATGGCATCGGCTCTACTTTCTATGTCACGAGGAGTCACATGCCTGTTGTGGCTGGTTTCTTCAGTGTCAAGCTGAGAAGATGACAGGTTTCCTGGCTCCCATGCGATGTAGAAGCTTTATCTGTTGCTGCGTCTATCAAGCATTTCAACCGATACATTGTTCAGTCCAAGCACCGCATATAATGTCCTTACGGACAGCAAACCATGTGTCCAGGCATTTGAGAAGTTGTGTCGGGGTGAATTTTCAGCCAGCCCCCGCGTGTCCACGTTCTTGTCAACGGTGAGCAGATACCAATTGTCCCTGCGCCACCTCTCTGGATCTGTAAATGTCCCATCCGATTTTGCAAGTCGCAATGCACCAGACTGTACTGAGTCATCGTATCAAGTGTGCACATTAATGTGAGACAGATGGAGGACTCTGTTGTACAACGCATTTCTGCAGATGACATCTGCTTGGGAAGACTCACCCCCTTACACATCACGACCAGCTTGGATTGAGATTCAGTCTGAATGCCCATCCTGTCCAGGGTACGCGACCCTCCAAGATACTCACTAAAATCCGGGACGTCAAACGCTACCTCCAGGTAGCCACGATCGCTCCAGATTGTCTCCTGGTTGACCGCCAAGAGCAAGCTTTTGTGTCCCCTCGTAAAGCCATGATCGTCCCTCGGTCTGTCATCAATGGTCTCCTCACGGCCATCCGTGTTACCCTACTGCTCACCAATTAAAGACTGTTGCATCCCGGTATTTCTATGCCCTGAACATGGAGTCTGCCGTCCAGCAGGTCGCCTCATCCTGCCACCACTGTGTCTCTCTTCAAACTCTCAGCTGGTCCACCCGCCGTCCATAAGTGACCCTCGTGATGTAGTTGGTGTCTCCTTTGCAGCTGATGTGCTGAAACGCTCTCGCCAACTCATTCTCATCCTGCACGAAACGGTCACCTCATATACCGTCGCCCGCCTTATCACTGATGAGAAGGAGACCCTGCGTACTGCCTTTCTCCAACTCTGCCTTGAATTGAGACCTCTTGATGGCCCACCAGTAGCTATTCGCGCAGACCCAGCTCCTTGATTTTCTGCTTTATGCCATGATGACCTTTCGTCCCACAACATCCGCATTGAGCTTGGGCATGCAAAGAATAAGGACAAGGACCCTGTTGCCGAAAAAGCAGTCCGTGACTGAGTTAGAGGACGAGCTCCTCTGCCGTGACCCATCTGGTGCCTCCATCACATCTCTGACCTTATCAGTTGCCACTGCCCGCCCTAATAGTCGTCTTCGATCCCGTGGTTTGTCTGCAAGGGAAATGTTAATGCAACGTGATCAGTTCACATGCGAGCAGATCTCTTTTTCGGACAAGGATATCATCACTGAGCAACATGTATAGTGTATTCCTCCACACCGGTAGTAAGCTTTCATTTTTGAGTTATCGTAGTTTTAGTTTAGTTTAGTTTATAGCAATGTTCTTT
Organism: Diadema antillarum; assembly: GCF_040938485.1. Classification (NCBI taxonomy): domain Eukaryota; kingdom Metazoa; phylum Echinodermata; class Echinoidea; order Diadematoida; family Diadematidae; genus Diadema; species Diadema antillarum. Next base: position 946,337 of record NW_027271305.1, on the reverse strand, counting down.
ATTAAAAATCACACCCGTCACACGGACGGCCGGCCTAAAAGGGCCTATGTGTGATACATATATACATCAAGCATTGAAAGTATATACAAAATATATATGTATATCATGTAAGAGATACAGACAATAACAAATGATTTAACATTTTAACAATCAATTTAACAATTTTGCCAAGCTTATTTCAACGTGCCGTAACAATTTATCATATTCCCACTGTCCGTCTAAAAGTGCGCTATTGTATATAACTGATTTTAGCGTAGCCAGTCACAATAGCAACGAAACAGACAGGCAGTTATATAGTTCTATGGATTGTAGATCTGAGATAAAATAATTAATGGCATAAAAGCACTGACAAAAGCGGCATAAGTGAGGAATCGTTTCATATCATATTAATTGATCATTACCTGGTGTACAACTTACCTTTTTATATTGAACTAAAGGTTTTTTGTTTTGTTTATGTATACATATCCTGATTTGAATTTTAAATGTCAATTTCTTGTGTTTGTGTTTTGTGTAACAGGCAAAATTCTAACATAAATTGTGATAATTGTTTTCTTTGTAACAGAAACATTCAACAATATGACTCACATATATCTGATTTTGGTAGTGAAGCTGCACTTCATAATGCTTATTATACTCCCAGCGAATTTTGTGATTATGTTAAATCAACTGAGAATTCAAATATGTTATCTTTGTTTCATTTCAATTGTCGTAGTTTAAACCGCAATTTTGATAATTTTTGTCACTGTGTAGAAATGTTAGATATGCCCATGTCAATCATACTAGGAGTAACTGAAACATGGTTGAGAGATGGAGAGGAAGAGCTTATTTCTCTCCCACAGTATACTTTTGTTGGTAATGCTAGACGGGGAAAAAGAGGAGGAGGAGCTGGAATTTTTATTCAAAACAATATTCAATTCAAAAGAAGAACAGATTTAGATATATACAATGATGTTGTTGAAAGTATTTTTATTGAGGTATATGATAAGATAAAAAATTATATTGTTGGAGTAATGTACAAACCTCCTCAGCAGACAGTTGAAAATTTTGTAGAAAATATCCAAGCTTCTTTAAATACCATATTAAATGAGAGGAAAGAAAATATCATAATGGGAGATATCAATGTGGATTTAATGAAAATAAATGTTTGTCAGTACGTGAATGACTTTATAGATAATTTCACTTCGTATTCATATTTACCTCAAATATTCAAGCCAACTGGAATAACTTCTCATTCAGCTACTATATTGGATAACATATTAATAATTCTGAAAAAAAAAATAGAAAAGAGTGGAATAATTCTAACTGATGTCAGTGATCTTCTTACACCATTTATTTTGATTAATTCTAAGGCAGTTATGAATGATGTTGATGCAGAATATAAAAAAACAGAAATAAATGATGAAAAAATGTATACATTTTGTTCAAACTTACACGCAGTTGATTGGACATTTTTATATACATGATGTAAATGAGAAATATAGCCGGTTTATAGACATTTATTCTGAATTGTATAATGAATGTTTTCCTGAAATAGAGGTTAGACAACGAAAACATATGCAAAGAAAGCCATGGTTAACTGCAGAAATAAAATAAAAGATTGTGTAAACGAAAATATGTTTTGTTTAAAAAATATTTAAGAAACCCAATAGATAGTAGAAGGAAAGTGTATAAACAATATAGAAATAAAGGTCATAATATGATAAGAACTTCAAAACGAAATTATTATGATCTTAAATTCAAGCACGCTATGAATGATGCAAAAACCACTTGGAGAGTTATAAATGAGATATTGAGTAAGAAAAAAGAGAAAGCGTCGATAAATGAAATTGAGTTTGATGGTAAGGTAATCACAAATCAAAAAGATATATGCAATATGTTTAATGATTTTTTTTATAGTAAAATTGGAAAAGAAATTCATGATAATGCACAGTTAAGCATATCTGAAAATGATTCTTTCAAAAAATATGTGTGTGGAAAGGTTACTTATTCTTTGTTTTTTAGTCCTATAACAGTTTCAGATGTTTTAAATGTAGTTTTTGAATTAGATGTAAATAAAGCAGCAGGGTATGATGGATTTAACACAAAAGTAGTAAAAATTTCTATTGATGCAATTGTATCACCTTTGTGCAATATCTTTAATGCGTCTATGGAACAAGGTATTTTTCCAAGTGCATTAAAGATCGCCAAATTGATGCCAGTTTTTAAGAATGGTAATGAAATGTCTGTAAATAATTACAGACCTGTCTCTTTTTTATCAATTTTAGTAAAATATTAGAAAAAAATAGTTTATAAAAAAATGATCTGTTTTATACAAAAACATGACATTTTATATCGGAGACAGTTTGGTTTTAGAAAGGGTGCAGTAAATCACATGCAATAATTGACTTAGCAGATAAACTTGCCAAAGCTTTTGAAGATAAAGCAATAGTAGTTGGAATGTTTTTAGATTTATCGAAAGCTTTTGATTGTATAGATCATTCTATTTTATTTGATAAGCTTTGTTTTATGGTATACGGGGTATAGCAATGAAATGGTTACAGAGTTATCTAAGTGAGAGAAAGCAATATGTTTGTATAATCAATGTTAATTCACATTTTAGAGATATTCCAGTTGGTGTGCCACAAGGATCAAATCTTGGACCACTATTATTTTAAATGTATATTAATGATTTGCATTACGTAAGTGATATTTTATCTGTAATTTTATTTGCTGATGACACCAGCCTGTTTTTACCTGGAAAAGATGTTGTAACGATTAATGAGCTTATCAATACTGAAATGCAAAAAGTGCAAACATGGTATTTAGCCAACAAATTACAGATTAATTATACAAAGACAAATTATATGATTTTTAAATCTCGGAATGTAAATGTTGATGCGAATTCAATAAATATTATGATTAATAATGTTGAGATTGAGAGAGTCAAAAGTATCAAATTTTTGGGTGTTATTATTGATGAATGCTTAAGCTGGAAAGATCATATTAATCATATTTCTTCTAAAATATCAAGAGTAATTGGAGTACTGCATAATTTAAAGCATATGTTGCCCTTGAAAATTTTAGTGAATATAATAATAGTATGATTTTATCACATTTATCATATTGTAATATTGTATGGGGTAATTGTGCAACGTATTTAAAGCAGAAACTTTTTTAACCCCCAAAACGTGCAATACGTACAATAACTAAAACACATTATTTGGCACACACTAAAGAGATATTTTTAAAGTTGCAATCATTGGATATTTATAGTATTAGTGAATGTCAGATTGCTTCTTTTATGTATTCCTTCACCAAAGAGTTATTACCTTATGTTTTTAATGATTACTTCATTTATAATTTTGATGTGAATATGTATGTTACTAGAAATTCCCATAAAATGTATATTCCTTTTTATAGATATAAATTCTCAAGAACAGTGATTTCTTATAAAGGTCCTGTACTTTGGAATGATATGTTCGATAAGTTTAAACAGTGTTCCACTTTAAGTAACTTTATGAAGGAAGTATAAACTTTATCTCTTACAGAAAAAATAGTATGTAATATATTATGAGGTATCTTTAAGTTTTATTGATTGCCTGTTGTTTGTTCATATAATTTGTTTGTTATTGTTGTTGTAGCTCATTAGCTTGTTTGTATTTGTCTTTTGAGTTTAGTACATGTAAATCTTGTCATTGCTTCTCTCTATCTTATTCTTACCATGTTCTTTACTGTCTTTCTTTTTGGCTCCGTTTATGTTCTGTGATTTAAACACAATTTTTAAAATGCAAACTTGTAAGATGCAGTCCATCAAGGGTTTGACCTTTGACAGGCCAATGGCCTTTTGTCATTCCCACACATCTGCTGAAGATCTGACTGTTTTTACTGCGTTTATACTTCATTGTAACTGTCCTTGTACTGATTATGCTTTGTTTTGTGTATATTTCTGTGTTCTGTTCTGTACATTTTATACACACATGTATGTCTATCATTGTGGGTTTTTTTTTTTTGAAAGATGTGAAATAAATTGAATTGAATTGAATTGAATTGAATTGAATTTCAGTATATTACTACCGTTCAGGGCCGGCGCAGCCATGGGGGCCGTGGGGGCTCGGGCCCCAACACTTTTTGTGCACCATACAAAGGAATACAAAAGGTGTTATCACTTTGGGCCCCCACACCTTTTTCAACCCGGAAGTACGTAAGCGGCACTAAAGTAGAAATAGATAGAGATCTTGAAGTATGGCGGCGGTAAGGTTATCTGAAGAAGAAACCCAGAAGTGGACGGGGAGAGATGAGCTGAGGACCTCTTGTTTGTTTGTTTGTTTGTTTGTTTTTTTTTGCTTGTTAGCTCATGAAACCCGGAAGTGGGCCCCACACTTTTGAAAACACTGCGCCGGCCCTGCGTTACTGTTGTCATCGACATTGTCATCATAATGATCATTACCAATATTATACAAACGTATAGTGAATGGTCACGAGTGCGATAGTACAAAATTTCGCACGTTGAAAGTGTGCTTTTCATGCGCTTTTCATATCTTTTATTGAGTGGGACTTACAGAGTAAAACTTGGATGCGGGTGATCGTGCTTTATCCGATCCATTATGGGACCAAAATTGTGGAATCAGTTATCTACTCAGTTAAAGCAATCGAGTATCTGAATATAAGAACGACCCAAGTCCATGGAAGACCGTTTCGAGTAAACTTAAAAAAAAAAAACTTCTTATCTTTTTTATTTGTCCAATAATATTCTATTTACTGTGATGGGAAGGCAACATTGTATATACAAATTAGAACATTATCATTATGACAATAATATTCGCATTAATTGTGGAGAGGCCATTTTGTGTGATGGACTTGGGTCGTTCTTTGAATCATATGGACTTGGGTCGTTCTTTGATTCATATACATGATATTCTGCTACAGAGATGAGAGAAGTATGAGAGAGGGCGCTATAATATGAATGTAAGAATGACCCAAGTCCTTCATTCTTACATTAATATAAGATTTAACTCATTAATTTCAGGCACTTGCGGGGGTAATTAGGATTTATCACTTTATACACGAGATGAGTCCATGTATAAGCTACAATTTCCCATGTCAAACTGAATTTGGCGTAAAATTGAACTTGGGTCGTTCTTATATTCAGGTCTTCAATTGTCATCTACAGAGACATTTAAATCCAAACTTACAACGTATCTGTTCCTCTCACACTGAGGACTAGCTGTAATTGCTGTCATTAATGATCGGAACAATATTCTTTATTTGGTATGTGCTCCAGGTGTATTTTTTTTACTTAGTATCTATGTTTGTTTGTTGTACTGGGTATGTCATTGTCTTCTTTGTTGTCATGTTTGAACATGTATAGATCTTCCTAAGTATATAAATGAAGGGGTCGGTGCAATATAGTGCTAACCCACACAATGGTCATTTTGAGATAATCGCTGTTGAATGTTTGGAAAGTCCATATATTGTACATTAATAAAACATGAATGCGTGCATTTTTTACCATCTTATTGGTTGAATTCAAATATGATATTTTCACGGAGGTTAGAGTGAAGGATAAGGATTATGAAAATGCATGTAACTCAATTTTGCCAAAAGCGTGGGTTAGCACTATTGCACCGAACCCTTCAAATGTATCTATCTTTTGATTCTTGAAGCGCCATGAGCGCTGAAAGCTGGACCTGTGCGCTATACAAGTAGCCACTATCGTTATCATTAATATTATTGCTACAAATACTATTATCATTATTGCCATTATTATTATTATTACGAGGCCTACTACTACAACTGCTACTTAGATCACAGACTTGAAGTGAAAAGGTTAAATATTGGCCTACTGGCAGCCAGTACTGGTATAGCTCATATCGCTCTGAAATAGCGTACGCTTGCCATTACAGCAACCACGTTAGAAAGGCTCTACTGTTGAGTGGACCAAGCTGGAGGAATTAATTTGAATACTGACGAAACAGATTTGATCGGGCAAACTAGCCAGTAAAATGAGTAGGCCTAAGTCACTGCAGGAGAGTTTCTACTAACATTAGATCTAATCCGTAGTCGGATCCTTCATCCTCATCCCTAGCTGTACCTCTAATTTACGGGCAAAAGACTTACTCAAAAATATACTTTGTTCTTAATCGTAGTCTCAAACCAACAAGATAGATCTAAAAAGTTAGAGCTCTAGAGACTAGGTCTATAGCTATAGATTCTATGTCAGAACTCTACTGTCTCACAGTTAATCCTAGGCTAAGACGAAACCAAGGCGAATTAACAAAAATAGATCTAACACTAGCCTCTAGGCCTAGGCCTTCTTGGCCCACTACTAAATATTTACGGTAAGCAAATACAACTTTTGAATGGGTCTAGGACGCTATAAGTCCTACCTAGAATCTAGTTGTAGAATTTACTTATGGAACTACTCTTAATTTCCAGGCTGGGTCAAAGATCTCCTGCCGTACACACACGTAGTTTCTTGGCGCTCGTGAAATTCAATTCACACACTAACAGTTTGCCTCACATTATGCGTACACTGCTGTTTACACTCGAAGTCGAGCTATCAGGAATTCTTGGGGGCATGGACTGTTATTTTCATCTATTTTTGTGCGTGAGAACTTTGTGAAATAGTGGGAGTGGCAGCCCAATCCCAAAATGACAACATACGACCCACGACTTTTGCGTTCGTGCGGATTTCATCCAGTGCACTGCCCCTGGTGATCCAATACCCCGGGTACAGACTGTATTGTATTGTATTGTATAGTCTATCGCTATACTAGTACTGTTTGCCCCAATCGCATTGATCTTCGCATGATGAGTAACATGTTAAAATTTACCGCAGAACACCATAGCTCTTTTAGTTCCATGATTTGATTAGTCAAATCAGAACATGAGTGATTGCGAAGGTCAAAGCGACAAACAACAGAACAATAAACAGAATGATTCGCAACGCATCTGACCTTTCTTCCCTTTAAAGCTTTCATGATTAGCATCCATGTGCTGACTTCATGTCGATTTTTGCCTCCAAATAAGTCTGCTGTCCTTTTTGACTATCAATACTCGACGTCCTTTTGTAATAATTTTCTGCCTTTTCATATTTAAATGGTTATTTTGTAGTTATTGTATTTGTTTTGTATTCATACAAGGCATGCCCGTAAAATATCCATGTGTTGTTTGTAGAAAATCGATAAAAAATAATCAAAACGCTATGAGATGTGTGTACTGTGATAACTGGGGCCATCTGATATGTTCTAACATGTCATTAGATTTTTTCGCATCAAATGCTGATTGGATATGTGACAACTGTTTGTGGGATCAATTACCACCTCTTGAATCTCCAGATGTACCCACCATAACACAAAACAGAAGGTGCACATCGTTCCATGACACACTCAGTTCACCCGTGCAAGCCAGTCAAAAAGGGGCAAATGCAGATTCTTTCAAGTGTGAATCAAAAGGGATAGGAAACACTGAATGTAAATTCAACAAGGTGAAGGGTTTTAAGATAGCCCATTTAAATTGTGTGTCACTTCTGAAATATTTTGATGAAATTAGAAATTTTATACTGCGAACAAATATTGATATACTGACTCTTAGTGAGACTCATCTGTCCGCGGATATACTCGTAGATGATGGTGAACTTGTTGTCCCTGGTTACTGTTTACTGAGGCGTGATAGAAATCGCCATGGCGGGGGTGTAGCTTCTTACGTAAAGAATGAGATCACTTTTGTCGCTAGGCAAGATCTCATTGAGCATAATTCAGAACTGGAAATGATTATTATCGAAATCAAACAAAGTAAGAGCAAACCCTTTTTTGTTATCAATTGGTACCGCCCTCCTAATTCCAAAGCTGAGGTATTTAATGATTTTGAAATTGTTATCAATAACATGGATAATCTAAATGTGGATTATATTTTACTTGGAGATCTAAATTGTGATGCATTGAGTGACAGAAAGTCATGGCAAACTACCAGACTATTTGATATAATGGATTTGTTTAATTGTACTCAGTTAATTTCGCAATATACAAGGGTGACTGCGACCTCCACTACTGCAGTAGATTTGATATTTACTAATTGTCCGGATAAATGTTCTTCTAGCGGAGTCATTGAAATATCACTGTCAGATCATTACATGATATATTGTATTATTGGTAAAACAACCAGTGAACCTCAAGACAACCATCGATATAAGATAAATCGAGATTTTAGACGTTTTAGCCCTGAAGCATTCATCAGTGATGTAAGTGATATTTGTTGGAACTCTGTGTATGAATGCAATTGCCCTCAGGAAGCATATGACATTTTTATATCTTTGTTGATAGAAGTCATTGATAAGCATGCACCAGCACACAAGCGGAGGGTAAGAACAAAAGAATCACCGTGGATGACGAAAGATATTCTAACTTCGATTCGCTCCCGGGATCGCCTTAAAGCTAAAGCTAAAAAGAGTAATTCTACGCATGACTGGGATATTTACAAAAGGGCACGCAATGATGTAACTGAGGCCGTTCGGAAAGCTAAAAGGGAATTTATAACCAAGAAGATTAACTCAGCTAAACACAGTTCCAAAGAAATATGGAACTCGCTGAAGTATATAACGCCAAATAAGAAAAATAGTCAGCCTATAAATAGTATTATGATCGATAATGTGCCCACTCACGGCAAAGAGCTGGCGAATGCTTTCAATGAGTTCTCCATAAACATTGGTACTAGTGTTCAGAACGGAAATCATGAATCAAATGCAGCTGATCATTTTGAAAAAGTAACATCAAATTTTGTTTTTAATACCGTTTCAGTTATTGATGTCATGAAACTTTTGACCGCTCTACCATGTGATAAGGCGACCGGACCCGATGGTGTACCAGCCAAAGTTATCCCTCCCATAGCACACATTATTGCGTCACCACTTACTCATGTTATAAATCGATCCTTTGATGAAGGCATTTTACCACATCAATGGAAACTAGCTCGAGTGACCCCCATATTCAAAGGTGGTGACAAAAGTATTTTGGGTAATTACCGGCCAATATCGGTTATCGCTGTAATTGGAAAAATAATGGAGAAAATTGTTTGTAACCAGGCACAACATTATTTATTACAGAATAATATACTTTCCAACTGCCAGTCCGGCTTTAGACGAAATTTTTCTACGCAGACTGCTCTTCTTAATGTAACAGGAAATTGGTTCTCAGCGATAGATAAAGGGGAATTAGTTGGTGTTGTTATGATAGACCTGAAAAAGGCGTTTGACACTGTGGATCACGCAATATTATTGCATAAATTGGAATTGTATGGTTTTGATGATAAAGAAGTAAAGTGATACGAAAATTATTTGTGCTGTCAAAGAAACAATTTACATGTATAAATGGCATTTCATCCTCTGTGACAAATGTAACCTGTGGTGTACCCCAAGGCTCGCTCCTCGGGCCGCTGTTATTTCTATTATATACGAATGACCTCCCTATCAAAGTACAAAAGTGTAAACTGTCTTTATATGCAGATGACACGTGTTTGTTTTATTCAAATAAGGACCCAAACGTAATATATGAAATGATGAATTATGATTTGAAGATTATTTCAAAGTGGTTGAATGTTAACAAGTTGGTTTTAAATGTTGCAAAATGTGAAAATATGCTAATTGGTAGTAAACAAAGATTGAAGAAATGGAACAATATAAGTTGTGATTCTTGTGTGTATATAAATGACACGCCTATTATGAAAGTGAATGTTTGTAAATATTTGGGAGTTTATATTGATGAGAATTTATCATGGAATAGACATATTGAATATCTGAAATCAAAAGTAGTGAAGAATCTGTATCTATTAAAAAGAATACGATATTTCATTACTCAGAAAACAGCTGAATTATTTTACAAATCTGTCATTCAAGCTCATTTTGATTATTGTTCTGTGGTGTGGGGAAACACCAACAAAACAAATTTAGATAAGTTGCAATCTCTACAAAACCGATCCTTGAGGGCAGTGTTGAAGGTGAACCAGTTATTCCCAAGTAGATTATTGTATTCTTCATTGAAATTAGATCGATTGCACATTCGTAGATCAAAGCATTTAGCTCAAGTTATGTATCGATGTGTTCATCATACTGCCCCACCGTATATTTGAATCAACTTTTTAGAGTACGTCAATCACATTATGCCACAAGGTCGGGCGACATGCAATTGAATATTACACGCGCTAAAACAGATTATGGTAAAAGATGTTTTGTATAATAAAGGTGCTTCTTTATGGAATGATTTAGTTCGACATGTTTCTTCTGATGTTTCCATTGATACATTCAAAAAACAATTACATAAATAATATAAGATAAGTATAAATATAGGATGTTTAACCGGATGGAGTTTAAGCCATTCCCTTTTTTTACTCATCAATTCACAGTCAAAATATCTCAGCAATACCGATTCTCTTCTGTATTTGAAATTCAGTGTCACATGCCCTTATTGTGTTTTCTTCTTCTTTTTCTTTATGTTGTAATCTAAGGCCTTGTAGATAATGTTTTTCTTTCCTTTTCTACTTTTGTGTCTGAAACAAGCTATCATGGTGCATATACCTTGTTTCTTGCTCTTTGCATATTATGTGATGTATATCCTTGTCATACTCAGGGGCGGATCCAGGAATTCCGTAAAGAGGGGGCGCGTTTACAAAATTAAATGGGGGCGCACGCACCCCTTCCCCATTTTTTTTCTTTTTATTTCTTTTGTTTCAACAAAAAATAAAGGGGGGGGGGGGCGTGCGCCGGTTGCGGTCCTCCCTGGATCCGCCCCTGATACTGTACGTATAATGTTTGTATTTTTAATCAATGTGTGGACCCCTCTGAAAACCAGCCTTTGGCTGACGAGGGTGTTCCACCCCATGAGTGGAAAATAAAAATTGAATTGAATTGAATTGAATTGAATAGACTATCAAATTGTCAGATCATAGCTACATACTTTCGACATTTGAGGAAAAAAATCTCTCCAAACCCCAGGTTTCAAGCAGCCTCCTGACACACACGGCACTATCGTCTAACTTCGCCATGATGAATGTCGATGGGATCAGGGGCGTAACCAGCTTTTTTTTCAAGGGGGTGCGTTTTGACACTAAACGTAATGAGATTTTTTTTTTTTTTGACATAGATTTGGAATTCAGGAAGCTCTCAACCCCCTGATTTTTATGGTGTTTTGGGGAAACCAGCCCGAGCGAACGGAGCGACAAGGGGGGGGGGGGTGTATGGAGGGGGTTGTCCCCCCCCCCCCCTCCCTTGGTGAAACTTTGTGCATTTTGATGTTGTAAATGGTGCAATTTGATGGATGTTTTTGCTTGTTTTATCGACTTGAAATAGTCCCACTTGTTTAAGGTAGCAGTATATTTTGATGTCCATTACCATTGAACAATTTGCCTATAAAGTAGTATCATTCAAATAAACTTCCCGTTTTAGTATTTACACTGAATATCATGAACGCGACCAACAAAGAGCAAGAGGAGCGAGCAAGGGGGAAGGGTGTGGGAGGGGGTGTCCCCCTCCCGCGGTGAGAAGATTTTGCATATTGATGTTGTACCAATTGGTGCAATTTGATGCATGCTTTTGCTTGTTTTATCGACTTGAAACAATCCCACTTATTTAAGGTAGCAGTATATTTTGATGTAGATTATTGTCCCCGCCGAACGAGTTCGAGCAGAGGGACTATGAAACGGGCTCCGTACGTGTGTGTGTCCGTGTGTGTGTCCGTCCGTGTGTCCGTCCGTGTGTCCGTGTGTGCGTCCGTGTGTGATCAAAATCTTCAATTTGCTACTTCTCTGTCATTTATGAGCCAATTTTGATTCTGTTTGCTTTATGTGATAGCACTATGTGGCAGCTTTGAAACTTCTACACAGAATTTCAGTTGTGACCTTTGACCTTGACCTTTGACCTATATTGTACATTTTGCTACAAAATGCTACTCCTTCGCCATTTCTAACCCGATTTCGATTCCGTTTGCTTTATGTGATGGCACTAGGTGAGGGCTTCAAAACTTCTTCACAGAATTTTGACTTTTCACTTCTTTGACCTTTGACCTTGATTTTTCACCTGTATTGTACATTTTGCTACAAAATGCTACTCCTTCGCCATTTCTAACCGATTTCGATTCCGTTTGCTTTATGTGATGGCACTAGGTGAGGGCTTCAAAACTTCTACACAGAATTTTGACCTTTGACTTCTTTGACCTTTGACCTTGATTTTTGACCTATATTGTACATTGGCTACAAAATGCCGCTCCTTCACCATTTCTAACCCGATTTTGATTCTGTTTGCTTTATGTGATGGCAATAGGTAAGGGCTTCAAAACTTCTTCACAGAATTTTGACCTTTCACTTCTTTGACCTTTGACCTTGATTTTTGACCTGTATTGTACATTTTGCTACAAAATGCTACTCCTTCGCCATTTCTAACCCGATTTCGATTCCGTTTGCTTTATGTGATGGCACTAGGTGAGGGCTTCAAAACTTCTACACAGAATTTTGACCTTTGACTTCTTTGACCTTTGACCTTGATTTTTTACATATATTGTACAATGGCTACAAAATGCTACTCCTTCGCCATTTCTAACCCGATTTCGATTCCGTTTGCTTTATGTGATGGCAGCAGGTGAGGGCTTCAAAACTTCTACACAGAATTTAGACCTTTGATTTCGTTGACCTTTGACCTTGATTTTTGACCTGTATTGTACATTTTGCTACAAAATGCTACTTCCGGCGGGGACATATATTACGCACCGCGTAAATTCTACTTTTCCTTGTTATTGAACAATTTGCCTATAGAATAGTATCATCCCAATAAACTGCCTGTTTTAATATTCAAACTGAATATCATAAACGCGACCAAGCAAGAGCGAGCGGAGGGAGCGAGGGGGGAGGGTGTGGGAGGGGGTTGTGCCACCTCCCACGGTGAGAACTTTTTTTCATTTTGACGTTGTTGTAAATGGTGCAATAATTTGATGCAGATTTTTGCGTGGTTTATCGACTTGAACAGTCCCACTTGTTTAAGGTAGCAGTACATTTTGATGTAAATATTGTTATTGAACAATGTGCCTATGTAAATGATATAGTTTAAATAAACTTCTTGAATTAATTCGGAGCGAGCGAGGGGGGAGGGGTGTGGGAGGGGGTCGTCCCCTATCACGGTGAGAACTGAAATTGCATTTTGATGTTGTAAATGGTGCAATTTGATGCATGTTTTTGCTTGTTTTATCGACTTGAAACAGTCCCACTTGTTTAAGTTAGCAGTATATTTTGATGTAGATTATTGTTGAACGATTTGCCTGTAAAATTAGTATCATCAATTTAAACTTCCTTTTTAATATCACCACTGAATATCATGAACGCGACGAAACAATTAAGAGCGAGTGGAGTGAGCGAGGAGGAGGGTATGGGAGGGGGTGTCCCCATCCCACGGTGAGGACTTTGTGCATTTTGATGTTAAAAATGGTGCAATTTGATGCAATGTTTTTGCTTGTTTTGACTTGAGACAGTCCCACTTGTTTAAGGTAGCAGTACATTTTGATGTAAATTGTTAATGAATATTTTGCCTATAGAATGGTATCAATAAAACTTCTTGTATTAATTCTTACACTGATGTCATGAACGCGACCGAGCCCGAGAAAGCGGAGCGTGCGAGGGTTTATGTGGGAGGGAGTTGTCCCCCTCCCACGGTGAGAACTTTTTTTTTTTGCGTTTTGGTGTTGTATAAATGGTGCAATTTGATGCAGGTTTTGCGTATTTTATCGACTTGAAACAGTCCCAGGCAGCAGTACATTTTGATGTACATCATTATTAAACAATTTACCTATAAGATGGTGTAATTCAGATAAACTCCATGTATCAATCATTACACTGAATATTATGAACGCTGTCTGTTAAGCAATCAAACAGAAAAAACATGGACACAACTTAAGGGGCATTTCTCCTCGAAAAACGAAGGTAATTTTGTATTTTTAGACCTGAAATTCAGCAATCTGGTGCAAACTTTTGGTGCAATACAACTGTACTTGATTTTTTGTTTTGCAACCCCCTCCCAAAAAAAAAAAATAAATGAATAAATACAATTTTTTTTCGGTGAAATGTTGATGGCTCTTATTCCGAGTGTGCATCATCTCTGTATACGTACAAAGTATAGTGAAGTAGAGCTTAAAAGGAGGATGTGGTAGGGGGATACCCCCTCCCGCGCGACGGAGCTTTTGAGTTATTAGAATTGAAATAAAGCGACCTGAAGCACACTTATTGTGAAAAATCCGGAAATCGTCATTCCCCATATAGTGTACTAAGTCTATAGAAGGGACAAGGCAATGGGAGGGTAGTAAGCTACCTCTCCCATATTCGATTATATTTTTTTCCGCCTTCCAAAACCCCGGTCAAAATCTTGGGGGGGTGGGGGGGGGAGGCGACTGCCCCTTACCCCCCCCCCCCTTTAGGCTACGCCATTGGGAAAGGGTTAATTGTTAATTGAAAGGAGATAATATCCCCTTCCCCACGACGGGACTTTTGCATTTTTTATTAAGTAAAGTGACAGATTTGGTGCACACTTTCGATGAAACATAAATCTGTCAATCTATAGGTGTATTAAGTCTATGGAAAATAGACCGAACGGGGGAAGGTGTGGGAAGAGGTATCCCTTCCCCACACGAGAGAGACTTTGCTTTTTTAGAATTGAACTTCAGTAACCTGCCATCTGGTGCACACTGAGCGAAATAATTGGACAGATTTCTAACAAAAAAAGGAAGAAAATCTCTTCATCTCGGGAAATATAAATATGCGGGGTGGGACAGATAATGTTGCGCTTGCCCCTCGAGCATTTTATGGAGGCAACTTTTTTCAGTCAAAAAGAAAGAAAATCTTCTCATCTCACTTATTATTGATTATGGGGGGGGGCAATATTATAACATGCTTGCCCTTCTACAAATGTTTTTGGGGTAAACTTTTTTGTGTGTGTGGCAAAAAAGCATGAAAATCTCGTCTCGGGAATTATGGGGGGGGGGTGGGCAATATGATATACTTGCCCTCCACCATCTTTTATATGAGGCTAAGGCTCGCACTTGGGCTCGCATTATCAATATGGATTGGTCAGAAGTAACGTGCTGTACATAGACCCTACATACTTTTAAATTTAACACGTACATGCAAACGTGTACGTGCTCCGTACCGTACATATACGGATGTACAGAGTACGGTCGATAAATAGTAAACACTGTATGATAGAATACTCGTAGATATGTATACAATCAGTGCTGACAGAGCCCAGGCTGAGAATTGTTTTTGCCTACGATTTTGTTGCCCCTGGGTGCAAAATAAGAAAAAGTAGAAACAAAAACAAAAAACAAAATAAAACAAGAATATAGCGTCCGGCGTTGAGATCGCTCGCAGATTGAAGTGGTGATTTTTTTTTTTTTTTTTTTTTTTTTTTTTGGGGGGGGGGGGGGTGTTCTGAAGGGGGTGCGTCGGCACCCAACGCACCCCCCCCCCCCCCCCACCCCCCCGTGATGCCCATGGGGATTTAGGCCAGAGTGTCCGCAAAACGAAAGGACCAATCAGGCTCGCGCTTTACAAAGATTCCTCCAATCAAATTCCATTTCCTGAACAACTGCAAAATGTTGAACATGAACGGGGTCTCAGGCATTCGTTGTGTTGGAGCTCAAGAGAATGTGTCAGTCGACTTCTTTCCTGGTCAAATTGACCCGGAAAGGGTGAGATATTTGTGACTCAGAAAAAATGATTAGAATTCTGACCCGGGGTTTTTAAGAGTATACGTTAGTGGTTATAGTAATATAGTGCCTGTTTGCAGGATATGTTGTATTATTAGGACAAGTTATAGATATTTGATAGTTTGTAGAGGCATCATTATGTACAGTAATACCACGAAGTCATATTCGCTGTATCCGTGAGATGTAGTAGTACAGCCGTATGCATATCCTGTGTTTACACATTCCGCACAGTTCTCCAAATCCGTTGCAGTAAGGCCTTTCTTATCCTTGTAAGGTTCTTTATTTGCTAAGATAATTTTTGTGAATAGCCGTACACTAAAAGAAAATATTTCAGTTACTTTGTATGTGGTTTATTATTCAGTGTGGGAGAAACACAAAGGGGAGAAAAGAAGAAAAATTACGCCATTGGTTATGTCGCCCCCTTGTGTCGTATGGGGCTATAGTGATTTACGTCATAATAAAGTTAGCGAAGACTTGCAGTAGAACCGTGTGGCTGTGTCTTTCCTTACTGGCGTTGTTAGCTGAATTGTATTTTGTCTCTTTCTCGACAGTTGTGGAATCCTGAACCTAAAACCACACATAACCAACTCCTTTCTATGATGGCTACAGACGGCGCTAGAAAACTTACGAACCTTAAATACAAGGTAAGCAGCAAGTCCCTATCAGGTCTTGCTATTATTTGTAATCTCGTGGCATTCATTTTATCGCACGTGTGACGGAAATATTTCCGGGGCCCCCGGCCGCGATTTTTATCTCATCTGAGCCAAAGGCTCAAGTGAGCTATTGCGATCGCTCTTCGTCCGGCGTCCGTCGTGCGTCGTCCGTCGTGCGTCGTGCGTAAACTTTTTAAATTTTCATCTTCTTCTTGAGAACCCCAAGACCGATTTTCACCAAACTTGGCATGTAGCATCTTTCGAGGGATAGGATCTCAATTTGTTCAAATGGGCACCATGCCCAACATGGGGGGCCCCAGCTCAGAGGCCCCCCCCCCCCCGGAATTAAGGAATCTTTAATCTTCTTCTCTAGAACCAGAAGTACAATGAGTTGATACATTGATGACTATAGTTTCAAGTTTGTTCATGGCGGGGAGGGGTCCTAATGGGGCTCAAGTTGCACTTTTTCATCTTTTTCTTGAAAATGCCATAATGAATTTTCACCAAACTTGGCAGGAAGCATTCCTAGGGGGATAGAATCTCAATCCCATCATATGGGCGCCATGCCACGTCTGGGGGTCCCCAGGGGGCCTAAATTTGGGCCTAAATTGTAAATTTCCATCTTCAAGGATCTTGAAAACCCCATGATGAAATTTAGCTAAACGCGGTAGGTAGAATGGTGAGGGAGATAGAATCTCAATTCCAATAAATGGGCACCATGTCCCACCTGCCCCGCCCCTAAGGAGTCTTTGAAGACTTTCTCTACAACCACAGTAATTGAGCTATAATACAATGAGTCGATATATGGATGACTGCTGTTTCAAGTTTGTTCATGGCAGAATCAGTGTTGCCCCCATCCCTTGGGACCCAAGGGAGTATGGGATAGGTCCAAATGGTGATGTAAATTGTACGATTTCATAATCGTTGAAAAACCTTTGATGAACATTCGCCAAACCTAACAGGTAGCATTAATGCAAGGTTTTTTTTTATCTCAATATGTTCAACGGGGCACCATGCTCCTCTTGGGGGATCCTTTGTAAAGCAAATATCAACGCAATTGCAGTCGTTCCAAAAGTGCATGTCTCAAAAAAAAAGTCGTTCCTTGAGTTTTATGACTATCACTTGAGTTTTGTGTTTATGTGTAATTATCGCATGGTGCTATAATCATTGTAAATTCTTTTCATTCGACATAGTTTTACGCTCCTCATTTTCTTGTTGAAAGTGAAATAAAAATTAAATTGAATTCTATTGAATTGGATTCCTGCCATACCAAGACACTTTTTTTCTATAAAAATTGCCAGGGTAGAGATAAAATAACAACATTGATCTACAATATCTATGCAGTCCAAAGGGTTCACTTGCAGAGACCACCTTGGGAGAGGTGCTCAAAGTAACTCCATGCATTCTAAAGGCGATGAAAAACATGCAGAATGCAACCGAGAAAAATGTTCCATGGTTACATACCTCTGAACAACTCTTCCGCCTGTGTAGCACATAAGCTTTTATTTTCGTAAAATGCAATTAAGGTGATATAGGAGGCGTTGCTTTACAATATCTATTTTGTCAAGCCCTTGGGAAGTGCCCAGATTACCCCTACCCTGACCGTCGTGGTCCCGAAACAGATTAACAAAACATGCATTATATGCCAAAGCAAACTCACTTGTACATGCATGTAAAGTTGTTTTGCCGAGTGGTAAATAAAGACACTTTACACTTTTCATGATTTTTAGATAGTAAAGACACTGCTTTACAATCATCATAATAGTCAAAGGGGTGCACATTCAACGGCAAACGAGTGGGATGTGTTCAAAATCATCTACCCCCAGGGCAATATAAAAAACATGCACTAGCATATAGCACAAATATGTTTCAATTTTCCATGCCTTAACATTGTCCCGATCGTTACGGTTGTATAGCAATTGCCCTTTTGTTTGTAAGAAATGCAATATAATTACAAAAAGAAAAATGCTCTACATTAACTACATTGTCAAAAGGGTGAACATTCAAAAGCAATCCCTTAGTAAATGTCCAAAATTAAGACCCGTAATTACATCACATGGATACTATGAACGCAAATACCGACGTTCTTTCGTGCATGGTTTTTAGAAGTAGTCGTGTAGTTGCAGCAATACAGCTACACACTTTTATATCAATGAATGTCGTGGAAATGATAGGAAAAGCATTGCTTCAAAATATCTATTTAGTGGGAGGATGCACATTAAATGTCAATCCTGTGAATGTGCCCCCAAAGTGCACCACCCTCATGGCAATATAGAAAACATTGAATATTATTAACGCGAATACACTATATGTTGCAAACGTACATGTTTTCAAACTTCGATCGTGCCGTAAATCAAGGGCACTTTTGTTTTCAAAAATACGTTGTAGTTAATAGAGGAGACATTGCTCTACAATATCCATATCGTCAAGAGGGTGAACATTAAAAGACAGCCCCATGGGAATTGTCCAAAATTTCACCTACGCTCAAGCCCCCTTAAGGCAAAATATAGATATTAGCATCGCAAACACCGTTGTTCTAGCGTGGATGGTTTTAAAAGCAGTTCCGGCAATATATCAAATACACTTTTTAACAATGAAAAGTCATGGAAATGATAGAAAAGGTTTGACTTTACAAGATCTATGCAGTGAAGAGGGTGCACATTAAATGCCAAAAAATATTCCACCCTCACGGCAATATATAAGACATATAAAATCATATATAGCGAATGTATGTTTCAAACGTGTATGTCTTCAAAATGCCATCGTGCCGTACAGCAAAGGCACTTTTGTGTCCAAGAAATACAATTCTTATTGATAAAGGAGACATCGCTCTACAATAACTATATTGTCAAAAGGGAGAACATGGAAGTGTCCAATTTTACACCTAAGCTTACGCCCTCTTGTTACAGAACACATAAATTAGCAACGCAAATACCGTTGTTCTAGCGTGAATGGTTGTAAAAGTAGACCCGGTAATACAGCAAATACAATTTTCATCGATGGGAAGTAATGGAAATGATAGAAGAGACTTAACTTTACAAGATGTATACAGTGAAGAGGGTGTGCATTAAACGACAACCTTGTGGGATGTGCCAAAAATACTCCACCCTCACCGCAATGTAGCAAACATTATAATATCATATAACGCAAATATATATATATATATATATATGTTCCAAACGTACATGTTTTCGAAATTCCATCGTGCCGTATAGCAAAGGCACTTTTGTATCCAAAAATGCAACCAATTACTAGAGGAAGCATTGCTCTACAATAACTACATTGTCAAAAAGGTGAACATTCAAAGGTAATCTTTGGGGAGGTGTCTAAATCTACACCTACGCTCACCAATGCTCACGGCCTTTATTACAACATACGGATATTAGCAACGCAAATACAGTTGTTTTAACGCGAATGGTTTTAAAAGTATAGGTCCGGCAATGCAGCAAATACACTCTAAAATCAATGAAAAGTCATCGAAATGATAGAAGAAGATTTACCTTACAAGATCTACATGAAAAAGAGGGTGCTTATTGAAGGGCGACCCGGTGCCGTGTGCCCCCAAAATGCCCTTTATCCTCTTGGCAATATAGAAAACATATTATCTTATAACGCGAATATATATGTTTCAAACGTACATGCTGTCGTGCCTTATAGCAGAGGCACAATTGTTTCCAAGAAATGCAATGTAATCATGGTAATCAATACATATTGTCACATAGTTCTTTGCCTCAAGTGTGACATCCATATTAATATATTTTAATAAATAGAATATACAAGCAAAATGACACTTGACAGATAATATGTTGAAATTGCACTCTCATTCCATTGCCTAAACCTATTTCCGAAGCTCTTTCTCGTTGCCATGGAAACAATTTTGGTGACCATGGTTAGCCTTACAATGAGCTGAGTCATCTAGTGACTGAATACTCTACTGGGTACCTACTTATTTGAAAGTTATTAAGCTTAATTTATAACTAGAAGGAATTACATTTTAGATTTTTTCATGAAAGCGTTACCATGGCAATGACTATATTTCCCCCATATTAACACGTGATTAAGACGGAAATTGGTCTGGCACTTCCCTGAAACCAACAAGACACATAAAAAAAGCATGTATTTAGACATTTTTATTTTCAAAATCAAATTAAAAATATTAAAATTATTATGAAAATGTTTGTATATTTATACTACGTCAGTGTAAGGTTGCTATAGAAACGCTATTGGTATGCGTACAACTAACCAGCTCAACTGAAAATGATCATAATTGATGGCTGATGACCTGAGGTACATGAAAAATGGCATTACTGTAGCTAGAATCACTTCCTTTCCGAAATATTCCATTTTTATTATTAGAGATGTCGAAGTGACAATTACTCCAGCAAAATTGCAGTTCTTAAGAAGCCATTTTGATGACGCCATTTGAGCATGTTCTCCGATTAGATTTTTTTGGGTAAATTTCATGTGGATATTGTCAGGATGTATACTTTTAAAAAAAGTTAAAATTTGCTTGTTATACGATAGTTGCCAGTTGAGCCTTTTATAACAGCCACTTTTTGGCCATCGTCTGCAGGCCAAATGAGATTGCACGGTTTCAAGCTGATCAGAACTGACATCGATGTATATATTTTACTGGTTCCTGACCGGATTAAGCAACAAATTGTCAAGATATTTTCATGGATACAAAGATTAGGAGATGGACTACCAAATAAAGCATTTTCATTGAGACGCAAGGTGAATTTGGTATTTTTGACGTCTTTAACGTGTACTTCACGAATTACTTTTTTCATCATTTTTCAAGCTCAAATTACGCTATGACATGTGACAATAGTTTACAAATTTTCGTTGAATTTGATTCAAAATTTGTGAACATGAGGTGTATTTTTGTTGCCGAAAGCCCAAGGACAAAATCCCCTTACGCAGCTCATTACGTATGCAAGCCTATAGAGCGGGCTTGCATACGAGTTGAATAAATACGAGCGAATTATCGGGTACTGCAGACTGACTGTCTCTATGGAAGAACATGATCAGTGGTGGAAATGAGCTGCATACCTGGCGGAGGTCTGCGCTCTCAGAGTGCTTCTCTAGTTACTCAATCTTTTTTTTATCCTTCTATTCTTTTCCTTTAAATTTCTATACAATACCATAACTTTTTCTCTATTTTTCTTTCTTCCACTTTCTGTGCAATAGATAAAAAACAATAAGTTCTATCAACCCCATATTTTGCACATGTTTAAATCGTGTCATGGCCATCATTTCATAAAATAACAACTACTTCCTCCGACACCATGTGGGGTAGGTAAATTAGAGTCAAAGGTAAAAAAAATGTTTGATCCTGTATCTTGATGAATACACGTCCTATCTTTCCCACATTTTGCACACGTAAGGACTATGTTGCAAGAATAATTTCACAAAACAACTTTTTGCTCAGATGCAATCTTGGCTGTGTAAAGTAGGTTCAAAGGTCAAATATACTTCATTCTGTAACTTCACTAGTGCATATGGTATCACCGCCATATTTTGCACACACATGGGCCTCGATAGATTGATCATTTTGTAAAATAATAACGCTTTGGTCGGACGCCATTTTGGCTGTGCAAATGAGGTTCAAAGGTTAAATTTTGTATCTTGCTTACTTAAAGCTCAATCAGGGATAGATTTTGTGCATAGATATGCATGCTACTTGGATCATTTCGTAAAACAAAGACTTTTGACTCGGATGCAATCTTGGCTGTGCGAGGTAATTGCATGCCCTATCACTCCCATATTTTGCACACATTTAGCCCATGGCATATGGATCGTTTCATGAAATAACAACTTTCTAATCAGACGCCATTTTGGATTTGTAAAGTAGGGTCAAGGATCAAACAATTTTGTCTTTTTGTCTTTTTTTATCCTTTGTCTTCTTAGATACAATGTACATTGCCCCCATATTTTGCTCAAATGTAGACCTTGTCAAGAGGATGATTTCATAAGATAATTGCTTTTTCCTCAGACGACATCTTGTATGTCAAAATGAGGTTCATTTTGTCTCTTTGTTAACATTATAATTAGATGTTCTTTCTATCTCAAATATGTAGGCATGACAGGTTTGATTCCCCTTTTTTTATGAGAATCTCAGAAATCATCTATATATCGGATCACCTAATTTTTCAGTCTTGACAAATTCTCCAATCTAGTTCTGTATTACATTGCCATGAAAATGGTATATATTTATGTCACAATTTGAATCACACACACACATACACACAAAAACATGAGACATCAACAGTGAAACAGTCACAGACAAAATGAATTTTTACACAGGCTTGGTTTTCATCAAATAATTCTTCACACTTATCAGATTTCTCTCCAAGAATAACCACAAACCACATACCATCATTTGATTTTTTTTTCAGAATATGACTTTTATTCCCTGCACAACATGAAAATCTACAGAAGACCCAACCCCATGGAATGACCCATTGATAGATCTCCTGTTATTTGAGTCACAGTTCTTCAAATCTGTCCCATATAACAATCCATATTTGCGGTATGGTTTCTGTTAAATGTCTGAAAATGTTTGCTTTTACTTTACCTTGAGTCTTTTGTTGTTTTTGTAATGGCAATAGTCATCATCCTTTCCATGTGACTGATGTTTTGCTCAACATCAAATCTATCATATTTTTCATTCCAAAAGCATCTCATATACAGTGCACTCCCGTTATAGCCAACATGGTTATAACGAAATTCCGGTTACACCGAAAAAAAAATCAAGCCACAACATAATCCTCTCTATGTTTTTTTTTTTTTTTTTTTTTATTATTTATTTGTTTGGTTATATCGAAATTTCGATATGATGAAAGAAAATTGCCGGTCCCGAGGACTTTGTTGTAATGGGAGTCAATTGTATCTCAAATTCGCAAAAATCTGCATTTTGCTTGTTTTATTTTTGTTTCCATACAGCGAGGATATTATGTTATTTATACTGACCTAAACCACGATCACATTTTAATGCAGAAAGTACTGTACTTGCTAGTATACTGGTGCACGAAGTAGGGATGTGATTTTCTCATATTCTTTTTTATGTCTTGGCAGGCAGACTTTGACAAGTTTCTGAAGGAGAATACCCGTGTTGTCGTAAAATTCTACGCTGACTGGGAACCGCCATGCAGAATGATTGCTCCAAAGTTCAAAGTAAGGATTCAGTGAGTCCTATGCTTTTTAGCATGTCTCCTCCATTTCCTGCATCTTTAGTTTCAATTCAATTTTCATTGTTTACTTTGCTTTTGTGATGCGTAGTATTGTCAACTTCACGTATTTTTCTTTGTTACTACATTGCATTGATGTTGTGTTATTTTGTGTATGAAAATGTTGTTGGAAATGAAATAAATGAAATGAAAAAATGAAATGAAATGTGTTTTGCATAAACCGTTAATTGTTATCAGTCACATTGGTATGTGACTTATCCTTGAAGGTAAAACATATACTTTCCGTACACTTCCAGAAATTGTCGATTTTTGTTCAAGAATAGACATACAATGTATAATGCATATGAACACATTTTCAGTTGGGTTGTGACAAAACTGCAAAATATTAGCCAAAAAGGTAAGCCAACAGTATTACAATCGTAAAACATATTAATCGGCATGCCGCACTCCGGCTACCATTCAAGGGCACTGCGTTGTGTAGCACCATCTTGTGTCCATTATCATACAGTTGTGCAGAGTTGCCATGGTGACTATTTTTTTCTCATCATCAGGTCCGTCATAAACTGTTGTGACAATGTCAACTTGTGTAATGTAATCACAGTGATAATGCAAATTTCACCTTTTTTAGTAACTATTCAAGAATATGCAAATGAGTCAGAATTGTGTGCATAAGGAAAACATAGAATGCTTAACCCACGAGGCGAAGCGGAGTGGGTTTAGGCTAAATACCATAGTTACCGCATGCACACTAATTCTGACTGATGCATGACAAGATATGTGGGCAAGTCCAAGATAAGGTACCGTCAGAAGGCAAAATTTCATCTTTGCGCAATATCGACATGTTTGGTATCATTTTGAAGCTTATCAGTTAAAGTTTTGATTTCCATGGAGGAAAATGATATGTAAATTTATGCAAATTTCAAGGCCTTATTTGTATAAGTGCGAAATACAGGGTTACGTATCGGACATTAAATTTATTTTAAAAAATATATTTATTCAAAGTAAAGCAAATATTTGATTAATATGTGGACATAAGAAGTTCATCAAATAGTTTACCTTAGTATGAAAATTTAGGGATTATGCAAATAATCATGCGAATTAGCTCGTGTCCTATCCTGAGATGTCCCATACGTAACAAATTAAGGTAATTTTTTGTGTGTTTTCTGAAGTTTCTAAATTTATTCCAGTCCCCTTCAAGGAAGTTTTCATTTATTGTTTTAAGAAGCTAAATACCATAGAAAGAAGAAAAATAGTAAATTAAGTTTTAATAATCTGTCACTTGTATCATTCTATACCTTTCTTGCAAATTTCATCCAAATCCGTTAACTACTTCTTGAGTTATTTTGCACACGGACAAACAATCAAACAAGCAAACGAGCAAACAAACCAACGGTAACGAAAACATAACCTCCTCCCTTGGCGGAGCCATGGAGACCTGTTCTACAATCATGCCGAATAATCAATATCTGTATTAATGATTTCAAATCAACTGATAAATCATAATAATTCACATAATCACCAGAGTATTGCAAATATTTTCAAATCATCTGCTAAATTATATTAATTTTTGTAAAATGGGTTCAAGAATGTAGCCAATTGGAAGCGCTGAAATGAGTCACGTGTGCGCAAAGAGATTTTTCTCCTCCCCACCACTAGAGGGCGGACTCTACAATGGAGTCAGTGATTTCATGGGTAAGCACTATCTGGGCACCCGTCCCGCTTCATCATGAATATTCATCATCTACATGTATCCGTAATACCGTTGAAATACATATTTTTTTCATTTCCCGGCAGCGTTTTTACATTTCTCGGAAAAACTGAACATTTTTCCATCTCCCGGCGAGACGTTTTAACATTCCCCGTTGATGCAATTTTTCGAGATTTTTACATTTCCCGGCCATACGTTTTGCACGTATCCAGCGTTCTGCCATTTACTAGTACAGTATCTTACTGCCAGATGAATATTCATGATGAAGCGGGACGGGTGCCCAAATAGTGCTTACCGATTTCATGGGGGCCGCCATTGTTCCACTTAAAAATGGCGGACTTTGCGTACTAAGTATACTTTTCTACAGCGCGTATTACGCGAACTTCTGAACTTTTACGTGAGTACGCACTTGATTTTGGCTGCTCCTCGGTTGCTCGTTTGCTAGCGTGTTAGCACAAGGGGTGAGCCTACCGCTTCGTTGCCATCCAGTGCTCCTTGCGCTCACACAACAATAGTACAGGGCGTATGAAGACTCCGCACTCTAGCAGTCACTGCGGAAAAATCTCTTTGCGTGTGCGTGTATTAATTTCTCACTAACATGCGCGGCCTGACGTCACAATGTTTACACTAGCAGTGCGCACTCAATCAGTTGTTACAAGTGCGTCGCGCGCTACTATACGCGCTGTCAATCCTGTAAACAACTTCTAGTTCGGGCTGCCGGCCGGCCTTTCTTGTGTGCATAACATGTGTAGCGTACGTATACTCTTATACGTACAGTACTTATATGTGCGGGATTTCCGAGTGCGACGAGCGTAAATGCTCGGGACGAACATTTTCGGACATCTTGACTCTTTGACTGGTATTGACCCACAAAGGTACGTGAAAAATGGTGTTAGTTTTCGACCCATTTTATAAAACAAATGATGCACAGGATTATTTCGTGGCGTTAGTGGGGTCGTGCATGTTTCACAATTGTAAATACCCTCGAGTGCGCTACATCTCCACTAACACACTCTATCCTGTGCATCATTTGTATAATATCATCACCAGCTAGAGTATTGCAAAAGAGGTTTATTTCTAAGCTTAGGCTACGTTAGAATGAATACAGTACCAACCGGGAGTTCGTCGTAATTCACTATCTAAAGAATTCCAAAATTTGGGGCCATTGGGGAAAGTATTCTGTAAGATTAGTAAGCTAGTTTTCGGTATATGAAAAACATTACTCTGTCATGTTGGATATCTATTTATTCATTTAATCCGAGAATTTTTAGGGAATTTATGAAGGATTTTTGATATTTTGGATGGGAGGGTCAATGAACTTGGGAGTTCAAGCTACGCGTATTTGAGGTTTGCATGCGCGCACTAAAGTGCGTGCTCTAGTTTCTGCTATAGGAAGAGGCGCGCAGTGCAGCTGAGGCAATTAGGCGTCTACAGTATTGACCGATTCGGGTTCGTTGAGGGCAGCAGACAATTTGTGGCACTGGGCGCAGCCATTAGCTTAAATTGATGTCCCAGCCAAAGAGATTTTTCTCCTCCCCACCACTAGAGGGCAGACTCTACAATGGAGTCAGTGATTTCATGGGGGTTGCCATTGTTCCACTTAACAATGGCGGACTTTGCGTACTATGTATACATTTCTACAGCGCGTATTACGCGAACTTCTGAACTTTTACGCAAGTACGCACTCGATTTTGGCTGCACCTCGGTTGCTCGTTTGCTAGCGTCTTAGCACGAGGGGTGAGCCTACCGTTGTACCGCCTCGTTGTCACCAATGCTCCCCTTGCGCTCACAAAACAATAGTACATGGCGTATGAAGACTCCGCACTCTAGCAGTCACTGGGGAAAATCTCTTTGGTCCCAGCCGACCTCTCCCCCACCCCCGGGCAACGTGTTTATCGCGCACTTAGTAGCAGGAGTACGCGCACTTGTAACAAAGGTTCGCGCACTGAGCAAGCGTTCGTGCACTCAGTACGAGACGCCTAATTGGCTAAAACAACCATGCATCAGTTTTTCATTCCGTGCGCGTGAGAGGGGTGGGGGAGGGGAGGGGGGGGGGGGGTCGGCTGGGATACCGCAGTAATGGCGCTGCCTATGCCGATAATACACAAAGCGCGTCACAGAATCGGTCAATATTAGGGAGCTTTAGATTTTAGACGCACGGACGTTCAAAGGGAAAAAAATGCTATGAGCGTGCGCAGCAGCGCGCGTCAAGTCGATCTATTTTTAGCTTGCGTCGCCTGAGTTTTTCACTACGCGTACTAGGCTATTTCTACGTCCGCACACTTTGCAACGTAGAGAGCTACAGTTAGGGTACCGGTTTTCGACACTTTAGCACATTTCCTTGTTTACTATCAATACTTATACTGCACCGTTTTACCTCGGAATTTCGATATGAAGTTGAGCTACAAAGGCCAATAATAATATGCCTTGAACGAATTCCAATTTGAATGCACTCGTGTTCAATTTTAGCGATTTCCGTCACGCCGTCGCTGGCATCAGATTTCGACACCCAGCATCATTTTTCGACACAATCACTAGCGCGCATCACGCATTTAAATCACATGGCGCGTACAGTACGCGTACACTGCATTGTGGACGCAAACCAGCAAAGTACCGGCGCAAGAACTCGTTGTTTCCTCTATAACGTGTCTTACTATGGGAATGTCGAAATCTGGTGCCACATTCTCAAAGCCAACTCTTTCTACAAGTTTGCTCATTTATCACGAATTTAGTTATGAAATTACTAAAGACGATTATGAAATCAAACATCAGGATTTGGCAAACAAACTGATACCAAAGTAAGATAACCGGCATGGGTGAATTTCATTTTACGGCGATGATAACAAAATGCGTTATATTGTTTGAACCCCTAAACATGGCCGACATCAAAATTTCTGCTGACACTGTGTTGCTTTTCTCCTTAATATTCTATCGTCGGATTATGATGACAAGTGACAAAAGGTGTTTATATAAGACTAGAAATGTGATTGATAACTTGGTTGATTGTTGAAGTCAGACGTTTGTATTGAGTATAAAATTTAATAAGAATTATCTGCTGGGTGTCGAAATCAGGGTCCTGTCGAAAACTGGTGCACTAACGGTACTTGATGCACCAATCATAATAATTATGGGGCGCCATTTCATCTTTTATACGTTGGGTCCCAGCGTAATCTCAAGCTACTTTTCAACGCAACGCAGGGGAGAGGAGAACGTCCAGCGCACTAGTCGTCTCAAACGCCCGCGCGTCAAAAAAGCTCCCTATTGGGAAATCGGGCGATTTTTCAGCATGGGAGCTGTATGGTGGCTCTACTACACATCGACCACCCTTTTTGAAACCGACCGCGTAGTTTTGGCGCACAGAAGGCTTAGTACGCACTGCACTGCGCGCAGAGCACATGCAAATGTATTGGCTTTGACAGTTGATGAGGATATGTGGGAAAACGCGAAAATTCACTGTTTATTAATGGTTTTAATCAAGGACAAAATTTCGAATGAATATTTTAACCGAATTGTAATGCAATGTCGATGTATTTTCTAAAAAGCTTCGTACAACATGTTGTTCAATACGACTCGGTTTGTGTGCATTGTCATTGTAAAAACAGCGGTCGATCTAAAAAAGGAGCGGCACCGCGGGGAGCTTAAAAGAGGCCACTCAAGCTCGACGGCGATATTTTTGCACTGAAACTTCGAATTGAAAAGGGAACAACAGCATTTGATAGTGCTGGTTTTCTTAATCACGTAGGCTAAGTTTTTTAACGTGAATTTCAATGTTAAATATTCTTATCAAGCAAATAAAAATTACGCGGTGGATAAGTAGTAGGTCAAACCATACATATGGGTGGAAATCACTGATCTCTACATGGAAGAGGTCAAAGAGCTTTTCCATCAGTGGTGGAGAGGAGGAGAAGATCTCTTTGGGAAGACATCGGTGGAATTAAGCTGCTTGGCGGAGGTCAGCGCTCTTATATCCAGAGTGCTTTTCTAGTTTTTAATTATTTTCATTCATATTTTTATCCTCTTGCAGCTGCAGGTATACCGTCATCAATAGGTATACTGTCCCTCCTACGGTGTTGTAGGGGATTTCTCCTCTTCTTCTTTCTCGTTCTCTTCTCCTTGTGTGTGTGTGTGTGTGTGTGTGTACGCACGCTTGTCCAGGCACTTGCGTGCTTGCAGAGTGTGTGTGTTAGTGTTACAGACAGCCTGTGTTTCATATTCTTTCGGGGAACCTACTCCAACAAGCATCTACTTCTATGTAGGTTCACTACACACACAAGTTTATTCGGGGTCATCCCACCCACGAGACATGCAGCCCACGAGTTCGACATTGAAAACAGGTCCATGAGTCATATAACTACAGCTCACGAGTCATACAGCCCATGGCATACAGCCCATGGCATGAGACCGACACTAAGTGAAAACAGCCCACGAGTTCGACAGATACAACACGGCGCGTAATGTGTCGGTCTCGTGGGCCTTGCTGGCTTAGTGTCGAACTGATGGGCTGTATGACTCCTGAGCTGTATAACTCATGGGCTGTATGACTTGTGAGCTGTATGACTCTTGGGCTGTATGATTCGTGGGTACGGTGTCGGTCTCGTGACGTGCACCCGTTTATTCACTCGCCATGAATGTACCCTTGAGAATATCAATTGATTTTGTGCTATAAAATGCCATTTTGTAATAGTGAATTTATAACTTATGTGTTACTTTACATTGTCATGGATGCATGTTGTAAACATAACACTAGATGATTTGTGTGGAAACCTAATAAATGAAATGAAATGAAATAATCAGGTTCTTATTCCAGTGAATGAACTTAAACCTAATTTGCATAATACACAGAAAACAGCTGTAATATTGCCATAAACTTGTTATTTCACATGAAAGATATTTTCTAGTACATAGATAAACGTACAAGCAAATGGGAATGATGAAAACTCTCTATGTGGATCATGACCCAACATTGTGTAGGGAGGGGGTGGAAAATTTCATCGGTCAATGGCATTTTTGTTCATTATTATGCAACATATCGTTCCAATACTAGTATGCAATAATCTTAGCATCAGCACGGAAATTCTGTTTCCCAGTGAATTCATTTTTCAAAATCATGGTAATCATGACACACAGTGCTATATTCATTGTTATGTTATAACACACACGCGAGTACCACAGGTGTCATGCAAATAAATTCCGGTTGTATTGATTTCATATCATATCATATCATATCATATCATATCGTATCGTATCGTATCATATCGCAAACATTCGTCTACACTGAAATGAGATACAGTGTAATACTGTATGTGGTTTTATTCTATTTTCTCTTGAGGCATTTGTTTTTCTATCACGTCGAAGAAAAACGCCTTTAGGTAGATTATTTCCTAAGAATCATTACTGATGCCCCAATAAACAAGCAAAATTATGTTGTAAGTCATAAAAATGAAAAAAAAAATCATGAAATCATGATATCTTGTAAAGACTGGAGAAGGATCCATCAAGGAAGTAAAGCTTGTAGAATAGCCACGATCACACACTGGCAAAAGATCAAGAAAAAAAAGGCGGACAGATTGGCAAAATATTGAACAGTTTTAAAATCGACGTTTTACAAGCGTATGTGACCGCAAACTTTCAGCGAAACTTCCCACTACAACTAGGGATATTTCATCCTATGCCACAATCACCAAACTTCTCGATCTTTTTCCAGTGTGACCGGACAACAAAAGATCGCGAAGACTTCACTTGCGATCTTTTGCCAGTGTGACCGCGCCTTATTTTGACAAACTTTAATAACGACGTTAGAATAGCAGTTATCGAGGGAGAAGAAAGAAAAAGAAGACGAATGACACGTTATCTATCTAGATTGGATCTGTCTATACATCTGTAAAGACAAAAAAAAAATGTTCTTTGGTCAACAGTTTAAACTCTGAAATCGCCTATTCCAGTGCAATCTGCGAAAAAGGTTCACACATTCCTGGTCCTTTTTGTGTGTTGTTGTTGTTGTTGTTGTTTTAGCATACGTGGGTAATATACCGCTAGTGATAACCACCAGGTATTGATGCATTTCAGTTATTCTTAACTGGACGACACCACGCTCCTTCATCTGTCTGACTTTTGCTAAAAAAGGTAAATCATTCGGTCCCATTCCTCGAAGAATTAGTCCTGTTGTGAATCTTAACCAATGAGAAGTGATGTATACATTACTTATCAATCTGCTTCCATTAATTAATGTCATTTTCTGTTGTAATTATAAGACATCATGACCAAGTCCATACAATATACATATTGGTCTAGAAGACACATTTATGATAGATCTCACCAGGTGTGATTCAGATCATGGAAATGACATTCTTAGCAAATTGCCTCTATTTTGTAGCTTGAAGGACCAGTGGTTCATGGTGGTTTGACTAAGAACTAATGAATACTGAATACCCATAAGGAACCATGTTATGCAGACTCCAATAGAAGAGGGAAATAGTCGCATTTTTGCCTCTCATTATATACTTCATCAAGTATATTTTTTGCATATCCATGTTGATTTTTTTATGGAGGACCTGCACTCTAAAAAAAATACTCCTCAAATTTGAGTAGAAACTTGTCAATTTGACAAGTTCTCCGCATCCGAGGGGCACTTACAAGTTTCTTATCAAAATAATAAGCAAATATTATAGTTGGAGTTCTTCTCAAGCTTGATATATCATCATGGGGAAGATCATCCTTTTTTAGTTTGGGATGAATAATTGCATGTTTCAAGCATGTTGGCACAATACCATTTTGTAAGCTGGTATTCACAATTTCAGCAAGAACTGGGGTGAGACAGTACATCACATTTTTAAGAAGAGTAGTGGGTATTGGGTCCAGGTCACAATAAGCATTGGATGTTGCTTTGATGATTTTGACTATTTCATCCTCTGCCACCATGTCAAACTCACTCAGACTAGATGAGCAATGCTCTCGGACGGGAACAGACAGGTCCTCGTAGACTGAAGTATCTTGATTCTGCCGGATGCGTTTGATTTTCTCGTCAAAGAACCTACGAAAAGACTCTGCAAGTTGAATGGGGGAATCATGACGTGGCAGGATCTGGTTTGATGCACTTGGTGATGACAAAGTCCGAACCATGCGATACAACCATTTTTGATCAGGAGGATCAATTTTCTTCAGAAAATAATCCGTTTTCGTCTGGCGAAGAAGTGCAAAATAAGCTTTACACTTCTCTCTATAGATGTCCGTATGAACTTGAAGACCAGATTTGTAGCATGCCCTTTCAGCTTTCCTTCGCTCTTGCTTTAGTCTCCATAGAACACCAGAATACCATGGAGCGTGAGGTCTAAGGATGAATTTCTTCTCCTTGCGTGGGGCATGTTGATCTAACAACCTCTGCATCTCCCTGTTATATAGATCGGTAATATCGCTGCAATCATCAGGTGGATTTGTGATTAATGGAGAATCCTCAATGTCCTGTCGAAATTTTGCCAGATCAACATCCTTGCAGTTCCTCAGGATAACGGAGCGTCTGACAGGAAGAGGCCGAGCGATTGACAAGCCACAAATTGCTGACCGATGATCAGAAGGCAACGAAAAATCAGTTGTTGTTAACGCTAGATCATCACATTCACGAGATATGACGAGATCAAGTGTGTGACCACTGGAGTGGGTAGGGCCCTTTACGTGGTTGCGAAGATTTGCCCATCCAACAAGGTAAGGACTCGTTGGGTATCGACATTAGTTGGGTCATCAATGTGAAAGTTAAAGTCGCCAACTATCAAGAGCTTCTGACTGTTGGTGCAGCGAACTGCAATCAGACCAGATACTTCACTGAAGAATTAACTCATAGTCTCCCTTTTTCTACCAGAAGATGGCGGCCTGTATAATTTTTATTATGACTATGAGACGAAGATCTACTGATCCAGGGGACTTCAGTATCAAATCAATATACTCAAAAGACTGGAAAGTCAATCGTTGATTAACACCCACGTTGAACCCTTCATGCACCAGTACACCTACTCCACCTCCCTTCCCGCCCAGTCGGGGGGAGTGGTGGAACGAGAAGTTCGGTAGTGTTGACTTAATGTCTACAAGGGTACGATTGTCACGATCCGAGTTAGTGAGCCAGGTTTCTGTGATAGCAAAGATATGGAGCTTTCTGAATATTACAGTCACATAAAGCTGCAGACTTTCCGCGGGCCTTTACTGAGCGTGCATTCCAAACGGCAAAGTTTGTACATGAGTATGGTCGTAAACTCATGTTTCACTGAATGTTTACGACTTCCCAAGCTCTAATGACTGTTGAGGGAAGTAAATGCTTCTGTTTCTCATTACGTTACCCAGGTCGAAAAACCAGTTGGCAACTGGTACTGGTACCAGTTGATTCCAGTTAAGGCAACTGGTTTCAATATGGAAATTGGAATGAGTGACTAGAAATCAACAGGTATCAACTGGTATTCATTCAACTGGTATCAACTGGTATTCATTCAACTGGTATCAACTGGTATTCATCCAACTGGTATCAACTGGTACCAGTTGTCAACTGGTATCAGCTGGAATGAACTGGGATCCAGTTGACAAAATTAATTTGGTGTTGAATTATTTGGTGTATGGGTGTTTGGTGTATGTCAGGACTAACATATCTAACCTAACATAATCCTACAGCTAGTCGTAAAGCCTATACCTACAACTACATTTAGGCTTAGCCTACATCCTAGACATAGTTAGTACCAGGGATGTTTCATTCATATTATATAGGGCTATATTGCTGTAATGATTTAAGACATGGTTACCAAGTAGATTGAACTTTTATTATAAAAATATGAAAATACCTCATCAGAGGTACAAGTTGAAATTGTGAATATCACGGCAATAATATTGGATAAATTTCTAATGCATTTCAGACATTTATGAGTTTGTTTGATGTTTGATAGAGACTTTATTTTCTGCAAATCAATATACATAAGTTACATAATCATGAAGATGCAGGAAATATACAAAGTAAATTCAACGCAGAGTCGTTTGACTTGCATAAACCACGATACATATAAGTACATAATCATGAACATGTAGGAAATATATAAGATAAATTTAACACAGTCTTTTGACTTGCATAAACAACGATATGAAAGAGATTTAATATACAGTATGCATGTCTATGCAGCAGTGATAAGAATAACATTTATAGTTAAGAAACGATTATGCAGAGGGCCGCCATTATAAGCATTGCTTGAAAAGATGGCCGGCCCGAGGAAGAGACAAGGACGTATTAGATTCGTAACAATATAAATTTTGCTGCGAAGGTAGCAGGGGAAAATAAACTCTGGTGTGTGATGGTGGTGGTGGTGAATGTGTGTGCAGGTGCTTGAGGGTGCACAATGGCAGATGGGCTGGAATTTAGAATAATGAAATTGGTTTACTGAAAGAGGGGACGATATGCGCTGTTGCTACCGGGAGACCAACATTAGTTGTATAATTCATTTGTTTTTAGTTCGTATTTGAAGTATACTGATGTAATAAAATGTACTTCTTTAAGTTTGCTTTGAGGCACACTGTTTCAACTCCTCAGGAAGAGTGTTCCATGTATCCGGACCTTGATGTCTAATCGACTTTTGAGCAAGTAAAAGCTTCGGATTACTTACACTGACTTAAATGAAAATCATGGGAACGACGGGTAGGGTATGAGTGAATATGGTCATTGGTTACTAGGGTATTATGAAGAAATGGTAATAAATTTCGAGTGTGTTTATACATAAATATGGCAGTTAGGTATAGATGTATATCATGGGCCTTCAAAGTTTTTAGGCGATAAAATATGGGATCAGTGTGAGCCAAAAATTTTGAATGTGTGCATATACGAAGAGCCTTTTTCTGGAGAAGAAAAATTGTGTTCAATTTTGTTTTGCTACTGTTGCCCCATACAATATTACAGTACGTTACATATTGTAAAAATAAAGTGTTGTATAACATAATTAAAATTTGATCATTACTTAAATATGTTATTTTTCTTAAAACACCAGTTGCTTTAGATATTGCTGTTGTAATATTCTGAGCATGAGTATTTCAAGTTAGATTGCTATCTAGGGTCACTCCTAGGAACTTGGTTGAATGTTTCTCAGCAATGTTTATATCATCAATAAAAATACTTTGAGGAAGGGTGGGTTGGGATTGCAACGTATGAAAGTGTATAAAATATGTTTTATCAATATTCAATGAAAGCTTATTACTTCTAAACCATTTCGAGATGTTGCTCAATTCCGTATTTAATGTATCAACCAGTGTTACAATGTCCTTGTGGGAATAAAAAACATCGGTGTCGTCTGCAAATAAGATGAAATTTAAACGAGGAGAGGAGTTGATAATATCATTGATATAAATCAAAAAGAGTAGGGGCCCGAGGATAGATCCATGAAGGACACCGCATGACACGATAGAATATGTTGAGTGAGTTGATTTAGATGCAACATATTGTTTTCGATGACTTAGATAACTTCTGAACCACGACAGAGTAATCCGTCTCACACCATAATTATGTAATTTTTCAAGTAAAATATCATGATCAATAGTGTCAAACGCTTTACTAAGATCCATAAAAACTCCAATTATGTGCTCCTTTTTAGTAAGCGCATCAATAATATTATCAACAGTTTATTCAAATCATAAAAAAGATAAATTTAACAATATTTTCTCATTTTCACAAAGATAATTTGAATAGCTTATGAATATTCACGAGCAAAAGAACCAGTAAAAACCAACAGAAACCAACTGGTATCAACTGGTATTACAATTTCAATGATTTAGTGGGTGTTAATATTGAAGTTATAAGCAAGTCCAGTCTGTTACATGGGTATCAAATTTTGTAAACTAATTGGCACACACACCGAAACACACACACGTGCGCACACACGCACACACACACATAAACACACAAACACACGCACAAACTGGTCAAAATACAGTCGGTCAGTTGATCTCAACCTACGAAGTGTTAACTGATCTTGATTGGTTCCAGTTTCATTTAGTTGAAGTCATTAAGAGTCCAAGTTCAATCACGTCAAATGTTTTGTTTAATTGTGTTTTGTTTACTTTTTAATTTAATGTTTTAACAAAGTTTTGTTAACCTTTTAATTCAGTTTTAATTGACGAACTAATGGAATTCAAAAAGTAGACTTCAGGTTGTGTCAGCTGGTACACAATGAGATATGAACTGGTATCAACTGGTACCAGTAGACTTGTACTGGTTTCAACTGGTAAGCAGTGCAACTTCAACTGGTATAAACTGGTACCAGTAAGACTTCATATAGCTGGTACCAGTAGACTTGTACTGGTTTCAACTGGTGAGCAGTGCAACTTCAACTGGTATAAACTGGTACCAGTAAGACTTCAACTGGTACCAGTAGACTTGTACTGGTTTCAACTGGTGAGCAGTGCAACTTCAACTGGTATAAACTGGTACCGGTAAGACTTCAACTGGTACCAGTAGACTTGTGCTGGTTTCAACTGGTAAGCAGTGCAACTTCAAATGGTATAAATTGGTACCAGTAAGACTTCAACTGGTACCAGTAGACTTGTACTGGTTTCAACTGGTAAGCAGTGCAACTTCAACTGGTATAAACTGGTACCAGTAAGACTTCAACTGGTACCAGTAGACTTGTACTGGTTTCAACTGGTAAGCAGTGCAACTTCAACTGGTATAAACTGGTACTAGTAAGACTACAACTGGTACCAGTAGACTTGTACTGGTTTCAACAGGTAAGCAGTGCAACTTCAACTGGTATAAACTGGTACCAGTTTGACTAAACTGGTATCAACTGGTACCAGTATATCTTCAACTGGTATCAACTGGTTTCAGTTAGAATTGCTTATTTTGTTACTGGAAATTTGGAGTTACCTTCTGATTTCAACTGGTACCAGTTGAAACCAGTAAAGACCAGTTAAAACCAGTAAAGACCAATAAAAATGCTTACTGGTTTGTACTGGTTTCTACTGGTTTTTCGACCTGGGTATTATTAGTTATTAGATATTCTAGTGCATATGTGGTTCATAGTGCATATGTGGAAGGCCACTTGTTTCGTTCCTCCTTGTCCAACATATCAGGATTTATTCAAATTCATGAAATTCTTCCGTCGAGATGTTTTCATTGCAACTGATTGACAAATTGCCCTTTATATACGTCGACGCATACCAGTTGAAACCAGTACAAGTCTGCTGGTACCAGTTGCGTCGACGTATAAAGGGCAATTTGTCAATCGGTTGCAATATCAGGATTTGCTCTCTTCTTCCTGACACCAGCGTTTTTTACGGTGGGTTTTCCTATACCTGACTTCATACCGTGATATACCAAGCCGATATATCAAGTCCCGAGTGTCTCTAGGTACAGGAACAGGTGACAAGTTGCTTAACGATGGATTCAGCGACATGACAAAGGAGCGATCATACCTGTAATTACTTCTCTGACATACACTGACAACACCACATACAGGCTTTGCGGCATATATATAACAATATTTAACATCAATATTATACTGGTTCAAATTCTTACATTGGTTGTTTCTATCCCTAACTCTCATTTTAGAAATATTTTGAAGCCCTAATGCTGGGTTTTTTTTTGTGTCATCTGCAAATGGTAAATTATGCCTTTAATAACTTAAGTATCACAAAGGTATTATTTGTTTATGTTTCCGAGATTCCAGAATTTTTCTTACATTTTTTTTTTTTATTTTGGCTTGAGCCTTATGACATGCAGAGTGGGTGAAGAGATAAATGAAAAAAAAAAAACATTTTATGTTCGCAGACGAAATTTATGAAAGTTGGCACTTGATTTTACATTCACCTGCAGATTGAAAATTATTACATAGCAATTTATCAAATGAATCCCACAAAGCGAAATACAGGGAAAGATACAGTGACCTTGCACTAATCTATAGAGCAATGGATACTGTTGCTGTGATTGCCCGATTACTTATTATTTTTGATACACTTTCAGAGCAAGACTTTGTTTTGGTGGAAAATATGCATCCAAAATGGGCAGATATTTGCAGAATTTATTATGCAAATAAGATAATAAAAGTGTGTTGTTTAGTAGTTACAGTTAATTTTTGTATCTCTTTATCACACCAGGAATCATAAATAAGTCTTGATGTATAACTGTCATGGAACAGATTCAGTGATCCTGCATCACAAAACCAACAAAAAGTTGCCAGACCTGGGTTTTTATAGTGAGAGGCAGATTCTGAGAGACCAGACTCTAAGCTTTATAGAATTAGGAATAACTCAATTCAAATTGACTCTCCTAACATTATACCTAAACATAGAAAACAATACACATAATCAGGAAAAGTGTTAATTGAGAAAAGATGCTCTCTTACAAAGTAAGAGGTTTATTCAAGCGCTTAATCTTAGTAAGCCGTGCTAGCTTTAAAATGAAAGAGACAAAAATAAGTCGTGAATCTCCGCAGCAGCAACAGTGAAAATGATTATCAAATAAAGCTGAGATTCGCCATGCTCTATAAGTACATTTTCGGTGACTAATACATACTTTCAAAGCAGTATCGCTTTATCCTTTCAAAAAGTTATAAAAGTTGAAAGGGAGGAATGTGTAAAGGATTTTAAAAAAAATGTTTGCCTCGGCTCGGCCCTGCGCTGTAAACGGGGTCTAAGACATACCTGATCACACTATACTCTACCAAAAGAAAAAAAAAGAGTCGTAGAAAAACTGCTGTAAACACACTTTCTCATTCTTTTTATGATCCCAAACTCAGGAACATTGTAGAAAAAAAATAGCTCTCTCACAAAACATGTAAAAGTCGAGATTGACTTAGAAGACCCGTTTCACCTTTTTAAGGCCCCACGTAAAATCAATTAAGAGGTGCGGCTTTTTGTTGGTTTTGTGATGCCAGGTCACATTGTGGCAGTGCGTTGTAGAATCTCGAAACCTACCGCTTCTTAGACTATCAATAATTTGATAACATTATTTCCATAAGTGTTATTGAGCTCCCCTTTATTGATTGATACCAGTACTTAATTTACCATGGACTCTATAACGTACACCTTGTTTGCTCGATTATTTACCTGTTTTCCAGTACGCAAAGGTATATACGTGTAAAATTAGTTTTAGGGAAAATGTGCATAGAAATGGCCAATCATTTGCATAATTCATTATGCAAATTAGATTATTAAGGTATTTCAATAGTTTTATTTTTCTCTGTACGTATCTTATTAACTATTTTGAATGATTACTATATTCATTCAGATTCATATATATCGCGGCAATGTGTTGTAGAATCTCGTCGCTTCTGTAGCCTCTTGCCTACCAATTTGCAAATTGCAAATATTGTTATTTATTTGTTTTTCTGAATTAGTTGATTCCAGTACTTGATTTTCCTTTGATGCCACGTACGCTTTCTTTGACCGATACCTTATCTACTTTTCACTACGCCAAGGTACAGTTTGATAGCAAGACTTTGTGAAAGGGGAAAATAATATAATGTTGAGAAAATGGCCAAATATTTAGATAATTTATCATGCAAATGAGATGCCTGCTTTACTTTAAAGGAATCGTACAGTTTTAGTTGAGACCTAATTTCAGGTCTCTAACATTTTTTGGTGAGAGAATGAGAAACCTCTTATGAAATATGAAAGAGCATGTAATTCTATGAGGAATTCAACGTTTATTTGATGAAAATTGGTTTTGAAATGGCTGAGATAGCCAAAAAAGAGCGATTCCAAGAAAGTGTGGGACCCACACTTTATTACGATAGCTTTGTTTTACTTTGTTTTTGGACGTTTCATTCATTCCACACCCGATTTTCATCAAATAAACTTTGAATTCCTCTTAAAATGGTATGCTCTGCACTATATCATTTTAAGTGTTTTCTTGGTATCTCACAAAAAGTTAAAAGCCCAATTCTCATCTCCACCAATACTGTACTATCCCTTTAATAGCTGAAGTTGGTTCTTGTATCTATTTATCACACTAGGATTCGCGAATCGGTCTTGATACAATTTACTATATATCATCATGATTATGATTCAGATTTATATATTGCGACAATACATTGTAGAATCTATAGTAGAAACCTGCCAGTCCTGTATCCTCTTGTATGCCAATTTGCATGTAGATATTGCGTATGCATTATTCAGTTCTTTTGAAATTATCAAGATGCAGGACTTTTAAAATTTTGATTGGGCTCTGACGACATACTTTTTGTTTGCCAGATAACGAGTAAGTTATGCATCAGTAAAAATTAGCGTGCGGCCGGTACAAATCAACACATAGCTCTCGACCAATGAGATCACAGGATTCTCGCTACCCATTCTACATGTAAAATGATATACAAATATACCAGGCCTGAGAGGCTGTGGTTGAAAATAGTGCTACTGAAGTCACCGAAGGCACGATATGTATAGGCTATGCATGAGCAAAACAACAATCATACGTTGATATCCGGTCTTCACACCGCAGGGCCTAACTTTGAACAATGTAACATACATTGTATAAACAAACCAATACCAACATCCTTCTAACTGAATACCTTATGCCTGTTGCATGACTACTAACTATAGCAACCTACTCTACAGATAGATGTTAGTCACATATCCAAAACAAGGCAATCTGTAACATTAGACAAACTTAGATTGATTGCGCAACAAGCGCGTTAATACACTATCGCAAACATATCATATAATCAGTCCTACCTAATACACAATATTTAGCAACAAAACATCACTCAGAACACGATTAGCATTATACTGAAATCATTTTGATTATTGACACCTCCATTAATCAACTGTCACTCTTTACCAACATCAAACTTATTAACAAATAACTTCCTTGGCACACAAAGCAACTCATAAATACGTAAGTTACACTGAACCCCAAGCTTTGACAAAGTAAAATCAATAACAAAATACTACGAACAGTGCTTTAAACAGTATGCAATGGAATTACATAAGCACTTATCTCAATGCATACACTATACTAGTCCTATCAAAAATTCTCAAAGAACAGTTACATTACACCTACTGAAAGAACATACAAATGTACATGTATAACTATACCTATCTCAATACATACACTGTACACCTTATAAGTATCATGAATACTCAAGGAACACTTACATCACACCTCACTCCCTTTCTCCTCCTTGAGTCAAGCAAATACGTACAATAAATCAATTTTGCAACAATAGGAATAATAAGCAAATAACGTCGGTGAAGGTGATGGGAGGACAAACTATCACTTCCGAGGCGATCTGGATGTAGCTATCTTTCCGAAACGCAGTTGATGAAAGAAAGCGTACACATTCAGATCGCCGAGGAAGTGATAGTTTGTCTCATTGCGTGAAACTAAAAGTTGATTATTTGCTTTGTATTCCACATCTAGGGTCCTAGAAATTCCCATTTTATTCCACATCGGAAACAGCTTTAGCTGTCTTTAGATATCCTCAGGGCTTAGGCTACGTGTGCGCGTAGATGACAAAACAATGAATTTGCTGCGCGCACCGCGCGGCACCAAAGTGAAAGTGCGGGTGCACTGTGTACTATCAAGTGACCTAGGTCACATGATAGTCCACAGTGCAACGCACTGTTATTTCGCGCATACTCATCTTTCGTTAGGACTGTGTGGACTGTGTGGATTATTATAATGATAATAATGACTAGAAAAGCACTCTGAGAGCGCAGACCTCCGCCAAGCAGCTATTTTCCACCGTGATCTTGCTCTTCCATAGAGATCAGTTATTTCCACCCACTGAAAAATCGCCCGATTTCTCAATATAGAAGCCTTTGTTACGTCATAAACCCTCAGCTGCACGGCGCGCCTCGCCCTAGCAAAAACTAGAGCACGCACTTTAGTGCGCGCATGTAAACCTCAAATACGCGCAGCCTGGACTCCCAAGTTCATTGAAAACTTATGGTAAACATTGTTACTTATAATGTTAATTTCCTGTCTGATTTGTTATTTTCGAATATCAATTTTCCGCATTGTATCATCATTTACTGGTGCCAACCAGGACCATCCCTGTTTTTGCATTGTTTTATTATTTTTTCTTGTACAGTTATGTTACAGATTTAGTTATTTGGTTATTTGGTTAATTGCATAGCATTATACAACTTTTTTTTTCTTTCTTTTTTTTTCCCCAGTAAATTTATGTACCTTCATTGTACTTTTTCATAATTATTCATTTTTATTTTTATTTATTTATTTATTTATTTATTTATTTTTATTTTTTATTTTGTTTTTGGTTTGTTTGTTTGATTGTTTGTTTGTTGTTGTTTTTTTTGTCGATATGTAATCTCAAATGTATAATTCACATGGTTATCTCCAATACCCTGATTGGGTGACATGAGATAAATAAAATTGTCATTGTCATTGTCATTGTCATTGTCATTGTCATTGTCATTGTCATTGTCATTGACCCGGCCTACCTGCCAAAATATCAAAAATCCTTCATGAATTCCCCCAAAATTATCGGATCACTACCAAAAATTAATCGTTTATTACTTGTGTCATTCTCAACCTTTCCTGCAAGTTTCATCCCAATCCGTTGACTACTTTTTGAGTTATTTTGCACATGGACAAACTAACTAACTAACAACGAACGAACGAATACACAAACCAACGGTAACGAAAACATAACCTCCTCCCTTGGCGGAGGTAATTACGATAATAATAGTGGCTATTTGTATAGCGCACAGGTCCACTTTTCAGTGTTCGATCATGGCGC
This sequence comes from Diadema antillarum, assembly GCF_040938485.1. Taxonomy (NCBI): domain Eukaryota; kingdom Metazoa; phylum Echinodermata; class Echinoidea; order Diadematoida; family Diadematidae; genus Diadema; species Diadema antillarum. The sequence continues at coordinate 903,365 of NW_027271305.1, read as the reverse complement.
TTCAAAAATGAAAAGATATTTACATGCATATGCATATTCAAACAAATCAGCGAAACAAAAGGGACTACCAACATGAGTGTAATGAATGTTTCTTCTCAGGTGATGTGATGGGCAAAACTACGCTTTATCACGTGATAAGCTCTGGACCAATCCTATTGCAACATTCTTAGTATGTGGAATATAACGTGAATTAATAGAACAGCAAAAAGTTACTGATATCAATGTTACAACAATTAGTGGGTACAAAACACCGAAAAAACAGCCACAAACGTACCTATGTGTGCATATGAGAGAAGTGTACAAAAGACAAACAAACCTATGTGATAGCCAAAGCCTATAATGAACAATAAACTTAACCGCATTAAGTATAGCATATGCCCGCAGAGCAAAAACAATATCCAATACACACCATAACTGACAGTGAGAGTGTGAAATCTAAAGAAAAATAATTTCAAATTTTCTGGAAGTGTGGATGTACAATCGGGATACTGTGATAGACCAAAATGTGACATGATGTGTTTTTTTTTCATTCACGAAACAGTGTGTTAAAAATATTTGAATATGATAATAACTAATGTGGACATAGGGTCAAGCCATGAGAATGGATACCCGCCCCACAAAAAAATCTGCGTTTGTAAGCAAACCATGAATATATGTATATCAGATAAGCATAAGATGAGTAACTGATATAAGAAGCATTTGTCCAACATACAATATGAAAACTGTGCCTTAAGATGACACCACTTACGAATTATAAAAAAAAAAGACACTTCTATGGGGGGAGGGGAGCTGGTAAGTAAAAGCACCAAACAACTAATAAGTCACCATTCACCAGAAACAAGCTGTGATCAGACGGAGGCAGTTTTGGTCGGAGTAACTTCGGAGGAAGGGTCGAAGGAAGCTTGGTCGGAGTAACTTCGGGGGATAGGTCGGAGTAGTGCCCGTCTGAACAAGGTCGTGGTAACTTCGTCCGATCGAAGGAATTTACCACGACCTCTTCCTCCGAACGAGATACTCCTGAGTTTTCTCAAGAGTATCTCGCTACCACGACTAGCCGGTCGGAGTAAACTGCCCATGCCGACAAGCCCTCGGAGTATCTATGAACTTACATACCTTACGACCTATAGGTAAAACTTCCTGGGTCAAATCGCAATGTTGACATTTTGCGAGTACACGTGCAAAATTCTGACCTAGTCGATCGCGACGAAGAAGCTAGCGCTCATGCAGAAATTTCCATCAGCAAGAATGGAGAAGACAAATGCCAAGGGTAAAAAAACCAAACAATCGAATAGTCGACGTGCGCGGCGCTACCACTTCCGTAGGTTACACCGACCCTCACACATAAATTGGTCGGAGTTTCTTCCCATGACCATCGTGTGGACACAAGGGTCGTGGTAGGATATGCATTAATTTGAATTTTAATTGCCGAGCCATGATTTTTTACTCCGCCTAGAAATACGTCTGAACATGGCTATAGAATAAAACCTACATCACAGTATAGATTTACCAGCAATGAGGGCCAACAAGTAACGTATTACATACCAAATGTCCATCATAATAATGTGCATATCTACAATGTATGTATTAGCTTTTGGTCCTATCATTAACCAGATTTTCACTATATAGCCACGTTCAGACGTATTTCTAGTCGGAGTAAAATTCTATGGCGCAGCAATTAAAATTCAAATGTATACATGCACGATCATAGGCGTACCCAGGATTTTTTAGAGGGGGGTGTTCAGTGGCGTGCCGTGGGTCAAGACATTGGGGGGGGGGCGCACCTCATGGCCGGAAGCAACATCAGAATTGCATAATTGTACAATTAAATGCGAGCGAGCGGAGCGAGCGAGCTTGAAAATTTTGATATTTTACAGTCCCCAAACTGCCGTTTGTAGCTATGTATAATAATATATATATATATATTTGCTTTGGAAATTAAGGGGGTTGCACCGGGTGCAACTGCTGGCAGTTGCTGGCAGTAACATCAGGAGAATGGCATAACGATTAAATGCGAGCGAGCGAAGCGAGCGAGCTTGAAAATTTTGACATTTTAAGTCCCCAAACTGCCGTTGGCAGCTATATTTTTTTGCTTTAGAAATTAAGGGGAGGGGGCGCACTGGGCGCAACTGCTGGTAATTACTGACAGCAACATCAGGAGAATTGCATAACGATTAAATGCGAGCGAGCGAAGCGAGCGAGCTTAAAAATTTTGACATTTTACAGTCCCAAAACTGCCCTTTGTAGCTATATTTTTTCGCTTTGGAAATTAAGGGGAGGGGGCGCACCGGGCGCAACTGCTGGCAATTGCTGACAGCAACATCAGGAGAATTGCATAACGATTAAATGCGAGCGAACGAAGCGAGCGAGCTTGAAAATTTTGACATTTTACAGTCCCAAAACTGCCGTTTGTAGCTATATTTTTTCGCCTTAGAAATTAAGGGGAGGGGAAGCACCGGGCGCAACTGCTGGCAATTACTGACAGCAACATCAGGAGAATTGCATAACGATAAAATTCGAGCTAGCGAAGCGAGCGAGCTTAAAAATTTTGACATTTTACAGTCCCAAAACTGCCGTTTGTAGCTATATTTTTTCGCTTTGGAAATTAAGGGGAGGGGGCGCACCGGGCGCAACTGCTGGCAATTGCTGACAGCAACATCAGGAGAATTGCATAACGATTAAATGCGAGCGAACGAAGCGAGCGAACTTGAAAATTTTGACATTTTACAGTCCTCAAACTGTCGTTTGTAGCTATATTTTTTCGCTTTAGAAATTAATGGGAGGGGCGCACCGGGCGCAACTGCTGGCAATTTGACAGCAACATCAGGAGAATTGCATAATGATAAAATGCGAGCGAGCAAAGCAAGCGAGCTTGAAAATTTTGACATTTTTACAGTCTCCAAACTGCCGTTTGTAGCTATATTTTTTCGCTTTGGAAATTCGGGGGGGGGGGGGCGGGGGCGCACCGGGCGCAACTGCTGGTAATTACTGGCAGTAACATCAGGAGAATGGAATATAACGGTTAAATGCGAGCGAGGGAAGCGAGCGAGCTTTAAAATTTTGACATTTTACCGTCCAAAAACTGTCGTTTGTGGCTACATGTATATATATTTTTTTTCGCATTGGACGGAGGGGGCGCCCGGTGCGCCCCCTGGATCCGCCACTGGTCGTCAAGGGTGTCGGTTTATGTTCATGATTGGGGGAGGTATGACCAGCGAGCTTGAAAATTTTGACATTTTAGTCCCCAAACTACCGTTTGTAGCTATGTATAATAATATATGTATATATACATATATATATATATATATATATATATGCTTTGGAAATTAAGGGGGTTGCACCGGGTGCAACTGCTGGCAGTTGCTGGCAGTAACATCAGGAGAATGGCATAACGATAATGCGAGCGAGCGAAGCGAGCGAGCTTGAAAATTTTGACATTTTAAGTCCCCAAACTGCCGTTGGCAGCTATATTTTTTCGCTTTAGAAATTAAGGGGAGGGGGCGCACCGGGTGCAACTGCTGGCAGTTGCTGGCAGTAACATCAGGAGAATGGCATAACGATTAAATGCGAGCGAGCGAAGCGAGCGAGCTTGAAAATTTTGACATTTTAAGTCCCCAAACTGCCGTTGGCAGCTATATTTTTTCGCTTTAGAAATTAAGGGGTGGGGGCGCACCGGGCGCAACTGCTGGTAATTACTGACAGCAACATCAGGAGAATTGCATAACGATTAAATGCGAGCGAGCTTGAAAATTTTGACATTTTACAGTCCCAAAACTGCCGTTTGTAGCTATATTTTTTCGCCTTAGAAATTAAGGGGAGGGGGCGCACCGGGCGCAATTGCTGGCAATTTGACAGCAACATCAGGAGAATTGCACAACGATAAAATGCGAGCGAGCAAAGCGAGCGAGCTTGAAAATTTTGACATTTTACATTCCCAAAACTGCCGTTTGTAGCTATATTTTTTCGCTTTGGAAATTAAGGGGAGGGGGCGCACCGGGCGCAACTGCTGGCAATTACTGACAGCAACATCAGGAGAATTGCATAACGATTAAATGCGAGCGAGCGAAGCGAGCGAGCTTGAAAATTTTGACATTTTTACAGTCCCCAAACTGCCGTTTGTAGCTATATTTTTTCGCTTTGGAAATTCGGGGGGGGGGGGGGGGGGCGGGGGCGCACCGGGCGCAACTGCTGGTAATTACTGGCAGTAACATCAGGAGAATGGAATATAACGGTTAAATGCGAGCGAGGGAAGCGAGCGAGCTTTAAAATTTTGACATTTTATCGTCCAAAAACTGTCGTTTGTGGCTACATGTATATATATATTTTTTCGCATTGGAGGGAGGGGGCGCCCGGTGCGCCCCCTGGATCCGCCACTGGTCGTCAAGGGTGTCGGTTTATGTTCATGATTGGGGGAGGTATGACCAGCGAGCTTGAAAATTTTGACATTTTACAGTCCCCAAACTGCCGTTTGTAGCTATGTATAATAATATATGTATATATATATATATATATATATATATATATATATATTTGCTTTGGAAATTAAGGGGGTTGCACCGGGTGCAACTGCTGGCAGTTGCTGGCAGTAACATCAGGAGAATGGCATAACGATTAAATGCGAGCGAGCGAAGCGAGCGAGCTTGAAAATTTTGACATTTTAAGTCCCCAAACTGCCGTTGGCAGCTATATTTTTTCGCTTTAGAAATTAAGGGGAGGGGGCGCACCGGGTGCAACTGCTGGCAGTTGCTGGCAGTAACATCAGGAGAATGGCATAACGATTAAATGCGAGCGAAAGTCCACTTGATATGCTTTTTCGAGCACTTAAAAGGTTTTTTTTTTTGAGGGTGATATAAAATCTGATAAATTTAAGAGGGGTCTTTTGAGGGTGATTTAAATGTATAGGCAACCCTAAATTTTGATATATTTTGGCGAGCGAGCGCAGCAAGCGAGCCGAAAATTTTTATATTTCAGCTTTATACATAACATGGAATTCTTGTCATTTTTGGTTATTAAATCTTCAAATTACAATTCTAATCATAGTGACGGCCTTATAGATAACGATTTGTTCCAACAGTGTCCAACCCCATCCCGGTAGGGACTTAAAAAAGTCCACATGATGTGCTTTTTCAAGTACTTATAGAAGGGGTCTTTTTGAGGGTGTTTTAAATGTAATAGATATTGAAGAATTTTGGCGAGTGCAGCGAGCGAGCCGAAAATTTTTGTATTTCAGCTTACAAAACATGGAATTCTTGTCATTTTTGGTTATTAAATCTTCGAATGACAATTCTAATCAAGATATAGTGACGGTCTTATAGATAACGATTTATACCAACAGTGTTCAACCCCAATCCCATCCCGGTAGGGACTTTAAAAAAGTCCACTTGATGTGCTTTTTCGAGCACTTAAAAGGTTTTTTTTTTTGAGGGTGATATAAAATCTGATAAATTTTGATAAATTTTGGCGAGCGAGCGCAGCGAACGAGCCGACAATTTTTGTATTTCACCTTACAAAACATGGAATTCTTGTCATTTTTTGGTTATTGAATCTTACAATTCTAATCAAGATGGGATAGTGACGGCTTCATAGATAACGATTTATGCCAACAAACTAAGGACTTGGAAAAATACTCTTAATTACTACGAGTGAGTGACCCGAAATTTTTATATTTCCACGTCATCATTACGTTTTGTTCTTCATTTTTTTTTTGGAAAAAATTTTGGCGAGCGGGCGCAGCGAGCGAGCCGAAAATTTGTATATTTCAGCGTTACAAAACATGGAATTCATGTTTTGTTTTTATCGTGTTTGATTTGGTTTTCTGTTTGCGCGTCAGCTTCGCGCGCGGTGCAGTAACGTAGTATTAACACGTACTGTACACGAGTTCTTTAGTGCGTATGATATTATGTAACTCCATAATGTATCATCATCCACACAAACATTAAAACAAGGAAGAGAGAGAGAAAAAAAATGAACGCAAAAGAAAGGAAATGCGGAATTCAAAACGGAAATAAAAGCGGTAAAGACAGCTTTTGTTTCATTTGTCAACATCTAAGCATTGCTGAAGAGGGGTGTTGAATAGCTCAAACACCTCCCTCTTGCCCAAGGGGGGTGTTTGAACACCTTAAACACCCCCCTTTTGGCAAAGGGGGGTGTTTGAACACCCAAAACACCCCCCCCCCCCCTCGGTACGCCCTTGTGCACGATCCTGTGTCCACCTAACGATCGTGGGAAGAACTCCGACCAATTTACCACGGCCTTCGCGGGGATCACCGTGGAGGGTCGGTATAACTTCCGGAAGTGGTAACGCCGCGCACGTCGACCATACGATTGTTGTTGTTGCTTTTTCTTTTCTTTTCACCAGTGGCATTTGTCTTCTCCATTCTTGTTGATGAATATTTCTGAGCGCTAGCTTCGTCATCGCGATCGACTAGGTTAAAATTACACTACACGCGCACATGTACTTGCAAAATGGCAACACTGCGATTTGCCCCCGGAAGTTTTACCTATATAGGTCGTAAGGTATGTAAGTTCAGAGATACTCCGAGGGCTTGTCCGCACGGGCGATTTACTCCGCCCATGTAGTGGTAGGGAGATACTCCTGAGAAAATTCAGGAGTATCTTCGTCGGAGGAAGAGGTCGTGGTTAGTTCCTCCGACTGGAGGAAGTTACCACGACCTTGTTCAGACAAGCACTACCTCCGACCTATCCTCCGAGGTTACTCCGAACAAGCTTCCTCCGACCCTTCCTCCGAAGTTACCTGGGTACTCCGACCACAACTGCCCTCGTCTGAACACAGCTTATGAGAGAATTCTTGTGGTCTACAATATCTCATCTGTAATCTTTTGATAATTTATTACATTTTTCTACTCTTATACTTTGACTTCTGCAGGCACTAGTGGACGAATACAAAAATGTTTGCTTCGTAGAAGTGAACGTGGATGTTGGAACCGTAAGTTCAGTAGAGACTTAAGTCACTTTGTGTTTTGAAATTTGCACGGAACCTGTTTTATACGCAGTTCAAAGTCCCTGGCATAGAAGGCAAGGGTCGAATCATGGTCGCTTGATTATTGCTTCTGCAATTAAGTCTTTTAAGATGCAGGGCAAACTTGAACGAGAAGGACGGGACCAAGTCATTTTCTTTATTTTAGCCAATGTATTGTTGTTGTTTGTTTTTTGTTTTTCACTCGGCATGAAAAGTGCATAATTGGTTTTCCAGCCCATCAGGGAAATCAGGGGAAAATATTTTACTTTTTTTCCAGTCAGGGAAAAGTCAAGGAATTTTGATTGGCCCCAAAATTAAAAGTAGTCGGTCAGACTCTGTTATATTTTGTTGCATATCAAAGCAACATTCATTGGAAGACTGGCTTTGGTGTTTGTTTGTTTTTTAGTGAAGCCTCTTTGACTGCAGTACAAGTCATCGGCATAGCCGGCATAGCAGGAGTGGGGGAAAGATGGAAAATTGTGTGTAGACCTATACTATTTGCATATAAAGCCACTCTCTTCCATTTTTTTTTCTTTTCAAGTATAATTTTTGTTCTAATATTTCACTCAAAGTGTGCATCAGATTGTGGAATTTCAATTCTGAAATTGCAAAATCTCTTTCATGTGGAAGGGGGATCCCCCCCCCCCCACACACACACACACCCTCCCCCTGCGTGACCCTTTCTCTAGCCTTAGTACACTTTCAGATTGAACGAAAAAAAAAAAGAAGATGAATCCTTAATTCTAAGTGCACAAGACTTACTACGGTACTTAAATTCCAAAAACTTTAATGTACCCTCATGTGCAAGGGGGAAATCCCCTTTTAATCAACCCTTTATTCACCCAATTTCCCCACATCAAGTTTCGTATAATTTTTTGACAATTTCCCAAATATCCCATGAACTATGAGTATATATACAAGATATCTCAATTTCAACTTTGAAAACACAAAAGCTCCCTCGAGATGGGATGTGTGGGGATAGCACTCTCCCACGCCTCCTCCCTGCTCCCTCCCCCATGCATACGAATGTAATTCTCTCAGAGACATTGCCATGTTATCAGTATTGACTGAAACATGATCTACAGTCCCACATGTAGAAATTAATGTGTTTGTGTGATGCTTTTTCATGCCTCCTGATATAACGAGATATCAGCTATAACGAGGAAAACTACTTGGTCCCGACATCGTTATGTCGAGTTTCCCCCTGAACTAACATTCTAAACATGTAACCAGATGAAGCATGAACAATGCAAACATTCAGTTCAGAACTTCAAAGAAAGTGCGCTCCAATTTCACCTGCCTCTGCTTCAGGTAAATAATGATAACAAAAGGTAAACGAAGCAATCACAAATGCTGTCTCCCAGCTCGTAAAAAAAGAGGGAAAAACTTTAATGGACATAAACATTCCCTTGAGAACGGCGAGAACATGCTCACCGAAACGTCGGGATTGGGTAGGCCCTTTTCAGGGCAACTCACATACTCCAGAAAGAATACGTGGTGCACCGTGAAGCCTTCTACCACCCAACGTTCTACCACCACGGAAGCCTTCAAAGAAAAGGACATAAACAGTGCTCCCATGAGCTGCATTTTGAATCAGTGTTCACAAAACACCAAGTTTGCCATCACTAATTGAGCATAAATGCACCCTAAGCCAAGTCTTACAGAAGAGACTTCAGTGTTTTATAGAGACTGTTACCAGTTTTCTCTGAATTTTCATTTTTTCCAGGAAATTTCTGAAGCATACGGAATCAATGCCATGCCTACATTCCAGTTTTATAAGGATGGAAAGAAGGTTAGTTTTTCCTATTCATTATACTTAAAGCTATAACGAAATATTAAAGTCAACATTTTTAGCCCTCTGCTATTTCCAGTTAGAGTTAGGGTGTGTTGAATGATTTTATGATACCTTGATGTTTTCATTGATTTAGCTTACAGTAATTTGGCACGCGCAGTTAAGAAAGCAGTGAGCACTGGTACTCTCTAAAAAAATCGAGTGAAAATATTCACTCTTAAAGGAGTGAATACAAAAAAGAGTGAATTTAGAGTGAAATTGGAGTGAATTTTGAGTGAAAATGTTCATTTTCACTCGTTTTGGAGTGACCTCAGGGATCACTCGAAGATTTAGGAGTGATCCCTGACGTCACTCCAAAACGAGTGAAAATAAACATTTTCACTCAAATTCACTCCAATTTCACTCTAAATTCACTCTTTTTTTGTATTCACTCCTTTAAGAGTGAATATTTTCACTCGATTTTTTTAGAGAGTATGCATGTGCACGTTGTAGAACAAAATTACAAACTGTAAGATTGCTTTCAGAAGTAGATCACAATATGGAAGTCATGATAATAAGTCATTTAGTATAGTGCATTTGTTATCTCCAAGAAAAAACTTCAAAAGTCAGACATTTTGCAGGTTTGTTTTCTTCTTTCAGCAATTAATGATACATTGTATGTCCAAAATGCCATGTGATAATTTTTTTAAATACCACCTGCATTGCCAAGTTTGCTTTTTTTTTTTTTTGCTCTGTATATTGACAGCATGTCTGTTATGCGATTAAATACCAGCTTGAATCAGTTGATGAAAAACATGACTTCATATTCATCTTTTTTTTCCCTCTGTCTTCAGGTATTCCAATTTGAGGGTGCCAACGAAACAAAACTCAGGAAGGAGTTGGCGAAGTTATCCACCTTGTAGAGTTCACCCTGCATGCTGAGTTTGCTATTATTATTACTCTTGTCTTTTAATTCATTTTTGGATTTTTTTAAAACTCTGATGCTCAAGTCACATGTACATAATGAGTACATTCACGGGACACGTACAGAGAAAGTTATGGATATTTATGCCAATGGGGTCTTGTTACCACAAGGTAGGTCCAAAATATTGTCCAGTTATATTGAGATTCCTTTGTCTTTCACAAAAGAAGAAATTTTGCTGTTTGAGAACATCCAGTTACATATAACATGTACCATTTTGTTGAATGCAAGGTTTGTTTAGTCTGATGTGATGTGAGTCCCTTACTTTTATTCACATGTAACATATAATATATCGTATCCGGGCAACCACCCTCCGGATAACTACTACAAGGACAATTACCCCCAGGGCTATTCCCCCTAGGGAAACTACCCCCACCCCCCCCCCCCACCCCCACTCCCAGACAACTACACTCATGGGGCAATTACCCTCCAGAGGAGATATAGGGCAACTACCCACCGGACAACTACCCACCGGGTAACTACCCCCGGATAACTACCACCCATATAACTACCCCCGGAAAATTACCCCCTTGATAACTACCTCCCCCCCCCCCCCACCCCGATATCTACCCTATGGATAACTACCACTCGGATAACTACCACCCAGATAACTACCACCCGGATAACTACCACACTGATAACTACCCCCCTGGATAACTACCACCCGGAAAACTACCACCAGAAAAAACTACCCCCTGGATAACTACCCCTCGGATAACTACCCCTGGAAAACTATACCACCTGGATAACTCCCCTTCCCCCCCCCACCCCCCCCCCAATAACTACCCCTGGATAACTACCCCTGGATAACTACCCCCTAGATAACTACCCCTCTGGATAACAACCCCTCGTATAACTGCCCCCGGAGAACTACCACTTGGATAACTCCCCCCCCCCCCCCCCCCCAAAAAAAAAAAAAACAACTACCCCTGGATAACTAGCCTTTGATAATTACCACCCGGATAACAACTCCCCCCCCCCCCCGAAAAGTATCACCATTATTCGGTTCATTCCATTTTCCCCGTATACCTACTCTTTTCTCCATTCCTAATTACAATAATTCGACGTTCACCATCTGATGTGTTGTTTAACTTTTTACTCCATAAATCCAGAGAAAAACATGGATGGGGTGATCGTGCTTTCTCCGTTATAGGACCAAAATTATGGAATCAGCTACCTATTCAGATAAGGCAACTGTCATCTACAAAAATATTTAAATCCAAACTTAAAACGTATCTGTGAGGAAAATAGCTGAGCGATCAAGAGATGTAAGGCTTTATCACTTTGATCCTCATTTGGAAAAAAAAATGGTCACTTACATGTTTCCTTATACTCTTCCTGTACTGTTTGACAATTTTAATTGAAGTACATTCATTTATCTGCTTAGGAGTTTATATTGGTCGGTTCTTTATGCATGTTATGTAAGATCTTTGTGCTTTAATTCTTCATCATGTCCTTTCGACGAATTCTACGGTTTTGTTTTCCATTGCCGGCTCTTGTGCATAAACCGTTCTGATGGTCTATTGCTGTTTGTTTTTTGTTTTTTTTTTTTTTTTTTACAAATTAGCCAATTGTTGTTGTGAATATTTTTTTCCCATTTTATTATAAATGTTATAAATGATTCGCTTACATTGAAAAGCAGTGACGTATCTAGGGGGGAAGGGGGCACGTGCCCTGGGCGCCACTCCTCGGGGGCACCGAAAAGGGAAAAAAACGGAGACAAAAACAACGATAAGGGGGGAAAAAACTTCGCCCAGACCGGGGGGGGGGGGGAGAGGGCAGAAAAATCAAATCAAAGAAAACATGATGACGAGGATAAAATGACAATGTTAATTGTGTTCACACAAGAATTCCATGTTTTCTAAGCTTAAATACAAAAATTTTCGGCTCGCTCGCTGCGCTCGCTCGCCAAAAATTATCAAAAAAATTAAAGAAATAAGAACAAAACGTGATGACGAGGACAAGACAATGTCTATATGTGTTCACACGTGTCATTTTATATTTAGCAGGCAAAATTGTTACACGGAGCAGCCGCTACAATTTCTTTCGTTCTGATACGATCGCCGATTGGATCAAAAGAGAGCGCCAACGGTTTCGAGTATGGGGGGGGGGGGGGGGCGCAAAAAAATCCAAATCAAACAAGATAAGAACAAAACGTAATGATGACGCAGAAATATACAAATTTCAGCTCACTCGCTCGTACTAATTTTGTTTGTTTTTTAAGTCCTCAGTTTGTTGGTATAAATCGTTGTCTATAGGGCTTTTTACACTTGTGTTTCTTAACCCCGGACTTTCTCTGACCCAGGACTATCGTTAGTCCCGTACCAATTTTTTCAGCTTTTTACACTCGCCAATTAGTCCCGTACTATCTCTTGTCCGGGGCTAAGGAGAAAACTGACCTTTTTACACTCGTATTTCTTAGCCCCGGACTTTCCAAACCACATGAATATTCATAATTACGCTGTGTACTGTACACGTACACGCACGCACCGGCAGCACTTGATTACCGCGTTTCTGATTGGTCAGTGAGGGTCGGACTTCGTCTCCGTCGCTTAGCCCAGGATTATTTTTTCGTTCTGTTTACACTCACTTGCTTGGCACCGCAATTGCGGTGCTAACCCCTGCTATTTTGCAGGGCCAGATAGTACCGTACTATCGGTGGGGCTAGCCCACTTTGGCAAAAACGAGTGTAAACAGAAAGTGGGCTAAGGATAGTCCCGTACCAACGGTGGGGCTAAGACCCCCCCCCCCCCCCCCCTTAGCCCCACCGTTGGTCCGGGGCTAAGCAAAATTTTACAAGTGTAAAAAGCCCTTTTAAGGCCGTCACAATATCTTGATTAGAATTGTAAGATTAATAAGCAAAAAATGGCAAGAATTCCATGTTTTGTTAATAGAAGCACAAAAGTGTTCGGCTTGCTCGCTGCGCTCGCTAGCCAAAATTTATCCCCCCCCCCAAAAAAAAAAGAAAGAAAGAAGAAGATAAGAACAAAACTTGATGACGCGGACAAAATGACAATGTCTATTGTGTTCACATTTGTCATTTTATATTTGGCAGGCAAAATATCACGTGGAGCAGCGGCTGTAATTTCTTTCGTTCTGCAGCGATCGCCGATTGGATTAAGAGAGGGCGCCAACGGTTTCGAACATACGGGGGGGGGGAGGGCACAAAAAACCAAGTTTGAACACTTTTTGAACACTTTTTCAGAAATTAGGGACGATATTTTCGCGCTTGCCCCGAGCGCCGTTTTCTCTAGATACGCCACTGTTGAAAAGTAATATCTTTTTAAGTTAATGTAGATAATTCTGCCTTTCCCTTTAATTCATAATATCTGATTGGTCGTTTTGTGAATGAAAATGAATGAAAACAATTTCTTCTTTTTTTTTGCATAATATGGCTTCAAATTCGAGTTTCAGCAGTTGCATAATGTATTGCAGTATACGTATTCATTTTGGGTCGTTTCTTTTGTTTTTCTTGTTTAATTCTATATCAATTCTTTATTAATTTCTACTTGATGATACGATTTTAAGGTACAACTGTTTTTCTTGTATTGCATTGTCTTGTTGAATTGTACACATTTTGCAAGTCGTTTCACAGGTCTTATGTTACTGACCCCATGTTGGATACTGAATGTCGTCTCATACGAACCAACATGACACGTTCAGCATGACATTGTATCGAAATCTTATGACTAAGAACATCTCTGCGTACTAATAACCAAGCTGGTGTGATACGTACCTCTGTTTACCTAGTACATGTATCTGAACAGTGCGAGAAGAGCATTCGTGGACGTAGCTAGTGATCAACGTGTGTGTTTATTGCCGAGCTTTCGGTCTTGTTTAGACCTTCATCAGGACTTCGATCTCGTACTCCCTCTCTCTCTCCTTCTCTCTCTCTCTCTCTCTCTCTCTCTCTCTATATATATATATATATATATATATATATATATATATATATATATTTATGTTATACATATACATTTCATAATGTGTGTGTGTGCGTGTGTGTGTGCGTGGGGGTGTATTGCGTCATTGTGATTCTATTTGCTGAAGAAAAAGCGCTTCAGCGCATGTACGTTCGAAGGCATTTTTTTCTTGCACTGTCGCCCCATTCACTCTTTATGCGTTTTATCAGTTAAGGGTATAACACATAAGGCTATAAAGTTAAGTAAAAGGCAGTTGATTTTACTTCAAATCATTCCCTCACCAAAATATATTATGATATAAAGCCATAGTTTCTGAAAAGATTTAGGCAACAACGCTTCACGAAAGGTTTTTCAGCCCTGTCACACCTTTTCGGGCAAGGTACTCGGGCTTGTTGCGAGGAGGGATTTTCCCCCGGGCGGACAATAATATTGTTTGCGAGTTTCGCACTTGTTTCTTACCTAAACGCGTGCTATTTATCTTCTACTGACGTGTATTCCGTGTGACCTGCCTAAGAGCTTTGAAACGGTTTTCTGTTACGAGCGACTTACAAGTACTGAGAAGTACCTGCGTTGGAGTTGCCTGTTGAGAGGTGCTGCCGGTAAGGGTCTCCTACTGGTGTTCTGCGTGTACCTCTGAGAGCGAGCCCCCACGACTCACTCGGAACAAGTTTTGAGCATGCTCAAGGCCTTGTCATACCGTATCTGGGGAAGTTTTGCGGCTTAACTTGAAAACAAATATGCTACCCGGAGCTCTCCGCAGTTGGTCCGCACCTGACGGTACCTAGCGCGTATCTCGCACTTACGCGACTGGTACACAAGCAGGTCACACAGTATACCCGCAAGTAGAACTGAAGTTGAACGCGTCCAGCAAGTAAGCACATGCTCTGACTCGCCCAAATCCTTGTCCGCCCTCAGAAATTGTCCGGTATGCTGGAAAATCCCCACACACAACAAGCCCGCGTAGCATGCCCAGAAAGTTGTGACAGGGCCTTAACGTGGTTGCGGGTAAAAAGATTTGAGTGCCCACCTCCGGGCGACTACGAGTGAGATACGTGGTAGGTGCTGTCATCAGCGGGTCATCTGCGGGGACCTTCCGGTAGTAAAAATTGTTCTTCACAAGTCGCACGCAAGGCTTGCACGGAAAGGTGTGACACGGCCTTTACAAGTTTATTCAGGCATTACAATGTATCTTTACTGCAGATTTACAAGCATAGTTTACTCTGTTATACTCACATTGTTTTGTCTATAAGATTTCTGTCACTGAAGAAAGTGAGGTGCAGCCTATATTACGTTATTCTCATTGGCGAAAAACGGAAATAAATTTGAATCTAAATGTGAATTTGAAAATTTTGAAAGTTGTCAGTCACTGACTATTACCAGCAACGGTATGCCTTGTAGGTCCTTGGTAAAAAGGTGAATAGAGCTTCTCAACAAATCAGAAAGCAGAATATTAGATTGTCAGAGATTAACAACTTGGCAGAGCTGACAACTCACATGCAACGGCGGCGCCCTGATCTGTCCTAGAGTGCGAATACAGCAAATTGTCCATAAAATTTCGGTCGTTCTAGTTTTCAAATTAAATGTTGTTGAAAACAGAATATGAGTTTTTTTTACTGAAATACCAATCGATGTTAGAAAATGGCAATGGGAGGGGTAATTTTGTTGTGGCAAAATGATTGGGGGAGAGGTGATTGTTTGGGGCCTAAATTTAGAAACGACAATTTTCGATGGACATGATATTCTGTGGTAGCTATAATCTAGTGTTTAATAAAAAATAAAGGGCAATACTGAAATGAGTGTTACGGAATACACAGAAAATCGCATCGAAAGTCTCCTAGACGCACCTGGAGGCAGTGATAGGCATTGTCAAAATAGATACAGTAATGTATTCATTAATGTATCAGATAAATGTAATATATGTTGGCCTATAACTACACATAATTATGGGGTGCTGTTAGTTATTCTAAAGGTTCGTTATTCCGAAGATTCGTCAATCCGAAAACACACGAATTCCCTAAACCTAGAGGTTCGTTAATCCGAAAATGAAAAAAAAGGGTTCGTTAATCCGAACATTATTTTGTGGCGTTATTCCGAAGGTTCGTTATTCCGAAGGTTCATAAATCCAAAAAAAAAAATGAAATAGGGTTCGCTATTCCGAAGGCTCGTTTATCCGAAAATGAAATGGGGTTCGTTATTCCGAAGCTTCGTTTATCCGAAAATGAAATAGGGTTTGCTATTCCAACTGTTCGTTGATCCGAAATGGAAGGGTCCGTAACCAACCTTCGGAATAACGAGCTTTGTTTCATTTTTGGATCAACGAACCTTCGGAATAACGAACATTATTCCATTGTCGGATTAATAAGCCTTCGGATTAACAAACCTTCGGAATAACGAACTGTAACTTAGTTATGGGATATTGCGGCTACTCCATGACCTTTCATCCCAGGCAGAACTGCCCCTGAGTAGTTGTCTTAATGGGCCGGACGTTCGGGGTGCCCTCATGATGGGGGAATTGTCCTCGGTAAGTGTTCTGGAAGGTAATGAGTTTGATATCCTGAGGTAAAGACTATGGGTGGGAGAGCCCTAGGGAGTAATCTACCGGTTGGTGGTTATCTGGTTGGTAACTGCCCTGGAGAAATTATCCTGGTGATATTTATCGGGGGGGGGGGGGAGTGGTTGTCGAGGAAGGGGGAGGAGGTAGTTGCCCTACTGGAAATAACCCTTGAGGTAAGTTGTTCGGGATTGCCCTGGAGGGTAATTGCACTGGGGAAGGTGAAGATTGCAGTGGTAATTCCCTGGGGTAATATTGATTATCAGGTAGTAGTTGTTATGCCAGGGTTACTAATGCCGGTAGTATAATTTTATCCCGACTGTAGTTATCCGATTGTTATTTTTTCGAAGGAGGGGAATTATCGGGGGGGGGGGGGGGGGGTTATCCGGGGGTTATCTATCGGGGGTAGTTATCCAGAGGGTAGTTATCGGGGGGGGGGGGGGGGTAGTTACCCAGGGGGTAGCTATCCGGGTGTAGTTATCAAGGGGGTAGTTATCCGAGGGGTAGTTATCCAGGCGGTAGTTATTGGGGGTAACAAGGGAGGTAGTTTTCCAGGGGTAGTTGTCCAAAGGGTGGATCGCCCAGGGGGTGATTGCCTTAATCCTGATAAAGTTGGTTCCCACCTTTATTTAGGATCACTTTTTTTATAGCTTAGCCATTTCACAACCAATTTTTTATCAAATAAATGCTGAATTCCTTTTGAAATTACATGCTCTTTCATATTTCATAAGACATTTCTCATTATCTTCTCAAAAAATTAGAAATCTGAAGCCAGGTCTCAGTCAAAAATTTACCATATCCCTTTTAAGAGTCACAACTATCCAGCATGCAGACCTAATGCTTCAGAGATACACTGTTGGCCGACTTCATGTATAATGATGCTCAGCAATGAATCAATTGTCTACACATACAAACCGTGTGTGGTTCCGCCTTGCATGATAAACTGTGGAGAGAAAACGATATCAAACTTGCTAGTGAACATGGCAGTGAAACTCCCGTGAGGCAGGTATCAAGAACTAGTACAACAAAGAAACATAAACAATGATGCAAAATTTGCATATGGTTGCTAGAGCGACAAAACTTCGTATCTGATGTCGAATGTTCAAGAGAGTAAAAAACAAAAACTATTAAAAAAACGTGGCAGCCAAAGCACTGTATCCAATGGGATAGACATTCCTTTGACATGCCGTGGGGGCTTCATTTTTTGGGTAAGACATCTAGGATTTGGACGGGACGTCACTTAACTGATTATCTGACCATTAATAAAAAAACAAGGTCATTTACACCAAAATTGCAGATACAAGGTCTTGTCACCACAGCAACGATTTCCACATGTAATGCACGCTTCATGTCATAGAAAATTGTATGGTTTTAAAAAAGGTAGTCCCTGCAATGGAGGGGGGGGGGGGAGGGGGACACTCTTTGCCTTGCCTAGAGGTACTATCGACTCTATCCAATGAAAACTCTCTGCAAGCAAACACAAGATTGTTTGAGGTTGCCCAATGATATCACTCATCAAAAAGTGATGAGGAAATTTTAGTTTGTATGCATTGGACTTACTTGTTCAGTGTTGGATGGTACTCACCGGTATGAATTCTAATTTTTTTTTTTCTTATTTTATTTTTTTTAATTCTTTTTTCTTAGATGGGTTATTGAAAGTGAATAATTGCCTTTGGCTGAATTCTAGCAACTGACAGTTGGACTTCATGTGATATCTACTCTATTATGTCATGAAAGAGAGATGCAACATACAGTAACTATACTGTTATAAGTTACACAGCTACACATTGTACCAGTAATTAAGAATTTAGCACAGTTGGTATATAATGCAAACTTTGTCTAATTGTGCGTCAGTGAAGTTTCAACAGCAACAGTTCCTGTCATACTGATCATTTCCCACTTTCCCCTCTTTTTGTCTTCCTCCTTTATTTTCTTTTGTGTCGCCAGCAAATACAATAATTTCATTTCGGTGGTATTCTTTGTTCAACATAAGCTGACACTGTTTACATATAGCTGCCGGAGATTGACCGTGTGTAAAGTTTGGTGAAAGGGCAGAGTACAGACTTATTGACATAAAATCGCATCTCGCCCCACTTTCATCTTATTTTTGGTTCTGTACAATTTGTTCATGATAGTGGGATGGGGAGGATTGATAGGTTGTAGTTCATTTTCTGAAGATTCATATGTCCGAAAATGAAAGGAGGTTTCTCATTCCAAATTTATCTTAATCTGAAATGTATTGAGGCTTTGTTATTCCCAAGGTTTGTTCATCTAAAATATTTGTAAAAAGGGTTAAGTTCTTTAATCCAATAATTAAATCAGATTTGTAATTTTGAGGTTCGTTTAATAATACGCACATATTTTTCATTTTCATATTAATGAACCATAGAATAACAAACATCACCCAGAGGACCCGGACACAACCTCTACAGTTGCGTCACTTGTAAACAGTCTTTGACCAAATCTGAAAGTGCACAATGTCACCTTAGAAAACAGTACTGTGGTGTCTGTATATACATTAAGTTATGAGTGACATATGCAGACTAACTACAATGTATCATTCACAATACACTGAGTGCAGACATGCTCATGGGACTAAATAATGATAATAAATCATAATAGTACCATAATAGATAATGCTCTATTAAACATTTATACCAGCAACGCACTCTCCTGGAACAAGTCAGTGAATTATGGGCGTAAATCCCGGGGGGATGGGGGGAGGGATATCTCCCCCCCCCCCCCCCGAAATGGAGGAGGAGGGGATGGCCTATACAATCATCCCCACTGAAATTTGAGAGAAAAAATGGAGGAAGCAGAAAAAATGTGACTGTATCAATTTTGGCATGTTGAATGACGTTCGTATACGCCCGCCTTCAGACTGCAGTTAACAGAGCTGAACAGTATATCTCGTAGGATAATGTATACATAATTTTTTAAAGCGCTCGCTCGCGAAGAAAGTACTAGTAATATCGACATAAGGTATGGTCCAGACGCTGTCAACGTCAAATAGCATAGACTTCCATGTAAACATGCTATGACGCGAGCAACTCGGGATCATCTGTAAATTATGTACGAAAACAAACAAACAATAACAAAAACTATACCGCTGTACATTGCCATATTTGAAACCCCCCCCCCCCCCAACTCCATTTCCTGAATCATTCCTGAAACGATGATGACTGCGATACATCTATGGGTATACCCAGGGATGATCAGGGGCGTCGAATCTATGGGGGGGGGGGGGGGGGGGGCAAAGGGGCTTTTGCCCCGCCCCCATACGGAAATGTTGTGGGCAGACAAATCATTATTGTCCCCAAGAAATTCCCGAGATGAGGACAAATCTCGAACTTTCTTTATGGAGATTTTTGTCCAACAACCGCCAGAATTATGGACCGGATCGTTGAATTGAAATCATAAATATGCAAAAGCTCCGCTACTGGGTCCCTTTCCATAGACTTTGTACACTTTTGAGATTGACGTATATTTACTTTTATTTATCAAAGAGTGTGCTGGAGATCCTTCACTTTACAAAAGCTCCCTCACATGCAGAGGCGTCGATGGAGGGGGAAGGGGGGTGGTTCCCCCATAAAAGTATTTGGGACAAACATATCATTTTGCTCCTCCTCGAAACTCCTGAGATGTGGAAATGTTTTTACTTTTTTGATAGAAAATTGTCTAAATATTTCACCCAAAGACGGCTGAATTTCAATTCTGAAAATACAAAATCTCCCTCGCGTAAGAGGGGGATTGGCCTAACCCCTTCCATACCCTTTCCGTTCAGTCCTTTCTACTTAATACACATTCGATTGAAATATCATAAAATGTTTTATCTAAAGTGTGCACCAGGTCTGTTACTTTAGTTTAAAAAATGCAAATGTTCCGTGGGTGGGAGGAGATTTTATTATCTAGATACTTTCAATTAACGGAGGATTACACCCCCCCCCCCCCCCCCCCAAAAAAAAGAAGTTTACACTTCTGGGATTGAAACGTCCCCAGATTACATCATAAATGTGTTTATGAGATATTTTCATCTGAATTCTAAAAATGCAAAAGCACCCTCTTATGCAGGGGCGTCGATCCTGGAGGACGGGGAGCGCGGACGGGGGAAACATCATCATTATGATCCCCAATGATTCCCGAAATAAGGAAAATTTTCTTGCTTTTTTTATAGAAAATTGGAAGGGTGGTGTTAGCACTCGCCCACACCTTCTCCCTGCTCGCCCCCCCCCCCCCAGTCACTATGCATACTCGTAGACTATGGTTACACTTTGAACATAGACAGTTTTCCAAATATGCAACAAATAATGTGTGCACCAAAACGTTTAAATGCAATCAGAAAATACAGAATCTCTCTCGTGTAGGAAGGGGAATAGGGCTTATCCCTTTCCACCTTCTCTGCTCGATTGACAAATTGCCAGATATTTCAACAAAAGTGTGCACCAGATTGTTGAATTTCAGTTTTAAAATTAAAAAAAAACTCCCTCGAATATGGGAGACGTATCTTGCCATACACCCTCCCATTGTTTGGTCCCATCTATAATTCAACTCAATTCAATCATAGTTTATTTCCAATCATCGAAAATCAAAAACATAGTACAAAGTATATATGCGATGAAATAATATTGTTCAAACGTTTGCAAAAGATTCATGTAATATACGAGACAAATTACAGAACAACATACTGTATATGTGCAATAATTATGAAAAACACTGTATAAATACTTCGTGAGCGAGCGGAAAATAAATTCGATTATGGAAAATAGTGATCCACTAAAAAGCAAAGCTTGTCGGACGTGGATCGCTAGATAAATATTGAGTAAATGATATACTATTCTATAACAATATACATGTAATTATTTTGAGATACACCGGTTGGGGAAAAAATATAGAATACCAATGCTAGTGCCCGGACACTGTTCACTGAACCACGTGTACCGGAAAAATATGACAAGGACAACACGTTCGTACACACATTCAATTACCCACACGTATATACACTGTAAGACACGAGACAGTACCGAGAGGAGAGAAGACGGTAACAATACAAGTCTACGAAGATCAAAAGACAGGAAAGGAAGAGGAGAGAAGAAAGAAGAATGGTCTGCACACAGAACACGCCAAGTGCTGCGACATCTGGACGGGTGAAAGCTCAATCATGAATTAAAACAATTTAAATTATCTAAGATTATAAGTAGAAAGTAAATGTTTTCTGAGTTTGTATTTAAATGTAACAAATTTGGGGGAATCTTTTAAACTATTGTCTAATTCCAAAGTCTGGGTCCGGTATAAAGAAATGTATTTTGGGCATGTGCGGTTCTCATTAATGGAAGATGAAATTCGTCGGATCGTCGCGTGGGATAGTGATGAACATGACTGTTTCGATGAAATGAATCGTGGAATATTGTAGGTAAAAAGTTACTGTTGTAATTAAACATAAATTGGCCAAGTTGAAACACATACAAATCATTTACTTTTAATATTTTATTGTCAGAAAACAAAGCATCTGTATGTTCTCGGGTATGTAAATTAAAAACAATTCTAAGCGTTTTCTTTTGCAATAAAAGAAGTTTATCAAGTAACATCTGATATGTATTACCCCAAGCAAGAATCCCGTAGTTTAAATAAGGTAGTATCAAACTAAAATAAAGAGTTAATAATGCAGATAAAGGAAGATAATATTTGAATCTATTCATTACGCCAATGTTACGTGAAATAATTTTACATAAATATGTTGTCAATATGATTCCTCCATGAAAGCTTGTTATCAACGCAAACACCAAGAAATTTAAAGGAAGAAACTTCTTCTAAGGAAATAGTATCAAATGTTTTATTGCCTGGGAGGCTGTCTAAAGAATTACTAAAAAGCATAAATTTTGTTTTTTGAATATTTAATGACAATTTATTTGCGTATATCCATTGTATAACCTTTTTCAGTTCTTCATTGACTGTTCTTATCAAAATGTTTGGGTCAGGGTGGAAAAAAAAAGGTTAGAGTCATCCGCGAATATTATGAATGATAGTTTCTCCGAGGATCTGTGAAAATCATTAATATAAAAAATGAATAACAATGGGCCTAATAAACTCCCTTGTGGAACACCACATGCAATTGTTTCACTTTGAGAGTCAAAGCCGTTGACATGTACAAATTGGGATCTTTCTGATAGGTAACTCGTGAACCACTCCAAGGCCTTTCCACGTATTCCATAATGAGACAGTTTGGCGAGAAGTATTCTGTGGTCAATCGTGTCAAAGGCCTTGGAGAAGTCCAAGAAGATACCTATTGTGTGTGAAAGTGTGTCGAGTGCGTGTGTGACTTTGTCGATGAGGGCAAGTAGTGCTTGTGTTGTGCTGTGATTTTCCCTGAATCTAAATTGAAAGTTTGAAAATATGTCGCAGGTTTTAAGAAAACGTACTGTCCTGATATAAACTATTCTTTCAAGAATCTTAGAAATAGAAGATAATAAAGACATGGGTCTATAGTTATTGACATCATCCTTCTCCCCTTTCTTGTTCTTCTTACTTTCGCAATTTTCATGCTATTTGGCACATGGCCAATGTAAGCGATGACTAAACGTGTACTAAGGGATCCACTATTTGAGGAATTATGTTTTTCATCAAATAGTTGTCAATTCCGTCGTGGCCAGGACTTTTCCTTCTTTCAAATTAGCAACAACCTTTATTATTTCTTCTTTATATGTGGGGTCAAAAAATATAGTTTTGGAGTTAGGTGTATCTAAAAAATCATTAAAAGATTTACTAGAAAGAGGAATATTTTGAGAAAGATTTTTTCCAACTGAAGAGAAAAAGTCATTGAAAATTTCCGTCATGCCAGCGGGAGTGTTGCTGGAGGCATTGCCCCATCGAACTTCAGAAATATTAGATGAATTGTTAGGTGTATTCATAACATTCTTTAATGTTTTCCATGTGTTTTTAATATCATTTTTATATTTGCTTATCTGATTGACATAAAAAATGTTCTTCTGCGTACGTAATAATTTGGTGAGTGTGTTTTTGTATGAAACAATTTTTTTCTTGTTTTTTTTTTCAGTGGGATTGCATCTATATTTATAAAACAAATTGTTTTTCCTATTTATAGATCGTAATATAGACTGGGTTATCCACGGGAGTCTTGGAATTTGCTTATATCTATTTTTATGTTGCGCAGGGGAATATGGTTATCGATTTCGGAGGTAAGAGTAGATATGAAATAGTCATAAGACAAGTTGACATCGGTAGTGTTGTATACAGAAGACAAGTCGATTTCTTTTAAACCGTTTTGGAGACTTGTAAGATTATCTGCAGTAATCTTACGTCGCTTATAATAATTATTTTGTTTAATCAGTTTAATTGGAACCTGAGCAAATATAGGAAAATGGTCAGTGATGTCTGAGAGGACGATACCAGACTCAGGAAGTGGAAAAACAGTACAAAAAATGTTGTCTATGAGGGTAGCCGATTGGCTGGCGACACGGGTAGGCTTGGAGATTAATGGTAAAAACGAAGCAGACATTAATGTAGCTATAAATTCTTTTGAACTGTTTTGGGAGTTACATTTCATGAGATTGATATTAAAATCGCCCATCAAAAATGTATCTTTATTAAGTATCATGGGATTTAGTACTAAATCCTGCAAAACTGTCAAAAAATCATCATTCAAATTCGACCGAGGGGGCCTGTAAATTACACCAATCATAATGTTTTTTCCATGTGGCTTTATGAATTCAATAAAAAGGGATTCAAGTACATCGCTCATAATACTAATCTCCTCATGTATAATATATCTAAATTTTTTCGAGATGTACAAACCAACTCCACCACCAACTCTCTCGTTTCTATTTCTGAATACAAATTCAAATCCGGGTAAAGAAAATAAACGACTGATATTAGAGTTCAACCATGTTTCTGTTAACCCTATGATGGAGCAAGATTTATGATCTGGGTTTTCTAAGAGTAAGCGCAACTTATCAAAATTTTTGTTGATACTGCGTATGTTGAAGTGAGCTAACAAAAATGTTTCATCAACTGTATTCGCGATCCGATTTTTATACTGATTTTCGGTCAAATGAACACACGATGGACTCTGGACTGGATCATTTGAGTCAAAGTTATATTCAAATTCTTGTGCTGAGGTATTGTATTTATCGGATATGTAATCTTCATATAAACTGGAAATAATATTTGCATGATCAGATTCAGAGGGGTGCACGTCACGAGACCGACACCCACGAGTCATACAGCCCATAAGTTATACAGCTCACAAGTCATACAGCCCACGAGTCATACAGCTCACAAGTCATACAGCCCACCAGTTATACAGCCCACGAGTTCGACACTGAGTAAATAAAGCCCACGAGTTCGACATCAAGTAAAATACGCCCAGGAGTTATACGGCTCACGAGACCGACACTACGCACAAAAGGCTCATGAGACCGACAGTAAGCAAACAAAGCCCACGAGACCGACACTACACTTAAAAGGTCCACGAGACAGACCCTACGCATACAAGGCTCACGAGACCGACAGTACGCAAAAGAGGTTCACCAGACCGACAGTAAACAAACAAAGCCCACGAGACCGACACTACACTTAAAAGGTCCACGAGACCGACGCTACGCATACAAGGCTCACGAGACCGACACGACGCAAAAGAGATTCACCAGACCGACACTAACTAAAGAAGGCCCACGAGTCCGACAGGATGAACAGCGCCACCTATAGACCAATAAATTGTATAGGGTGTCCTGATAATAGCATAGGAAGATATGAGAGATGGAAAAGAAGAGTTGCCATCTCCGGCAGGGTGTTACCCCATCAGATGCCCCCCCCCCCCCCCCCCCGAAATGATCAGGATCTTAAATTGTGTTTGCATGGGTGTGTGTTTGTGAACAAAAATGAACAAAGTACAGTAAAAGTGTGTAACAGATCTTTCCACAATAAACCTGCGAGGGTGTTGATTTAGTATTAATTAAAAGTAGAAAATAACGTAATCGTCTATTAAGGTAGCGTTATGGATTCGGAAAAACCAGATGCATCCATGAAAACAGCTATCGTATTTTACGATAAAATGTACTGTTCGGAGGAGAATAACACAAGCCACAAAATTGAGGTGAATCCCTGCGATATAAAACGTTTTAATGAGTAGAATTACATTATAGTTACAGAGAAAATTTCAAATAGATCTTACTGCAAAACGTCAAAGCAGGAGGATAGAATATCTAAAATAGAATAAGCAACTAGTGAATCGGGAAAGAGAAGAGGTAAAATTTATATCTTGTCCATCTTCTAGCTAAAAACTGTGAAAGCCTATTAAAAATAGCACGGTGGCATTGTCAAAGCTCTACAATTAATCCATACATCGTTATTGTCCTCTTTTAAATTCATTTGTGTTTTGGGGTCTCTTTTTTTTTGGGGGGGGGGATGAAGAATACTAATTCTTCTATTTTTTTTTTTGGGGGGGGGGGTGGGGCATGAAGAATACAATTCAATTTTTCTACTTGATAACAATGTCGCTCCCTGACACACTTGCTCCCCCCCCCCCCCCTCCCCAGAAGTATGTAGAAATACATATTTGATGACGTTCATAATTATGTAGATGGTCACCATCTTTCAATTGATAGCGTTACGAAATTACACCCGCCAGTATGTTATTTTTCTGTTCATGGAACACCCTGTACAGGTGATTGACATGTAGATGGCGCTGTTTATCCTGTCGGTCTCGTGGGCCTTCTTTGCCTACTGTCGGTCTCGTGGGCTTTCTTTGCTTAGTGTCGGTCTCGTGAGCCTTTTTGGCTTAGTGTCGGTCTCGTGGGCCTTTTTTGCCTACTGCCTACTGTCGGTCTCGTGGGCTTTCTTTGCTTAGTGTCGGTCTCATGAGCCTTTATTGCTTAGTGTCGGTCTCGTGGGCTATGTTTGCTTAGTGTCGGTCTCATGAGGCTTTTGTGCGTAGAGTCGAACTCATGGGCTGTATGACTCCTGAGCCGTATAACTCGTGGGCTGTATGACTCATGGACCTAATATTGATGTCGGTCTCGTGGACCGTATGACTCGCGGGTGTCGGTCTCGTGGGATGCCCCCATTCAGAGTGCCTTACTGTGTTATAGAATTCATCACTATTCAAAGAATTAAAAGCAAAATGTGTTGTGTTAGCCATGGGTTAAAATATAAAACATTCGGGAATTAATAGCTGGCTTCCCGCCTGGTCCTAACTCAGCAGCTACGTGGGGGTATGCAGACCTAAAAGAAGAAAGAAAACCGAAATGCGTACAGAGAAACATGAAACACACACAAAACAGGGAAACGAACATGAACACAGATGACACAGAATTAGACTTAGTATACTTAGGGGAATGACAATTTCCGAATTTTCCACAAAAAGTGTGCTTTAGATCGCTTTATTTCAATTCTACTAACGCAAAAGCTCCGGCTTGTGTTCCCCTCCCACACCCTCCCCCTAAGCTCTACCTCACTAGACTTGTATATACATGTATAACACAAAGATGGGGCACACTCGGAATAAGAAATAAATTCCATGATTTTAACACGTCCCTGAAAAAGCCCTATGAAATTGCACCCTTTACAACATCAAAATGCAAAAAGTTCTCACCGTGGAAGGGGAAATATCCCCCTCCCAAACCGTCCCCGTCCCCTCCGAATTTTCCACAAAAAGTGTGCTTCAGATCGCTTTATTTCAATTCTACTAACGCAAAAGCTCCGGCTTGTGTTCCCCTCCCACACCCTCCCCCTAAGCTCTACCTCACTAGACTTTGTATATGCATGTATAACACAAAGATGGGGCACACTCGGAATAAGAAATAAATTCCATGATTTTAAAACGTCCCTGAAAAAGCCCTATCAAATTGCACCCTTTACAACATCAAAATGCAAAAAGTTCTCACCGTGGAAGGGGGAATATCCCCCTCCCAAACCGTCCCCTCCACCCCCCCCCCCCCCCCCGCCTCACTCGCTCCGCTCGCTCGGGCTCGGTCTAGTTCATTATAATCAGAGTTAGAATTAATACAAGAAGTTTATCTAAATAATACTATTTTATACCGAAATTGTATAATCATCGACATCAAAATATATTGCTACCTTAAACAAGTGGAACTGTTTCAAGACCACAAAACGCGCAAAAACATGCTTAAAATTGCACCTTTACAACATCAAAATGCAAAATTCTCGCACCGTGGGAGGGGGAACATCCCTCTCCCAAACCCTCACACTCCACCCCCTCCCCCCGCCCTCCCCCCTCTGCCTTGCTCGCTCCGCTCGCTCGGGCTTGGTCGCGTTCATGATAATCAGTGTTAGAATTAATAGAAGAAGTTTATTTAAATGATACCATTTTATACCGATATTGTATGATAATCATCGACATCAAAATATATTGCTACTTTAAACAAGTGAAACTGTTTCAAGTCGACAAAACGCGCAAAAAAAAACATTCATAAAATTGCACCCTTTACAACATAAAAATGCAAAAAGCTCTCACACCCTCTTCCCCCCGCCGCTCGCTCTGCTCGCTTGGGCTCGGTCGCGTTCATGACAGTCAGTGGAAGAATTAATACAAGAATTTTATTTAGATGATACCATTTAAGGCAAATTGTTCAGATCAATAATAATCGACATCAAAATATTCTGCTACCATAAACAAGTGGGACTGTTTCAAGTCGATAAAACACGTAAAATGAGGGATCAAATTGCACCATCTACAAAATCAAAATGCATAAAGTTCTCACCGTGGGAGGGGAAACATCCCCCTCCCATACCCTCCCCCTCCTCCCCCCCCCCCCCCCGCTCGCTCCGCTCGCTCGGGTTCGTTCCCGTTCATGATAGTATAAGTGCAAGAATTAATGGAAGAGTTTATTCAAATGATATCATTTTATAGCCAAATTGTTTTATATTAATCGACATCACAATATAATGCTACCTTAAACAAGTGGGACTGTTTCAAGTCGATAAAACACGCAAAAAATGCATCGATTGCACCATTTGCAAAATCAATATGCAAAAAGTTCTCACTGTGGGAGGGGGAACCCCCTCCCATGGGCCACACCCTCCCCCCTCGCTCGCTTTGCTCCCTCGCATCTAACCGCTCCCCCTAAGATCAAATCCTTGCTACGCCGGCGATAGGCCCAAATCTATAGGCCTTCACAGTGATGGCGCACAGGCGGAGCAAGAGCTGAAATACCACGATGTAGTCATTCAATTATCTATGAATATTTCCTATTCTCACTTGTTCTTTGATAGCAAAAAAATCCCAAATTTCACCAAAAGTATGCACAGATCGCTGAATTTCAGGTCTGAAAATGCAAAATCTTCCTCGTGTGGGATGGGGGTAGGCCTCTCCTCCTGCTATAGGCCGCTCCGCTCCCTCGCACAGATATTCTAACTCCAAGTCCCTCCCCCACCCGCCATCATTAACGAACGAACGATGCCCCCGGGATGATTGCTTTATTGACTTAAATCAAGAAAATTTAAGAATACAATTAATAGTTACACGAAAATATCTACTACGTTATTACATACAAAGAAATGGATATCCATATTACCATTTTATTGAATTTATTTGGGCATTATTCAGGACTGCGCTACGTTTTTGAAAGGGGGGGGGGGTCAAAATCGCCTGTCAGTCAAGAAGAAAGAACGTCAAAAGACAAGAGAAACAACAACAAAAATGTCTTCATACTTTTAAGGTCTGACAAGTCGGCTGACACAAAAAAAAAAAATCACATAATATTAGGACAAAATGTTTATGAAAATGGGAAGAATGGTGGAGAAACTATATAAGAGAAGAATTGGAATTGCTGAAACTAAGTTTAGCCAAATGAGTAAACTGTTACTATAAAGGAAGATAATACATTGTATCTACTGCAACCAAGCTCAGACTAGTAAAATGTTACGTGCATTCAACTCTCCTTTACTGTTGTGAGACATGGACATTGTACTTGGATGATATGAAAAGGCTGGCTGCATTCGAGATGTGGATATTCAGACGCCTGGGCCGTATATCATGGACAGAGAGGAAAGCAAATCAGTATGTTTTAGATCATCCGAATGACACAAAAACCTTGATGAAACATAAAATCAAATATTTTGGCCACTTTAAAAGTGTATTGGAAGGGATTATAGAAGGCAGGAGATGCCGAGGACGCCAGCGCAGTGTATGGTGTAACAACATAAAGGAGTGGACAGGAAAGAGTGTGGCCGCATGTAGTAAAGCGGCCATGAACAAAGCAGAGTGGAGGTCCATAGTCGCCAACCTTCGGACTGAAGACGGTACTGAAGAAGAATAGATAGTGATAATGATGATAATAATAATAATGATAATGATAATAATAATTATACTACTACTACTACTACTACTACTACTAATAATAATAATAATATTAATGATAATAATAACAAAGTGTGCCTCATCATGCAGTTTGTGAAAGTAACTAGGTGGAAAGTGCTATTTTGTACAGTTCTTGCAACATGATTTTGTTGTTGTTTTCACTTGACTATATATAGAGCAGGCAACCACAGGACGAAGAGTCGGCTAGGCAATGGGGATATTAAAGGGTCATGATGCCAGGCAGGGAACTAGGAACCTTATGACTGAAGGTCTGTGAGTGGTCAATATCCAGTGATCCGAAATAGCTCCGACATAAACTGTGAATGTGGGTTGAGATATCATGTTGAATTCCATCTGTTATCCATATTATATGCCCAGCAGGATTTTCTTTACAGGTCTACATTCTTCTCTAGATATCAAACTGGATCTTCATGCATTTCCTTACCAGACTCGACCACTATACTGCACTATTGAGGGACATGGAAACCTTGATCTCAGGAGTACCTTTCTGTGCTTTTGTCTATTCATTTCCTGACTATAGCTCTGTGCACATTGATACCAACCAGGAACTTATTTTAAATGAGGAATTCGGTCACTCATCAACTCACTCTGACCCAGGATCTAAGTTCAGCTCAACTGTGCACCTTATAAACGGTGCTGACATTTTGTTTGCTTTTTGTCTTAGCCATCTCCAAATGGGTAGGATGTAACAATTCAAAAAGGGAGTCGCAGAACCAGACTCAGAGATCGGGGAGGGGGAATTACATTCCTACCCCTTTATTTTTTTTTTTTTTGTCTCCATTTTTTTTTTTTGGTGGGGGGGTTACCATTGACCTTTGAAACCTTCAGCCCCCCCCCCACACACACACACCACACACACACACACACACGCACACACACTTACACACACACACACACACACACACACATACGTGTAATGATCAACACTGGGGACAAAATATACTTTAAGGTACTAGCGGGGACCAAATTACACACACCACACACACACCATTTTGTGTGTCATAAATAATCACGACTGGGGACAAAATATACTTTAAGGTATCAGTGGGGACAAAATTACACACACCATACAAATCGTAAGTTATGTGTGAAACGGGGACTATATGCCTGTAATGATCAATGCCGGGGACAAAATATACTTTTAAGGTATGAGTGGGGACCAAATTACACACACCACACATACGGCATTTTGTGTATCACAAATGATGAAGACTGGGGACAAAATATACTTTAAGGTATCAGTGGGGACAAAATTACACACACCATACAAATCGCAAGTTATGTGTCAAACGGGGACTATATACATGTAATGATCAAGCCTGGGGACAGAACATACTTAAAGGTATGAGTGGGGACGAAATTACACACACCACACACACGGCATTTTGTGTATCATAAATGATGAAGACTGGGGACAAAATATACTTGAAGGTATCAGTAGGGACAAAATGACACACACCATAGAAATCGTAAGTTATGTGTCAAACGGGGACTACGTGTAATGATCAAGACTGGGACAAAATATACTTTAAGGTATGAGTGGGGACCAAATTACACACACCACACACACGACATTTTGTGTATCATAAATGATGAAGACTGTGGACAAAATATACTTTAAGGTATCAGTGGGGACAAAATTACACACACCATACAAATCGTAAGTTATGTGTGAAACGGGGACTATATGCCTGTAATGATCAATGCCGGGGACAAAATATATATTAAGGTATCAATGGGGACAAAAATTACACACATCAAACACATGGTATTTTGTGTGTACAAAAATGATGAGACCGGGGACAAATTTATACTTTAAGCTATGAGTGGGGACGAAATTACTCACACCACACACACGGTGTTTTGTGTGTTATAAATGATCAAGGCTGGGGAGAACATACATTTAAGGGTATCAGTGGGGACAAAATTACACACAACATACACACATCTAGGTAATGTGTCAAACGGGGACTAACGTGTACATGTAATGATCAAGACAGGGGACAAAATATATTTTAACGATTTCAATGGGGACAACATCACACACAACATACACATTGCACTTGTGCATCAAAAATAATCAAGACCGGGGACAAAATATACTTTAACGTGTAGGTGGGGAAGACATTAAACTCTCCCCATACACGGTGTTTTGTGTGTCAGAAACGATCAAGACTGGGGACAAAATATACTTTGAGGTACCAGTGGGGACAAATTACACATAATTATCATACACATAATATTTTATGTGCACAGAAGTGATCAAGACCGGGGACATTGATATACTGTAAGGTATCATTGGGGACAAAAACTAACCACACTCCCCACACGCATGTACTTTAAAGGAGACCTCCTGATGATTTTCAGATTTTTATATTTGAACAACTATAGATTAGTTATACTGAGGACAGAGTTTCAGAATTTGTGATAATTTGGATGAAGAATAGGAATATTTTCAAAATTTAGGACAAATTGCAATGAACAAAGATGATGACATGGCAGAGTCACTGTAAGAACGCATGAGTTGGGGCTCAAGGAAGCAGAACAAAAGAAGAGGGCATGCATAGATTATACACAGGTGAACTCGCAAGCACAAGCAGGCGGTATTGTAATGGAATTACACTGCTACATTTCTGAAATATGTGAACCTCCTATGTCATCATCCTTATTCAGTGTAATTTGTTAAGGTTTTTCAAAGTATTGTTTCTCTGCTCAAGAACCACAATAAATTCCACAAATCTATACCCGGAATTGTCGATTTATCTACTAGATGATGTGAAATTATGAAAATCGTCTGGAATGTTCCTTTAAAGTATAATAGCGCCCAGTCTTGATCGTTTTGAACACACATACAACGCGTGTGGTGAGTGTAGCCATCCCCACTGATACTTAAAAAGTATATTTTGTCCCCAGTCATGATTGTTTCTGACACACAAAATGAAATGTTTGTGGCGAATTGATTTCGTCCCCACCAATGTATTAAAATATATTTTGTCCCCAGTGTTGATAGTTTTTGACACACAAAATACTGTGTGTAGTGAGTGTAATTTCGTCCCCGCTGATACCTTAATGTATATTTTGTCCCCAGTCTTTAATGTATATTTTGTCCCCAGTCTCCATCATTTATGCCGAACGCCGTATGCGTTTGGTGAATGTGATTTTGTCCCCACTGATATCTTAAATTATATTTTGTTCCCAGTCTTGATAATGTTTTACACACAAAGTAATAATATATGTACACTGAAGTAAAATTTCCCCAATTGTACATTAAAGTATATTTTGTCCCCCGTCTTGATAATTTTTTTTTTTACATACAAAACACCATGTGTGTGAGATGAGTGTAGGTTTGTCCCCACTAATACTTTAAAGTATATTTTAGCCCCAGTTTTGACCGTTGCTGACACACAAAATGAAATTTTTGTGGTGAGTTTAATTTCGTTCCCACCAATGCATTAAAATATATTTTGTCCCCAGTGTTGATAGTTTTTGACACACAAAATACTGTGTGTGGTGAGTGTAATTTCGTCCCCACCCTTGTCTCCAGTCTTGATCGTTTCTGACACACAAAATAAGTGTGTGTTGTGAGATTAATATCGTCCCCACCAATGCATTAAAATATATTTTGTCCCCAGTTCTGACCATTTTATACACAAAATTCCATATGACCTTTTTTTTTTTACGATCAGTGGTGTAACTTTTGTACTCGGAGGGTCAAAATTTCAAACACAATTATTTTTTTCATTATTCTGTTTGATTCCTGTTTGAAAGTATTCAAATTTTTGAAAAATAACATTTTAGACCTTCAACTGAAGGGTTATTGGTGTAATTTAGGGAAAACCCTTGCACCTGAAGTAAATTTAAGCAAAATTTTGCTTTCATGAATTGCACCATATTGACAAAACTCTGTAGTCAAACTTCACCATGCAAAGTTTATATGGTTAACAACAATATATAGTTTGTGAATCAAAACTATTTGGGGGTTTAATATAAAGTGAATTAAAAAAATACATGAGATTTATAATTTTTTGCTAAAAATACGTATTGACATGTAATTTTTAAGATTTTAACTATTTATTGGAGGGCAGGCCAGGTCAAATTCTTACTATAACAAGTCTTTAAGAAAGGCAACCTTCCTATGTAGGTTAAATGAAATTCCAATCATTTTTTTAAAACTTGTATTTTTCACACATGGATGATTCGGAGGTGACAGTTAACATATTAGAATGTTTCGGAGGTGACATTAATATTTGACACTCACCTTTTTTTAGAACAAGTGACAATAACACAAAAACTTCTTTTTATCAATGTTTTTAATAATTATAACTCGAGAACAAGAAATTAACTCCTGTTTCAAGCAGATAGACCACACAGAACAAGTGGGTTTTTTTACACTTCATGAATTAGCATGGGTACCGGTAGTTTGCCTTCCATTTGGACGAAGGATGTAAACTAAATAAAGTAATCTGAAGAAACATGGCATTCCATTTTCTTCCTTAAATTGAGATGAGGGTGTGAGATCATTTTTAGTAATGTTTCTTTGTTCTCAGAACATTTTATTCCACAACACCAGGGAAGAATCACTTCGTTTCGGAGGTGACATTTAATGCTAACATTGTGTTGAAATATTCATATACAGTAAGAATATGACGGACATAAGCTAGATATTGTAACCTGAAGAAACATGGCATTCCATTTTCTACCTTAAATTGAAATGAGGGTGTAAGATCATTTTAGTAATGTTTCCTTGCTCTCAGATCATTTTATTCCACAACACCAGGGAAGAATAACTTTGTTTCGGAGGTGACATTCAATGTTGACATTGTGTTCAAGTATTCATATAGTATGCCCCCCCCCCCCCCAAAAAAAAAATGCAATTAGACTTTTGCATTGATAGCACCCAATTAAATCATCTAAATTCTACTTTGGGGTCTTAAATTATAACATCTTAGCTCTATTTTGCAGAAAGCCCCAGTCAATTTGGTTTAAAGTGATCTCAAAGAAATCTGGATTGTTATAAAGGATGTCAGGAGTCTGATTCTTCCAAGTTCAGCACTTGGATGCTCTTGGAACTGCATATTAATGTGTAAACACAATATACAGAACTTGGAGGGAAGGAATTCCTGACATGCTCTTTAAAAATCCTTAATTCTCTTTGACCTCTGAAGCAAATTGAATGGGGTATTCTGTAAGGTGTGGGCTATGAGTTATAGTTTCAATCCCTCAAATTGTAGATTGATTCACTATCTTTAAAATTATCGTTGCGGAGGGTATCACTGTAATTTTTAGGTGGGGACATACGGTATGAATACCAAAAACAAAAATTCTTATTTGACTTGTGTACGCATTTGTTTGCACATAGTTTTATAAATCAGATTAATTCAAGGATATTCATGAATTCTTCATCATCCTTGATAGCCACCATACAAATGTTATAATACTGGTGAAAGGTGTTTGGTTCATCTGGGATAAATTTTCTATACACCAGATTCATTTAAACTGTTGACATTACTAAAATATATTTTACGTACCTTTCTGAATTGCTTGAAAATTACCTGCAAATCATGCATATTAGTCACTTTTCAGAGTAAAAAGTACCGGTATAAGATAAGAAAAACCATTTTATTGTGTTTGAGGTGACACAACACAGTAACAACCCAACTTTTCAGGTGTTAACTATTTTAATAGTGAACATTCATGTCTTTCCTCATGGCTTTAATTTTCAAATATAAGCTCTTTCTTTCAGTTCTTACTTGTTATTTTGTTTAGTTATTCTCTTTCATGATAATGGATACCAGCTCATATTTTGTTTGAGATTGTAATTCATACTAATCTTTAACAGGTTTTTACAGTTTGGTTCAGAAAACAGTTTGTGTTTCCCACCTGAAGAGAGCAGCATAATGCTTTTCTGTGAACTTGAGGGGAAAGTTTGTTTTTGTTCAGTAATTTTCCCCATCAACTTCACAGAAGGTCCCGGACACAAACTGGTCTTAAATAGACCTATAAGGGACCGAAACTGGAAAAGGACAAGTTCACCTCAATAGACATGAGGGTTGAGTAAATACAGCAATATTAGTAAAACACATCAGTGAGAGTTTGAGGAAAGTAAGGCAATCCGTTCCAGAGTTACAGACTTTTGAAAGTTTCTGCTCAGTCAAAGCTGAATGAGAAGACTTCTATAGCTTGTGATGTCACATGTGTACAAGGATAATAGAGATAGTATCAAGAAAATTCAACATACTGTATTTTCACTTTTCTTGCATAACAAAAGAACACATGACTTCTCTCTTTTGGAAGGCAAAATGAATAATATTATCCTAAAATACATCAGTAGCAAGTTGAAGAAATGTGCACTTTTTTCAAAAAGTAAAGTTTTGTGAAATTCAATTATATTTTCCTTTATCGTTGTACGCATGTGACATCATAATACACTGTCGTAGTCGTCTCATCCAGCAGTGAATGCGCAGATACTTAAAAAACCCATAACTTTTGAATGGATTGTCCAATTTCCGCCAAACTTGCAACGATGTGTTCTACTAATGTTGTTGCATTCACTCAATCCACATGTATATGAAGGTAGACTTGCCCTTTAAGAAACCATTTCCTTTTCCTTGAAATTCCAGTACTTAAAGCCAAATTCTAAGATAAAACATGATATCAAAACAAGGTAAACACCTCATCAGAATTATATTGAGATAGAACTACAAATCTTGTTCTTGGATCTTTCCCTTTCCAGTCCTCGGGACTTGTTTCTCTGTTCACTTTAGTTGTCACATAACTTCAATAATCTTAAAAACTACAATGTCATAAACAGTTGGTTCAACTTAAAAAATGTAATAATTATTGTCATATATATATAAAAAAATCACATATATATAATTTTGTTTATGACTACCACGTTGTACGTGGAAAAACAACAACTAAGAATTTAAGAACAAGTTGTGCACCAGCTATAGGCATGTGGCCTTTTGGTGGAGTTTAATTATTTGATGATTTTTTTTTACATTTTTTTTTTTTTTTTTTTAGATTGTGGACTAGGGCATGCATGAACTGCCACATGTATCACTTTGGTATCGAGGGAATTCTGGTGAGCTATGTATACAAAAGTCACTTCTGTTGTGATGATTTTGTAGATATTAAATGTGTATTAGAAACTGTTAATAGATAGTGAAAAGGAACTGAAGTCTTGCCTTTCACTATCACATAACAATATGGTGTTAACAAACAATGTCACCTCCGAAACACAAGAAAAAGCAACCTACATCGAAAGCTGTGATTGGTAAATTTTCACAACTAAATTGCTTGTTGGAAATTTAGCTTCTAAGATGAGAGCATCTATATGTTTACTTAACTAAAGCAGGAGAATTGAATATTGATTACAATATATACAACAGATGGGTGTATTTTGTGCATTCCCATTGTTAAAAAAAGTGAAAAAATGTAAATTTGCCCTAAAACGTACAGTCTAGTAATAAAAAAAAAGAGTGAGAGTGTGTTAGTTGATTTCTCAACTTTGAGACTTATGTTACTAAAATAAATGAAACCACTGGTGTACATGATATGGTTTCTCTTCAACAGAAATGAGCAAAAAATCTTGTTAACAGTGTTTTGTCACCTCCGAAACAGTAATTCTTAGTTTTTATTAGATCTTTTATTAATCTCTAGAAAATCCTCACTTCCTGTTGCCATATTACTATTTTCATCCAAAAGAGATTCCTTGTCAATTAGACAGAATCAAACAAAATTGCTTTGTCTTCGAGAAATTATCAAATTATGCTTGTTGTTTCGGAGGTGACAAGTATAAACGGAAAATTGTAAATTGCTCCGAAATGAAAACAACAGAATATATTTCTACTACCTTCCTTCAGAGATAATGTGAGGGGATATGTTACATTTTTGCAAATGTAATGTATAACTGATGTCAAGAATTAAAAAAAAAATCAAATACATAAATCTGTTGTCTCGGAGGTGACAGAAGTGTTAACGGAAAAGTTACATAAATTTATAAACGCTCACCAAAAAAATTATAAGCTATTTGAATTAAATAATCTTTGGATGAAAGTTAAGTCAGATTGATTACTATTCTGTTTTGATGAAAATTAGCAAAGTTGAATTTCATTGTGAACAAGAGCTAACTCAAAAGAGGGGTTAATTGTCAATGGAAAATGTCACCTCCGAAACATAAAGCTTGGACAATTTCAGTCTTTAAAGAAGACAAAGCAGAACCTGGTAAACATAATAGTTCTTTATGTTGGATACCTGTCTATCACCACCACAACAAAAATAATGAAAAGGAATAAACAATTTGATATGCTAGCTCTGACAAAAATACTATGTCAGAGTGAGTACACCAAAAGTGTTGGATTTCAAGCATGTAAGTGCCTGCCACATCTGAAAGAAAAAGAGAGGAAAGTTCATTACCCAAGGTAGACACTGTGGGTGGAAAGTTTATGAGAAAAAATAATGCATATCTGTCAGTGTATAAGAAAGTTATATACCAATTAGTGCCCACACTGTGTTTTACACCACTGATTGTAAAAATGGCCATATGTATGTGGTAAGTGTGATGTTGTCCCCACTGATTCTTTAATGTACATTTTTGTCCCCAGTCCTGATCGTTTCTGACACACAAAATGAAATGTTTGTGGTGAATTTAATCTCGTTCCCACCAATGCATCAAAATATTGCCCCCTGTCTTGATCATTTTATGCACAAAAATTCCATATGTATGTGTTGAGTGTGATTATGTCTCCACTGACTTCTCAAACCATATTTTGTCCCCAATCTTGATTATTTTTGACACACAAAGTAATAATGCAACTACATTGAAGTAATTGTGTCCCCAGTAATATATCAAATGATGTTTTGTCATTTTCATTTCACACTCAAAGTACCATTTGTGTGAGTTGAGTGTAGTTTTGTCTCCATTGATACTTGAAGTATATTTTAGCCCCAGTCTTTATCGTTTCTAACACAAAAAATGAATGTGCATAGTCAGTTTAATTTCATCCCTAATAATACATTAAAGTTTATTTTGTCCCCGGTCTAAAACATTTTCTTTTACACACAAAATACCCTGTGAGTGTGGTTAGTGTAGTTTTGTCCCCATTGATATTTTAAAATATATTTTGCCCCCAATCTTGATAGTTTTTGACACACAAAATACTGTGTGTGTGGTTAGATTAATATCGTCCACACCAATGCATCAAAATATATTTTGTCCCCAGTCTTGATCATTTTATATACAAAATACCATATGTATGTGGTGAGTGTGGTTTTGTCTCCACTGATAACTAAAATTATATTTTGTCCCCAATCTTGATCATTTTGACACACAAAGTAATAATACATCTACATTGAAGTAATTTTGTCCCCAATAATACATCAAAATTTATTTTGTCCCCAGTCTTAAAATCTGATCATTTTGATTTTACACACAAAGTACCGTGTGTGTGAGTTGAGTATAGTTCTGTCCCCACTGATACTTTAAAGTATTTTTAGCCCCAGTCTTGATTGTATCTGACACACAAAATGAGTGTGTATAGTCAGTTTAATCTCTCCCCCAATAATACATTGACATAATTTTGTCCCCAATAATACATCAAAGTATATTTTGTCCCCGGTCTTGATTCTTTTGCTTTGACACACAAAAATACCATGTGTGTGAGTTGAGTGTAGTTTTGTCCCCATTGATACTTTAAAGTATGTTTTAGCCCCAGTCTTGATCGTTTCAGACACACAAAATGAATGTGTATGGTCAGTTTAATTTCATCCCCAATAATACATTGAAGTAATTTTGTCCCCAATAATACATCAAAGTTTATTTTGTCCCCGGTCTTGATCATTTTGTTTTTACACATGAAATACTATATGTGTGTGGTGAGTGTACTTTTGTCCCCATTGATACTTTAAAGTATATTTTGTCCCCAGTCTTGATCGTTTATGACTCACAAAATGAATGTGTATAGTCAGTTTAATTTCATCCCTAATAATACATTGAAGTAATTTTGTCCCCAATAATACATCAAAGTTTATTTTGTCCCCGGTCTTGATTATTTTGTTTTTACACATGAAATACTATATGTGTGTGGTGAGTGTACTTTTGTCCCCATTGATACTTTAAAGTATATTTTGTCCCCAGTCTTGATCGCTTATGACTCACAAAATGAATGTGTATAGTCAGTTTAATTTCATCCCTAATAATACATTGAAGTAATTTTGTCCCCAATAATACATCAAAGTTTATTTTGTCCCCGGTCTTGATCATTTTGTTTTTACACATGAAATACTATATGTGTGTGGTGAGTGTACTTTTCTCCCCATTGATACTTTAAAGTATATTTTTGTCCCCAGTCTTGATCGTTTCAGACACACAAAATGAATGTGTATGGTCAGTTTAATTTCATCCCCAATAATATATACATTGAAGTAATTTTGTCCCCAATAATACATCAAAGTTTATTTTGTCCCCGGTCTTGATCATTTTGTTTTTACACATGAAATACTATATGTGTGTGGTGAGTGTACTTTTCTCCCCATTGATACTTTAAAGTATATTTTGTCCCCAGTCTTGATCGTTTCAGACACACAAAATGAATGTGTATATTCAGTTTAATTTCATCCCCAATAATATATACATTGAAGTAATTTTGTCCCCAATAATACATCAAAGTTTATTTTGTCCCCGGTCTTGATCATTTTGTTTTTACACATGAAATACTATATGTGTGTGGTGAGTGTACTTTTGTCCCCATTGATACTTTAAAGTATATTTTGTCCCCAGTCTTGATCGTTTCAGACACACAAAATGAATGTGTATATTCAGTTTAATTTCATCCCCAATCATATATACATTGAAGTAATTTTGTCCCCAATAATACATCAAAGTATATTTTGTCCCCAGTCTTGATCGTTTATGACACACAAAATGAATGTGTATAGTCAGTTTAATTTCATCCCTAATAATACATTGAAGTAATTTTGTCCCCAATAATACAGTAAAGTTTATTTTGTCCTCGGTCTTGATCTTTTGTTTTTACACACAAAATACCGTGTGTGTGTGGCGAGTGTAGGTTTGTCTCCATTACCTTATCATTATACGATCAACTGGGGACGCACGGTCAGTAGATTGGGAGTACGCACGGGCGTAGCGTACGGCCGCGGATTTCCGTTTACAACCACACCTAAGCAAGCTATTGACTGCGTTCGCCACTCGGTCGCGTACTGTCATCGGCAAAATTGCCTTGGCATGGGGTGTAAAACGTAAACGCGTAGTCGTCACTCATATACGCATGCGCGCATGACTTGTCATGCATACGATAAACAAGAGTTGGCGCTGTTCAACATCATCCTATACACTTAAATGGCACTTAACACACCAAATGGGGACTTTGATCTAGGAGTCGGTGAAAATCATTTATTTGAAAAAAGGAATACTTAAAAACGATAATTACGACCGGGGACGTCCCCGGTTGAATGACGTCCCCTGTTGGTGGGTTAAAAGCTTGAAAATGTCCCCAGAAGTCGGTAATTACAACCCCCCCCCCCCCCCACACACACACACAAACACACACACACACGTAAACACCCTGAGGATGAGCAGGGAGGTGTCACCTGCCTGGGATGAGCCACTTGCAACCATCGACAAAGTATGCCTATACTATAGGCCCCTATACAATCATGTCGATGTAGTATGTTTATGAAGATTGATATTGAAGTATCTGGTAATTAATGCACACACCGAGATGATTTTAAATGTTCTCAATAACTTTCGAGGCAGTCACACATTTTTGTCAAACAAATAATGACAATGATCTATGGTAATAACACAAACAACAATGATAATTGGAACTACTGAACATGTAGATGAAAATCAAACCAATCAGAAGAAAACTTTGTTGTCATGTGACGAGTCGAGCTTTGGGAAAGTTTGTATATTCTTTATTCATCATTTGATATACAAAGGGGGGTAATTCGTTAGATATGGCCTCATTCACATGCTGTGGGATACTGCATGATTATACATTATATCCACAGTTAACAATGTACTATCTTCTACACTGTATTAATAGACTCCTCAAAAAGAGTCCTACAATTCGAATTAATGTATCGGGTTTCTCTTAAAACTATATCATTTCAATCAAATGAGACATCATAAGAAAGCCTGTTTAACGTTCTTTACAATGACAACTCACTTGCTTACGTCATACATTCCTGGAATGCACAGTACGACTGAGTATATGAGGAAAGGTCAAATGTGCCAAAATGTTGCAAAATAGAGAAAAAGTGTTATGTCAAACAGTATAATTCCCATTTGCTTTGTTGTTTCAGTGAAGGAATGTGCTCGAAAAGAATGCATTGCGAGATTATCATTAGATTCCAGACCTCATCCATGAATCAAAAACTGCAGAAGTATCTGCAGATTGAAATGAAACGTAAAGGCTGACCAAATAGCAAACTATTGTTTAGGAAATGAGAGTTTTTAGGGTGCTCTCATTTCAGCATTGCTTAATCCAGTGGCCTTTTTTTTTCTTAAAACACTGTACATTATCAATAGCGGAATTGTTGCGACTTTTCACTTTTGATCTGTCGCCATACTCAGCTGCTTTGCACATTCCAAGAACACCCAATGATAGCAAATGAGGTGTCATTTTAAAGATAATTAACCAGGCTTTCTTATGATGTCATATTTCAATTCATTTCATTTCATTTCATTTATTTCATTCTTTCCTTCTTTTTCGGCAAACATAACACGAATATAACATAGGCGTGTATTCGACCTTTTACATGGTAGGTAATTGTTAACAAATACGAAATTATACATGCAAAATACAAAGTTATGTCTGGAGAAGAAAAACAAGAAAGAACTGAGAGGTTCACTGAAAATTCAGCATGCTGGTAAGTTGTGAACCACTCGAAGGATTCTTGTGAATATATTTGTTTACAAAGACAGGACAGAACAAGACAGTAGAAACACGGCATTGCATGACATTACAGTTGGGTATACCATGACAGTAATAAAACACACAAGAATAATGGAAAGAAAGGAGAGAAAGAAAAGGAAATGAAAGGAAAGGCCAACACGCTGAACATCGGGATCAGAAGAGGGAATTGAAGTGCTTCAGAGTTCGAGCAGCCAAGCAAAGTTTGTACCAATAAGATAATGTAAAAAATACACAATGATGAAATCAATGATTGATGAAATCAATGATTGATGAAATCAATGATTGATGAAATCAATGATTGATGAAATCAATGATGGACGATGAACCCTCAGGCTGTAAAAGACCAGGTAAGTAATAAATCATATATAATTATCTTAGTATGAATTCAACGAAAAAAAAAGTTTTAACTTAAGCTTCAACGATATTCAATGAAGATAATGCTAGGATAAGAGAATTTAGTATGATCAAACTTTAATTACAGAACTTATATTGAGGGGTTACTACAGCATTTCGCATATGCCTCAAACTGATTTCAGAGAGAGATAGAGAGAGAGAGAGAGAGAGAGAGAGACAGAGAGAGAGGGAGCTAGCCGTATAAACTGACTTCCTTGTGACCACTTTAGTTCCTGGCCCTGCTGTTATTTGAGAGGGTATTTCTTTCTCATGTGGCTGTTTGTGATAACACGCTACACACACACACACACGCACACACGCAGTAGATGCTTTAATAGATGCTTGAAACAAAGTATCCATAAAGGCCTCAAAATAAAAGTGTAGTTAGAGGTGCCGCAGGCTCTTTGTCCCTTCAGACCTTCCACAAAGGCTCCAGAACTAAGCACATGCCTTGTAGACTTAACAAATTCCTCATGCTCTATAAAGCTGAAACTTCAGGAATACCATTATTGTGCAATCCTGTCTATGAGACTATAATTATGTGACCCCGCATCACAAAACTAAACAAAAAGTCGCCAGACACAGATTTTAAGTGAAGGGCAGATTCTGAAAGAGCAGCCCCTAAGCTGTACAGTACTGGTTGAGGTGGGGAATCATGTTTTGAACATTTCTATAAGTGAGATAATGAGATACCTCTTATGAATATGAAAGAACATGTCATTGTACGAAGGATTCAACATTTATTTGATGAAAATTGGTTTTCAAATGGCTGAAATATCAAAAAAAAATGATAACAATAAAAGGCGGCAGGCCACACCTTTTATCAGGATCTCTTTGTTTCACGTTGTTTTTGGATATCTCAGCCATTTCAAAACCGAGATTCATGAAATGAACTTTTGATACCCCCTTAGAATTGAATGCTCTTTGACATCTCATAGAGTGGTTTCTGGTAAATATCTCACAAAACGTTAAAAGCTAGATCCTCACCTCAGCCAGAACTGTACACACCCTTGAAAATGATACTTCAACTGATATGGACTCTCCTAACCTATCTAAATATTGGAAAGAAAGCATAAATTCTGGAAAAGTGTGAACCGACAAAAGAGGCTCTGAAGCACAGGGCCTATTCAAACGCTTAGTCTTCACCAAACCGTGCTAGCTGTGCGATGAATAGGACAAAAACAGGGTGTTAACCACCTGAACAATGAAGAGATTATCAGAATAGGCTGAAATTAGAGATACTCTATCAACATATTTTGTCCGTGATTAACGCCAACTTTCAAGGCAGTATTGTTATCCCTTCAAAAGTTACTAGACCTGAAAGTGGAGAGAGTGCAAAGGGTTATAAAGAAATGAAAAGGGACCTCAAAAACATACCTGATCTCGCTACTCAACAACAAAAAAGGTTGTAGAAAAACTGCTAAAAATGCTCTTTTCCATTCATTTCATGAACCCAAATTAAAGAATACTGTAGAAGAAGGGTTGTCCTTTTAGAAAATATGAAAAATCCAAAATTGGATTGGTTGACCAGTTTCACCTTTTTTGAGTCCTCGCGTAAATTCAAAGGGTTCGATTTTTTGTTCGTATTGTGATGCACGGTAACATATTGATAGCACGACAATCCACATATACTTGATTGAAAAAAATAAATAAATATTGAGCGATATCATGGTACACTTCCAGTCTTAAAAAAATATTGGAAAAGTGTTTATTGAGAAAAGAGGCTCTTAATGTATACTGTATACGGCCTATTCAAGTGCTCAATCTCACCATGCCATGCTGGCTGTGCAATTAATGGGACAAAAACAGGATAA
This sequence comes from Diadema antillarum, assembly GCF_040938485.1. Lineage (NCBI taxonomy): Eukaryota > Metazoa > Echinodermata > Echinoidea > Diadematoida > Diadematidae > Diadema > Diadema antillarum. The sequence goes on along the minus strand of NW_027271305.1, from coordinate 858,660 downwards.
TTTTTACAATACAATGCACCACTAACAATGAAGGGATTAGGATTATCAGATTAGAGTGAAATTCCTTATGTGCCATGGTGGAAACCCTTTGTGTGTGAGCCACATAATTCTAAGACACCAAGGAATGTTAGTCATGCTTTGAGAAAACATTCTGTTTTTCAAATCCGTGTTGGGCTTTCGAAAGCCTTTTAAACAGGGGAAAGTTGATGAACGCAGCCCGAGTTGGACATGCGCATACACGTGGAACATAAAGAGTTTTAAAAAATGAACAGGGGAATCTATAAGACACACCTAGTCACATTATTATATCCATAAGAGTGCAAAAACTGCTAAAAGTACTGCACAATTTCTTGTTTGTTTTATGATCCCAAGCTTTAGTATAATGTAGAAGAAGACTTGCTCTTTCAGAGAGTGTGAAAAACTCACACTTTTGAAAACACTGCGCCGGCCCTGCGTTACTGTTGTCATCGACATTGGCATCATAATGATCATTACCAATATTATACAAACGTATAGTGAATGGTCACGAGTGCGATAGTACAAAATTTCGCACGTTGAAAGTGTGCTTTTCATGCGCTTTTCATATCTTTTATTGAGTGGGACTTACAGAGTAAAACTTGGATGCGGGTGATCGTGCTTTATCCGATCCATTATGGGACCAAAATTGTGGAATCAGTTATCTACTCAGTTAAAGCAATCGAGTATCTGAATATAAGAACGACCCAAGTCCATGGAAGACCGTTTCGAGTATACTTAAAAAAAAAACTTCTTATCTTTTTTATTTGTCCAATAATATTCTATTTACTGTGATGGGAAGGCAACATTGTATATACAAATTAGAACATATATCATTATGACAATAATATTCGCATTAATTGTGGAGAGGCCATTTTGTGTGATGGACTTGGGTCGTTCTTTGAATCATATGGACTTGGGTCGTTCTTTGATTCATATACATGATATTCTGCTACAGAGATGAGAGAAGTATGAGAGAGGGCGCTATAATATGAATGTAAGAATGACCCAAGTCCTTCATTCTTACATTAATATAAGATTTAACTCATTAATTTCAGGCACTTGCGGGGGTAATTAGGATTTATCACTTTATACACGAGATGAGTCCATGTATAAGCTACAATTTCCCATGTCAAACTGAATTTGGCGTAAAATTGAACTTGGGTCGTTCTTATATTCAGGTCTTCAATTGTCATCTACAGAGACATTTAAATCCAAACTTACAACGTATCTGTTCCTCTCACACTGAGGACTAGCTGTAATTGCTGTCATTAATGATCGGAACAATATTCTTTATTTGGTATGTGCTCCAGGTGTATTTTTTTTACTTAGTATCTATGTTTGTTTGTTGCACTGGGTATATGTCATTGTCTTCTTTGTTGTCATGTTTGAACATGTATAGATCTTCCTAAGTATATAAATGAAGGGGTCGGTGCAATATAGTGCTAACCCACACAATGGTCATTTTGAGATAATCGCTGTTGAATGTTTGGAAAGTCCATATATTGTACATTAATAAAACATGAATGCGTGCATTTTTTACCATCTTATTGGTTGAATTCAAATATGATATTTTCACGGAGGTTAGAGTGAAGGATAAGGATTATGAAAATGCATGTAACTCAATTTTGCCAAAAGCGTGGGTTAGCACTATTGCACCGAACCCTTCAAATGTATCTATCTTTTGATTCTTGAAGCGCCATGAGCGCTGAAAGCTGGACCTGTGCGCTATACAAGTAGCCACTATCGTTATCATTAATATTATTGCTACAAATACTATTATCATTATTGCCATTATTATTATTATTACTAGGCCTACTACTACAACTGCTACTTAGATCACAGACTTGAAGTGAAAAGGTTAAATATTGGCCTACTGGCAGCCAGTACTGGTATAGCTCATATCGCTCTGAAATAGCGTACGCTTGCCATTACAGCAACCACGTTAGAAAGGCTCTACTGTTGAGTGGACCAAGCTGGAGGAATTAATTTGAATACTGACGAAACAGATTTGATCGGGCAAACTAGCCAGTAAAATGAGTAGGCCTAAGTCACTGCAGGAGAGTTTCTACTAACATTAGATCTAATCCGTAGTCGGATCCTTCATCCTCATCCCTAGCTGTACCTCTAATTTACGGGCAAAAGACTTACTCAAAAATATACTTTGTTCTTAATCGTAGTCTCAAACCAACAAGATAGATCTAAAAAGTTAGAGCTCTAGAGACTAGGTCTATAGCTATAGATTCTATGTCAGAACTCTACTGTCTCACAGTTAATCCTAGGCTAAGACGTAACCAAGGCGAATTAACAAAAATAGATCTAACACTAGCCTCTAGGCCTAGGCCTTCTTGGCCCACTACTAAATATTTAGGGTAAGCAAATACAACTTTTGAATAGGTCTAGGACGCTATAAGTCCTACCTAGAATCTAGTTGTAGAATTTACTTATGGAACTACTCTTAATTTCCAGGCTGGGTCAAAGATCTCCTGCCGTACACACACGTAGTTTCTTGGCGCTCGTGAAATTCAATTCACACACTAACAGTTTGCCTCACATTATGCGTACACTGCTGTTTACACTCGAAGTCGAGCTATCAGGAATTCTTGGGGGCATGGACTGTTATTTTCATCTATTTTTGTGCGTGAGAACTTTGTGAAATAGTGGGAGTGGCAGCCCAATCCCAGAATGACAACATACGACCCACGACTTTTGCGTTCGTGCGGATTTCATCCAGTGCACTGCCCCTGGTGATCCAGTACCCCGGGTACAGACTGTATTGTATTGTATTGTATAGTCTATCGCTATACTAGTACTGTTTGCCCCAATCGCATTGATCTTCGCATGATGAGTAACATGTTAAAATTTACCGCAGAACACCATAGCTCTTTTAGTTCCATGATTTGATTAGTCAAATCAGAACATGAGTGATTGCGAAGGTCAAAGCGACAAACAACAGAACAATAAACAGAATGATTCGCAACGCATCTGACCTTTCTTCCCTTTAAAGCTTTCATGATTAGCATCCATGTGCTGACTTCATGTCGATTTTTGCCTCCAAATAAGTCTGCTGTCCTTTTTGACTATCAATACTCGACGTCCTTTTGTAATAATTTTCTGCCTTTTCATATTTAAATGGTTATTTTGTAGTTATTGTATTTGTTTTGTATTCATACAAGGCATGCCCGTAAAATATCCATGTGTTGTTTGTAGAAAATCGATAAAAAATAATCAAAACGCTATGAGATGTGTGTACTGTGATAACTGGGGCCATCTGATATGTTCTAACATGTCATTAGATTTTTTCGCATCAAATGCTGATTGGATATGTGACAACTGTTTGTGGGATCAATTACCACCTCTTGAATCTCCAGATGTACCCACCATAACACAAAACAGAAGGTGCACATCGTTCCATGACACACTCAGTTCACCCGTGCAAGCCAGTCAAAAAGGGGCAAATGCAGATTCTTTCAAGTGTGAATCAAAAGGGATAGGAAACACTGAATGTAAATTCAACAAGGTGAAGGGTTTTAAGATAGCCCATTTAAATTGTGTGTCACTTCTGAAATATTTTGATGAAATTAGAAATTTTATACTGCGAACAAATATTGATATACTGACTCTTAGTGAGACTCATCTGTCCGCGGATATACTCGTAGATGATGGTGAACTTGTTGTCCCTGGTTACTGTTTACTGAGGCGTGATAGAAATCGCCATGGCGGGGGTGTAGCTTCTTACGTAAAGAATGAGATCACTTTTGTCGCTAGGCAAGATCTCATTGAGCATAATTCAGAACTGGAAATGATTATTATCGAAATCAAACAAAGTAAGAGCAAACCCTTTTTTGTTATCAATTGGTACCGCCCTCCTAATTCCAAAGCTGAGGTATTTAATGATTTTGAAATTGTTATCAATAACATGGATAATCTAAATGTGGATTATATTTTACTTGGAGATCTAAATTGTGATGCATTGAGTGACAGAAAGTCATGGCAAACTACCAGACTATTTGATATAATGGATTTGTTTAATTGTACTCAGTTAATTTCGCAATATACAAGGGTGACTGCGACCTCCACTACTGCAGTAGATTTGATATTTACTAATTGTCCGGATAAATGTTCTTCTAGCGGAGTCATTGAAATATCACTGTCAGATCATTACATGATATATTGTATTATTGGTAAAACAACCAGTGAACCTCAAGACAACCATCGATATAAGATAAATCGAGATTTTAGACGTTTTAGCCCTGAAGCATTCATCAGTGATGTAAGTGATATTTGTTGGAACTCTGTGTATGAATGCAATTGCCCTCAGGAAGCATATGACATTTTTATATCTTTGTTGATAGAAGTCATTGATAAGCATGCACCAGCACACAAGCGGAGGGTAAGAACAAAAGAATCACCGTGGATGACGAAAGATATTCTAACTTCGATTCGCTCCCGGGATCGCCTTAAAGCTAAAGCTAAAAAGAGTAATTCTACGCATGACTGGGATATTTACAAAAGGGCACGCAATGATGTAACTGAGGCCGTTCGGAAAGCTAAAAGGGAATTTATAACCAAGAAGATTAACTCAGCTAAACACAGTTCCAAAGAAATATGGAACTCGCTGAAGTATATAACGCCAAATAAGAAAAATAGTCAGCCTATAAATAGTATTATGATCGATAATGTGCCCACTCACGGCAAAGAGCTGGCGAATGCTTTCAATGAGTTCTCCATAAACATTAGGTACTAGTGTTCAGAACGGAAATCATGAATCAAATGCAGCTGATCATTTTGAAAAAGTAACATCAAATTTTGTTTTTAATACCGTTTCAGTTATTGATGTCATGAAACTTTTGACCGCTCTACCATGTGATAAGGCGACCGGACCCGATGGTGTACCAGCCAAAGTTATCCCTCCCATAGCACACATTATTGCGTCACCACTTACTCATGTTATAAATCGATCCTTTGATGAAGGCATTTTACCACATCAATGGAAACTAGCTCGAGTGACCCCCATATTCAAAGGTGGTGACAAAAGTATTTTGGGTAATTACCGGCCAATATCGGTTATCGCTGTAATTGGAAAAATAATGGAGAAAATTGTTTGTAACCAGGCACAACATTATTTATTACAGAATAATATACTTTCCAACTGCCAGTCCGGCTTTAGACGAAATTTTTCTACGCAGACTGCTCTTCTTAATGTAACAGGAAATTGGTTCTCAGCGATAGATAAAGGGGAATTAGTTGGTGTTGTTATGATAGACCTGAAAAAGGCGTTTGACACTGTGGATCACGCAATATTATTGCATAAATTGGAATTGTATGGTTTTGATGATAAAGAAGTAAAGTGATACGAAAATTATTTGTGCTGTCAAAGAAACAATTTACATGTATAAATGGCATTTCATCCTCTGTGACAAATGTAACCTGTGGTGTACCCCAGGGCTCGCTCCTCGGGCCGCTGTTATTTCTATTATATACGAATGACCTCCCTATCAAAGTACAAAAGTGTAAACTGTCTTTATATGCAGATGACACGTGTTTGTTTTATTCAAATAAGGACCCAAACGTAATATATGAAATGATGAATTATGATTTGAAGATTATTTCAAAGTGGTTGAATGTTAACAAGTTGGTTTTAAATGTTGCAAAATGTGAAAATATGCTAATTGGTAGTAAACAAAGATTGAAGAAATGGAACAATATAAGTTGTGATTCTTGTGTGTATATAAATGACACGCCTATTATGAAAGTGAATGTTTGTAAATATTTGGGAGTTTATATTGATGAGAATTTATCATGGAATAGACATATTGAATATCTGAAATCAAAAGTAGTGAAGAATCTGTATCTATTAAAAAGAATACGATATTTCATTACTCAGAAAACAGCTGAATTATTTTACAAATCTGTCATTCAAGCTCATTTTGATTATTGTTCTGTGGTGTGGGGAAACACCAACAAAACAAATTTAGATAAGTTGCAATCTCTACAAAACCGATCCTTGAGGGCAGTGTTGAAGGTGAACCAGTTATTCCCAAGTAGATTATTGTATTCTTCATTGAAATTAGATCGATTGCACATTCGCAGATCAAAGCATTTAGCTCAAGTTATGTATCGATGTGTTCATCATACTGCCCCACCGTATATTTGAATCAACTTTTTAGAGTACGTCAATCACATTATGCCACAAGGTCGGGCGACATGCAATTGAATATTACACGCGCTAAAACAGATTATGGTAAAAGATGTTTTGTATAATAAAGGTGCTTCTTTATGGAATGATTTAGTTCGACATGTTTCTTCTGATGTTTCCATTGATACATTCAAAAAACAATTACATAAATAATATAAGATAAGTATAAATATAGGATGTTTAACCGGATGGAGTTTAAGCCATTCCCTTTTTTTACTCATCAATTCACAGTCAAAATATCTCAGCAATACCGATTCTCTTCTGTATTTGAAATTCAGTGTCACATGCCCTTATTGTGTTTTCTTCTTCTTTTTCTTTATGTTGTAATCTAAGGCCTTGTAGATAATGTTTTTCTTTCCTTTTCTACTTTTGTGTCTGAAACAAGCTATCATGGTGCATATACCTTGTTTCTTGCTCTTTGCATATTATGTGATGTATATCCTTGTCATACTCAGGGGCGGATCCAGGAATTCCGTAAAGAGGGGGCGCGTTTACAAAATTAAATGGGGGGCGCACGCACCCCTTCCCCATTTTTTTTTCTTTTTATTTCTTTTGTTTCAACAAAAAATAAAGGGGGGGGGGGGGCGTGCGCCGGTTGCGGTCCTCCCTGGATCCGCCCCTGATACTGTACGTATAATGTTTGTATTTTTAATCAATGTGTGGACCCCTCTGAAAACCAGCCTTTGGCTGACGAGGGTGTTCCACCCCATGAGTGGAAAATAAAAATTGAATTGAATTGAATTGAATTGAATAGACTATCAAATTGTCAGATCATAGCTACATACTTTCGACATTTGAGGAAAAAAATCTCTCCAAACCCCAGGTTTCAAGCAGCCTCCTGACACACACGGCACTATCGTCTAACTTCGCCATGATGAATGTCGATGGGATCAGGGGCGTAACCAGCTTTTTTTTCAAGGGGGTGCGTTTTGACACTAAACGTAATGAGATTTTTTTTTTTTTTTTTTGACATAGATTTGGAATTCAGGAAGCTCTCAACCCCCTGATTTTTATGGTGTTTTGGGGAAACCAGCCCGAGCGAACGGAGCGACAAGGGGGGGGGGGTGTATGGAGGGGGTTGTCCCCCCCCCCTCCCTTGGTGATAACTTTGTGCATTTTGATGTTGTAAATGGTGCAATTTGATGGATGTTTTTGCTTGTTTTATCGACTTGAAATAGTCCCACTTGTTTAAGGTAGCAGTATATTTTGATGTCCATTACCATTGAACAATTTGCCTATAAAGTAGTATCATTCAAATAAACTTCCCGTTTTAGTATTTACACTGAATATCATGAACGCGACCAACAAAGAGCAAGAGGAGCGAGCAAGGGGGAAGGGTGTGGGAGGGGGTGTCCCCCTCCCGCGGTGAGAAGATTTTGCATATTGATGTTGTACCAATTGGTGCAATTTGATGCATGCTTTTGCTTGTTTTATCGACTTGAAACAATCCCACTTATTTAAGGTAGCAGTATATTTTGATGTAGATTATTGTCCCCTCCGAACGAGTTCGAGCAGAGGGACTATGAAACGGGCTCCGTACGTGTGTGTGTCCGTGTGTGTGTCCGTCCGTGTGTCCGTCCGTGTGTCCGTGTGTGCGTCCGTGTGTGATCAAAATCTTCAATTTGCTACTTCTCTGTCATTTATGAGCCAATTTTGATTCTGTTTGCTTTATGTGATAGCACTATGTGGCAGCTTTGAAACTTCTACACAGAATTTCAGTTGTGACCTTTGACCTTGACCTTTGACCTATATTGTACATTTTGCTACAAAATGCTACTCCTTCGCCATTTCTAACCCGATTTCGATTCCGTTTGCTTTATGTGATGGCACTAGGTGAGGGCTTCAAAACTTCTTCACAGAATTTTGACTTTTCACTTCTTTGACCTTTGACCTTGATTTTTCACCTGTATTGTACATTTTGCTACAAAATGCTACTCCTTCGCCATTTCTAACCCGATTTCGATTCCGTTTGCTTTATGTGATGGCACTAGGTGAGGGCTTCAAAACTTCTACACAGAATTTTGACCTTTGACTTCTTTGACCTTTGACCTTGATTTTTGACCTATATTGTACATTGGCTACAAAATGCCGCTCCTTCACCATTTCTAACCCGATTTTGATTCTGTTTGCTTTATGTGATGGCAATAGGTAAGGGCTTCAAAACTTCTTCACAGAATTTTGACCTTTCACTTCTTTGACCTTTGACCTTGATTTTTGACCTGTATTGTACATTTTGCTACAAAATGCTACTCCTTCGCCATTTCTAACCCGATTTCGATTCCGTTTGCTTTATGTGATGGCACTAGGTGAGGGCTTCAAAACTTCTACACAGAATTTTGACCTTTGACTTCTTTGACCTTTGACCTTGATTTTTTACATATATTGTACAATGGCTACAAAATGCTACTCCTTCGCCATTTCTAACCCGATTTCGATTCCGTTTGCTTTATGTGATGGCAGCAGGTGAGGGCTTCAAAACTTCTACACAGAATTTAGACCTTTGATTTCTTTGACCTTTGACCTTGATTTTTGACCTGTATTGTACATTTTGCTACAAAATGCTACTTCCGGCGGGGACATATATTACGCACCGCGTAAATTCTACTTTTCCTTGTTATTGAACAATTTGCCTATAGAATAGTATCATCCCAATAAACTGCCTGTTTTAATATTCAAACTGAATATCATAAACGCGACCAAGCAAGAGCGAGCGGAGGGAGCGAGGGGGAGGGTGTGGGAGGGGGTTGTGCCACCTCCCACGGTGGGAACTTTTTTTCATTTTGACGTTGTTGTAAATGGTGCAATTTGATGCAGATTTTTGCGTGGTTTATCGACTTGAAACAGTCCCACTTGTTTAAGGTAGCAGTACATTTTGATGTAAATATTGTTATTGAACAATGTGCCTATGTAAATGATGTAGTTTAAATAAACTTCTTGAATTAATTCGGAGCGAGCGAGGGGGGAGGGTGTGGGAGGGGGTCGTCCCCCTATCACGGTGAGAACTGAAATTGCATTTTGATGTTGTAAATGGTGCAATTTGATGCATGTTTTTGCTTGTTTTATCGACTTGAAACAGTCCCACTTGTTTAAGTTAGCAGTATATTTTGATGTAGATTATTGTTGAACGATTTGCCTGTAAAATTAGTATCATCAATTTAAACTTCCTTTTTAATATCACCACTGAATATCATGAACGCGACGAAACAATTAAGAGCGAGTGGAGTGAGCGAGGAAGAGGGTATGGGAGGGGGTGTCCCCATCCCACGGTGAGGACTTTGTGCATTTTGATGTTAAAAATGGTGCAATTTGATGCATGTTTTTGCTTGTTTTGACTTGAGACAGTCCCACTTGTTTAAGGTAGCAGTACATTTTGATGTAAATTGTTAATGAATATTTTGCCTATAGAATGGTATCAATAAAACTTCTTGTATTAATTCTTACACTGATGTCATGAACGCGACCGAGCCCGAGAAAGCGGAGCGTGCGAGGGTTTATGTGGGAGGGAGTTGTCCCCCTCCCACGGTGAGAACTTTTTTTTTGCGTTTTGGTGTTGTATAAATGGTGCAATTTGATGCAGGTTTTGCGTATTTTATCGACTTGAAACAGTCCCAGGTAGCAGTACATTTTGATGTACATCTTTATTAAACAATTTACCTATAAGATGGTGTAATTCAGATAAACTCCATGTATCAATCATTACACTGAATATTATGAACGCTGTCTGTTAAGCAATCAAACAGAAAAAACATGGACACAACTTAAGGGGCATTTCTCCTCGAAAAACGAAGGTAATTTTGTATTTTTAGACCTGAAATTCAGCAATCTGGTGCAAACTTTTGGTGCAATACAACTGTACTTGATTTTTTGTTTTGCAACCCCCTCCCCAAAAAAAAATAAATGAATAAATAACAATTTTTTTTCGGTGAAATGTTGATGGCTCTTATTCCGAGTGTGCATCATCTCTGTATACGTACAAAGTATAGTGAAGTAGAGCTTAAAAGGAGGATGTGGTAGGGGGATACCCCCTCCCGCGCGACGGAGCTTTTGAGTTATTAGAATTGAAATAAAGCGACCTGAAGCACACTTATTGTGAAAAATCCGGAAATCGTCATTCCCCATATAGTGTACTAAGTCTATAGAAGGGACAAGGCAATGGGAGGGTAGTAAGCTACCTCTCCCATATTCGATTATATTTTTTCCGCCTTCCAAACCCCCGGTCAAAATCTTGGGGGGGGGGGGGGGGAGGCGACTGCCCCTTACCCCCCCCCCCCCCCCTTTTAGGCTACGCCATTGGGAAAGGGTTAATTGTTAATTGAAAGGAGATAATATCCCCTTCCCCACGACGGGACTTTTGTATTTTTTATTAAGTAAAGTGACAGATTTGGTGCACACTTTCGATGAAACATAAATCTGTCAATCTATAGGTGTATTAAGTCTATGGAAAATAGACCGAACGGGGGAAGGTGTGGGAAGAGGTATCCCTTCCCCACACAAGAGAGACTTTGCTTTTTTAGAATTGAACTTCAGTAACCTGCCATCTGGTGCACACTGAGCGAAATAATTGGACAGATTTCTAACAAAAAAAGGAAGAAAATCTCTTCATCTCGGGAAATATAAATATGCGGGGTGGGACAGATAATGTTGCGCTTGCCCCTCGAGCATTTTATGGAGGCAACTTTTTTCAGTCAAAAAGAAAGAAAATCTTCTCATCTCACTTATTATTGATTATGGGGGGGGGCAATATTATAACATGCTTGCCCTTCTACAAAATGTTTTTGGGGTAAACTTTTTTGTGTGTGTGGCAAAAAAGCATGAAAATCTCGTCTCGGGAATTATGGGGGGGGGGGGGTGGGCAATATGATATACTTGCCCCTCCATCTTTTATATGAGGCTAAGGCTCGCACTTGGGCTCGCATTATCAATATGGATTGGTCAGAAGTAACGTGCTGTACGTAGACCCTACATACTTTTAAATTTAACACGTACATGCAAACGTGTACGTGCTCCGTACCGTAGATATACGGATGTACAGAGTACGGTCGATAAATAGTAAACACTGTATGATAGAATACTCGTAGATATGTATACAATCAGTGCTGACAGAGCCCAGGCTGAGAATTGTTTTTGCCTACGATTTTGTTGCCCCTGGTGCAAAATAAGAAAAAGTAGAAACAAAAACAAAAAACAAAATAAAACAAGAATATAGCGTCCGGCGTTGAGATCGCTCGCAGATTGAAGTGGTGATTTTTTTTTTTTTTTTTTTTATTTTTTTTTGGGGGGGGGGGTGTTCTGAAGGGGGTGCGTCGGCACCCAACGCACCCCCCCCCCCCACCCCCCGTGACGCCCATGGGGATTTAGGCCAGAGTGTCCGCAAAACGAAAGGACCAATCAGGCTCGCGCTTTACAAAGATTCCTCCAATCAAATTCTATTTCCTGAACAACTGCAAAATGTTGAACATGAACGGGGTCTCAGGCATTCGTTGTGTTGGAGCTCAAGAGAATGTGTCAGTCGACTTCTTTCCTGGTCAAATTGACCCGGAAAGGGTGAGATATTTGTGACTCAGAAAAAATGATTAGAATTCTGACCCGGGGTTTTTAAGAGTATACGTTAGTGGTTATAGTAATATAGTGCCTGTTTGCAGGATATGTTGTATTATTAGGACAAGTTATAGATATTTGATAGTTTGTAGAGGCATCATTATGTACAGTAATACCACGAAGTCATATTCGCTGTATCCGTGAGATGTAGTAGTACAGCCGTATGCATATCCTGTGTTTACACATTCCGCACAGTTCTCCAAATCCGTTGCAGTAAGGCCTTTCTTATCCTTGTAAGGTTCTTTAATTGCTAAGATGATTTTTGTGAATAGCCGTACACTAAAAGAAAATATTTCAGTTACTTTGTATGTGGTTTATTATTCAGTGTGGGAGAAACACAAAGGGGAGAAAAGAAGAAAAATTACGCCATTGGTTATGTCGCCCCCTTGTGTCGTATGGGGCTATGTTCATTCCTCCGGATATTTGATTTACGTCATAATAAAGTTAGCGAAGACTTGCAGTAGAACCGTGTGGCTGTGTCTTTCCTTACTGGCGTTGTTAGCTGAATTGTATTTTGTCTCTTTCTCGACAGTTGTGGAATCCTGAACCTAAAACCACACATAACCAACTCCTTTCTATGATGGCTACAGACGGCGCTAGAAAACTTACGAACCTTAAATACAAGGTAAGCAGCAAGTCCCTATCAGGTCTTGCTATTATTTGTAATCTCGTGGCATTCATTTTATCGCACGTGTGACGGAAATATCTCCGGGGCCCCCGGCCGCGATTTTTATCTCATCTGAGCCAAAGGCTCAAGTGAGCTATTGCGATCGCTCTTCGTCCGGCGTCCGTCGTGCGTCGTGCGTCGTGCGTCGTGCGTCGTGCGTCGTGCGTAAACTTTTTAAATTTTCATCTTCTTCTTGAGAACCCCAAGACCGATTTTCACCAAACTTGGCATGTAGCATCTTTCGAGGGATAGGATCTCAATTTGTTCAAATGGGCACCATGCCCAACATGGGGGGCCCCAGCTCAGAGGGCCCCCCCCCCCCCCGCCGAATTAAGGAATCTTTAATCTTCTTCTCTAGAACCAGAAGTAAAATGAGTTGATACATTGATGACTATAGTTTCAAGTTTGTTCATGGCGGGGAGGGGTCCTAATGGGGCTCAAGTTGCACTTTTTCATCTTTTTCTTGAAAATGCCATAATGAATTTTCACCAAACTTGGCAGGAAGCATTCCTAGGGGGATAGAATCTCAATCCCATCATATGGGCACCATGCCACATCTGGGGGTCCCCAGGGGGCCTAAATTTGGGCCTAAATTGTAAATTTCCATCTTCAAGGATCTTGAAAACCCCATGATGAAATTTAGCTAAACGCGGTAGGTAGAATGGTGAGGGAGATAGAATCTCAATTCCAATAAATGGGCACCATGTCCCACCTGCCCCGCCCCTAAGGAGTCTTTGAAGACTTTCTCTACAACCACAGTGATTGAGCTATAATACAATGAGTCGATATATGGATGACTGCTGTTTCAAGTTTGTTCATGGCAGAATCAGTGTTGCCCCCATCCCTTGGGACCCAAGGGAGTATGGGATAGGTCCAAATGGTGATGTAAGTGCTATTGTACGTTTTCATAATCGTTGAAAAACCTTTGATGAACATTCGCCAAACCTAACAGGTAGCATTAATGCAAGGGTTTTTTTTTATCTCAATATGTTCAACGGGGCACCATGCTCCTCTTGGGGGATCCTTTGTAAAGCAAATATCAACGCAATTGCAGTCGTTCCAAAAGTGCATGTCTCAAAAAAAAAGTCGTTCCTTGAGTTTTATGACTATCACTTGAGTTTTATGTTTATGTGTAATTATCGCATGGTGCTATAATCATTGTAAATTCTTTTCATTCGACATAGTTTTACGCACCTCATTTTCTTGTTGAAAGTGAAATAAAAATTAAATTGAATTTTATTGAATTGGATTCCTGCCATACCAAGACACTTTTTTTGTATAAAAATTGCCAGGGTAGAGATAAAATAACAACATTGATCTACAATATCTATGCAGTCCAAAGGGTTCACTTGCAGAGACCACCTTGGGAGAGGTGCTCAAAGTAACTCCATGCATTCTAAAGGCGATGAAAAACATGCAGAATGCAACCGAGAAAAATGTTCCATGGTTACATACCTCTGAACAACTCTTCCGCCTGTGTAGCACATAAGCTTTTATTTTCGTAAAATGCAATTAAGGTGATATAGGAGGCGTTGCTTTACAATATCTATTTTGTCAAGCCCTTGGGAAGTGCCCAGATTACCCCTACCCTGACCGTCGTGGTCCCGAAACAGATTAACAAAACATGCATTATATGCCAAAGCAAACTCACTTGTACATGCATGTAAAGTTGTTTTGCCGAGTGGTAAATAAAGACACTTTACACTTTTCATGATTTTTAGATAGTAAAGACACTGCTTTACAATCATCATAATAGTCAAAGGGGTGCACATTCAACGGCAAACGAGTGGGATGTGTTCAAAATCATCTACCCCCAGGGCAATATAAAAAACATGCACTAGCATATAGCACAAATATGTTTCAATTTTCCATGCCTTAACATTGTCCCGATCGTTACGGTTGTATAGCAATTGCCCTTTTGTTTGTAAGAAATGCAATATAATTACAAAAAGAAAAATGCTCTACATTAACTACATTGTCAAAAGGGTGAACATTCAAAAGCAATCCCTTAGTAAATGTCCAAAATTAAGACCCGTAATTACATCACATGGATACTATGAACGCAAATACCGACGTTCTTTCGTGCATGGTTTTTAGAAGTAGTCGTGTAGTTGCAGCAATACAGCTACACACTTTTATATCAATGAATGTCGTGGAAATGATAGGAAAAGCATTGCTTCAAAATATCTATTTAGTGGGAGGATGCACATTAAATGTCAATCCTGTGAATGTGCCCCCAAAGTGCACCACCCTCATGGCAATATAGAAAACATTGAATATTATTAACGCGAATACACTATATGTTGCAAACGTACATGTTTTCAAACTTCGATCGTGCCGTAAATCAAGGGCACTTTTGTTTTCAAAAATACGTTGTAGTTAATAGAGGAGACATTGCTCTACAATATCCATATCGTCAAGAGGGTGAACATTAAAAGACAGCCCCATGGGAATTGTCCAAAATTTCACCTACGCTCAAGCCCCCTTAAGGCAAAATATAGATATTAGCATCGCAAACACCGTTGTTCTAGCGTGGATGGTTTTAAAAGCAGTTCCGGCAATATATCAAATACACTTTTTAACAATGAAAAGTCATGGAAATGATAGAAAAGGTTTGACTTTACAAGATCTATGCAGTGAAGAGGGTGCACATTAAATGCCAAAAAATATTCCACCCTCACGGCAATATATAAGACATATAAAATCATATATAGCGAATGTATGTTCCAAACGTGTATGTCTTCAAAATGCCATCGTGCCGTACAGCAAAGGCACTTTTGTGTCCAAGAAATACAATTCTTATTGATAAAGGAGACATCGCTCTACAATAACTATATTGTCAAAAGGGAGAACATGGAAGTGTCCAAATTTACACCTAAGCTTACGCCCTCTTGTTACAGAACACATAAATTAGCAACGCAAATACCGTTGTTCTAGCGTGAATGGTTGTAAAAGTAGACCCGGTAATACAGCAAATACAATTTTCATCGATGGGAAGTAATGGAAATGATAGAAGAGACTTAACTTTACAAGATGTATACAGTGAAGAGGGTGTGCATTAAACGACAACCTTGTGGGATGTGCCAAAAATACTCCACCCTCACCGCAATGTAGCAAACATTATAATATCATATAACGCAAATATATATATATATATATATATGTTCCAAACGTAC
This sequence comes from Diadema antillarum, assembly GCF_040938485.1. NCBI lineage: Eukaryota > Metazoa > Echinodermata > Echinoidea > Diadematoida > Diadematidae > Diadema > Diadema antillarum. The sequence goes on along the minus strand of NW_027271305.1, from coordinate 843,005 downwards.
ATGTTTTCGAAATTCCATCGTGCCGTATAGCAAAGGCACTTTTGTATCCAAAAATGCAACCAATTACTAGAGGAAGCATTGCTCTACAATAACTACATTGTCAAAAAGGTGAACATTCAAAGGTAATCTTTGGGGAGGTGTCTAAATCTACACCTACGCTCACCAATGCTCACGGCCTTTATTACAACATACGGATATTAGCAACGCAAATACAGTTGTTTTAACGCGAATGGTTTTAAAAGTATAGGTCCGGCAATGCAGCAAATACACTCTAAAATCAATGAAAAGTCATCGAAATGATAGAAGAAGATTTACCTTACAAGATCTACATGAAAAAGAGGGTGCTTATTGAAGGGCGACCCGGTGCCGTGTGCCCCCAAAATGCCCTTTATCCTCTTGGCAATATAGAAAACATATTATCTTATAACGCGAATATATATGTTTCAAACGTACATGCTGTCGTGCCTTATAGCAGAGGCACAATTGTTTCCAAGAAATGCAATGTAATCATGGTAATCAATACATATTGTCACATAGTTCTTTGCCTCAAGTGTGACATCCATATTAATATATTTTAATAAATAGAATATACAAGCAAAATGACACTTGACAGATAATATGTTGAAATTGCACTCTCATTCCATTGCCTAAACCTATTTCCGAAGCTCTTTCTCGTTGCCATGGAAACAATTTTGGTGACCATGGTTAGCCTTACAATGAGCTGAGTCATCTAGTGACTGAATACTCTACTGGGTACCTACTTATTTGAAAGTTATTAAGCTTAATTTATAACTAGAAGGAATTACATTTTATCATTTAGATTTTTTCATGAAAGCGTTACCATGGCAATGACTATATTTCCCCCATATTAACACGTGATTAAGACGGAAATTGGTTTGGCACTTCCCTGAAACCAACAAGACACATAAAAAAAGCATGTATTTAGACATTCTTATTTTCAAAATCAAATTAAAAATATTAAAATTATTATGAAAATGTTTGTATATTTATACTACGTCAGTGTAAGGTTGCTATAGAAACGCTATTGGTATGCGTACAACTAACCAGCTCAACTGAAAATGAGCATAATTGATGGCTGATGACCTGAGGTACATGAAAAATGGCATTACTGTAGCTAGAATCACTTCCTTTCCGAAATATTCCATTTTTATTATTAGAGATGTCGAAGTGACAATTACTCCAGCAAAATTGCAGTTCTTAAGAAGCCATTTTGATGACGCCATTTGAGCATGTTCTCCGATTAGATTTTTTTGGGTAAATTTCATGTGGGATATTGTCAGGATGTATACTTTTAAAAAAAGTTAAAATTTGCTTGTTATACGATAGTTGCCAGTTGAGCCTTTTATAACAGCCACTTTTTGGCCATCGTCTGCAGGCCAAATGAGATTGCACGGTTTCAAGCTGATCAGAACTGACATCGATGTATATATTTTACTGGTTCCTGACCGGATTAAGCAACAAATTGTCAAGATATTTTCATGGATACAAAGATTAGGAGATGGACTACCAAATAAAGCATTTTCATTGAGACGCAAGGTGAATTTGGTATTTTTGACGTCTTTAACGTGTACTTCACGAATTACTTTTTTCATCATTTTTCAAGCTCAAATTACGCATTAACAATAATTTGAGTAACATGTGACAATAGTTTACAAATTTTCGTTGAATTTGATTCAAAATTTGTGAACATGAGGTGTATTTTTGTTGCCGAAAGCCCAAGGACAAAATCCCCTTACGCAGCTCATTACGTATGCAAGCCTATAGAGCGGGCTTGCATACGAGTTGAATAAATACGAGCGAATTATCGGGTACTGCGGACTGACTGTCTCTATGGAAGAACATGATCAGTGGTGGAAATGAGCTGCATACCTGGCGGAGGTCTGCGCTCTCAGAGTGCTTCTCTAGTTACTCAATCTTTTTTTTATCCTTCTATTCTTTTCCTTTAAATTTCTATACAATACCATAACTTTTTCTCTATTTTTCTTTCTTCCACTTTCTGTGCAATAGATAAAAAACAATAAGTTCTATCAACCCCATATTTTGCACATGTTTAAATCGTGTCATGGCCATCATTTCATAAAATAACAACTACTTCCTCCGACACCATGTGGGGTAGGTAAATTAGAGTCAAAGGTAAAAAAATGTTTGATCCTGTATCTTGATGAATACACGTCCTATCTTTCCCACATTTTGCACACGTAAGGACTATGTTGCAAGAATAATTTCACAAAACAACTTTTTGCTCAGATGCAATCTTGGCTGTGTAAAGTAGGTTCAAAGGTCAAATATACTTCATTCTGTAACTTCACTAGTGCATATGGTATCACCGCCATATTTTGCACACACATGGGCCTCGATAGATTGATCATTTTGTAAAATAATAACGCTTTGGTCGGACGCCATTTTGGCTGTGCAAATGAGGTTCAAAGGTCAAATTTTGTATCTTGCTTACTTAAAGCTCAATCAGGGATAGATTTTGTGCATAGATATGCATGCTACTTGGATCATTTCGTAAAACAAAGACTTTTGACTCGGATGCAATCTTGGCTGTGCGAGGTAATTGCATGCCCTATCACTCCCATATTTTGCACACATTTAGCCCATGGCATATGGATCGTTTCATGAAATAACAACTTTCTAATCAGACGCCATTTTGGATTTGTAAAGTAGGGTCAAGGATCAAACAATTTTGTCTTTTTGTCTTTTTTTATCCTTTGTCTTCTTAGATACAATGTACATTGCCCCCATATTTTGCTCAAATGTAGACCTTGTCAAGAGGATGATTTCATAAGATAATTGCTTTTTCCTCAGACGACATCTTGTATGTCAAAATGAGGTTCATTTTGTCTCTTTGTTAACATTATAATTGGATGTTCTTTCTATCTCAAATATGTAGGCATGACAGGTTTGATTCCCCTTTTTTTATGAGAATCTCAGAAATCATCTATATATCGGATCACCTAATTTGTCAGTCTTGACAAATTCTCCAATCTAGTTCTGTATTACATTGCCATGAAAATGGTATATATTTATGTCACAATTTGAATCACACACACACATACACACAAAAACATGAGACATCAACAGTGAAACAGTCACAGACAAAATGAATTTTTACACAGGCTTGGTTTTCATCAAATAATTCTTCACACTTATCAGATTTCTCTCCAAGAATAACCACAAACCACATACCATCATTTGATTTTTTTTTTCAGAATATGACTTTTATTCCCTGCACAACATGAAAACCTACAGAAGACCCTACCCCATGGAATGACCCATTGATAGATCTCCTGTTATTTGAGTCACAGTTCTTCAAATCTGTCCCATATAACAATCCATATTTGCGGTATGGTTTCTGTTAAATGTCTGAAAATGTTTGCTTTTACTTTACCTTGAGTCTTTTGTTGTTTTTGTAATGGCAATAGTCATCATCCTTTCCATGTGACTGATGTTTTGCTCAACATCAAATCTATCATATTTTTCATTCCAAAAGCATCTCATATACAGTGCACTCCCGTTATAGCCAACATGGTTATAACGAAATTCCGGTTACACCGAAAAAAAAATCAAGCCGCAACATAATCCTCTCTATGTTTTTTTTTTTTTTTTTTTTTATTGTTTATTTGTTCGGTTATATCGAAATTTCGATATGATGAAAGAAAATTGCCGGTCCCGAGGACTTTGTTGTAATGGGAGTCAATTGTATCTCAAATTCGCAAAAATCTGCATTTTGCTTGTTTTATTTTTGTTTCCATACAGCGAGGATATTATGTTATTTATACTGACCTAAACCACGATCACATTTTAATGCAGAAAGTACTGTACTTGCTAGTATACTGGTGCACGAAGTAGGGATGTGATTTTCTCATATTCTTTTTTATGTCTTGGCAGGCAGACTTTGACAAGTTTCTGAAGGAGAATACCCGTGTTGTCGTAAAATTCTACGCTGACTGGGAACCGCCATGCAGAATGATTGCTCCAAAGTTCAAAGTAAGGATTCAGTGAGTCCTATGCTTTTTAGCATGTCTCCTCCATTTCCTGCATCTTTAGTTTCAATTCAATTTTCATTGTTTACTTTGCTTTTGTGATGCGTAGTATTGTCAACTTCACGTATTTTTCTTTGTTACTACATTGCATTGATGTTGTGTTATTTTGTGTATGAAAATGTTGTTGGAAATGAAATAAATGAAATGAAAAAATGAAATGAAATGTGTTTTGCATAAACCGTTAATTGTTATCAGTCACATTGGTATGTGACTTATCCTTGAAGGTAAAACATATACTTTCCGTACACTTCCAGAAATTGTCGATTTTTGTTCAAGAATAGACATACAATGTATAATGCATATGAACACATTTTCAGTTGGGTTGTGACAAAACTGCAAAATATTAGCCAAAAAGGTAAGCCAACAGTATTACAATCGTAAAACATATTAATCGGCATGCCGCACTCCGGCTACCATTCAAGGGCACTGCGTTGTGTAGCACCATCTTGTGTCCATTATCATACAGTTGTGCAGAGTTGCCATGGTGACTATTTTTTTCTCATCATCAGGTCCGTCATAAACTGTTGTGACAATGTCAACTTGTGTAATGTAATCACAGTGATAATGCAAATTTCACCTTTTTTAGTAACTATTCAAGAATATGCAAATGAGTCAGAATTGTGTGCATAAGGAAAACATAGAATGCTTAACCCACGAGGCGAAGCGGAGTGGGTTTAGGCTAAATACCATAGTTACCGCATGCACACTAATTCTGACTGATGCATGACAAGATATGTGGGCAAGTCCAAGATAAGGTACCGTCAGAAGGCAAAATTTCATCTTTGCGCAATATCGACATGTTTGGTATCATTTTGAAGCTTATCAGTTAAAGTTTTGATTTCCATGGAGGAAAATGATATGTAAATTTATGCAAATTTCAAGGCCTTATTTGTATAAGTGCGAAATACAGGGTTACGTATCGGACATTAAATTTATTTTAAAAAATATATTTATTCAAAGTAAAGCAAATATTTGATTAATATGTGGACATAAGAAGTTCATCAAATAGTTTACCTTAGTATGAAAATTTAGGGATTATGCAAATAATCATGCGAATTAGCTCGTGTCCTATCCTGAGATGTCCCATACGTAACAAATTAAGGTAATTTTTTGTGTGTTTTCTGAAGTTTCTAAATTTATTCCAGTCCCCTTCAAGGAAGTTTTCATTTATTGTTTTAAGAAGCTAAATACCATAGAAAGAAGAAAAATAGTAAATTAAGTTTTAATAATCTGTCACTTGTATCATTCTATACCTTTCTTGCAAATTTCATCCAAATCCGTTAACTACTTCTTGAGTTATTTTGCACACGGACAAACAATCAAACAAGCAAACGAGCAAACAAACCAACGGTAACGAAAACATAACCTCCTCCCTTGGCGGAGCCATGGAGACCTGTTCTACAATCATGCCGAATAATCAATATCTGTATTAATGATTTCAAATCAACTGATAAATCATAATAATTCACATAATCACCAGAGTATTGCAAATATTTTCAAATCATCTGCTAAATTATATTAATTTTTGTAAAATGGGTTCAAGAATGTAGCCAATTGGAAGCGCTGAAATGAGTCACGTGTGCGCAAAGAGATTTTTCTCCTCCCCACCACTAGAGGGCGGACTCTACAATGGAGTCAGTGATTTCATGGGTAAGCACTATCTGGGCACCCGTCCCGCTTCATCATGAATATTCATCATCTACATGTATCCGTAATACCGTTGAAATACATATTTTTTTCATTTCCCGGCAGCGTTTTTACATTTCTCGGAAAAACTGAACATTTTTCCATCTCCCGGCGAGACGTTTTAACATTCCCCGTTGATGCAATTTTTCGAGATTTTTACATTTCCCGGCCATACGTTTTGCACGTATCCAGCGTTCTGCCATTTACTAGTACAGTATCTTACTGCCAGATGAATATTCATGATGAAGCGGGACGGGTGCCCAAATAGTGCTTACCGATTTCATGGGGGCCGCCATTGTTCCACTTAAAAATGGCGGACTTTGCGTACTAAGTATACTTTTCTACAGCGCGTATTACGCGAACTTCTGAACTTTTACGTGAGTACGCACTTGATTTTGGCTGCTCCTCGGTTGCTCGTTTGCTAGCGTGTTAGCACAAGGGGTGAGCCTACCGCTTCGTTGCCATCCAGTGCTCCTTGCGCTCACACAACAATAGTACAGGGCGTATGAAGACTCCGCACTCTAGCAGTCACTGCGGAAAAATCTCTTTGCGTGTGCGTGTATTAATTTCTCACTAACATGCGCGGCCTGACGTCACAATGTTTACACTAGCAGTGCGCACTCAATCAGTTGTTACAAGTGCGTCGCGCGCTACTATACGCGCTGTCAATCCTGTAAACAACTTCTAGTTCGGGCTGCCGGCCGGCCTTTCTTGTGTGCATAACATGTGTAGCGTACGTATACTCTTATACGTACAGTACTTATATGTGCGGGATTTCCGAGTGCGACGAGCGTAAATGCTCGGGACGAACATTTTCGGACATCTTGACTCTTTGACTGGTATTGACCCACAAAGGTACGTGAAAAATGGTGTTAGTTTTCGACCCATTTTATAAAACAAATGATGCACAGGATTATTTCGTGGCGTTAGTGGGGTCGTGCATGTTTCACAATTGTAAATACCCTCGAGTGCGCTACATCTCCACTAACACACTCTATCCTGTGCATCATTTGTATAATATCATCACCAGCTAGAGTATTGCAAAAGAGGTTTATTTCTAAGCTTAGGCTACGTTAGAATGAATACAGTACCAACCGGGAGTTCGTCGTAATTCACTATCTAAAGAATTCCAAAATTTGGGGCCATTTGGGAAAGTATTCTGTAAGATTAGTAAGCTAGTTTTCGGTATATGAAAAACATTACTCTGTCATGTTGGATATCTATTTATTCATTTAATCCGAGAATTTTTAGGGAATTTATGAAGGATTTTTGATATTTTGGATGGGAGGGTCAATGAACTTGGGAGTTCAAGCTACGCGTATTTGAGGTTTGCATGCGCGCACTAAAGTGCGTGCTCTAGTTTCTGCTATAGGAAGAGGCGCGCAGTGCAGCTGAGGCAATTAGGCGTCTACAGTATTGACCGATTCGGGTTCGTTGAGGGCAGCAGACAATTTGTGGCACTGGGCGCAGCCATTAGCTTAAATTGATGTCCCAGCCAAAGAGATTTTTCTCCTCCCCACCACTAGAGGGCAGACTCTACAATGGAGTCAGTGATTTCATGGGGGTTGCCATTGTTCCACTTAACAATGGCGGACTTTGCGTACTATGTATACATTTCTACAGCGCGTATTACGCGAACTTCTGAACTTTTACGCAAGTACGCACTTGATTTTGGCTGCACCTCGGTTGCTCGTTTGCTAGCGTCTTAGCACGAGGGGTGAGCCTACCGTTGTACCGCCTCGTTGTCACCAATGCTCCCCTTGCGCTCACAAAACAATAGTACAGGGCGTATGAAGACTCCGCACTCTAGCAGTCACTGGGGAAAATCTCTTTGGTCCCAGCCGACCTCTCCCCCACCCCCGGGCAACGTGTTTATCGCGCACTTAGTAGCAGGAGTACGCGCACTTGTAACAAAGGTTCGCGCACTGAGCAAGCGTTCGTGCACTCAGTACGAGACGCCTAATTGGCTAAAACAACCATGCATCAGTTTTTCATTCCGTGCGCGTGAGAGGGGTGGGGGAGGGGAGGGGGGGGGGGGTCGGCTGGGATACCGCAGTAATGGCGCTGCCTATGCCGATAATACACAAAGCGCGTCACAGAATCGGTCAATATTAGGGAGCTTTAGATTTTAGACGCACGGACGTTCAAAGGGAAAAAAATGCTATGAGCGTGCGCAGCAGCGCGCGTCAAGTCGATCTATTTTTAGCTTGCGTCGCCTGAGTTTTTCACTACGCGTACTAGGCTATTTCTACGTCCGCACACTTTGCAACGTAGAGAGCTACAGTTAGGGTACCGGTTTTCGACACTTTAGCACATTTCCTTGTTTACTATCAATACTTATACTGCACCGTTTTACCTCGGAATTTCGATATGAAGTTGAGCTACAAAGGCCAATAATAATATGCCTTGAACGAATTCCAATTTGAATGCACTCGTGTTCAATTTTAGCGATTTCCGTCACGCCGTCGCTGGCATCAGATTTCGACACCCAGCATCATTTTTCGACACAATCACTAGCGCGCATCACGCATTTAAATCACATGGCGCGTACAGTACGCGTACACTGCATTGTGGACGCAAACCAGCAAAGTACCGGCGCAAGAACTCGTTGTTTCCTCTATAACGTGTCTTACTATGGGAATGTCGAAATCTGGTGCCACATTCTCAAAGCCAACTCTTTCTACAAGTTTGCTCATTTATCACGAATTTAGTTATGAAATTACTAAAGACGATTATGAAATCAAACATCAGGATTTGGCAAACAAACTGATACCAAAGTAAGATAACCGGCATGGGTGAATTTCATTTTACGGCGATGATAACAAAATGCGTTATATTGTTTGAACCCCTAAACATGGCCGACATCAAAATTTCTGCTGACACTGTGTTGCTTTTCTCCTTAATATTCTATCGTCGGATTATGATGACAAGTGACAAAAGGTGTTTATATAAGACTTGAAATGTGATTGATAACTTGGTTGATTGTTGAAGTCAGACGTTTGTATTGAGTATAAAATTTAATAAGAATTATCTGCTGGGTGTCGAAATCAGGGTCCTGTCGAAAACTGGTGCACTAACGGTACTTGATGCACCAATCATAATAATTATGGGGCGCCATTTCATCTTTTATACGTTGGGTCCCAGCGTAATCTCAAGCTACTTTTCAACGCAACGCAGGGGAGAGGAGAACGTCCAGCGCACTAGTCGTCTCAAACGCCCGCGCGTCAAAAAAGCTCCCTATTGGGAAATCGGGCGATTTTTCAGCATGGGAGCTGTATGGTGGCTCTACTACACATCGACCACCCTTTTTGAAACCGACCGCGTAGTTTTGGCGCACAGAAGGCTTAGTACGCACTGCACTGCGCGCAGAGCACATGCAAATGTATTGGCTTTGACAGTTGATGAGGATATGTGGGAAAACGCGAAAATTCACTGTTTATTAATGGTTTTAATCAAGGACAAAATTTCGAATGAATATTTTAACCGAATTGTAATGCAATGTCGATGTATTTTCTAAAAAGCTTCGTACAACATGTTGTTCAATACGACTCGGTTTGTGTGCATTGTCATTGTAAAAACAGCGGTCGATCTAAAAAAGGAGCGGCACCGCGGGGAGCTTAAAAGAGGCCACTCAAGCTCGACGGCGATATTTTTGCACTGAAACTTCGAATTGAAAAGGGAACAACAGCATTTGATAGTGCTGGTTTTCTTAATCACGTAGGCTAAGTTTTTTAACGTGAATTTCAATGTTAAATATTCTTATCAAGCAAATAAAAATTACGCGGTGGATAAGTAGTAGGTCAAACCATACATATGGGTGGAAATCACTGATCTCTACATGGAAGAGGTCAAAGAGCTTTTCCATCAGTGGTGGAGAGGAGGAGAAGATCTCTTTGGGAAGACATCGGTGGAATTAAGCTGCTTGGCGGAGGTCAGCGCTCTTATATCCAGAGTGCTTTTCTAGTTTTTAATTATTTTCATTCATATTTTTATCCTCTTGCAGCTGCAGGTATACCGTCATCAATAGGTATACTGTCCCTCCTACGGTGTTGTAGGGGATTTCTCCTCTTCTTCTTTCTCGTTCTCTTCTCCTTGTGTGTGTGTGTGTGTGTGTGTGTGTACGCACGCTTGTCCAGGCACTTGCGTGCTTGCAGAGTGTGTGTGTTAGTGTTACAGACAGCCTGTGTTTCATATTCTTTCGGGGAACCTACTCCAACAAGCATCTACTTCTATGTAGGTTCACTACACACACAAGTTTATTCGGGGTCATCCCACCCACGAGACATACAGCCCACGAGTTCGACATTGAAAACAGGTCCATGAGTCATATAACTACAGCTCACGAGTCATACAGCCCATGGCATACAGCCCATGGCATGAGACCGACACTAAGTGAAAACAGCCCACGAGTTCGACAGATACAACACGGCGCGTAATGTGTCGGTCTCGTGGGCCTTGCTGGCTTAGTGTCGAACTGATGGGCTGTATGACTCCTGAGCTGTATAACTCATGGGCTGTATGACTTGTGAGCTGTATGACTCTTGGGCTGTATGATTCGTGGGTACGGTGTCGGTCTCGTGACGTGCACCCGTTTATTCACTCGCCATGAATGTACCCTTGAGAATATCAATTGATTTTGTGCTATAAAATGCCATTTTGTAATAGTGAATTTATAACTTATGTGTTACTTTACATTGTCATGGATGCATGTTGTAAACATAACACTGGATGATTTGTGTGGAAACCTAATAAATGAAATGAAATGAAATAATCAGGTTCTTATTCCAGTGAATGAACTTAAACCTAATTTGCATAATACACAGAAAACAGCTGTAATATTGCCATAAACTTGTTATTTCACATGAAAGATATTTTCTAGTACATAGATAAACGTACAAGCAAATGGGAATGATGAAAACTCTCTATGTGGATCATGACTCAACATTGTGTAGGGAGGGGGTGGAAAATTTCATCGGTCAATGGCATTTTTGTTCATTATTATGCAACATATCGTTCCAATACTAGTATGCAATAATCTTAGCATCAGCACGGAAATTCTGTTTCCCAGTGAATTCATTTTTCAAAATCATGGTAATCATGACACACAGTGCTATATTCATTGTTATGTTATAACACACACGCGAGTACCACAGGTGTCATGCAAATAAATTCCGGTTGTATTGATTTCATATCATATCATATCATATCATATCATATCGTATCGTATCGTATCATATCGCAAACATTCGTCTACACTGAAATGAGATACAGTGTAATACTGTATGTGGTTTTATTCTATTTTCTCTTGAGGCATTTGTTTTTCTATCACGTCGAAGAAAAACGCCTTTAGGTAGATTATTTCCTAAGAATCATTACTGATGCCCCAATAAACAAGCAAAATTATGTTGTAAGTCATAAAAATGAAAAAAAAATCATGAAATCATGATATCTTGTAAAGACTGGAGAAGGATCCATCAAGGAAGTAAAGCTTGTAGAATTGCCACGATCACACACTGGCAAAAGATCAAGAAAAAAAAGGCGGACAGATTGGCAAAATATTGAACAGTTTTAAAATCGACGTTTTACAAGCGTATGTGACCGCAAACTTTCAGCGAAACTTCCCACTACAACTAGGGATATTTCATCCTATGCCACAATCACCAAACTTCTCGATCTTTTTCCAGTGTGACCGGACAACAAAAGATCGCGAAGACTTCACTTGCGATCTTTTGCCAGTGTGACCGCGCCTTATTTTGACAAACTTTAATAACGACGTTAGAATAGCAGTTATCGAGGGAGAAGAATGAAAAAGAAGACGAATGACACGTTATCTATCTAGATTGGATCTGTCTATACATCTGTAAAGACAAAAAAAAATGTTCTTTGGTCAACAGTTTAAACTCTGAAATCGCCTATTCCAGTGCAATCTGCGAAAAAGGTTCACACATTCCTGGTCCTTTTTGTGTGTTGTTGTTGTTGTTGTTGTTTTAGCATACGTGGGTAATATACCGCTAGTGATAACCACCAGGTATTGATGCATTTCAGTTATTCTTAACTGGACGACACCACGCTCCTTCATCTGTCTGACTTTTGCTAAAAAAGGTAAATCATTCGGTCCCATTCCTCGAAGAATTAGTCCTGTTGTGAATCTTAACCAATGAGAAGTGATGTATACATTACTTATCAATCTGCTTCCATTAAATAATGTCATTTTCTGTTGTAATTATAAGACATCATGACCAAGTCCATACAATATACATATTGGTCTAGAAGACACATTTATGATAGATCTCACCAGGTGTGATTCAGATCATGGAAATGACATTCTTAGCAAATTGCCTCTAGTTTGTAGCTTGAAGGACCAGTGGTTCATGGTGGTTTGACTAAGAACTAATGAATACTGAATACCCATAAGGAACCATGTTATGCAGACTCCAATAGAAGAGGGAAATAGTCGCATTTTTGCCTCTCATTATATACTTCATCAAGTATATTTTTTGCATATCCATGTTGATTTTTTTATGGAGGACCTGCACTCTAAAAAAAATACTCCTCAAATTTGAGTAGAAACTTGTCAATTTGACAAGTTCTCCGCATCCGAGGGGCACTTACAAGTTTCTTATCAAAATAATAAGCAAATATTATAGTTGGAGTTCTTCTCAAGCTTGATATATCATCATGGGGAAGATCATCCTTTTTTAGTTTGGGATGAATAATTGCATGTTTCAAGCATGTTGGCACAATACCATTTTGTAAGCTGGTATTCACAATTTCAGCAAGAACTGGGGTGAGACAGTACATCACATTTTTAAGAAGAGTAGTGGGTATTGGGTCCAGGTCACAATAAGCATTGGATGTTGCTTTGATGATTTTGACTATTTCATCCTCTGCCACAATGTCAAACTCACTCAGACTAGATGAGCAATGCTCTCGGACGGGAACAGACAGGTCCTCGTAGACTGAAGTATCTTGATTCTGCCGGATGCGTTTGATTTTCTCGTCAAAGAACCTACGAAAAGACTCTGCAAGTTGAATGGGGGAATCATGACGTGGCAGGATCTGGTTTGATGCACTTGGTGATGACAAAGTCCGAACCATGCGATACAACCATTTTTGATCAGGAGGATCAATTTTCTTCAGAAAATAATCCGTTTTCGTCTGGCGAAGAAGTGCAAAATAAGCTTTACACTTCTCTCTATAGATGTCCGTATGAACTTGAAGACCAGATTTGTAGCATGCCCTTTCAGCTTTCCTTCGCTCTTGCTTTAGTCTCCATAGAACACCAGAATACCATGGAGCGTGAGGTCTAAGGATGAATTTCTTCTCCTTGCGTGGGGCATGTTGATCTAACAACCTCTGCATCTCCCTGTTATATAGATCGGTAATATCGCTGCAATCATCAGGTGGATTTGTGATTAATGGAGAATCCTCAATGTCCTGTCGAAATTTTGCCAGATCAACATCCTTGCAGTTCCTCAGGATAACGGAGCGTCTGACAGGAAGAGGCCGAGCGATTGACAAGCCACAAATTGCTGACCGATGATCAGAAGGCAACGAAAAATCAGTTGTTGTTAACGCTAGATCATCACATTCACGAGATATGACGAGATCAAGTGTGTGACCACTGGAGTGGGTAGGGCCCTTTACGTGGTTGCGAAGATTTGCCCATCCAACAAGGTAAGGACTCGTTGGGTATCGACATTAGTTGGGTCATCAATGTGAAAGTTAAAGTCGCCAACTATCAAGAGCTTCTGACTGTTGGTGCAGCGAACTGCAATCAGACCAGATACTTCACTGAAGAATTAACTCATAGTCTCCCTTTTTCTACCAGAAGATGGCGGCCTGTATAATTTTTATTATGACTATGAGACGAAGATCTACTGATCCAGGGGACTTCAGTATCAAATCAATATACTCAAAAGACTGGAAAGTCAATCGTTGATTAACACCCACGTTGAACCCTTCATGCACCAGTACACCTACTCCACCTCCCTTCCCGCCCAGTCGGGGGGAGTGGTGGAACGAGAAGTTCGGTAGTGTTGACTTAATGTCTACAAGGGTACGATTGTCACGATCCGAGTTAGTGAGCCAGGTTTCTGTGATAGCAAAGATATGGAGCTTTCTGAATATTACAGTCACATAAAGCTGCAGACTTTCCGCGGGCCTTTACTGAGCGTGCATTCCAAACGGCAAAGTTTGTACATGAGTATGGTCGTAAACTCATGTTTCACTGAATGTTTACGACTTCCCAAGCTCTAATGACTGTTGAGGGAAGTAAATGCTTCTGTTTCTCATTACGTTACCCAGGTCGAAAAACCAGTTGGCAACTGGTACTGGTACCAGTTGATTCCAGTTAAGGCAACTGGTTTCAATATGGAAATTGGAATGAGTGACTAGAAATCAACAGGTATCAACTGGTATTCATTCAACTGGTATCAACTGGTATTCATTCAACTGGTATCAACTGGTATTCATCCAACTGGTATCAACTGGTACCAGTTGTCAACTGGTATCAGCTGGAATGAACTGGGATCCAGTTGACAAAATTAATTTGGTGTTGAATTATTTGGTGTATGGGTGTTTGGTGTATGTCAGGACTAACATATCTAACCTAACATAATCCTACAGCTAGTCGTAAAGCCTATACCTACAACTACATTTAGGCTTAGCCTACATCCTAGACATAGTTAGTACCAGGGATGTTTCATTCATATTATATAGGGCTATATTGCTGTAATGATTTAAGACATGGTTACCAAGTAGATTGAACTTTTATTATAAAAATATGAAAATACCTCATCAGAGGTACAAGTTGAAATTGTGAATATCACGGCAATAATATTGGATAAATTTCTAATGCATTTCAGACATTTATGAGTTTGTTTGATGTTTGATAGAGACTTTATTTTCTGCAAATCAATATACATAAGTTACATAATCATGAAGATGCAGGAAATATACAAAGTAAATTCAACGCAGAGTCGTTTGACTTGCATAAACCACGATACATATAAGTACATAATCATGAACATGTAGGAAATATATAAGATAAATTTAACACAGTCTTTTGACTTGCATAAACAACGATATGAAAGAGATTTAATATACAGTATGCATGTCTATGCAGCAGTGATAAGAATAACATTTATAGTTAAGAAACGATTATGCAGAGGGCCGCCATTATAAGCATTGCTTGAAAAGATGGCCGGCCCGAGGAAGAGACAAGGACGTATTAGATTCGTAACAATATAAATTTTGCTGCGAAGGTAGCAGGGGAAAATAAACTCTGGTGTGTGATGGTGGTGGTGGTGAATGTGTGTGCAGGTGCTTGAGGGTGCACAATGGCAGATGGGCTGGAATTTAGAATAATGAAATTGGTTTACTGAAAGAGGGGACGATATGCGCTGTTGCTACCGGGAGACCAACATTAGTTGTATAATTCATTTGTTTTTAGTTCGTATTTGAAGTATACTGTAATAAAATGTACTTCTTTAAGTTTGCTTTGAGGCACACTGTTTCAACTCCTCAGGAAGAGTGTTCCATGTATCCGGACCTTGATGTCTAATCGACTTTTGAGCAAGTAAAAGCTTCGGATTACTTACACTGACTTAAATGAAAATCATGGGAACGACGGGTAGGGTATGAGTGAATATGGTCATTGGTTACTAGGGTATTATGAAGAAATGGTAATAAATTTCGAGTGTGTTTATACATAAATATGGCAGTTAGGTATAGATGTATATCATGGGCCTTCAAAGTTTTTAGGCGATAAAATATGGGATCAGTGTGAGCCAAAAATTTTGAATGTGTGCATATACGAAGAGCCTTTTTCTGGAGAAGAAAAATTGTGTTCAATTTTGTTTTGCTACTGTTGCCCCATACAATATTACAGTACGTTACATATTGTAAAAATAAAATGTTGTATAACATAATTAAAATTTGATCATTACTTAAATATGTTATTTTTCTTAAAACACCAGTTGCTTTAGATATTGCTGTTGTAATATTCTGAGCATGAGTATTTCAAGTTAGATTGCTATCTAGGGTCACTCCTAGGAACTTGGTTGAATGTTTCTCAGCAATGTTTATATCATCAATAAAAATACTTTGAGGAAGGGTGGGTTGGGATTGCAACGTATGAAAGTGTATAAAATATGTTTTATCAATATTCAATGAAAGCTTATTACTTCTAAACCATTTCGAGATGTTGCTCAATTCCGTATTTAATGTATCAACCAGTGTTACAATGTCCTTGTGGG
This sequence comes from Diadema antillarum, assembly GCF_040938485.1. Lineage (NCBI taxonomy): Eukaryota > Metazoa > Echinodermata > Echinoidea > Diadematoida > Diadematidae > Diadema > Diadema antillarum. Next base: position 826,990 of record NW_027271305.1, on the reverse strand, counting down.
AATAAAAAACATCGGTGTCGTCTGCAAATAAGATGAAATTTAAACGAGGAGAGGAGTTGATAATATCATTGATATAAATCAAAAAGAGTAGGGGCCCGAGGATAGATCCATGAAGGACACCGCATGACACGATAGAATATGTTGAGTGAGTTGATTTAGATGCAACATATTGTTTTCGATGACTTAGATAACTTCTGAACCACGACAGAGTAATCCGTCTCACACCATAATTATGTAATTTTTCAAGTAAAATATCATGATCAATAGTGTCAAACGCTTTACTAAGATCCATAAAAACTCCAATTATGTGCTCCTTTTTAGTAAGCGCATCAATAATATTATCAACAGTTTATTCAAATCATAAAAAAGATAAATTTAACAATATTTTCTCATTTTCACAAAGATAATTTGAATAGCTTATGAATATTCACGAGCAAAAGAACCAGTAAAAACCAACAGAAACCAACTGGTATCAACTGGTATTACAATTTCAATGATTTAGTGGGTGTTAATATTGAAGTTATAAGCAAGTCCAGTCTGTTACATGGGTATCAAATTTTGTATCAAATTTTGTAAACTAATTGGCACACACACCGAAACACACACACGTGCGCACACACGCACACACACACACACATAAACACACAAACACACGCACAAACTGGTCAAAATACAGTCGGTCAGTTGATCTCAACCTACGAAGTGTTAACTGATCTTGATTGGTTCCAGTTTCATTTAGTTGAAGTCATTAAGAGTCCAAGTTCAATCACGTCAAATGTTTTGTTTAATTGTGTTTTGTTTACTTTTTAATTTAATGTTTTAACAAAGTTTTGTTAACCTTTTAATTCAGTTTTAATTGACGAACTAATGGAATTCAAAAAGTAGACTTCAGGTTGTGTCAGCTGGTACACAATGAGATATGAACTGGTATCAACTGGTACCAGTAGACTTGTACTGGTTTCAACTGGTAAGCAGTGCAACTTCAACTGGTATAAACTGGTACCAGTAAGACTTCATATAGCTGGTACCAGTAGACTTGTACTGGTTTCAACTGGTGAGCAGTGCAACTTCAACTGGTATAAACTGGTACCAGTAAGACTTCAACTGGTACCAGTAGACTTGTACTGGTTTCAACTGGTGAGCAGTGCAACTTCAACTGGTATAAACTGGTACCGGTAAGACTTCAACTGGTACCAGCAGACTTGTGCTGGTTTCAACTGGTAAGCAGTGCAACTTCAAATGGTATAAATTGGTACCAGTAAGACTTCAACTGGTACCAGTAGACTTGTACTGGTTTCAACTGGTAAGCAGTGCAACTTCAGCTGGTATAAACTGGTACCAGTAAGACTTCAACTGGTACCAGTAGACTTGTACTGGTTTCAACTGGTAAGCAGTGCAACTTCAACTGGTATAAACTGGTACTAGTAAGACTACAACTGGTACCAGTAGACTTGTACTGGTTTCAACAGGTAAGCAGTGCAACTTCAACTGGTATAAACTGGTACCAGTTTGACTAAACTGGTATCAACTGGTACCAGTATATCTTCAACTGGTATCAACTGGTTTCAGTTAGAATTGCTTATTTTGTTACTGGAAATTTGGAGTTACCTTCTGATTTCAACTGGTACCAGTTGAAACCAGTAAAGACCAGTTAAAACCAGTAAAGACCAATAAAAATGCTTACTGGTTTGTACTGGTTTCTACTGGTTTTTCGACCTGGGTATTATTAGTTATTAGATATTCTAGTGCATATGTGGTTCATAGTGCATATGTGGAAGGCCACTTGTTTCGTTCCTCCTTGTCCAACATATCAGGATTTATTCAAATTCATGAAATTCTTCCGTCGAGATGTTTTCATTGCAACTGATTGACAAATTGCCCTTTATATACGTCGACGCATACCAGTTGAAACCAGTACAAGTCTGCTGGTACCAGTTGCGTCGACGTATAAAGGGCAATTTGTCAATCGGTTGCAATATCAGGATTTGCTCTCTTCTTCCTGACACCAGCGTTTTTTACGGTGGGTTTTCCTATACCTGACTTCATACCGTGATATACCAAGCCGATATATCAAGTCCCTAGTGTCTCTAGGTACAGGAACAGGTGACAAGTTGCTTAACGATGGATTCAGCGACATGACAAAGGAGCGATCATACCTGTAATTACTTCTCTGACATACACTGACAACACCACATACAGGCTTTGCGGCATATATATAACAATATTTAACATCAATATTATACTGGTTCAAATTCTTACATTGGTTGTTTCTATCCCTAACTCTCATTTTAGAAATATTTTGAAGCCCTAATGCTGGGTTTTTTTTGTGTGTCATCTGCAAATGGTAAATTATGCCTTTAATAACTTAAGTATCACAAAGGTATTATTTGTTTATGTTTCCGAGATTCCAGAATTTTTCTTACATTTTTTTTTTATTTTGGCTTGAGCCTTATGACATGCAGAGTGGGTGAAGAGATAAATGAAAAAAAAAAAACATTTTATGTTCGCAGACGAAATTTATGAAAGTTGGCACTTGATTTTACATTCACCTGCAGATTGAAAATTATTACATAGCAATTTATCAAATGAATCCCACAAAGCGAAATACAGGGAAAGATACAGTGACCTTGCACTAATCTATAGAGCAATGGATACTGTTGCTGTGATTGCCCGATTACTTATTATTTTTGATACACTTTCAGAGCAAGACTTTGTTTTGGTGGAAAATATGCATCCAAAATGGGCAGATATTTGCAGAATTTATTATGCAAATAAGATAATAGAAGTGTGTTGTTTAGTAGTTACAGTTAATTTTTGTATCTCTTTATCACACCAGGAATCATAAATAAGTCTTGATGTATAACTGTCATGGAACAGATTCAGTGATCCTGCATCACAAAACCAACAAAAAGTTGCCAGACCTGGGTTTTTATAGTGAGAGGCAGATTCTGAGAGACCAGACTCTAAGCTTTATAGAATTAGGAATAACTCAATTCAAATTGACTCTCCTAACATTATACCTAAACATAGAAAACAATACACATAATCAGGAAAAGTGTTAATTGAGAAAAGATGCTCTCTTACAAAGTAAGAGGTTTATTCAAGCGCTTAATCTTAGTAAGCCGTGCTAGCTTTAAAATGAAAGAGACAAAAATAAGTCGTGAATCTCCGCAGCAGCAACAGTGAAAATGATTATCAAATAAAGCTGAGATTCGCCATGCTCTATAAGTACATTTTCGGTGACTAATACATACTTTCAAAGCAGTATCGCTTTATCCTTTCAAAAAGTTATAAAAGTTGAAAGGGAGGAATGTGTAAAGGATTTTAAAAAAAATGTTTGCCTCGGCTCGGCCCTGCGCTGTAAACGGGGTCTAAGACATACCTGATCACACTATACTCTACCAAAAGAAAAAAAAAGAGTCGTAGAAAAACTGCTGTAAACACACTTTCTCATTCTTTTTATGATCCCAAACTCAGGAACATTGTAGAAAAAAAATAGCTCTCTCACAAAACATGTAAAAGTCGAGATTGACTTAGAAGACCCGTTTCACCTTTTTAAGGCCCCACGTAAAATCAATTAAGAGGTGCGGCTTTTTGTTGGTTTTGTGATGCCAGGTCACATTGTGGCAGTGCGTTGTAGAATCTCGAAACCTACCGCTTCTTAGACTATCAATAATTTGATAACATTATTTCCATAAGTGTTATTGAGCTCCCCTTTATTGATTGATACCAGTACTTAATTTACCATGGACTCTATAACGTACACCTTGTTTGCTCGATTATTTACCTGTTTTCCAGTACGCAAAGGTATATACGTGTAAAATTAGTTTTAGGGAAAATGTGCATAGAAATGGCCAATCATTTGCATAATTCATTATGCAAATTAGATTATTAAGGTATTTCAATAGTTTTATTTTTCTCTGTACGTATCTTATTAACTATTTTGAATGATTACTATATTCATTCAGATTCATATATATCGCGGCAATGTGTTGTAGAATCTCGTCGCTTCTGTAGCCTCTTGCCTACCAATTTGCAAATTGCAAATATTGTTATTTATTTGTTTTTCTGAATTAGTTGATTCCAGTACTTGATTTTCCTTTGATGCCACGTACGCTTTCTTTGACCGATACCTTATCTACTTTTCACTACGCCAAGGTACAGTTTGATAGCAAGACTTTGTGAAAGGGGAAAATAATATAATGTTGAGAAAATGGCCAAATATTTAGATAATTTATCATGCAAATGAGATGCCTGCTTTACTTTAAAGGAATCGTACAGTTTTAGTTGAGACCTAATTTCAGGTCTCTAACATTTTTTGGTGAGAGAATGAGAAACCTCTTATGAAATATGAAAGAGCATGTAATTCTATGAGGAATTCAACGTTTATTTGATGAAAATTGGTTTTGAAATGGCTGAGATAGCCAAAAAAGAGCGATTCCAAGAAAGTGTGGGACCCACACTTTATTACGATAGCTTTGTTTTACTTTGTTTTTGGACGTTTCATTCTTTCCACACCCGATTTTCATCAAATAAACTTTGAATTCCTCTTAAAATGGTATGCTCTGCACGGTTCTAGGAACAGTACCCCCTGGAAAACCACCCTCCGGATAACTACCACCCGGATAATTACCCCCCAGGACAATTCCCCCCTAGGGCAACTACCCCCCGGACAACTACCCTCCAAGGGCAATTACCCTCCAGGGTAATTACCCCCTAGGACAACTACCCCCCGGACAACTACCCTCCAAGGGCAATCACCCCCCAGGGCAATTCCCCCTTAGGAAAACTACCCCCTGGATAACTACCCCTCGGATAACTACCCCTGGATAACTACCCCCTCGGATAACTACCCCCTGGATAACTACCACCCGGATAACTACCCCCTGGATAACTACCCCCCGGAGAACTACCCCCTGGATAACTACCCCCCGGAGAACTACCCCCTGGGTAACTACCCCCCGGAGAACTACCCCCTGGGTAACTACCCCCAGGATAACTACCCCCCGGATAACTACCCCCCGGATAACTACCCCTCGGATAATTACCCCTCGGATAATTACCCCCCGGATAATTACCCCCCGGATAATCACCCCCCCCCCCCCGGATAATTACCCTCCGGATAACTACCCCCCCCCCCGATAATTACCACCAGGATAATTATCCCCAGGTTAATTCAGAGTTACCCCCTCCTCCGATGACCCCAGATAACTTCCACCCGATAACTACACCCTCCGATAACTTCCCGAGGATGATTACCCCGGATAAGCAAGCCTACAACTCCCCCTCCCCTATAACTATCAAGACGAAAATTACCCCAGGACAGTGCACCACGCCAATTACCCCCTGGGTAACTACCTCCCGGGTCATTGCCCCCCCCCCCCCCCCATCTTACCTTTAATAAAAAGAATATCATTACTACAGGAAACGAAGTTCTTTGTATTATTTGCCAGGAATCACGGAGATGCCATACTGATACATCATTTTATGAAAACAATATCTTAAAGATTTACGATTTGTATCGTTTGCACTTAGGACAATTTATGTAAAAGCTTAATTTCTCCCTCTGTATTTTGACTCTATGTTCATAAAAAACGAAGCTGTCCCTTCATATCCTACCCGGTAATCCAGTAAATGTCAATGCCTTTAACCAAACTATTTTCGCTAAATCTGTATTTTCTTTTACTGTTCCGAAATTTCGGATTTCTCTTGATAGTATAGTATAAAAGAAGTTTTAAGTTTGAATGCCTTTACCATTGAACTAAAGACATTTTGAAGAAATGTTACACTTCAGAATGAGTTAAACTTTTTGCAATATTTTTTTTAACCACAATTGTCTATCGTTTACCACAACTCCATGTAACACTTCTTTATTTTGAGGAGCTTATATCTCATGCCTCACGTGCCCTGGTTTTGACCCATCATCTTCCTCTTCCCTCTCGCTTTTCTCTGTCCACTGTGAAGGTAGTCTATTCCTGTCATTCATAACTCACCTTTCCTCTTTCTCTCATTACAAGGGATTTATGTCGTGTGTGTTCATGTGCAGTGCACTCCCGTTAAAACGAAATGCTAAGGACCGGCAGTTTTTTTTTTTTTTTCGTTTTAACGAAATTTCGTTGTAACCGAACAAATATAATATGCAATGTATAACGAAAAGAAGGAAACCACGCATAAAAAAATTTTGTTTGTTGAATCCTCATCATACGCTGGAAAGCTATGTGAAATGGGAGAATATCTTTTTAATTTCGTTTAAATATTACATTTTAAAAAGAGCATAAAGTTGTTTGTGTTGTCACACATGTGTAGAAAATGACGGTGTAGGATTTGGTTACAGTTCGCTATTCCAAAGGTTCTTTTCTTACTAAAGTACGTTACTCCGAAGACTCCTTATTCCGAAGTTTCGCCATTCCCGGGATTCCGATGGTTTGTTTATGTGAAGGTTCGCATTTCCGCAGAATCATTATTCCGAAAGTTCATAATCTAGATCAAAATAATATATTGTTCATTTTCCGAAGGTTCGTTGATCTGAAAATGAAATGAGGTTCGTCATTCTGAAGGTTTATAAATTAAAAAAAAAGAAAAAGGTTCACTAGTCAGAAAGTCCGTTGTTCCGAAGGCTTTTTCATCCGAAAATGAAATAAGGTTCGTTATTCCGAAGAAATTTTGTTAATGAAAAAAAAAATGAGAAAGGTTAGTTATTTCGAAGATTTATTTATCTTAAGACGATTATAAAGATTGCAATTCTTAAGTTTTGTTAGTGTACTCTCCTTTTTCCACCATGGATTAACGATACTTTTTGTAATGTTCCGATTAACGAACGTTTTGAATTCCTATCATTTTCGGACTAACGAACCGTATAAGAATAAGAATAAGGACCATATTTTATTATCGAATTAACGAACCTTTGGAATAACGCCAAAATGTGCTTAATAACAAACCCTCTTTCATTTCCGAACTAACGGACATTTAGTTGTATCAGAATCTGTGTGTTTTGTATTAAAGGACTTCGGAACAATGAAACAAACCTTATCTGAATTCAAATTATTTTATTACAACAACGCAAGTTCCCCTCGGAAACTGTGCGTGATACACGGAGTGAACATTTAATGATGCGTTCGCTCATGCAGAGACGCTTTAATAATGCTTGTTCCGCTACGCATTTTCGAATGCGATCCGCATTTCGTTATAACGGAGCGCATTTCTTTTGTTTTTCTTTGTCAGTGGCGCTCAGAAAAGACTTCGTGATAACGAAAATTTTGTTATAACCGTCTTCGTTATAAGCGAGTTATTTTGTACCATAGACTTTAATGGCGATAATTTTGGGACCAGAAGTTTTGCTTCGTTATAACGAAATTTCGTTATAACCGTGTTCGTTGTAACGGGAGTGCACTGTATCTTTATTTATAATAATAATAATAATAATAATTGCATTTATATGGCGCTTCATACTGACGTTTCTAAGCGCACTTTGCTACTCATACAAATAGACTAGAAAACACAATAACATTAACAAAATTAACGTTAACAGTAACAAAAGAAGAAGAAAGAAAAGAATACTTCGTCTCTGTCTTAATTTGCTTTCTTTGCATTGTTTCATCAATTTTGTAACTATTTTACTGTTATACCGTTAACGCTCATTTCAGAATTGCCCTACTGCATTGTTGGGCATATTAACAACTAGTATATCAAGGATGTGGGAAGAGATTGTCACATCCTTGGTATGATCACTGCAGAACATTACCTCCCTTGACAATTACTCCTTATTAAAATTAGGCTCCAAATAATCACCCCTCTTACAATAACTCTCCCCCAGAAAATTACGTCTCTCATTGTTATTTTCGAACACATTAGCTATTTGAATTGAAAAAAAACCCAACATTTTTTCATATCGTCTGGTTTTGGTCGAGACCTAACTTCAGGTTTTAAACATCTTTTGGGTGAGATAATTAGAAACCCCTTACGAAATATTAAAGAGCATGTTATTCCAAGAAGGATTCAATTTTTTGAGAAAAAAAAACTCTTGAAATGGCCGGGATAAAACAGAGCAGCCCTATAATGTAAAAAGGATTCTGTCAACTACAACTCTCCCTAGATCTATTCAAAAAGAGGGTGCAGGACAAAAGACTTCGTTAACAACTAGGGGTGTTTTGTAAAAAAAAAAAAAAAATACCGTTAAACTCGTAATATTTTACTCTTTCTAATGAGACTAACTTATATTTGAACTGGATTTCCTCTTAAAGTGTCGAGAACACTTAATTTGAAAACTAGCACAATTCTACTTGTATGTAAAACAAGCTGTAATTTTACTCTCATGACAGATTAGGGCACCTTTTGATAAAAGTTGCCAGTTATGACATCTTGTTAGTATCTAATAATTTCAATAAAACCATGGGTTCTGCTTGATTGATAAGCTCGAGTCACTGACTTGTTACCATGGACCTGCTTTGATCGACCTACAACGATTGGTAATTGTGTGGAACTGACAGCTTGTCAGGACTGATAACTTTCATAAAACCGTGCCCGGATCCTATCAGAAATTATGGCTTTATATCGAAGAGTCCCTCGCTAATGTTAAGGGAATATGAATTGCAGTGAAATCAACTCTCCTTTTCTTATGTTTATCGTCTATCATGTGTTATAACGGTAGAAAATAAATAACAAGCCAAAAGAGTGATGACAGTGTAAGAGAAAGGTGCATCTTCTGATATGGTGTTATGAACTTATGGAAAATATACGACGGGTGGTAACTTTCGGGGGGCGGGGAGGGAGGGTTGTCCAGTAGGTAAGCATCAGGAGGGGGCGGGTTCGGGGTATTGTTAACGGGGGGGGGGGGTAGTAATCCGGGTGGTAGTTATCCTGGGGGTAGTTATCCGGGGAGTAATTATCCGGGTGGTAGTTATCCTGGGGGTAGTTATCCGGGGGGTAGTTATCCGGGGGGTAGTTATCCGGGGGGTAGTTATCCGGGGGGTAGTTATCCGGGGGGTAGTTCTCCGGGGGGTAGTTACCCAGGGGGTAGTTCTCCGGGGGGTAGTTATCCAGGGGGTAGTTCTCCGGGGGGTAGTTATCCAGGGGGTAGTTATCCGGGTGGTAGTTATCTGGGGGGTAGTTATCCGGGGGGTAGTCATCCAGGGGGTAGTTACCCAGGGGGTAGTTATCCGGGGGGTAGATGTCCTAGGGGTAATTGCCCTTGGGGGTAGTTGCCCTAGGAGGGTAGATGACCGGGTGGTAGTTTTCCTAGGGGGTAATGGCCCTGGAGGGTGATTGCCCTAGGAGGGTAGTTGTCCGGGGGGTAGTTGCCCTAAGGGGGAATAGACCTGGGGGGTAATTATCCGGGTGGTAGTTATCCGGAGGGTAGTTGCCCAGGGGGTAAGTGCCCGGATACGCTCTGCACTATATCATTTTAAGTGTTTTCTTGGTATCTCACAAAAAGTTAAAAGCCCAATTCTCATCTCCACCAATACTGTACTATCCCTTTAATAGCTGAAGTTGGTTCTTGTATCTATTTATCACACTAGGATTCGCGAATCGGTCTTGATACAATTTACTATATATCATCATGATTATGATTCAGATTTATATATTGCGACAATACATTGTAGAATCTATAGTAGAAACCTGCCAGTCCTGTATCCTCTTGTATGCCAATTTGCATGTAGATATTGCGTATGCATTATTCAGTTCTTTTGAAATTATCAAGATGCAGGACTTTTAAAATTTTGATTGGGCTCTGACGACATACTTTTTGTTTGCCGGATAACGAGTAAGTTATGCATCAGTAAAAATTAGCGTGCGGCCGGTACAAATCAACACATAGCTCTCGACCAATGAGATCACAGGATTCTCGCTACCCATTCTACATGTATGATATACAAATATACCAGGCCTGAGAGGCTGTGGTTGAAAATAGTGCTACTGAAGTCACCGAAGGCACGATATATGTATAGGCTATGCATGAGCAAAACAACAATCATACGTTGATATCCGGTCTTCACACCGCAGGGCCTAACTTTGAACAATGTAACATACATTGTATAAACAAACCAATACCAACATCCTTCTAACTGAATACCTTATGCCTGTTGCATGACTACTAACTATAGCAACCTACTCTACAGATAGATGTTAGTCACATATCCAAAACAAGGCAATCTGTAACATTAGACAAACTTAGATTGATTGCGCAACAAGCGCGTTAATACACTATCGCAAACATATCATATAATCAGTCCTACCTAATACACAATATTTAGCAACAAAACATCACTCAGAACACGATTAGCATTATACTGAAATCATTTTGATTATTGACACCTCCATTAATCAACTGTCACTCTTTACCAACATCAAACTTATTAACAAATAACTTCCTTAGCACACAAAGCAACTCATAAATACGTAAGTTACACTGAACCCCAAACTTTGACAAAGTAAAATCAATAACAAAATACTACGAACAGTGCTTTAAACAGTATGCAATGGAATTACATAAGCACTTATCTCAATGCATACACTATACTAGTCCTATCAAAAATTCTCAAAGAACAGTTACATTACACCTACTGAAAGAACATACAAATGTACATGTATAACTATACCTATCTCAATACATACACTGTACACCTTATAAGTAGGCCTATCATGAATACTCAAGGAACACTTACATCACACCTCACTCCCTTTCTCCTCCTTGAGTCAAGCAAATACGTACAATAAATCAATTTTGCAACAATAGGAATAATATACAAATGATGCACAGGATAGAGTGCGTTAGTGTAGGCGTAGTGCACTCGAGGGTACATGTATTTACAATTGTGAAACATGCACGAGGCGAAGCCGAGTGCATGTTGCACTACATTGTAAATACCCGAGAGTGAGCTACGCCTACACTAACGCCACGAAATAATCCTGTGCATCATTTGTTTTATAAAATGGGTCGAAAATTCGAAAACTAACATCATTTTTCAGCGTTTTTCACGTACCTTTGTGGGTCAAGACGTCCGAAGATGTTCGTCCCAAACTTTTACGCACGTCGCACTCGCGGAAGTCCCGCACATACAGTATAAGTATAATGGGGGGTTGGGTTTCCGGACACCCGCATGAAAACTTACTTATTTTACATAGAATATGCACCCTTTACCTTAAAGACTTGATATAGACTCCTCATATAGGCCTACTAGACAACATACTCTGAAAACGGCGTGAGAATTAACCTGCTAAATCGTTGGATTTGCTCTTCAAAGTGACTCCATGTACGCGTCCGGTCCCAAAACGCTTGGTCTACTGTACTGTACAAAGTGTACGTATAGTACAGTATACGTACGTACGCCACATATTATGTTATGCACAAGGGAAGACAGGCCGGCCGGCCGGCAGCCCGAACTAGAAGTTGTTTACAGGATTGACAGCGCGTACGCGTATGCATGCAATTCATCAAAGGAGCCGCCGCGCGCACAGACGATCGGCAATCTACCATAGGATTACAGGCAGTGCAGTTGTACTGAAGTAAAGGAAGGAGGTGTGTCTCATTTCAGCGCTTCCTATTGGCTACATTCTTGAACCCATTTTATAATAAGCAAATAACGTCGGTGAAGGTGATGGGAGGACAAACTATCACTTCCGAGGCGATCTGGATGTAGCTATCTTTCCGAAACGCAGTTGATGAAAGAAAGCGTACACATTCAGATCGCCGAGGAAGTGATAGTTTGTCTCATTGCGTGAAACTAAAAGTTGATTATTTGCTTTGTATTCCACATCTAGGGTCCTAGAAATTCCCATTTTATTCCACATCGGAAACAGCTTTAGCTGTCTTTAGATATCCTTAGGGCTTAGGCTACGTGTGCGCGTAGATGACAAAACAATGAATTTGCTGCGCGCACCGCGCGGCACCAAAGTGAAAGTGCGGGTGCACTGTGTACTATCAAGTGACCTAGGTCACATGATAGTCCACAGTGCAACGCACTGTTATTTCGCGCATACTCATCTTTCGTTAGGACTGTGTGGACTGTGTGGATTATTATAATGATAATAATGACTAGAAAAGCACTCTGAGAGCGCAGACCTCCGCCAAGCAGCTATTTTCCACCGTGATCTTGCTCTTCCATAGAGATCAGTTATTTCCACCCACTGAAAAATCGCCCGATTTCTCAATATAGAAGCCTTTGTTACGTCATAAACCCTCAGCTGCACGGCGCGCCTCGCCCTAGCAAAAACTAGAGCACGCACTTTAGTGCGCGCATGCAAACCTCAAATACGCGCAGCCTGGACTCCCAAGTTCATTGAAAACTTATGGTAAACATTGTTACTTATAATGTTAATTTCCTGTCTGATTTATTATTTTCGAATATCAATTTTCCGCATTGTATCATCATTTACTGGTGCCAACCAGGACCATCCCTGTTTTTGCATTGTTTTATTATTTTTTCTTGTACAGTTATGTTACAGATTTAGTTATTTGGTTATTTGGTTAATTGCATAGCATTATACAACTTTTTTTTTTCTTTCTTTTTTTTTCCCCAGTAAATTTATGTACCTTCATTGTACTTTTTCATAATTATTCATTTTTATTTTTATTTATTTATTTATTTATTTATTTATTTTTATTTTTTATTTTGTTTTTGGTTTGTTTGTTTGATTGTTTGTTTGTTGTTTTTTTTTGTCGATATGTAATCTCAAATGTATAATTCACATGGTTATCTCCAATACCCTGATTGGGTGACATGAGATAAATAAAATTGTCATTGTCATTGTCATTGTCATTGTCATTGTCATTGTCATTGTCATTGACCCGGCCTACCTGCCAAAATATCAAAAATCCTTCATGAATTCCCCCAAAATTATCGGATCACTACCAAAAATTAATCGTTTATTACTTGTGTCATTCTCAACCTTTCCTGCAAGTTTCATCCCAATCCGTTGACTACTTTTTGAGTTATTTTGCACATGGACAAACTAACTAACTAACAACGAACGAACGAATACACAAACCAACGGTAACGAAAACATAACCTCCTCCCTTGGCGGAGGTAATTACGATAATAATAGTGGCTATTTGTATAGCGCACAGGTCCACTTTTCAGTGTTCGATCATGGCGCTTCAAAAATGAAAAGATATTTACATGCATATGCATATTCAAACAAATCAGCGAAACAAAAGGGACTACCAACATGAGTGTAATGAATGTTTCTTCTCAGGTGATGTGATGGGCAAAACTACGCTTTATCACGTGATAAGCTCTGGACCAATCCTATTGCAACATTCTTAGTATGTGGAATATAACGTGAATTAATAGAACAGCAAAAAGTTACTGATATCAATGTTACAACAATTAGTGGGTACAAAACACCGAAAAAACAGCCACAAACGTACCTATGTGTGCATATGAGAGAAGTGTACAAAAGACAAACAAACCTATGTGATAGCCAAAGCCTATAATGAACAATAAACTTAACCGCATTAAGTATAGCATATGCCCGCAGAGCAAAAACAATATCCAATACACACCATAACTGACAGTGAGAGTGTGAAATCTAAAGAAAAATAATTTCAAATTTTCTGGAAGTATGGATGTACAATCGGGATACTGTGATAGACCAAAATGTGACATGATGTGTTTTTTTTTTCATTCACGAAACAGTGTGTTAAAAATATTTGAATATGATAATAACTAATGTGGACATAGGGTCAAGCCATGAGAATGGATACCCGCCCCACAAAAAAATCTGCGTTTGTAAGCAAACCATGAATATATGTATATCAGATAAGCATAAGATGAGTAACTGATATAAGAAGCATTTGTCCAACATACAATATGAAAACTGTGCCTTAAGATGACACCACTTACGAATTATAAAAAAAAGACACTTCTATGGGGGGAGGGGAGCTGGTAAGTAAAAGCACCAAACAACTAATAAGTCACCATTCACCAGAAACAAGCTGTGATCAGACGGAGGCAGTTTTGGTCGGAGTAACTTCGGAGGAAGGGTCGAAGGAAGCTTGGTCGGAGTAACTTCGGGGGATAGGTCGGAGTAGTGCCCGTCTGAACAAGGTCGTGGTAACTTCGTCCGATCGAAGGAATTTACCACGACCTCTTCCTCCGAACGAGATACTCCTGAGTTTTCTCAAGAGTATCTCGCTACCACGACTAGCCGGTCGGAGTAAACTGCCCATGCCGACAAGCCCTCGGAGTATCTATGAACTTACATACCTTACGACCTATAGGTAAAACTTCCTGGGTCAAATCGCAATGTTGACATTTTGCGAGTACACGTGCAAAATTCTGACCTAGTCGATCGCGACGAAGAAGCTAGCGCTCATGCAGAAATTTCCATCAGCAAGAATGGAGAAGACAAATGCCAAGGGTAAAAAAACCAAACAATCGAATAGTCGACGTGCGCGGCGCTACCACTTCCGTAGGTTACACCGACCCTCACACATAAATTGGTCGGAGTTTCTTCCCATGACCATCGTGTGGACACAAGGGTCGTGGTAGGATATGCATTAATTTGAATTTTAATTGCCGAGCCATGATTTTTTACTCCGCCTAGAAATACGTCTGAACATGGCTATAGAATAAAACCTACATCACAGTATAGATTTACCAGCAATGAGGACCAACAAGTAACGTATTACATACCAAATGTCCATCATAATAATGTGCATATCTATAGCTTTTGGTCCTATCATTAACCAGATTTTCACTATATAGCCACGTTCAGACGTATTTCTAGTCGGAGTAAAATTCTATGGCGCAGCAATTAAAATTCAAATGTATACATGCACGATCCTGTGTCCACCTAACGATCGTGGGAAGAACTCCGACCAATTTACCACGGCCTTCGCGGGGATCACCGTGGAGGGTCGGTATAACTTCCGGAAGTGGTAACGCCGCGCACGTCGACCATACGATTGTTGTTGTTGCTTTTTCTTTTCTTTTCACCAGTGGCATTTGTCTTCTCCATTCTTGTTGATGAATATTTCTGAGCGCTAGCTTCGTCATCGCGATCGACTAGGTTAAAATTACACTACACGCGCACATGTACTTGCAAAATGGCAACACTGCGATTTGCCCCCGGAAGTTTTACCTATATAGGTCGTAAGGTATGTAAGTTCAGAGATACTCCGAGGGCTTGTCCGCACGGGCGATTTACTCCGCCCATGTAGTGGTAGGGAGATACTCCTGAGAAAATTCAGGAGTATCTTCGTCGGAGGAAGAGGTCGTGGTTAGTTCCTCCGACTGGAGGAAGTTACCACGACCTTGTTCAGACAAGCACTACCTCCGACCTATCCTCCGAGGTTACTCCGAACAAGCTTCCTCCGACCCTTCCTCCGAAGTTACCTGGGTACTCCGACCACAACTGCCCTCGTCTGAACACAGCTTATGAGAGAATTCTTGTGGTCTACAATATCTCATCTGTAATCTTTTGATAATTTATTACATTTTTCTACTCTTATACTTTGACTTCTGCAGGCACTAGTGGACGAATACAAAAATGTTTGCTTCGTAGAAGTGAACGTGGATGTTGGAACCGTAAGTTCAGTAGAGACTTAAGTCCCTTTGTGTTTTGAAATTTGCACGGAACCTGTTTTATACGCAGTTCAAAGTCCCTGGCATAGAAGGCAAGGGTCGAATCATGGTCGCTTGATTATTGCTTCTGCAATTAAGTCTTTTAAGATGCAGGGCAAACTTGAACGAGAAGGACGGGACCAAGTCATTTTCTTTATTTTAGCCAATGTATTGTTGTTGTTTGTTTTTTGTTTTTCACTCGGCATGAAAAGTGCATAATTGGTTTTCCAGCCCATCAGGGAAATCAGGGGAAAATATTTTACTTTTTTTCCAGTCAGGGAAAAGTCAAGGAATTTTGATTGGCCCCAAAATTAAAAGTAGTCGGTCAGACTCTGTTATATTTTGTTGCATATCAAAGCAACATTCATTGGAAGACTGGCTTTGGTGTTTGTTTGTTTTTTAGTGAAGCCTCTTTGACTGCAGTACAAGTCATCGGCATAGCCGGCATAGCAGGAGTGGGGGAAAGATGGAAAATTGTGTGTAGACCTATACTATTTGCATATAAAGCCACTCTCTTCCATTTTTTTTTCTTTTCAAGTATAATTTTTGTTCTAATATTTCACTCAAAGTGTGCATCAGATTGTTGAATTTCAATTCTGAAATTGCAAAATCTCTTTCATGTGGAAGGGGGATCCCCCCCCCACACACACACACACCCTCCCCCTGCGTGACCCTTTCTCTAGCCTTAGTACACTTTCAGATTGAACGAAAAAAAAAAGAAGATGAATCCTTAATTCTAAGTGCACAAGACTTACTACGGTACTTAAATTCCAAAAACTTTAATGTACCCTCATGTGCAAGGGGGAAATCCCCTTTTAATCAACCCTTTATTCACCCAATTTCCCCACATCAAGTTTCGTATAATTTTTTGACAATTTCCCAAATATCCCATGAACTATGAGTATATATACAAGATATCTCAATTTCAACTTTGAAAACACAAAAGCTCCCTCGAGATGGGATGTGTGGGGATAGCACTCTCCCACGCCTCCTCCCTGCTCCCTCCCCCATGCATACGAATGTAATTCTCTCAGAGACATTGCCATGTTATCAGTATTGACTGAAACATGATCTACAGTCCCACATGTAGAAATTAATGTGTTTGTGTGATGCTTTTTCATGCCTCCTGATATAACGAGATATCAGCTATAACGAGGAAAACTACTTGGTCCCGACATCGTTATATCGAGTTTCCCCCTGAACTAACATTCTAAACATGTAACCAGATGAAGCATGAACAATGCAAACATTCAGTTCAGAACTTCAAAGAAAGTGCGCTCCAATTTCACCTGCCTCTGCTTCAGGTAAATAATGATAACAAAAGGTAAACGAAGCAATCACAAATGCTGTCTCCCAGCTCGTAAAAAAAGAGGGAAAAACTTTAATGGACATAAACATTCCCTTGAGAACGGCGAGAACATGCTCACCGAAACGTCGGGATTGGGTAGGCCCTTTTCAGGGCAACTCACATACTCCAGAAAGAATACGTGGTGCACCGTGAAGCCTTCTACCACCCAACGTTCTACCACCACGGAAGCCTTCAAAGAAAAGGACATAAACAGTGCTCCCATGAGCTGCATTTTGAATCAGTGTTCACAAAACACCAAGTTTGCCATCACTAATTGAGCATAAATGCACCCTAAGCCAAGTCTTACAGAAGAGACTTCAGTGTTTTATAGAGACTGTTACCAGTTTTCTCTGAATTTTCATTTTTTCCAGGAAATTTCTGAAGCATACGGAATCAATGCCATGCCTACATTCCAGTTTTATAAGGATGGAAAGAAGGTTAGTTTTTCCTATTCATTATACTTAAAGCCATAACGAAATATTAAAGTCAACATTTTTAGCCCTCTGCTATTTCCAGTTAGAGTTAGGGTGTGTTGAATGATTTTATGATACCTTGATGTTTTCATTGATTTAGCTTACAGTAATTTGGCACGCGCATTTAAGAAAGCAGTGAGCACTGGTACTCTCTAAAAAAATCGAGTGAAAATATTCACTCTTAAAGGAGTGAATACAAAAAAGAGTGAATTTAGAGTGAAATTGGAGTGAATTTTGAGTGAAAATGTTCATTTTCACTCGTTTTGGAGTGACCTCAGGGATCACTCGATGATTTAGGAGTGATCCCTGACGTCACTCCAAAACGAGTGAAAATAAACATTTTCACTCAAATTCACTCCAATTTCACTCTAAATTCACTCTTTTTTTGTATTCACTCCTTTAAGAGTGAATATTTTCACTCGATTTTTTTAGAGAGTATGCATGTGCACGTTGTAGAACAAAATTACAAACTGTAAGATTGCTTTCAGAAGTAGATCACAATATGGAAGTCATGATAATAAGTCATTTAGTATAGTGCATTTGTTATCTCCAAGAAAAAACTTCAAAAGTCAGACATTTTGCAGGTTTGTTTTCTTCTTTCAGCAATTAATGATACATTGTATGTCCAAAATGCCATGTGATAATTTTTTTAAATACCACCTGCATTGCCAAGTTTGCTTTTTTTTTTTTTGCTCTGTATATTGACAGCATGTCTGTTATGCGATTAAATACCAGCTTGAATCAGTTGATGAAAAACATGACTTCATATTCATCTTTTTTTTCCCTCTGTCTTCAGGTATTCCAATTTGAGGGTGCCAACGAAACAAAACTCAGGAAGGAGTTGGCGAAGTTATCCACCTTGTAGAGTTCACCCTGCATGCTGAGTTTGCTATTATTATTACTCTTGTCTTTTAATTCATTTTTGGATTTTTTTAAAACTCTGATGCTCAAGTCACATGTACATAATGAGTACATTCACTGGACACGTACAGAGAAAGTTATGGATATTTATGCCAATGGGGTCTTGTTACCACAAGGTAGGTCCAAAATATTGTCCAGTTATATTGAGATTCCTTTGTCTTTCACAAAAGAAGAAATTTTGCTGTTTGAGAACATCCAGTTACATATAACATGTACCATTTTGTTGAATGCAAGGTTTGTTTAGTCTGATGTGATGTGAGTCCCTTACTTTTATTCACATGTAACATATAATATATCGTATCCGGGCAACCACCCTCCGGATAACTACTACAAGGACAATTACCCCCAGGGCTATTCCCCCTAGGGAAACTACCCCCACCCCCCCACCCCCACTCCCAGACAACTACACTCATGGGGCAATTACCCTCCAGAGGAGATATAGGGCAACTACCCACCGGACAACTACCCACCGGGTAACTACCCCCGGATAACTACCACCCATATAACTACCCCCGGAAAATTACCCCCTTGATAACTACCTCCCCCCCCCCACCCCGATATCTACCCTATGGATAACTACCACTCGGATAACTACCACCCAGATAACTACCACCCGGATAACTACCACACTGATAACTACCCCCCTGGATAACTACCACCCGGAAAACTACCACCAGAAAAAACTATCCCCTGGATAACTACCCCTCGGATAACTACCCCTGGAAAACTATACCACCTGGATAACTCCCCTTCCCCCCCCCCCACCCCCCCCCCCAATAACTACCCCTGGATAACTGCCCCTGGATAACTACCCCCTAGATAACTACCCCTCTGGATAACAACCCCTCGTATAACTGCCCCCGGAGAACTACCACTTGGATAACTCCCCCCCCCCCCCCCCCCCAAAAAAAAAAAAAAAAAAAAAACAACTACCCCTGGATAACTAGCCTTTGATAATTACCACCCGGATAACAACTCCCCCCCCCCCCCCGAAAAGTATCACCATTATTCGGTTCATTCCATTTTCCCCGTATACCTACTCTTTTCTCCATTCCTAATTACAATAATTCGACGTTCACCATCTGATGTGTTGTTTAACTTTTTACTCCATAAATCCAGAGAAAAACATGGATGGGGTGATCGTGCTTTCTCCGTTATAGGACCAAAATTATGGAATCAGCTACCTATTCAGATAAGGCAACTGTCATCTACAAAAATATTTAAATCCAAACTTAAAACGTATCTGTGAAGGAAAATAGCTGAGCGATCAAGAGATGTAAGGCTTTATCACTTTGATCCTCATTTGGAAAAAAAAATGGTCACTTACATGTTTCCTTATACTCTTCCTGTACTGTTTGACAATTTTAATTGAAGTACATTCATTTATCTGCTTAGGAGTTTATATTGGTCGGTTCTTTATGCATGTTATGTAAGATCTTTGTGCTTTAATTCTTCATCATGTCCCTTCGACGAATTCTACGGTTTTTGTTTTCCATTGCCGGCTCTTGTGCATAAACCGTTCTGATGGTCTATTGCTGTTTGTTTTTTGTTTTGTTTTGTTTTTTTTTTTTACAAATTAGCCAATTGTTGTTGTGAATATTTTTTTCCCATTTTATTATAAATGTTATAAATGATTCGCTTACATTGAAAAGCAGTGACGTATCTAGGGGGGAAGGGGGCACGTGCCCTGGGCGCCACTCCTCGGGGGCACCGAAAAGGGAAAAAACGGAGACAAAAACAACGATAAGGGGGAAAAAACTTCGCCCAGACCGGGGGGGGGGGGGGGGAGGGCAGAAAAATCAAATCAAAGAAAACATGATGACGAGGATAAAATGACAATGTTAATTGTGTTCACACAAGAATTCCATGTTTTCTAAGCTTAAATACAAAAATTTTCGGCTCGCTCGCTGCGCTCGCTCGCCAAAAATTATCAAAAAAATTAAAGAAATAAGAACAAAACGTGATGACGAGGACAAGACAATGTCTATATGTGTTCACACGTGTCATTTTATATTTAGCAGGCAAAATTGTTACACGGAGCAGCCGCTACAATTTCTTTCGTTCTGATACGATCGCCGATTGGATCAAAAGAGAGCGCCAACGGTTTCGAGTATGGGGGGGGGGGGCGCAAAAAAATCCAAATCAAACAAGATAAGAACAAAACGTAATGATGACGCAGAAATATACAAATTTCAGCTCACTCGCTCGTACTAATTTTGTTTGTTTTTTAAGTCCTCAGTTTGTTGGTATAAATCGTTGTCTATAGGGCTTTTTACACTTGTGTTTCTTAACCCCGGACTTTCTCTGACCCAGGACTATCGTTAGTCCCGTACCAATTTTTTCAGCTTTTTACACTCGCCAATTAGTCCCGTACTATCTCTTGTCCGGGGCTAAGGAGAAAACTGACCTTTTTACACTCGTATTTCTTAGCCCCGGACTTTCCAAACCACATGAATATTCATAATTACGCTGTGTACTGTACACGTACACGCACGCACCGGCAGCACTTGATTACCGCGTTTCTGATTGGTCAGTGAGGGTCGGACTTCGTCTCCGTCGCTTAGCCCAGGATTATTTTTTCGTTCTGTTTACACTCACTTGCTTGGCACCGCAATTGCGGTGCTAACCCCTGCTATTTTGCAGGGCCAGATAGTACCGTACTATCGGTGGGGCTAGCCCACTTTGGCAAAAACGAGTGTAAACAGAAAGTGGGCTAAGGATAGTCCCGTACCAACGGTGGGGCTAAGACCCCCCCCCCCCCCCTTAGCCCCACCGTTGGTCCGGGGCTAAGCAAAATTTTACAAGTGTAAAAAGCCCTTTTAAGGCCGTCACAATATCTTGATTAGAATTGTAAGATTAATAAGCAAAAAATGGCAAGAATTCCATGTTTTGTTAATAGAAGCACAAAAGTGTTCGGCTTGCTCGCTGCGCTCGCTAGCCAAAATTTATCCCCCCCCCCAAAAAAAAAGAAAGAAAGAAGAAGATAAGAACAAAACTTGATGACGCGGACAAAATGACAATGTCTATTGTGTTCACATTTGTCATTTTATATTTGGCAGGCAAAATATCACGTGGAGCAGCGGCTGTAATTTCTTTCGTTCTGCAGCGATCGCCGATTGGATTAAGAGAGGGCGCCAACGGTTTCGAACATACGGGGGGGGGGGGGAGGGCACAAAAAACCAAGTTTGAACACTTTTTGAACACTTTTTCAGAAATTAGGGACGATATTTTCGCGCTTGCCCCGAGCGCCGTTTTCTCTAGATACGCCACTGTTGAAAAGTAATATCTTTTTAAGTTAATGTAGATAATTCTGCCTTTCCCTTTAATTCATAATATCTGATTGGTCGTTTTGTGAATGAAAATGAATGAAAACAATTTCTTCTTTTTTTTTTGCATAATATGGCTTCAAATTCGAGTTTCAGCAGTAGCATAATGTATTGCAGTATACGTATTCATTTTGGGTCGTTTCTTTTGTTTTTCTTGTTTAATTCTATATCAATTCTTTATTAATTTCTACTTGATGATACGATTTTAAGGTACAACTGTTTTTCTTGTATTGCATTGTCTTGTTGAATTGTACACATTTTGCAAGTCGTTTCACAGGTCTTATGTTACTGACCCCATGTTGGATACTGAATGTCGTCTCATACGAACCAACATGACACGTTCAGCATGACATTGTATCGAAATCTTATGACTAAGAACATCTCTGCGTACTAATAACCAAGCTGGTGTGATACGTACCTCTGTTTACCTAGTACATGTATCTGAACAGTGCGAGAAGAGCATTCGTGGACGTAGCTAGTGATCAACGTGTGTGTTTATTGCCGAGCTTTCGGTCTTGTTTAGACCTTCATCAGGACTTCGATCTCGTACTCCCTCTCTCTCTCCTTCTCTCTCTCTCTCTCTCTCTCTCTCTCTCTCTCTATATATATATATATATATATATATATATATATATATATAATTTATGTTATACATATACATTTCATAATGTGTGTGTGTGCGTGTGTGTGTGCGTGGGGGTGTATTGCGTCATTGTGATTCTATTTGCTGAAGAAAAAGCGCTTCAGCGCATGTACGTTCGAAGGCATTTTTTTCTTGCACTGTCGCCCCATTCACTCTTTATGCGTTTTATCAGTTAAGGGTATAACACATAAGGCTATAAAGTTAAGTAAAAGGCAGTTGATTTTACTTCAAATCATTCCCTCACCAAAATATATTATGATATAAAGCCATAGTTTCTGAAAAGATTTAGGCAACAACGCTTCACGAAAGGTTTTTCAGCCCTGTCACACCTTTTCGGGCAAGGTACTCGGGCTTGTTGCGAGGAGGGATTTTCCCCCGGGCGGACAATAATATTGTTTGCGAGTTTCGCACTTGTTTCTTACCTAAACGCGTGCTATTTATCTTCTACTGACGTGTATTCCGTGTGACCTGCCTAAGAGCTTTGAAACGGTTTTCTGTTACGAGCGACTTACAAGTACTGAGAAGTACCTGCGTTGGAGTTGCCTGTTGAGAGGTGCTGCCGGTAAGGGTCTCCTACTGGTGTTCTGCGTGTACCTCTGAGAGCGAGCCCCCACGACTCACTCGGAACAAGTTTTGAGCATGCTCAAGGCCTTGTCATACCGTATCTGGGGAAGTTTTGCGGCTTAACTTGAAAACAAATATGCTACCCGGAGCTCTCCGCAGTTGGTCCGCACCTGACGGTACCTAGCGCGTATCTCGCACTTACGCGACTGGTACACAAGCAGGTCACACAGTATACCCGCAAGTAGAACTGAAGTTGAACGCGTCCAGCAAGTAAGCACATGCTCTGACTCGCCCAAATCCTTGTCCGCCCTCAGAAATTGTCCGGTATGCTGGAAAATCCCCACACACAACAAGCCCGCGTAGCATGCCCAGAAAGTTGTGACAGGGCCTTAACGTGGTTGCGGGTAAAAAGATTTGAGTGCCCACCTCCGGGCGACTACGAGTGAGATACGTGGTAGGTGCTGTCATCAGCGGGTCATCTGCGGGGACCTTCCGGTAGTAAAAATTGTTCTTCACAAGTCGCACGCAAGGCTTGCACGGAAAGGTGTGACACGGCCTTTACAAGTTTATTCAGGCATTACAATGTATCTTTACTGCAGATTTACAAGCATAGTTTACTCTGTTATACTCACATTGTTTTGTCTATAAGATTTCTGTCACTGAAGAAAGTGAGGTGCAGCCTATATTACGTTATTCTCATTGGCGAAAAACGGAAATAAATTTGAATCTAAATGTGAATTTGAAAATTTTGAAAGTTGTCAGTCACTGACTATTACCAGCAACGGTATGCCTTGTAGGTCCTTGGTAAAAAGGTGAATAGAGCTTCTCAACAA
The DNA here is from genome assembly GCF_040938485.1 of Diadema antillarum. Classification (NCBI taxonomy): domain Eukaryota; kingdom Metazoa; phylum Echinodermata; class Echinoidea; order Diadematoida; family Diadematidae; genus Diadema; species Diadema antillarum. The sequence goes on along the minus strand of NW_027271305.1, from coordinate 803,319 downwards.
ATCAGAAAGCAGAATATTAGATTGTCAGAGATTAACAACTTGGCAGAGCTGACAACTCACATGCAACGGCGGCGCCCTGATCTGTCCTAGAGTGCGAATACAGCAAATTGTCCATAAAATTTCGGTCGTTCTAGTTTTCAAATTAAATGTTGTTGAAAACAGAATATGAGTTTTTTTACTGAAATACCAATCGATGTTAGAAAATGGCAATGGGAGGGGTAATTTTGTTGTGGCAAAATGATTGGGGGAGAGGTGATTGTTTGGGGCCTAAATTTAGAAAGGACAATTTTCGATGGACATGATATTCTGTGGTAGCTATAATCTAGTGTTTAATAAAAAATAAAGGGCAATACTGAAATGAGTGTTACGGAATACACAGAAAATCGCATCGAAAGTCTCCTAGACGCACCTGGAGGCAGTGATAGGCATTGTCAAAATAGATACAGTAATGTATTCATTAATGTATCAGATAAATGTAATATATGTTGGCCTATAACTACACATAATTATGGGGTGCTGTTAGTTATTCTAAAGGTTCGTTATTCCGAAGATTCGTCAATCCGAAACACACGAATTCCCTAAACCTAGAGGTTCGTTAATCCGAAAATGAAAAAAAAGGGTTCGTTAATCCGAACATTATTTTGTGGCGTTATTCCGAAGGTTCGTTATTCCGAAGGTTCATAAATCCAAAAAAAAAAATGAAATAGGGTTCGCTATTCCGAAGGCTCGTTTATCCGAAAATGAAATGGGGTTCGTTATTCCGAAGCTTCGTTTATCCGAAAATGAAATAGGGTTTGCTATTCCAACTGTTCGTTGATCCGAAATGGAAGGGTCCGTAACCAACCTTCGGAATAACGAGCTTTGTTTCATTTTTGGATCAACGAACCTTCGGAATAACGAACATTATTCCATTGTCGGATTAATAAGCCTTCGGATTAACAAACCTTCGGAATAACGAACTGTAACTTAGTTATGGGATATTGCGGCTACTCCATGACCTTTCATCCCAGGCAGAACTGCCCCTGAGTAGTTGTCTTAATGGGCCGGACGTTCGGGGTGCCCTCATGATGGGGAATTGTCCTCGGTAAGTGTTCTGGAAGGTAATGAGTTTGATATCCTGAGGTAAAGACTATGGGTGGGAGAGCCCTAGGGAGTAATCTACCGGTTGGTGGTTATCTGGTTGGTAACTGCCCTGGAGAAATTATCCTGGTGATATTTATCGGGGGGGGGGGGGGGAGTGGTTGTCGAGGAAGGGGGAGGAGGTAGTTGCCCTACTGGAAATAACCCTTGAGGTAAGTTGTTCGGGATTGCCCTGGAGGGTAATTGCACTGGGGAAGGTGAAGATTGCAGTGGTAATTCCCTGGGGTAATATTGATTATCAGGTAGTAGTTGTTATGCCAGGGTTACTAATGCCGGTAGTATAATTTTATCCCGACTGTAGTTATCCGATTGTTATTTTTTCGAAGGAGGGGAATTATCGGGGGGGGGGGGGGTTATCCGGGGGTTATCTATCGGGGGGTAGTTATCCAGAGGGTAGTTATCGGGGGGGGGGGGTAGATACCCAGGGGGTAGTTATCCGGGTGTAGTTATCAAGGGGGTAGTTATCCGAGGGTAGTTATCCAGGCGGTAGTTATTGGGGGTAGCAAGGGAGGTAGTTTTCCAGGGGTAGTTGTCCAAAGGGTGGATCGCCCAGGGGGTGATTGCCTTAATCCTGATAAAGTTGGTTCCCACCTTTATTTAGGATCACTTTTTTTTATAGCTTAGCCATTTCACAACCAATTTTTTATCAAATAAATGCTGAATTCCTTTTGAAATTACATGCTCTTTCATATTTCATAAGACATTTCTCATTATCTTCTCAAAAAATTAGAAATCTGAAGCCAGGTCTCAGTCAAAAATTTACCATATCCCTTTTAAGAGTCACAACTATCCAGCATGCAGACCTAATGCTTCAGAGATACACTGTTGGCCGACTTCATGTATAATGATGCTCAGTAATGAATCAGTTGTCTACACATACAAACCGTGTGTGGTTCCGCCTTGCATGATAAACTGTGGAGAGAAAACGATATCAAACTTGCTAGTGAACATGGCAGTGAAACTCCCGTGAGGCAGGTATCAAGAACTAGTACAACAAAGAAACATAAACAATGATGCAAAATTTGCATATGGTTGCTAGAGCGACAAAACTTCGTATCTGATGTCGAATGTTCAAGAGAGTAAAAAACAAAAACTATTAAAAAAACGTGGCAGCCAAAGCACTGTATCCAATGGGATAGACATTCCTTTGACATGCCCGTGGGGGCTTCATTTTTTTGGGTAAGACATCTAGGATTTGGACGGGACGTCACTTAACTGATTATCTGACCATTAATAAAAAACAAGGTCATTTACACCAAAATTGCAGATACAAGGTCTTGTCACCACAGCAACGATTTCCACATGTAATGCACGCTTCATGTCATAGAAAATTGTATGGTTTTAAAAAAGGTAGTCCCTGCAATGGAGGGGGGGGGGGGGAGGGGGACACTCTTTGCCTTGCCTAGAGGTACTATCGACTCTATCCAATGAAAACTCTCTGCAAGCAAACACAAGATTGTTTGAGGTTGCCCAATGATATCACTCATCAAAAAGTGATGAGGAAATTTTAGTTTGTATGCATTGGACTTACTTGTTCAGTGTTGGATGGCACTCACCGGTATGAATTCTAATTTTTTTTTTTGTCTTATTTTATTTTTTTTAATTCTTTTTTCTTAGATGGGTTATTGAAAGTGAATAATTGCCTTTGGCTGAATTCTAGCAACTGACAGTTGGACTTCATGTGATATCTACTCTATTATGTCATGAAAGAGAGATGCAACATACAGTAACTATACTGTTATAAGTTACACAGCTACACATTGTACCAGTAATTAAGAATTTAGCACAGTTGGTATATAATGCAAACTTTGTCTAATTGTGCGTCAGTGAAGTTTCAACAGCAACAGTTCCTGTCATACTGATCATTTCCCACTTTCCCCTCTTTTTGTCTTCCTCCTTTATTTTCTTTTGTGTCGCCAGCAAATACAATAATTTCATTTCGGTGGTATTCTTTGTTCAACATAAGCTGACACTGTTTACATATAGCTGCCGAAGATTGACCGTGTGTAAAGTTTGGTGAAAGGGCAGAGTACAGACTTATTGACATAAAATCGCATCTCGCCCCACTTTCATCTTATTTTTGGTTCTGTACAATTTGTTCATGATAGTGGGATGGGGAGGATTGATAGGTTGTAGTTCATTTTCTGAAGATTCATATGTCCGAAAATGAAAGGAGGTTTCTCATTCCAAATTTATCTTAATCTGAAATGTATTGAGGCTTTGTTATTCCCAAGGTTTGTTCATCTAAAATATTTGTAAAAAGGGTTAAGTTCTTTAATCCAATAATTAAATCAGATTTGTAATTTTGAGGTTCGTTTAATAATACGCACATATTTTTCATTTTCAGATTAATGAACCATAGAATAACAAACATCACCCAGAGGACCCGGACACAACCTCTACAGTTGCGTCACTTGTAAACAGTCTTTGACCAAATCTGAAAGTGCACAATGTCACCTTAGAAAACAGTACTGTGGTGTCTGTATATACATTAAGTTATGAGTGACATATGCAGACTAACTACAATGTATCATTCACAATACACTGAGTGCAGACATGCTCATGGGACTAAATAATGATAATAAATCATAATAGTACCATAATAGATAATGCTCTATTAAACATTTATACCAGCAACGCACTCTCCTGGAACAAGTCAGTGAATTATGGGCGTAAATCCCGGGGGGATGGGGGGAGGGATATCTCCCCCCCCCCCCCCCGAAATGGAGGAGGAGGGGATGGCCTATACAATCATCCCCACTGAAATTTGAGAGAAAAAATGGAGGAAGCAGAAAAAATGTGACTGTATCAATTTTGGCATGTTGAATGACGTTCGTATACGCCCGCCTTCAGACTGCAGTTAACAGAGCTGAACAGTATATCTCGTAGGATAATGTATACATAATTTTTTAAAGCGCTCGCTCGCGAAGAAAGTACTAGTAATATCGACATAAGGTATGGTCCAGACGCTGTCAACGTCAAATAGCATAGACTTCCATGTAAACATGCTATGACGCGAGCAACTCGGGATCATCTGTAAATTATGTACGAAAACAAACAAACAATAACAAAAACTATACCGCTGTACATTGCCATATTTGAAACCCCCCCCCCCCCCAACTCCATTTCCTGAATCATTCCTGAAACGATGATGACTGCGATACATCTATGGGTATACCCAGGGATGATCAGGGGCGTCGAATCTATGGGGGGGGGGGGGCAAAGGGGCTTTTGCCCCGCCCCCATACGGAAATGTTGTGGGCAGACAAATCATTATTGTCCCCAAGAAATTCCCGAGATGAGGACAAATCTCGAACTTTCTTTATGGAGATTTTTGTCCAACAACCGCCAGAATTATGGACCGGATCGTTGAATTGAAATCATAAATATGCAAAAGCTCCGCTACTGGGTCCCTTTCCATAGACTTTGTACACTTTTGAGATTGACGTATATTTACTTTTATTTATCAAAGAGTGTGCTGGAGATCCTTCACTTTACAAAAGCTCCCTCACATGCAGAGGCGTCGATGGAGGGGGAAGGGGGGTGGTTCCCCCATAAAAGTATTTGGGACAAACATATCATTTTGCTCCTCCTCGAAACTCCTGAGATGTGGAAATGTTTTTACTTTTTTGATAGAAAATTGTCTAAATATTTCACCCAAAGACGGCTGAATTTCAATTCTGAAAATACAAAATCTCCCTCGCGTAAGAGGGGGATTGGCCTAACCCCTTCCATACCCTCTCCGTTCAGTCCTTTCTACTTAATACACATTCGATTGAAATATCATAAAATGTTTTATCTAAAGTGTGCACCAGGTCTGTTACTTTAGTTTAAAAAATGCAAATGTTCCGTGGGTGGGAGGAGATTTTATTATCTAGATACTTTCAATTAACGGAGGATTACACCCCCCCCCCCCCCCAAAAAAAAAAGAAGTTTACACTTCTGGGATTGAAACGTCCCCAGATTACATCATAAATGTGTTTATGAGATATTTTCATCTGAATTCTAAAAATGCAAAAGCACCCTCTTATGCAGGGGCGTCGATCCTGGAGGACGGGGAGCGCGGACGGGGGAAACATCATCATTATGATCCCCAATGATTCCCGAAATAAGGAAAATTTTCTTGCTTTTTTTATAGAAAATTGGAAGGGTGGTGTTAGCACTCGCCCACACCTTCTCCCTGCTCCCCCCCCCCCCCCCCAGTCACTATGCATACTCGTAGACTATGGTTACACTTTGAACATAGACAGTTTTCCAAATATGCAACAAATAATGTGTGCACCAAAACGTTTAAATGCAATCAGAAAATACAGAATCTCTCTCGTGTAGGAAGGGGAATAGGGCTTATCCCTTTCCACCTTCTCTGCTCGATTGACAAATTGCCAGATATTTCAACAAAAGTGTGCACCAGATTGTTGAATTTCAGTTTTAAAATTAAAAAAAAAACTCCCTCGAATATGGGAGACGTATCTTGCCATACACCCTCCCATTGTTTGGTCCCATCTATAATTCAACTCAATTCAATCATAGTTTATTTCCAATCATCGAAAATCAAAAACATAGTACAAAGTATATATGCGATGAAATAATATTGTTCAAACGTTTGCAAAAGATTCATGTAATATACGAGACAAATTACAGAACAACATACTGTATATGTGCAATAATTATGAAAAACACTGTATAAATACTTCGTGAGCGAGCGGAAAATAAATTCGATTATGGAAAATAGTGATCCACTAAAAAGCAAAGCTTGTCGGACGTGGATCGCTAGATAAATATTGAGTAAATGATATACTATTCTATAACAATATACATGGAATTATTTTGAGATACACCGGTTGGGGAAAAAATATAGAATACCAATGCTAGTGCCCGGACACTGTTCACTGAACCACGTGTACCGGAAAAATATGACAAGGACAACACGTTCGTACACACATTCAATTACCCACACGTATATACACTGTAAGACACGAGACAGTACCGAGAGGAGAGAAGACGGTAACAATACAAGTCTACGAAGATCAAAAGACAGGAAAGGAAGAGGAGAGAAGAAAGAAGAATGGTCTGCACACAGAACACGCCAAGTGCTGCGACATCTGGACGGGTGAAAGCTCAATCATGAATTAAAACAATTTAAATATCTAAGATTATAAGTAGAAAGTAAATGTTTTCTGAGTTTGTATTTAAATGTAACAAATTTGGGGGAATCTTTTAAACTATTGTCTAATTCCAAAGTCTGGGTCCGGTATAAAGAAATGTATTTTGGGCATGTGCGGTTCTCATTAATGGAAGATGAAATTCGTCGGATCGTCGCGTGGGATAGTGATGAACATGACTGTTTCGATGAAATGAATCGTGGAATATTGTAGGTAAAAAGTTACTGTTGTAATTAAACATAAATTGGCCAAGTTGAAACACATACAAATCATTTACTTTTAATATTTTATTGTCAGAAAACAAAGCATCTGTATGTTCTCGGGTATGTAAATTAAAAACAATTCTAAGCGTTTTCTTTTGCAATAAAAGAAGTTTATCAAGTAACATCTGATATGTATTACCCCAAGCAAGAATCCCGTAGTTTAAATAAGGTAGTATCAAACTAAAATAAAGAGTTAATAATGCAGATGAAGGAAGATAATATTTGAATCTATTCATTACGCCAATGTTACGTGAAATAATTTTACATAAATATGTTGTCAATATGATTCCTCCATGAAAGCTTGTTATCAACGCAAACACCAAGAAATTTAAAGGAAGAAACTTCTTCTAAGGAAATAGTATCAAATGTTTTATTGCCTGGGAGGCTGTCTAAAGAATTACTAAAAAGCATAAATTTTGTTTTTTTGAATATTTAATGACAATTTATTTGCGTATATCCATTGTATAACCTTTTTCAGTTCTTCATTGACTGTTCTTATCAAAATGTTTGGGTCAGGGTGGAAAAAAAAAGGTTAGAGTCATCCGCGAATATTATGAATGATAGTTTCTCCGAGGATCTATGAAAATCATTAATATAAAAAATGAATAACAATGGGCCTAATAAACTCCCTTGTGGAACACCACATGCAATTGTTTCACTTTGAGAGTCAAAGCCGTTGACATGTACAAATTGGGATCTTTCTGATAGGTAACTCGTGAACCACTCCAAGGCCTTTCCACGTATTCCATAATGAGACAGTTTGGCGAGAAGTATTCTGTGGTTAATCGTGTCAAAGGCCTTGGAGAAGTCCAAGAAGATACCTATTGTGTGTGAAAGTGTGTCGAGTGCGTGTGTGACTTTGTCGATGAGGGCAAGTAGTGCTTGTGTTGTGCTGTGATTTTCCCTGAATCTAAATTGAAAGTTTGAAAATATTTCGCAGGTTTTAAGAAAACGTACTGTCCTGATATAAACTATTCTTTCAAGAATCTTAGAAATAGAAGATAATAAAGACATGGGTCTATAGTTATTGACATCATCCTTCTCCCCTTTCTTGTAAATAGGAATTACTTTCGCAATTTTCATGCTATTTGGCACATGGCCAGTTGTAAGCGATGACTAAACGTGTACTAAGGGATCCACTATTTGAGGAATTATGTTTTTTATCAAATAGTTGTCAATTCCGTCGTGGTCAGGACTTTTCCTTCTTTCAAATTAGCAACAATCTTTATTATTTTTTCTTCATATGTGGGGTCAAAAAATATAGTTTTGGAGTTAGGTGTATCTAAAAAATCATTAAAAGATTTACTAGAAAGAGGAATATTTTGAGAAAGATTTTTTCCAACTGAAGAGAAAAAGTCATTGAAAATTTCCGTCATGCCAGCGGGAGTGTTGCTGGAGGCATTGCCCCATCGAACTTCAGAAATATTAGATGAATTGTTAGGTGTATTCATAACATTCTTTAATGTTTTCCATGTGTTTTTAATATCATTTTTATATTTGCTTATCTGATTGACATAAAAAATGTTCTTCTGCGTACGTAATAATTTGGTGAGTGTGTTTTTGTATGAAACAATTTTTTTCTTGTTTTTTTCAGTGGGATTGCATCTATATTTATAAAACAAATTGTTTTTCCTATTTATAGATCGTAATATAGACTGGGTTATCCACGAGAGTCTTGGAATTTGCTTATATCTATTTTTATGTTGCGCAGGGGAATATGGTTATCGATTTCGGAGGTAAGAGTAGATATGAAATAGTCATAAGACAAGTTGACATCGGTAGTGTTGTATACAGAAGACCAGTCGATTTCTTTTAAACCGTTTTGGAGACTTGTAAGATTATCTGCAGTAATCTTACGTCGCTTATAATAATTATTTTGTTTAATCAGTTTAATTGGAACCTGAGCAAATATAGGAAAATGGTCAGTGATGTCTGAGAGGACGATATTACCAGACTCAGGAAGTGGAAAAACATTACAAAAAATGTTGTCTATGAGGGTAGCCGATTGGCTGGCGACACGGGTAGGCTTGGAGATTAATGGTAAAAACGAAGCAGACATTAATGTAGCTATAAATTCTTTTGAACTGTTTTGGGAGTTACATTTCAGGAGATTGATATTAAAATCGCCCATCAAAAATGTATCTTTATTAAGTATCATGGGATTTAGTACTAAATCCTGCAAAACTGTCAAAAAATCATTCAAATTCGACCGAGGGGGCCTGTAAATTACACCAATCATAATGTTTTTTTCCATGTGGCTTTATGAATTCAATAAAAAGGGATTCAAGTACATCGCTCATAATACTAATCTCCTCATGTATAATATATTTAAATTTTTTCGAGATGTACAAACCAACTCCACCACCAACTCTCTCGTTTCTATTTCTAAATACAAATTCAAATCCGGGTAAAGAAAATAAATGACTGATATTAGAGTTCAACCATGTTTCTGTTAACCCTATGATGGAACAAGATTTATGATTTGAGTTTTCTAAGAGTAAGCGCAACTTATCAAAATTTTTGTTGATACTGCGTATGTTGAAGTGAGCTAACAAAAATGTTTCATCAACTGTATTCGCGATCCGATTTTTATACTGATTTTCGGTCAAATAAACACACGATGGACTCTGGACTGGATCATTTGAGTCAAAGTTATATTCAAATTCTTGTGCTGAGGTATTGTATTTATCGGATATGTAATCTTCATATAAACTGGAAATAATATTTGCATGATCAGATTCAGAGGGGTGCACGTCACGAGACCGACACCCACGAGTCATACAGCCCATAAGTTATACAGCTCACAAGTCATACAGCCCACGAGTCATACAGCTCACAAGTCATACAGCCCACCAGTTATACAGCCCACGAGTTCGACACTGAGTAAATAAAGCCCACGAGTTCGACATCAAGTAAAATACGCCCAGGAGTTATACGGCTCACGAGACCGACACTACGCACAAAAGGCTCATGAGACCGACAGTAAGCAAACAAAGCCCACGAGACCGACACTACACTTAAAAGGTCCACGAGACAGACCCTACGCATACAAGGCTCACGAGACCGACAGTACGCAAAAGAGGTTCACCAGACCGACAGTAAACAAACAAAGCCCACGAGACCGACACTACACTTAAAAGGTCCACGAGACCGACGCTACGCATACAAGGCTCACGAGACCGACACGACGCAAAAGAGATTCACCAGACCGACACTAACTAAAGAAGGCCCACGAGTCCGACACAGTGCCGTATATTATTAATATACGGCACTGGTCCGACAGGATGAACAGCGCCACCTATAGACCAATAAATTGTATAGGGTGTCCTGATAATAGCATAGGAAGATATGAGAGATGGAAAAGAAGAGTTGCCATCTCCGGCAGGGTGTTACCCCATCAGATGCCCCCCCCCCCCCCCCCGAAATGATCAGGATCTTAAATTGTGTTTGCATGGGTGTGTGTTTGTGAACAAAAATGAACAAAGTACAGTAAAAGTGTGTAACAGATCTTTCCACAATAAACCTGCGAGGGTGTTGATTTAGTATTAATTAAAAGTAGAAAATAACGTAATCGTCTATTAAGGTAGCGTTATGGATTCGGAAAAACCAGATGCATCCATGAAAACAGCTATCGTATTTTACGATAAAATGTACTGTTCGGAGGAGAATAACACAAGCCACAAAATTGAGGTGAATCCCTGCGATATAAAACGTTTTAATGAGTAGAATTACATTATAGTTACAGAGAAAATTTCAAATAGATCTTACTGCAAAACGTCAAAGCAGGAGGATAGAATATCTAAAATAGAATAAGCAACTAGTGAATCGGGAAAGAGAAGAGGTAAAATTTATATCTTGTCCATCTTCTAGCTAAAAACTGTGAAAGCCTATTAAAAATAGCACGGTGGCATTGTCAAAGCTCTAAAATTAATCCATACATCGTTATTGTCCTCTTTTAAATTCATTTGTGTTTTTGGGTCTCTTTTTTTTTGGGGGGGGGGGATGAAGAATACTAATTCTTCTATTTTTTTTTGGGGGGGGGGGGTGGGGGGGGCGGGGGCATGAAGAATACAATTCAATTTTTCTACTTGATAACAATGTCGCTCCCTGACACACTTGCTCCCCCCCCCCCTCCCCAGAAGTATGTAGAAATACATATTTGATGACGTTCATAATTATGTAGATGGTCACCATCTTTCAATTGATAGCGTTACGAAATTACACCCGCCAGTATGTTATTTTTCTGTTCATGGAACACCCTGTACAGGTGATTGACATGTAGATGGCGCTGTTTATCCTGTCGGTCTCGTGGGCCTTCTTTGCCTACTGTCGGTCTCGTGGGCTTTCTTTGCTTAGTGTCGGTCTCGTGAGCCTTTTTGGCTTAGTGTCGGTCTCGTGGGCCTTTTTTGCCTACTGTCGGTCTCGTGGGCTTTCTTTGCTTAGTGTCGGTCTCATGAGCCTTTATTGCTTAGTGTCGGTCTCGTGGGCTATGTTTGCTTAGTGTCGGTCTCATGAGCCTTTTGTGCGTAGAGTCGAACTCATGGGCTGTATGACTCCTGAGCCGTATAACTCGTGGGCTGTATGACTCATGGACCTAATATTGATGTCGGTCTCGTGGACCGTATGACTCGCGGGTGTCGGTCTCGTGGGATGCCCCCATTCAGAGTGCCTTACTGTGTTATAGAATTCATCACTTTCCTAAGAATTAAAGCAAAATGTGTTGTGTTAGCCATGGGTTAAATATATAAAAACATTCGGGATTAATAGCTGGCTTCCCCGCCTGGTCCTAACTCAGCAGCTACGTGGGGGTATGCAGACCTAAAAGAAGAAAGGAAACCGAAATGCGTACAGAGAACATGAAAAACACACACAAAACAGGGAAACGAACATGAACACAGATGACACAGAATTAGACTTAGTATACTTAGGGGAATGACAATTTCCGAATTTTCCACAAAAAGGTGTGCTTCAGATCGCTTTATTTCAATGCTACTAACGCAAAAGCCTCCGGCTTGTGTTCCCCTCTCACACTCCCTCCCACCCCCCACTAGACTTGTATATACATGTATAACACAAAGATGGGGCACACTCGGAATAAGAAATAAATTCCATGATTTTAACACGTCCCTGAAAAAGCCCTATCAAATTGCACCCTTTACAACATCAAAATGCAAAAAGTTCTCACCGTGGAAGGGGAAATATCCCCCTCCCAAACCGTCCCCGTCCCCTCCGAATTTTCCACAAAGAGTGTGCTTCAGATCGCTTTATTTCAATTCTACTAACGCAAAAGCTCCGGCTTGTGTTCCCCTCCCACACCCTCCCCCTAAGCTCTACCTCACTAGACTTTGTATATACATGTATAACACAAAGATGGGGCACACTCGGAATAAGAAATAAATTCCATGATTTTAACACGTCCCTGAAAAAGCCCTATCAAATTGCACCCTTTACAACATCAAAATGCAAAAAGTTCTCACCGTGGAAGGCTTAAACAAGTGGAACTGTTTCAAGACCACAAAACGCGCAAAAACATGCTTAAAATTGCACCTTTACAACATCAAAATGCAAAATTCTCGCACCGTGGGAGGGGGAACATCCCTCTCCCAAACCCTCACACTCCACCCCCTCCCCCCGCCCTCCCCCCTCTGCCTTGCTCGCTCCGCTCGCTCGGGCTTGGTCGCGTTCATGATAATCAGTGTTAGAATTAATACAAGAAGTTTATTTAAATGATACCATTTTATACCGATATTGTATGATAATCATCGACATCAAAATATATTGCTACTTTAAACAAGTGAAACTGTTTCAAGTCGACAAAACGCGCAAAAAAAAACATTCATAAAATTGCACCCTTTACAACATAAAAATGCAAAAAGCTCTCACACCCCTCTTCCCCCCGCCGCTCGCTCTGCTCGCTTGGGCTCGGTCACGTTCATGACAGTCAGTGGAAGAATTAATACAAGAATTTTATTTAAATGATACCATTTAAGGCAAATTGTTCAGTTCAATAATAATCGACATCAAAATATTCTGCTACCATTAACAAGTGGGACTGTTTCAAGTCGATAAAACACGTAGAATGAGGGATCAAATTGCACCATCTACAAAATCAAAATGCATAAAGTTCTCACCGTGGGAGGGGAAACATCCCCCTCCCATACCCTCCCCCTCCTCCCCCCCCCCCCCCCCCCGCTCGCTCCGCTCGCTCGGGTTCGTTCCCGTTCATGATAGTATAAGTGCAAGAATTAATGGAAGAGTTTATTCAAATAATATCATTTTATAGCCAAATTGTTTTATATTAATCGACATCACAATATAATGCTACCTTAAACAAGTGGGACTGTTTCAAGTCGATAAAACACGCAAAAAATGCATCGATTGCACCATTTGCAAAATCAATATGCAAAAAGTTCTCACTGTGGGAGGGGGAACCCCCTCCCATGGGCCACACCCTCCCCCCTCGCTCGCTTTGCTCCCTCGCATCTAACCGCTCCCCCTAAGATCAAATCCTTGCTACGCCGGCGATAGGCCCAAATCTATAGGCCTTCACAGTGATGGCGCACAGGCGGAGCAAGAGCTGAAATACCACGATGTAGTCATTCAATTATCTATGAATATTTCCTATTCTCACTTGTTCTTTGATAGCAAAAAAATCCCAAATTTCACCAAAAGTATGCACAGATCGCTGAATTTCAGGTCTGAAAATGCAAAATCTTCCTCGTGTGGGATGGGGGTAGGCCTCTCCTCCTGCTATAGGCCGCTCCGCTCCCTCGCACAGATATTCTAACTCCAAGTCCCTCCCCCACCCGCCATCATTAACGAACGAACGATGCCCCCGGGATGATTGCTTTATTGACTTAAATCAAGAAAATTTAAGAATACAATTAATAGTTACACGAAAATATCTACTACGTTATTACATACAAAGAAATGGATATCCATATTACCATTTTATTGAATTTATTTGGGCATTATTCAGGACTGCGCTACGTTTTTGAAAGGGGGGGGGGGGGTCAAAATCGCCTGTCAGTCAAGAAGAAAGAACGTCAAAAGACAAGAGAAACAACAACAAAAATGTCTTCATACTTTTAAGGTCTGACAAGTCGGCTGACACAAAAAAAAAAATCACATAATATTAGGACAAAATGTTTATGAAAATGGGAAGAATGGTGGAGAAACTATATAAGAGAAGAATTGGAATTGCTGAAACTAAGTTTAGCCAAATGAGTAAACTGTTACTATAAAGGAAGATAATACATTGTATCTACTGCAACCAAGCTCAGACTAGTAAAATGTTACGTGCATTCAACTCTCCTTTACTGTTGTGAGACATGGACATTGTACTTGGATGATATGAAAAGGCTGGCTGCATTCGAGATGTGGATATTCAGACGCCTGGGCCGTATATCATGGACAGAGAGGAAAGCAAATCAGTATTTTTTAGATCATCCTAATGACACAAAAACCTTGATGAAACATAAAATCAAATATTTTGGCCACTTTAAAAGTGTATTGGAAGGGATTATAGAAGGCAGGAGATGCCGAGGACGCCAGCGCAGTGTATGGTGTAACAACATAAAGGAGTGGACAGGAAAGAGTGTGGCCGCATGTAGAAAAGCGGCCATGAACAAAGCAGAGTGGAGGTCCATAGTCGCCAACCTTCGGACTGAAGACGGTACTGAAGAAGAATAGATAGTGATAATGATGATAATAATAATAATGATAATGATAATAATAATTATACTACTACTACTACTACTACTACTACTACTACTACTAATAATAATAATAATAATAATAATGATAATAATGATAATAATAACAAAGTGTGCCTCATCATGCAGTTTGTGAAAGTAACTAGGTGGAAAGTGCTATTTTGTACAGTTCTTGCAACATGATTTTGTTGTTGTTTTCACTTGACTATATATAGAGCAGGCAACCACAGGACGAAGAGTCGGCTAGGCAATGGGGATATTAAAGGGTCATGATGCCAGGCAGGGAACTAGGAACCTTATGACTGAAGGTCTGTGAGTGGTCAATATCCAGTGATCCGAAATAGCTCCGACATAAACTGTGAATGTGGGTTGAGATATCATGTTGAATTCCATCTGTTATCCATATTATATGCCCAGCAGGATTTTCTTTACAGGTCTACATTCTTCTCTAGATATCAAACTGGATCTTCATGCATTTCCTTACCAGACTCGACCACTACTGCACTATTGAGGGACATGGAAACCTTGATCTCAGGAGTACCTTTCTGTGCTTTTGTCTATTCATTTCCTGACTATAGCTCTGTGCACATTGATACCAACCAGGAACTTATTTTAAATGAGGAATTCGGTCACTCATCAACTCACTCTGACCCAGGATCTAAGTTCAGCTCAACTGTGCACCTTATAAACGGTGCTGACATTTTGTTTGCTTTTTGTCTTAGCCATCTCCAAATGGGTAGGATGTAACAATTCAAAAAGGGAGTCGCAGAACCAGAGGAGATCGGGGAGGGGGAATTACATTCCTACCCCTTTATTTTTTATTTTTTTGTCTCCATTTTTTGGGAGGGGGGGGGGGGTTACCATTGACCTTTGAAACCTTCAGCCCCCCCCCCCCCACACACACACACCACACACACACACACACACACACACACACACACACACACACACACACACACGTAAACACCCTGAGGATGAGCAGGGAGGTGTCACCTGCCTGGGATGAGCCACTTGCAACCATCGACAAAGTATGCCTATACTATAGGCCCCTATACAATCATGTCGATGTAGTATGTTTATGAAGATTGATATTGAAGTATCTGGTAATTAATGCACACACCGAGATGATTTTAAATGTTCTCCATAACTTTCGAGGCAGTCACACATTTTTGTCAAACAAATAATGACAATGATCTATGGTAATAACACAAACAACAATGATAATTGGAACTACTGAACATGTAGATGGAAATCAAACCAATCAGAAGAAAACTTTGTTGTCATGTGACGAGTCGACCTTTGGGAAAGTTTGTATATTCTTTATTCATCATTTGATATACAAAGGGGGATAATTCGTTAGATATGGCCTTATTCACATGCTGCGTGGGATACTGCATGATTATACATTATATCCACAGTTAACAATGTACCATCTTCTACACTGTATTAATAGACTCCTCAAAAAGAGTCCTACAATTCGAATTAATGTATCGGGTTTCTCTTAAAACTACTAGTATATCATTTCATTCAAATGAGACATCATAAGAAAGCCTGTTTAATGTCCTTTACAATGACAACTCACTTGCTTACGTCATACATTCCTGGAATGCGCAGCACGACTGAGTATATTATGAGGAAAGGTCAAATGTGCCAAAATGTTGCAAAATAGAGAAAAAGTGTTATGTCAAACAGTATAATTCCCATTTGCTTTGTTGTTTCAGTGAAGGAATGTGCTCGAAAAGAATGCATTGCGAGATTATCATTAGATTCCAGACCTCATCCATGAATCAAAAACTGCAGAAGTATCTGCAGATTGAAATGAAACGTAAAGGCTGACCAAATAGCAATCTATTGTTTAGGAAATGGGAGTTTTTAGGGTGCTCTCATTTCAGCATTGCTTAATCCAGTGGCCTTTTTTTTTCTTAAAACACTGTACATTATCAATAGCGGAATTGTTGCGACTTTTCACTTTTGATCTGTCGCCATACTCAGCTGCTTTGCACATTCCAAGAACACCCAATGATAGCAACTGAGGTGTCATTTTAAAGATAATTAACCAGGCTTTCTTATGATGTCATATTTCAATTCATTTCATTTCATTTCATTTATTTCATTCTTTCCTTCTTTTTCGGCAAACATAACACGAATATAACATAGGCGTGTATTCGACCTTTTACATGGTAGGTAATGGTTAACAAATACGAAATTATACATGCAAAATACAAAGTTATGTCTGGAGAAGAAAAACAAGAAAGAACTGAGAGGTTCACTGAAAATTCAGCATGCTGGTAAGTTGTGAACCACTCGAAGGATTCTTGTGAATATATTTGTTTACAAAGACAGGACAGAACAAGACAGTAGAAACACGGCATTGCATGACATTACAGTTGGGTATACCATGACAGTAATAAAACACACAAGAATAATGGAAAGAAAGGAGAGAAAGAAAAGGAAATGAAAGGAAAGGCCAACACGCTGAACATCGGGATCAGAAGAGGGAATTGAAGTGCTTCAGAGTTCGAGCAGCCAAGCAAAGTTTGTACCAATAAGATAATGTAAAAAATACACAATGATGAAATCAATGATTGATGAAATCAATGATGGACGATGAACCCTCAGGCTGTAAAAGACCAGGTAAGTAATAAATTATATATAATTATCTTAGTATGAATTCAACAAAAAAAAAGTTTTAACTTAAGCTTCAACGATATTCAATGAAGATAATGCCAGGATAAGAGAATTTAGTATGATCAAATTTTAATTACAGAACTTATAGTGAGGGGTTACTACAGCATTTCGCATATGCCTCAAACTGATTTCAGAGAGAGAGAGAGAGAGAGAGAGAGAGAGAGGGAGCTAGCCGTATAAACTGACTTCCTTGTGACCACTTTAGTTCCTGGCCCTGTTGTTATTTGAGAGGGTATTTCTTTCTCATGTGGCTGTTTGTGATAACACGCTACACACACACACACACGCACACACGCAGTAGATGCTTTAATAGATGCTTGAAACAAAGTATCCATAAAGGCCTCAAAATAAAAGTGTAGTTAGAGGTGCCGCAGGCTCTTTGTCCCTTCAGACCTTCCACAAAGGCTCCAGAACTAAGCACATGCCTTGTAGACTTAACAAATTCCTCATGCTCTATAAAGCTGAAACTACAGGAATACCATTATTGTGCAATCCTGTCTATGAGACTATAATTATGTGACCCTGCATCACAAAACTAAACAAAAAGTCGCCAGACACAGATTTTAAGTGAAGGGCAGATTCTCAAAAGAGCAGCAAGCTGTACAGTACTGGTTGAGGTGGGGATTCATGTTTTGAACATTTCTATAAGTGAGATAATGAGATACCTCTTATGAATATGAAAGAACATGTAATTGTACGAAGGATTCAACATTTATTTGATGAAAATTGGTTTTCAAATGGCTGAAATATCAAAAAAAATGATAACAATAAAAGGCGGCAGGCCACACCTTTTATCAGGATCTCTTTGTTTCACGTTGTTTTTGGATATCTCAGCCATTTCAAAACCGAGATTCATGAAATGAACTTTTGATACCCCCTTAGAATTGAATGCTCTTTGACATCTCATAGAGTGGTTTCTGGTAAATATCTCATAAAACGTTAAAAGCTAGATCCTCACCTCAGCCAGAACTGTACACACCCTTGAAAATGATACTTCAACTGATATGGACTCTCCTAACCTTTCTAAATATTGGAAAGAAAGCATAAATTCTGGAAAACTGTGAACCGACAAAAGAGGCTCTGAAGCACAGGGCCTATTCAAACGCTTAGTCTTCACCAAACCGTGCTAGCTGTGCGATGAATAGGACAAAAACAGGGTGTTAACCACCTGAACAATGAAGAGATTATCAGAATAGGCTGAAATTAGAGATACTCTATCAACATATTTTGTCCGTGATTAACGCCAACTTTCAAGGCAGTATTGTTATCCCTTCAAAAGTTACTAGACCTGAAAGTGGAGAGAGTGCAAAGGGTTATAAAGAAATGAAAAGGGACCTCAAAAACATACCTGATCTCACTACTCAACAACAAAAAAGGTTGTAGAAAAACTGCTAAAAATGCTCTTTTCCATTCATTTCATGAACCCAAATTAAAGAATACTGTAGAAGAAGGGTTGTCCTTTTAGAAAATATGAAAAATCCAAAATTGGATTGGTTGACCAGTTTCACCTTTTTTGAGTCCTCGCGTAAATTCAAAGGGTTCGACCTTTTTGTTCGTATTGTGATGCACGGTAACATATTGATAGCACGACAATCCACATACTTGATTGAAAAAAAAAATAAATATTGAGCGATATCATGGTACACTTCCAGTCTTAAAAAAATATTGGAAAAGTGTTTATTGAGAAAAGAGGCTCTTAATGTATACTGTATACGGCCTATTCAAGTGCTCAATCTTACCATGCCATGCTGGCTGTGCAATTAATGGGACAAAAACAGGATAATTTTTACAATACAATGCACCACTAACAATGAAGGGATTAGGATTATCAGATTAGAGTGAAATTCCTTATGTGCCATGGTGGAAACCCTTTGTGTGTGAGCCACATAATTCTAAGACACCAAGGAATGTTAGTCATGCTCTGAGAAAACATTCTGTTTTTCAAATCCGTGTTGGGCTTTCGAAAGCCTTTTAAACAGGGGAAAGTTGATGAACGCAGCCCGAGTTGGACATGCGCACGTGGCACATAAAGAGTTTTAAAAAATGAACAGGGGAATCTATAAGACACACCTAGTCACATTATTATATCCATAAGAGTGCAAAAACTGCTAAAAGTACTGCACAATTTCTTGTTTGTTTTATGATCCCAAGCTTTAGTATAATGTAGAAGAAGACTTGCTCTTTCAGAGAGTGTGAAAAACTCAAGATTGGCTGGGTTTACCCATTTCACCCATTTTCAGGTAGACCTCACACAAAATTAGTGCCTGCGACTTTTTGTTGTTGTTTTTTGTGAGGCACAGTCACATATGGCCATTTTTACAATCAGTGGTGTAAAACACAGTGTTGGCAATAATTGGTGTATAACTTTCTTATACACTGACAGATATGCATTATTTTTTCTCATAAACTAACCACCCACAGTGTCTACCTTGGGTACCTTAATGAACTTTCCTCTCTTTTTCTTTCAGATGTGGCAGGCACTTACATGCTTGAAATCCAACACTTTTGCTGTACTCACTCTGACATAGTATTTTTGTCAGAGCTAGCATATCAAATTGTTTATTCCTTTTCATTATTTTTGTTGCTGTTGTGATAGACAGGTATCCAACATTAAGAACTATTATGTTTACCAGGTTCTGTTTTGTCTTCTTTAAATACTGAAATTGTCCAAACTTTATGTTTCGGAGGTGACATTTTCCGTTAACAATTAACCCCTCTCTTGAGTTAGCTCTTGTTCACAATTATAAAATTCAACTTTGCTAATTTCCATCAAAACAGAATAGTAATCAATCTGACTTAACTTCGATCCAAAGATTATTTAATTCAAATAACTTATAATTTTTTGGTGAGCGTTTATAAATTTATGTAACTTTTCCGTTAACATTTCTGTCACCTCCGAGACAACAGATTTATGTATTTAATTTTTTTATTCTTGATATCAGTTATACATTACATTTGCAAAAATGTAACATATCCCGTCACATTATCTCTGAAGGAAGGTAGTAGAAATATAGCCTCTTGTTTTCATTTCGGAGCAGTTTACAATTTTCCGTTAACACTTGTCACCTCCGAAACAATTGTCACCTCCGAAACAACAAGCATATTATATGTATTTGATAATTTCTCGAAGACAAAGCAATTTTGTTTGATTCTGTCCAATTGACAGGAATCTCTTTTGGATGACAATAGTAATATGGCAACAGGAAGTGAGAATCTTTTAGGGATTAATAAAAGATCCAATAAAAACTAAAAATTACTGTTTCGGAGGTGACAAAACACTGTTAACAAGATTTTTTGTTCATTTCTGTTGACGAGAAACCATATCATGTACACCAATGGTTTCATTTATTTTAGTAACATAAGTCTCAAAGTGGAGAAATCAACTACCACACTCTCACTCTTTTTTTTATTACTAGACTGTAAGTTTTAGGGCAAATTTTCATTTTTTCACTTTTTTAAAACAATGAGAATGCACAAAATACACCCATCTGTTGTAGTATTGTAATCAAGATCATTTCTCCTGCTTTAGTTAAGTAAACATTTAGATGCTTTCATCTTAGAAGCTTGATTTCCAACAAGCAATTTAGTTTTGAAGATTTACCAATCACAGCTTTCCATGTAGGTTGCTTTTTCATGTGTTTCGGAGGTGACATTGTTTGTTAACACCATATTGGTATGTGATAGTGAAAGGCAAGACTTTAGTTCCTTTTCACTATTTATTAACATTTTCTAATACATTTAATATCTACAAAATCATCACAGCAGAAGTGACTTTTGTATACATAGCTCACCAGAATTCCCTTGATACCAAAGTGATACATGTGGCAGTTCATGCATGCCCTAGTCCACAATCTTAAAAAAAAAAGAATGTAAAAAAAAAATCATCAAATAATCAAACTCCACAAAAAGGCCACATGCCTATAGCTGGTGCACAACTTGTTCTTGAATTCTTAGTTGTTGTTTTTCTGTGTACAATGTGGTAATCATAAACAAAATTATGTGATTTTTTTTAATACAATGACAATGATTATTACATTTTCCAAGTTAAACAATCGTTTATGACATTGTATTTTTTAAGATTATTGAAGTTATGTGACAACTAAAGTGAACAGAGGAACAAGTCCCCAGGACTGGAAAGGGAAAGATAAAAAAACAAGATTTGTAGATCTATTTCAGTATAATTTTGATGAGATGTTTACCTTGTTTTGTTATTATGTTTTATCTTAGAATTTGGCTTTAAGTACTGGAATTTCAAGGAAAAGAAAATGGTTTCTTAAACGACAAGTCCACTTTCATATACATGTGGATTGAGTGAATGCAACATTAGTAAAACATATCATTGAAAGTTTGGGGGGAATTGGACAATCCATTCAAAAGTTATGGGTTTTTTAAGTATTTGCGCAATCACTGCTGGATGAGACGACTACGGCAGTGTATGATGTCACAGGCATACAACGATATAAGGAAAATATAAGTGAATTTCACAAAACTTTACTTTTTGAAAAAAGTGCAAATTTCTTCAACTTGCTACTGATGTATTTTAGGGCAATATTATTCACCCTGCCTTCCAAAAGAGAGAAGCCATGTGTTCTTTTGTTATGCAAGAAAAGTGAAAATACAGTATGTTGAATTTTCTTGATACTTTCTCTATATCCTTGTACACATGTGACATCACAAGCTATAGAAGTCTTCTCATTCAGCTTTGACCGAGCAAAAACTTTAAAAATCCATAACTCTGGAACGCATTGCCTTACTTTCCTCAAACTCTCACTGATGTGTTTTACTAATATTGCTATATTTACTCAACCCTCATGTCTATTGAGGCGAACTTGTCCTTTTCCAGTTTCGGTGCCTTACAGGTTTATTGGAGACCAGTTTGTGTCCGGGACCTTCTGTGAAGTTGATGGGGAAAATTACTGAACAAAAACAAATTTTCCCCTCAAGTTCACAGAAAAGCATTATGCTGCTCTCTTCAGCTGGGAAACACAAACTGTTGTCTTAACCAAACTGTAAAAACCTGTTAAAGATTAGTATGAATTACAATCTCAAACAAAATATGAGCTGGTATCCATTATCATGAAAGAGAATAACCAAACAAAATAACAAGTAAGAACTGAAAGAAAGAGCTTATATTTGAAAATTAAAGCCATGAGGAAAGACATGAATGTTGACTAAATAGTTAACACCTGAGAAGTTGGGTTGTCTCTGTGTTGTGTCACCTCAAAAACAATAAAAGGGTTTTTATTATCTTATACTTTTTACTCTCAAAAGTGACTGTTAAATATGCATGATTTGCAGGTAATTTTCAATCAATTCAAAATGATATGTAAAATATATTTTAGTAATGTCAACAGTTTAAATGAATCTGGTGTATAGAAAATTTATCCCAGATGAACCAAACACCTCTCACCAGTATTATAACATTTGTATGGTGGCTATCAAGGATGATGAAGAATTCATGAACATCCTTGAATTAATCTATTTATAAAACTATGTGCAAACAAAAACGTACACAAGTCAAATAAGAATTTTTGCTTTTGGTATTCATACCGTATGTCCCCGCCAAAAAATTACAGTGGTACCCTCCGCAACGATAACTTTAAAGATAATGAATCAATCTAAAATACAATGTGAGGGATTGAAACTATAACTCATTGCCCACACCTTACAGAAAACCCCATTCAATTTGCTTCAGAGGTCAAAGAGAATTGAGGATTTTTGTAGAGCATGTGAGGAATCCCTTCCCTCCAAGTTCTGCATGTGTTTACACATTAATATGCAGTTCCAAGAGCATCCAAGTGCTGAACTTGGAAGAATCAGACTCCTGACATCCTTTATAACAATCCACATTTCTTTGAGATCACTTAACCGAATTGACTGGGGCTTTCTGCAAAATAGAGCTGAGATGTTATAATTTAAGACCCCAAAGTAGAATTTAGCTGATTTAATCATATTGGGTGCTATCAATGCAAAAGTCTAATTGTAAATTTTTTTGAGGGGACATACTATATGAATACATGAACACAATGTTAACATTGAATGTCACCTCCGAAACAAAGTTATTCTTCCCTGGTGTTGTGGAATAAAATATTCTGAGAGTAAAGAAACATTACTGAAATGATCTTACACCCTCATTTCAATTTAAGGTAGAAAATGGAATGCCATGTTTCTTCAGGTTACAATATCTAGCTTATGTCCGTCATATTCTTACTGTAAATTAATATTTTAACACAATGTTAACATTGAATGTCACCTCCGAAACGAAGTGATTCTTCCCTGGTGTTGTGGAATAGAATGTTCTGAGAGCAAAGAAACATTACTAAAATGATCTCGCACCCTCATCTCAAGTTAAGGTAGAAAATGGAATGCCATGTTTCTTCAGATTACAATATTTAGCTTACCTCCTTCGTCCAAATGGAAGGCAAACTACATGTACCGGTAACCATGCTAATTAATGACGTGTAAAAAAACACTTGTTCTGTGTGGTTTATCTGCTTGAAACAGGAGTTAATTTCTTGTTCTCGAGTTATAATTATTAAAAACATTGATAAAAAGAAGAAGTTTTTGTGTTATTGTCACTTATTCTAAAAAAAGTGAGTGTTGATATTAATGTCACCTCCGAAACATTCTAATATGTTAACTGTCACCTCCGAAACATCCATGTGTGAAAAATCCAAGTTTTAAAGAAATGATTGGAATTTCATTTAACCTACATAGGAAGGTAGCCTTTCTTAAAGACTTGTTATAGTAAGAGTTTGACCTGGCCTGCCCTCCAATAAATAGTTAAAATCTTAAAAATTAAATGTCAATTGGTATTTTTAGCAAAAATTTATAAATCTCATGTATTTCTTTTTAATTCACTTTATATTCAACCCCCAAATAGTTTTGATTCTCAAACTATATATTGTTGTTAACCATATAAACTTTGCATGGTGAAGTTTGACTACAGAGTTTTGTCAACATGGTGCAATTCATGAAAGCAAAATTTTGCTTAAATTTACTTCAGATGCCAGGGTTTTCCTTAAATTACACCAATAACCCTTCAGCTTTAAGGTCTGAAATGTTATTTTTTTCAAAAAATTGAATACTTTCCAACAGGAATCAAACAGAATAATGAAAAAATATTTTGTTTGAAATTTTGACCCTCCGAGTACAAAAGTTACACCACTGATCGTAAAAAAGGCCATATACATGACACTCAATCACTGTCCAAGCAAGATCTTATTAATGAGGGATAACTACCAATAATGCATGCACACAGTCACACACTCCTACCCAGAAGATAAACCAGCAGACTACACAACTCTGAACTAGTGTAATAATCATGTGTTTATCACATAAAACGTTTAATTTCATTCATGAAATTGCAGTCGGTACAGCAAAACTGATGTTCACACAAGTTACATTTTCATTGACATTGCCTTGTACAGTATAAGTTCAACTATTCCCAACAAGACAAGCAAGGCGACTGTGTTTCCCAAGGTACATTATATTTACCACTCATTGGCCTTTTGCAAATATTATGAGAAAAGTCAACGTTGAAATGTATACAATATCAGGTAATCCAGGGTGGTCCACAACTTGAAATTTGAGCATGTTGCAAGCTCAGAATCTGAGAATACTGCAGAAGCACGGAGCGCACGTCACAAGCATGCACATTTTAGTATGCAATATTGTATCTCTCATTTTACTGCTTACAGTCAGTGTTCTCTCTCATGTTTTGGACACTAAAATCTATGTACCACATAATTTGATATTTCTTATGCTTTGCACATGTTTTTCACATGTTTGAATACATTTTATTTTGAGTTTGTTGTAAATTCTTGAGCATGTTGCTGGCTTTTGAGGATGTTGCACAAGAATTTGAGCATGTTGCAACAACATGCTGAAACCCCTCGTGGACCACCCTGTAATCAAATATCTAATCAACAGTGAAGTTCTACCATATGATATTTTGATACTTAAAACAATGAGTCTGTTACTGCATATTGTACAAACAATACTATGACAGAAGTGATTGTGTGTGTGTGTGTGTGTGTGTGTGTGTGTGTGTGTGTGTGTGTACCTGTTGCATGGCTGTTATTGAAGTAGGATTTCATAAAAGACCAGCAAGCCTATATAACTACACAATGACCCGAGTTATGTGCTGGGTCATGACTGAGATGTGGCCCTAGTACAGTGTAGGCCCAGGAAAGTATACACAAGGAGCATACACAAACAAAAGAGATGAATCAAGTCCAACCTGAGAATCTCATTCAACAGCACTGCTGAAATAATGTTTGTTTGTTTGTTGTTTGGTTGTTTTTTTTGTTTTTTTTGTGTGTGTGTGTTTGGTGGGGGGGGGGGGGGGGGGGTTCTCACAGAGAAGCAATAAGATTAACTGTGAATAGCACCATGTAGCCCAAAACCCATACCGTGTACAATGTATCTGATTTCAAATTCTAAGTAAAAGTGGTGTGGTACACCAAGTCACAACTGTCTGGCTCTGAAATCTTCTGTTAACAGCTTGATAATTTACTAATTATATCACAGTCTACTGATACTCAGTTTTCCATGTGGCTCACAATGGTCTGCAATGCAAGTAAAAATCCAGTTGAAGAACAAAGAACTCCCTGTAAAATTTGACACATTGATGCCACTTGTTAAACCTGGAAGAGTCCTTGTGCCTACAGGTGGTTAAAAAAAAAAAAAAATATTAGTCTGTGTTTTGGGGAGAGTGTGAGAATACAAACATTTGTCTGTATCATTCCCTTTTTTGACAGGGTCATCCCACAAGACTGACACCCACGAGTCATACAGCCCACAAGTCCTAAAGCCCAGGAGTCTCACACTAGGCAAATAAAGCCCATGTGACTGACACTGGGTAAAAACAGCCCACGAGTTCAATAGATACAACATGGGGTTTAATGTGTCGGGTCTCATGGGCCTTGTTTGCTTTAGTGTCAAACTCATGAGCTGTATGACTGGTGGGCTGTATAACTTGTAAGCTGTATGACTCGTGGGTGTCAGTCTCATGACGTGCACCTGTTTTAACAGCTACTGATTGTGATACATGTATCTTTAAAGCAAACATTGTATAACCACAACTTCACAGTCATGATGTGATACACCTGTGTACGTGCATCAATTGTGGCAAATTGTAATATAAAGCAAACCATTATGCAGCATGCCATTAAAGTGAGCACATTACGAGGCAACATTAAAGTAATGACTAGCCATAAACCAATTAAATCACTATTAACAATACATTGCACTTAAATCATGGGATGAAACATGTAGGACAGAAGGCTTGAAAAGATGTCTAAAATTTGATTGTCCCATCAGGCTCCTATGCTGCTGAATCTATACAAACATGACAACAGGGGATTGTCAATATCTCAATAACATAACTCCTGTATCTGAAGTACATGTATGTGTATACACTGCATTCTACAGTGACAACCAAAATGTTCCTGTTAAATATGTTTCAATGTACAGATATTTTCAGTTTGGAAAAACTATGAACAAGTAAAAAATCTGCTTGCCAAACTGTAATAGCCTTAACCATGCCTAAAATTTGGTATCTGTTTCATTACTGCTGTCTTTCCTGTCATAAACAACTTTTCACTAACACTAGTCCTGAAAGCCAAAGGATCATATCAGAATTTTAAAATTCTCACATCCCTTGCACAGGCAATTTCACTGTCTTTAAAAATTAGCATAAATTTTTAAGAAGGCAACAAACAACTTTTTTTCATCCCATTCAATCAGAAGTATTATAGATATTACAAGATATTAACACAATACTGCATGTTACATGCAGACATTCACTCAAATGCAATTCCACGTTTTCAGAATGATCATTGACATCGGCACAAAAAAAAAGGATAAAAAAAGAACTATTCACAAGAGCACAAAACAAAAAATGCATGCGACCAAAGAAGAAAGACACAGACTTTCTCTTCATTACAATCAAACCAACACAAGTTCTGAGAAGGATGCAATGTCCACTGCCAATTCCCAGGGTCGTCATATATGGCTATCGGGCCCAACCCTGCCATTGATTCGATGGTTTGAGAGTTGGCCGTCATGTTATCACTTCCCGGGGAAGATAGTGCACATTGCACACTGCTGATGAAACTGATGTCTGGCTGACAAAATATTTAGTGATTTCAGTGATCATATTTTCACATAGAGTCTGCGTGAAAGGTCTCAAAAAATAAACCCGTACAAATCATCTGCTATGAATAAAGACAGTACTTGATGACTAACTACTGCTTACACTTTATGGCAGTAAAATTCACAGATCAGGTACTACCGACTATTCTATTTCTGCAAATGTGGAGGTGGTGCTGATAAGTGGGCATATTTTTCAGGATAATTCAAATCAGCTGAAAACAGAAATCTATGCAGATAAAAGGAGTAAAGCAGCTCAAGTGAAAAAACAAACAAACAACCATCATTTAAAATATTACAAAGGCACAAGTGTGCATCAACTGAAAACCTGTGAGGGTCAACTCATGGGCGCCTCTCATCTGTGAACTTAGACCTTGGCATCGGGCTGGTCCCGCCACATGGATGTGTGGTTTTAGAACGCGCCGTCATGGGCGTCGACCATTCACAGACACCGCTGGGGCCCATGGCCTGGCACTAGTGAGATTTATCAGCTGGCTTGCAGTCCACACGGCAGCCTGAGCAAGCTCAAGGCGGGGTTAGATCCAGGAATTCCGAAAGGGGGGGGGGGGGGGCCTTTACAAAATTAAAGGGAGGCTGACACACCCTCATTTTTTTTTTCATTTCTATTGTTTTAACAAAAAAATAAAGGGGGGCATGCCCGGTGCACCCTGCCAGGATCCGCCAAAGCAAAGGGTCAAATTTTGGGAAAGAGAAATTGAATTGATGTGTCAGTTTGATCGGATATCAATATTCTTTTTGCAATTATTCACTCCCATGAAATTCCATAAACACTTAATTCTTAACCCTAAAAAGACTGGGCTATTTTTATGCCTCGTAGGACTGGGGAGGGGGGGGGGAGGGGGGGGGGGGGGGCTCATTGGGCCACCCACAAGGTAATCAACAAAACTGAATAGGTAATTATTTCTCAAATATTCAAAATTATTTTTCATCAATTAATTATACTAATTTATGCATTAATTTAAAAAAAATGGCTGTAAATCTGTAACTAAAGGTCCAAAACGGCTAATTTTGGGTATAGGTACTCTGTGTAGGATTTTTATGTAATGCACATTAAAAAAAAAACGGCAGTATCAACATTTTTTCTCATGTATTTTATTGTTTTTGAAATTTCTTAAATGTATTTCGTTGTTTCTGACTTTTTGTTTTTTATTGTTTTTTTCGATGGAAATCATCGGTGACACAATTTCAATCATATAGAAAATGATGAAATTAATTGATTTAGATCAGTTAAAGTAAAAATAATGATACATTTATGAATTTTGATCAGAAACAGAATTTGCATTGGATTTGTACATGAAATCACATTTTTGAGCAATTTCTGGTCTGACATGCTCTGACAAAATCTTGTGTAACTTCAGAACCGCGTACCCGGGTGCTGCAAATTTCGTCTCAAAAGTTGCACAAGACTTGAAAGAAAAATGTCATGAAATGTCGCGGCGCGAGATTTTTACATTCCAGATTTATCGTGAAAAATGTTGTGGGGGGGGGGCCCAAAAAGCCTTCCCCCCCCCCCCCCCCCCCCCAGTCTTTGTAGGGTTAACGAAGGTTCCATTATGCAGCTTTTCCACTACAATTTCCCCTACTGGACAATCTTAAAACTTTATATTCATGGTGCTGGTCTACAATAGGAGAATGGCTGTCCCAAAGTGAAATAACAGTGAAATCCTTCAGGGTAAGGGTCTTTGGAACAGACCGTTTCCCTTCTTTTACATCACCATACATATGCTCTTTTACACAAGGGACATCATAACTACTCTTCCAAAGCAAAGCATCAAATTTTGTTATACTTTCACAAAAAATGGGGGGATATCAGACAAACATCAGACAGAGGATCACATTGCCATTCCTAACCAAAAGTAAAACAGCATTTGAGTAAAGCACCATGTGTAATGTGCGCCACACTTTTTTAAAAATGTCATACTTCTTGAATATTTCAAGCTGCCGTGTGGATGCCATCTATTTGACGTTAAATCCATTCTCTATGTTTACAAGAGCTTGTCGATGTCCTTCCGCGTGCTCTGAAAAAAAGAAAAGAACAAGAAAAGGAATTTTAAAAAGGCAAAGCAAAACATATGGTTGCGAGAAGATCAAAGGTGCTACAACAGAAAGTACTGATTTTTACTTATCAATTCTTACTTCTTAGCAGGGTGAAATTACATCAGCAAAGGCATACTGGCACCTACTATTAAAACTACCATCAAGAAAATAAATTCCTTCACATACACCAGACCATAATCTAACTTGCAGAAACATTCTCCAGACAAAGTGCAACAGAATGTTGTCTTTGAGAAGATCGACTGTTGTGATCTTCTGTATTATTCTGTTGGAACAGCTTGTGATTATAAATTCAAACTTAAAATAAAATTTGAATGATTCAGGGACAGGATCAAAAAATATGAACACGTATGACCAGTTTCTTGGACACACACATATACAACAGTGGCCCCCCTGCCCAGGCATCTACCCCTGCCACAGGGAAATTTACCCTTAACACATAATAATATGGATTCAATAAATGCAGAAATATCAGTAGAACACATAAGAGAGAATCAGAGATCATGTTCAAAACTTAAAAAGTGATATAGATTTTTGAAATGTTGATAACAACAATTCAACAACACGCATTTCCCATAGACACTTGCCCAAGTTTATTCAGGACTCGTCTTCAATGGGTTAATGTGGATGTGCCATAGCACAAACACAGCAAACTATACATAGACTTCATTTAAAGACATAATTTAATTTACACCATCTACAGTTATTGAGAAAAATAGCAATATCTCCTTATATTTCAAGTTTTATTGCAAAATTCTTATACGCTAGGATGTTTTGTGATACAGCAGACCTACACATATGCATCAAATGTGATATCTTGAACATTTTTCAAATCACTGTTCTCAAAGGAAACAGGACCTTTAAAATTGATTCTACTCATTCAAATTTTTACATTGGTTGTTTCTATCCCGAACACACATTTTAGAACTATTTTGAAGCACTAACAGTAACACTGGTTTTTCATTTCATCTGCAAATGGGAAATCATGTCTTTAAATGAAGTCTATGTATGGTTTGCTGTGTTTGTGCTATTGCTCATTCACATTAACCCGTTGAGGACGATTCCTGAATATACTTGGGCAAGTTGCGTGTTGTAGCAAAATCAGAATGTCAACGGGTTAAGGGGTTGCTTTTTCTCATGGCACAACATTCAATGATCAAGACACATGTTTACTCTTTGGGACTGACACATTAGGTGGGTCTTCAGACTGAAGGTATAACTAGTGGGCCATTTTGCAGTTTTAGGAAAATAGCACGATGTGCATCTTCATCAGCACGAAAACAGCTCACTTGGGAAATTTGCCCATAGTTAATGCATGCGTACTTTGCATCATTACTCGACTCGCTTGCTCAGCACGCTGTGTGAATGATGGCATCAAAGAAAGTTTGGGCTTTATATAGAGATGTAACCTAGATAGTGCGCTAATTCACAAATTAGAGCTCTATTTTGCAAACTATATATAGATTTTTGGGGAAATTTTCCCAATCAAGTAAGATGCTACTTGCATCTTCATTGCACAAACAGCAGATTAATTTGACATCAGCCTAATTTCCCAACCATAAAATAGCATCCCATTTTGAAACTCTGACCAGATGAAGACAGGCCTATTGTCCTCTCTTGTCAAATACATAGCTATGATACACAATTTACTCACCAAGGGTTCTGTGGTCGGACTGTATCTCTTCACTGGAATGCCATCCTTGTTCACCAAAAACTGGAGGAAAAAAAAGACACCCGAGGTTAAATATACAGAGGTTAGACATTCATAACTTACACAGATTCTTGATTGAAAAAAAACAACACTCAGTTTCTGAAAGCATAGAATATGCCTCATCTTACACTAATGAAATTTTGCCCTGAAATGAAATATGTTGATTTAACCCATGATGAACCATGAATCAAGTTTAGTGAATGGATATCCAAGACAGTAGGCCTACTTCTCAATTTCAAATTATGGAGAAACTTCGTACTTCAACATGATGCTTTACTCTCTGAATTTTTTCAGAACCTTGTTATTAAATTATATCAAAAACGTTATGATATTAGAGTCAAGTCTCATTCAAAAGAAACTACATCTCATATAATTCTTGCTCTCACAGGATCAGCTACTAATGCTATAGCTAGTGTAGCCTGCTGCCTGGGCAGTATTTTTCATAGCAATAACGCCCTCTGTAGCTCAATAACAGAAAGGGGAGCTTTATAAATACCGCCCAGTATATTTTGGATGATTTGCATCAAGATCCCAACGCAGATAATATGCATGTGTGGTTACTGATAAGTTCAAAGGGAACATTTCCCCATTGGCTCTCTGAAGCGCCTGTCAACAGTACCAAGCGTGACCTTCTGCACGTAAAAGCATGAAGATCTAGACATAAGTTATATTTTGGATCCTACGTATGTTACTGACAGACCAGTGGGTGGGGACAATGAACCTCATTAAAAAAACCAGCGCAGGGAAACTCACTGCCAAAGTTGTCTTGTCCTATCTTTTTGTTGGCTTATATGGATAGTGAACACAAGAGGGCGACATAAAAGGCTGATACCGACACCAGAAAAAGGACAAGAGCCTTGTCTACAGCTAGCATGGCATTACATCTTGACTTTTGATCTCAAACCTTTTCTGAATTTGTGAAAGATCTTTATTGAAGTTAAAACAAATCTAATGCAAGATTATTCAAATTACACAGGCACCTCGATCTTCTTATACTCACCTTGGTGAAATTCCACTTGATGCGGCTAAATTGGAAAATAAATAACCAAGACAGAAAAAAGGTTTTAATTCAACGTAATGTCACATTCACATCTTGGGACATGCTACAGTAGAGTCATTTTAGTCAGTACGTATCTATCTGCCTATATTATTTACATAGCATAAAGGTGGGGATGGACACACCCTTTTATCACCAGCAAAAATTACTACCGGTATACATATATATCAATGTCACTGGCAGTTTATTTATCCTACATGACATTTTCCTTGAACATGTACTTGCTTGGAAGATGCATGTGGCAACAATCACAAAATCTACTGTCAAGTTTTAAGCCCTAGAAAATAACACAGTAAATATCAAACGTCACAGAGTACTCTGATTAAAAAAAAATATACAGTATCAATAATTTCTGGAGCACAGCAACTAAACTATAAAGATGTGAGAAAGATGTGAGAATTTTGTTTTCTCGCAATTTGATTTAGCATCTACAAACCCTTAACCTTTGCCAGCAAAAATCATAATTGCTCAGATCAATGTTCAATATTACAAAACAATAATTAGCAATGCCACAGATTCAAGTTTATCCCTACAATTACATTTCTTATACCAAAGAATTTTATTCAAAGCTTGTGTGCTGGCTGGTGGAATACTTGTGAGACTAAGAAACAATAAAGAAGAACAAAAAGAACCATGCAAGCAAACAAAATTACTTCTGTATCATCTAACTCACATAGGTGGTTGCAACAAATATCTCTTTTATGAAATCATGTAAATCAAGTTATGGGGGTTTTTTTATCATTTCCAAGTTTGATTTTAAAAAATCTTGCTGTCTTCTTGTATGAAGAATCAATTTTGATGGGAAAATAATTTCTACTAGGCAGTGGCTACAGAAAGAGTCAGATGTATTGTTTTTAGAGTCAATTCTCCAAAAGGAAAATAAATTTCTCCATGCCAGTGCCTATGCAAGGATTAAAGAAATGTGTTCTTTAGCTTATTAAAGGTATTGGGGAATACTCACTTGCCCAAAGTGCCCTTTTGCTTAATCTTCAGGTACTTGTAGAGAGGGTGTGCATTGTCTCCGTTGACATCGATCTTTGAGAAGAGGTCAAACTTAACATTGTACTTTCCGACAGCAAACTCTTTTATCTCTGGATTGGATTTAGGTTCCTGAGGAGAAAGTGAAAAAGAGAGGGAGATAGTGTGTGTGTATGATTTCTGAAAATTATATAAATTACTGTAAAAAGTGGAAATTTTCGGGGTGTTGAGAAATTTTCGCGCATTTGGCGCAACCAGAAACTAGTGCAAAAATAAAAGCACGCAAATATTTTTGCTTGCCATATTATGTTCCAGTAGTTGAGGACTTGATTCTACCGAATTAAAAACCTGTGAAACTTGTCTTACCCGGCCGAGAGCGAAAAATTAGCCACGCAAAAATATCCACTTTTGAAGTATACTAAACTAGAAATGTTGCTATGGCGACTGGTATGCCTCCACCTTAATGCATGGTTCTCCTAATAGGTCTACAGTACAATGTCTTGACAATGTGTGATGAGTTTCACATAATTGTCCACAAAATTCATATGGACAGACGGAAGGACGGACAACCCGAAAACATAATGCCTCCAGCGACACTTCGTAGCGGAGGCATAAAAAAGCAGAATAAATGTTCAACACACACTATCTTGTTTCCCTCATAACAGGTACAATACATAGTAACACCAACTGCGAAGATTTTTTTTTTGTTTTTTGGCAATATACCAAAGACAGCAAATTTTGTGAGACAAACATCCATAGAAGAACTTTTATACATGGGAAATCTATCTACGGAGCCCGGATACAATGAGGTTACAATTGTTGGGCCTAAACTAAATCTATAATGGGTTAAATGAGATATCTCAGCTACAGAGCACATCATTGCCGTTAGGTAGCCATGAGTCTTCACAGGTTACAGATTTAACCTATGGAATCTAAAAAGTTTCTTCTACTTCCAGATGAATTTCCGGCCCCAGAAACAGAAAAAAAATTTGAAGAATACAGTATGAGAGCATATATAACAAAGAAAAGCTTTGGTTGGTCCCAGTGAGCAAAATAATGCGTCGTGTCAAAATCAGAAAACTTATGCTGAATATAATCATATTCCATGTACAATGTACTTGTCTGCATTCTCCCTGCTTCCTTTTGTGACATTACATTATGAACAACCACATAAAAAAAAAAATGCAAAGAAATTTCAACAAAATTTCATTTCTCTTGAAAAGTAGACTTTTCCCTTGACTTTCTACTGACATATCATGTAAAGGGTAATATTATTTCCTTTGCTTTCTGAAAGAGGTAAGTCAAAGGTTCTTTTCTTACGGGAGAAAAGGAAAACTGTGTTGAATTTTCTTTTATTTTCTTTGCATCTTTCGTCATATGCGATGTCAAAAACTGTAGTAGTCATCTCATTCAGCAACACTTGTGCCAAATTTTTTGAGTGGATTGTTATATACTGTATGTAGTAATTGTTATTTTAATTCTAATTTGTATGGTATATTGATTCTGAGCAAAACAAGATATTACTCATCGAAAGCGTCACTCAGAAAGATTTTCTTGTTTTTCTTTATAAATGCAGTCAATTACGAAAATGATTAAAATACATCTTTGAAAATTCCTTTGTCCTGATACTGGTTCAACACTTGAACTTTACAATATACAATTACACAAGAGTTAGTTATTAATCAAATCAAAAGAAATTATGAGAGATTATGTCCTTTGTTTATCTTATCATGACATCAATCAGCCCAGGGTGGTGTTTCATAAAGCTGTTCGTAAAGTTACGAACAACTTACGAGCAACTGGTGATCAGTTCTTGTGCTGAATTGTGGAAATTCTGATACGTATAGCACATCAGAACTGATCACCAGTCGCTCGTAAGTTGTTCATAACTTTACGAACAGCTTTATGAAACAGGGCCCGGGCATATTTTGCATTGTTAATCTGAGAGAGATAACATACGCACCTGGCTCCCAAACTGGTTGCATGGGAACGCAAGAATCCTGAGGCCCTTTCCTTCATACTCCCCGTACAGCTCGGTGAGCTGCTTGTAGTTTTTGTCGGTTAGACCTCATTGAGACGCCACATTGACGATCATACACACAAAACCCCTGCCGAGTTGACAAGAAGATATTGACAAACATATACATGTACATAATATATGCCATGAGTTTGAGAAAGATTTGCCAACTATGATCTATGACTGAGGTATACTGCATCATGAACAACAACTCCTTCCCCCCCCCCAAAAAAAAAAAAAGAAAGAAGGAAAAGTATTCTGATCTTGCCTTCATTTAGGGGGCATAACATAAGATTTTTCTTCCACATGTCTGCAATAATGGGGAGGGCCCTACATACTTTTTTATAATGCCTCTTGCCCTACAGTCAGTTTTACTTGCCCTAGGAAAGTGGGCACATTGGTTTGTAGCACCCTGGCGAGTCACTTCACATTGCTCTATTCAATGACTCCATTTATGGCCCAATCTATCTTGAAAACCAAGATGACATTGCAGAAACTCCAACTCTCCCGCTTTCCAAGGGAGATCTCCCGCCGAAAGCCCACTTTTGCAAAAATCTCCCGTCTTCCCACTTGAGATTTAATTTCTCCCGCCCTGGCTCTGTGTCTCCCATTTGAAATGATTTCTTACTTTTTGTCTTCGTATCTTGAAAAATAAGCCTTAGATAGCACGAGAGAGCATCAAGAACCCTAATCATTAGAGCTTCCAGGGCCCAAGCGGGCCCTGGACTCCGGCCGCAAGGATCTTTGCGCTCGTGATATGCGCTTCACACACATCAAGTTGGAGTCTCCCGTTTGCTAGGGGTTTCAGGTGGGAGAATCTCCAGATCAGAAGGTGCTTAAGGTACAGTAAACAATGATGATCCGATAACATTTGAACTGCCTGCAAGTGACTTTGGCCAATATGTTGAAGAGGTGCTCTTTTTCAGGAAGTTCTATACGCTTCCAATATAGAAAACAAAAAATACACTCATATCTAAAAAATGCTATATTCCTGAAACATTTCATTATATATTTTTGCAATGTATACTTACTTGTACTTCTCTAATGAAACATCTTGGCCATCAATGTCTTTTGCTGAAAACTCATAAATATTCTGGGCAGATTTCCACCAGTTTGGGTCAGACTGGGTGCCAGCAGCCTACATGAAAAGGGGGGTGGGGGATAAAAAATGAACACAATAAATAATCAGTGTCTCACTCAGCTGGTTGTTTCTGATCCATTCTTATTCTCAGCCTGATTTCACACAACCTACCAAGCTTTCATAATTCAATTTATAAATTTATAGGCATTGAGTTTTAATACTTCATTGGCCTGGCTCAGGCTACAGCTGTACATTTACATACGTATTCTCTACTTCAATTGATATTACTGTCGACTGATTGTCTACTGCATACAGGTGCCCTTGTCATTGCTCATTACTACCTCTGATTTCATCACACACACACACACACACACACACACACTAAATGTGTTGCTTCTCAACAAATTTTCGGCACAATATGTTAGCACAATGTATACATTTGTACTGCAGAGTATTCGAATAGACCAGTTGCTCCAACAGAAAGCTGTATTTTCCAGCCATGCAGAAATCGGTATTTTTCTACAGGCAGCACCAACTGAAGCTCAATGTATGCAGAAAATCGAGTTCCGACAAGGAAATCTTCATGTACATATAGTCTCAGCGAGTGGAAAGAGAAGGAGTTATATCCAGATGAACAAGCGACAGACCTACATGAGCATTCTTAAAGAGAGATGAATAGGAGGTATTTCCATGGAGAAAATGACAAAGGGTGGGGGGGGGGGGGGGGGAGGAGGAAGAGGACAATAGTGCAAAACTTAGTGTAGTGAGGTACAGGTATACAGATGCCAAGATGAACAGATACACAGTGATACACCGTAGGTCAATATCAAAGAAAGATGTGGAGGACAAATTTCTCATTTGCTCTTCATAGCAACGAGAGAAAGAGACACTGTGCACAGTTATATTTTATGTGTGGGTGTCCATCAATTTCCCCTTTTTTCTGTTTTCTTCACCTTTTCTTTCACCTTTCTCTTGTCTTACAAGTTATTAAACCATAATATAGTGTTAAAGCACAAATGTTTCTGGGCTCAACATCTCTTGACTTTGCAGAACTTTAAATATTCCAGTCAAAGTGAAAACATGGACGATTACGAACATAGACCAGTTTACAGTAGCTCCTAAATATAAAGTTTATGTAAAAATTCCAATGGCTGCAGCATTATCTAATTAAATTTTCATAACAAAAGTTTTTATTTAATATGCTATGCTGATGCACAGCACACACTCTATTTGGTTCAGGGATGATATTGAGGTTTGTTGAAAAAAAATGGAAATAACTGATACATGGAAAAAGCAAAATGTGTATAGACTTGAGAAAATAAATCTGAAATCAGATTTAAATCTACAGAATATCATGCCTGTTGATTGTACACATAAAGCATCAAGCACTATCTCAATTTCCAAACTACCATAGTTATGTGGTTTCTCAGCAACTGATGCATGTCGGGAAGAGAAATATGAACTGTAAGCTCTGGAAAAACATCTCAATTTTGAAGCAACAAAATTGCAGCCATGAAATAACAAAAAGGGAACAACTAGATGCAATCACTCTAGATGTCTCCAACAGACTCAGCACAGCACCGTCCCATGACTCTATCAATGTGCCACACACTGCTGCTGCTTTTTTTTTTGGGGGGGGGGGGGGGGGGGGAGGAGACATTGAGCACGGAGTCTGTATAATTTATTCTATCACACTGGCAAAATTACCAGCAAAGTATGTCAAAGATTTGACTATGCATCAGCATATATTCAAAAAGATGACCGAAAGGTACAAACTGGCTCAAACTTTGGTCCCCGCCCCTGGGTCTACCATAATCTTGACGTCACATTCACTGTGATGTTGTCGTTGCTGCTGCTGCTACTGCTGCTGCTGTTGTTGCTGCTGCTGTTGTTGTGGTGGTGGTGGGGGTTGTATTTCTTCTTAGATTCAGCGGTTCTTAGGTCCCAATTAAGGGGGTGTCGAGGGCTCGACACCAACATTTTCCTCAGGTCAGCCATGTAAGTGACTAAAATCTTAAATTCAAAATACAAAATTAAACTGCTTCATCAGGCCATCATGGGAAAGCCTTTTTGGAAATTCGGTGGCCCAGATAATTTTTTTTTTTTTGTGTGTGACAACTGGCCACTGGGCCAACGCTAATGTTGAGTCCTGGGCCCCATTTCATAAAAGATGCTGGATGACAACTCTTGCTGGAATGGCAACTTCCAATAGCAACAGCCAATCAGGAAGCTGGATTCTTGTCGTTACCATGCCAATTGTCATTCCAGCAAGAGTTGTTATCATATCAAC
Source organism: Diadema antillarum (assembly GCF_040938485.1). Lineage (NCBI taxonomy): Eukaryota > Metazoa > Echinodermata > Echinoidea > Diadematoida > Diadematidae > Diadema > Diadema antillarum. The sequence continues at coordinate 764,986 of NW_027271305.1, read as the reverse complement.
CTTTCATGAAATGGGGCCCTGGTGTCCCTTGGAGAGTGAGGGCTGGATGTCCATTTGTATGAACCCTAAACCAGGGAGGTGGAAGAGAGATGTTCTCTCTTCTCTTTCACCTCCCTGGCTAAACTTATACATCTTATCACACTGGTATAAAAAATGTTCACCATGTGTTGGAATGAAAAGATAAAATAAGATAATGAGGCTCTGATTTGGATCCACCCCCCCCCCCCCCCCCACACACACACACACATGCAGGGCCCATCCCCCAGCTCTGCCATGAACAAATTTGAAACTGCAGCCACCACTCCACTCAAAGGCACATCTAAGCTTATCACTTCTGGTTCTAGAGAAGATGATTTGTGAGGATTCCTTAATTTCGGTGGCTTTTCATACCTTACATTTCCCCACATCCTTCAGAATATCTGTACAGAGTGACACTGTTGGGGCACAGGGTAACAAAAATAGCAAAGCTTTGCTTCACCTCTGTACTACTATGTGTTGACTAGCAAAGTCTATATAAAATACACTAATTGTACTGACAAGCCATGCTAAAGCAAACCATGTATAGATACTGTAAGACAAGAATAAATGATATATTCGCGACTTGAAAATTTCATGAATTGGAACCGACAACCTTTCTCGAGGCATGAAATTTTTGCAAATGGCCACTAGCATCAGATCATGCATATTGTGTAGGCAAGAACTTTCGCATGCATTTTAATTTCACGAATGTTGCTGCTCGCGAAATTCGCGAAATTGAAATGCACGCGAACATTCCTCATTTTACAGTATAGTGAAGTGGCATAGATGATCTAGGTCAAATTTGATTTCAATTGTGTGAATTAAGGAAATATGATTCTAGTTTGCTCAAATAAACCTTACCTTTCATTCCCCCTCCCCCCCCCCCCCCCAAAAAAAAAAGATAGCAAATATCCCCAAGTTCTGTCATCAAATATATTTCAAAGTGCATTCACAAATTTCACAAATGAGTTCTTTTTGCAGTTGAAACGGTCTTTGGTCTCCTAAACTACACCTGTAATGCTTTAATATCTTTGTCCTTGAAAGATGTGAATGACAAGCCCTCTGATGAAAGAATACCATTGAAGTATTTACATACCTAGCAAAGAATAGAGAGGCCACAGGAAAAAAGAAAAAGAAAAAAAAAAGAAAATGTAGGTGGGAGTTCATATATCAATAACTTGCACGATATGAAGCACACTGAAGTAATACCAGGAATGCAATGAAACCATTATCAGAGAACTTTTAAATTTCACACTAAGTACATTAAATGTTTAATTGTTTTCTCTAACTGTACATTACAAACTTTAATGTAAACTGTTTGCTACTGAATGGGATGACATAACACCTTTGATAATTAGGGATATCATAGAATAGAGGAGTGCACTGAATGCAATGTACCCCATATTAAAATCAAACTGTTTTTTAAATATTTACCAAATGATTCAGCTATAAAATCCACTGTTAAAGAGCACATGTTTCAGCGAAGTTGAGGTGGGGGGAGGGGGGGGGGGTAGATAAAAACAGCTTGAGGTAGCCAAAGGTTGGCAGGCAGGATGCTTTCACAATTTCATGAATTGAAGCACAAAATGCAAACAATATTTGCATCCCTATTTGCATCCCTTATTTCAAAACGGAGAATGGTTTGCTCATCTGTACTCACTTCATGGGCATCGGCCGTCTGTACGCACTGCGCTGTTGAACACATATCGACCCTTATCAATTAGGTCTCTCGTCCTTTATCAGTATTTCTCTCTACTAGCTAAATATTAGCACAGGCTATGCCAATCAGCTCTAGTATTCATTGTGTGGTATGACTGAAAACACACAACAGGCACGAGGAAATCTAGTGGCTTCGCAAAACACAGTACTCCAGGGAAGAAATCTTGACCTGCACAGCAATGGTCAACGTCCACTCTACAAGATGGCCTCTACATGTACATTGGTCTCCACACACACCAATCAAATGATTGTATTTGTGCTATATCCTTGATTTTTTTTTCCTTTTTGCCACTATCATCAGAGTAGAGGCAGATATTTCACTTCAGACAGTATTTAATCCACCTTGTAGGGTTGCTCTGCCAGCAGAAAGGACTTTAAGACATGACTCCACACACAAACACTATGGAAATCAATACTCCTGCGAGATGTCCGTGGTCATACAGCTTATGTGAAACATTGAAAAAACTATAATATCTGAAGACCTGGATCATCTTTCATCCTTCCCAACAGTTACACAATCCTTATATGCTTGAGAAACTATACTCCTGTCAAATTCTATGGCTCAACCACACACAACAGAAGAGTACCAGGTTCGTAACACACTGAGCTTGTATTCTATTGTCAGTGATATATTATTTTAAGGAGCTTGCAAAGCTGTAGTCTGGAATGACAGACATCTTGCTTTCAAAGCAAAGCAAGAAGCGAAAAGGAAACAATATTTTTTGCTGATGCACCACATAATTTTGCACTTGCATTAAATTTATTCACTCGGGTACAGTAATAAGCAGTCTTCTAATATATCTTCTGATATGTCTTCTGTTGTTGTTGTTGTTGCTGCTGCTGCAGTCAAATGCCTTTCAAACCTAAGAGAAATTTGGATGGACAAGATGGCGTACGAACCGATACATCAAACAAGGTTTCAAGACAGTCCTCTTTGAACAGAAAATCATGACACTATGACACTCATAGCTATCAATATTTGATTATAAACGACAGCCCTGTCTATAATCTGCAAAAATTAAACTTATGAAACAGGCTTTGAAGGTCTGCATTATAAGACTACATGACTGTAAGTTCCATCCATTCAAAACAGCATGTAAGGAGCGCACTCTAAGGTGTACAAATGGGCCTGGGCTATTGTATTCTCTCATCTATTATTGACCATCTTTGGCTCCTAGAGCTCTTTCAAACCAAATAACCCTTGGCTAATAGAATTCTTTGTTAAGACTGGTAGGAAATTTTGGACTTGAACAAGTATCTAACTTTAATAGTACAGGTAACATAAAAAAGGTAAAGTCTACAACAGGTGTACACTGTACCTACTACATTCCTTCATTATAACTGCAATTATCATACTACATATACGTATGCCTGCAAGGACAGATGTTGAGCAGACCCTACACCATAAACACCAAGCACACACAATATGAAAAAAAAAGTGCTTGATATCCTGTGTGTTTCATGTAATTTGAGACATTTGGGCCAAACCAAAAATGATCAGGTTGGCTCTTTGTGTCCATGCTGTGTTCCCACAATTCTGCTGGCTACATGATACAATGTAGAGGTTAGTTTTGATGACATGCAGTAACAGTACCATCTGCCACAGAGCTAGCATCACCAAATTATGTAATATTTCTAATTTGTATAGAGTAACTGCGTCAGTAAGCGGCCGTGCAGCCGTTCGCGGCAGTGTACAACATACACGGTAATATACCGCTAAACACAGCATTGCACTGTTACATGCACACTACACACTAACACACTAGCAATCAACAAAAACCAACCGATAAAAAGGGCACAATCTCTGACAAAAGTGAAATTTTCTCACCTGACAACATATCGCATCCAAAATAAAATTTTCGGTACTGCTTAACATAACAATTAAGAAATATTAAATGGTCCAAGAAACTTGATTTTTTTGTCCTTTTCCCGACGCTCATGGATTTTGAAAACATATCCTCACATAAAATAGAACTTTTGCGAGCTGATGTGGGCCGCCATTTTTGTTCGGAAAGTGGATGTTACCATCGAAAAAATTCAGAAAAACATGAGAAAGACATCAACAACACTGCCAGAATTGCGATCTTGTTTGCGGCCAATGCATGTGCGCCCGCTATTTTCACGTGCTTTCGCAATGGGAATTGGGGCTTACGCAATGTTCGCGAGACATGTGAAGGCGTTCAGCTAAAGATTGCAGAGCACGCGCGTATTGCATAGGGGTTGTACATCGTGCCGCAAGCAGAAATACTACGTCGCATATCGCCCTTATCGGCAAAAATTGTGCCAGGTTTTGCCCTAATAAATCATGAAAACTGCGTTGGTCAATGGTAAATTTCTTTTATGAAAACAATTGCATAATGAATAATCTTGTTCATGATATATGAAATGGTTGAAAATAATTTGCCTGATTTGTTTACAAGTTGGAAAAACCCTTAACAATGCTTAAACTGCCGCAAACGGGATATTTTACTCTAGACCCATACTGATTATATATCATGACCGTAACACCAAGTAACACCACAGGCAGAGACTCCAAACTTCCAAGCTTCTCTTAAACAGGAAATTCTCTTGTGTGGACCTCCTGGCAAATGGGAGACTCTGAACCTACAAGCATCATAGGTATATTACGTAAAAAAACAAACAGACAAAAATGAATGAATAAATATAAATTTGAAAAATGGGAGATTTTTAGAAGACGGCTTGAAAGTTGGAGAGTAGGGGTCTCTCCATTAGGTCTATTCCACAGGTAAGATGTCTAGTGAATCCCATCCCATATCTGGAGATCACCATTTATAAAGCTGTGATCGTGGTATAAAAGCACAATTACAATTGTAAAAGCACTCTGAGAGTGCTGACCTCCACCAAGCAGCTCATTTCAACTCATACCCACAGGCTGATATTAAAATCATCCGACTTCCCACTATAGATGCCTTATGTTTATGTCATCAACTTCAAGCTGCGCAGCGCCTCATTCGAGCAGAACACAAGCTTTAGAGTGCTAATAAATGCAAACCTCTAATATGTAACGGTTACAGCTTGAACTCCTAAGTTCAGTGACCCTATCTGCAAAAAGATCTATAAAAAGTCTTTTAAAAATCCGAAAAATTACCCAGCTCACTACTAAAATTCAATCACCTGTTCCTTCTGACATTATCATCTTTACCTGCAAGTTTCATTTACATAAGTTCACAGCTTTTTGAGTTACAATTTTCACTGTAGTTTGCAAGTAGACAAACAAGCAAACCAACGCGCATGAAAACATGATTCCTTCCTTGGCACTAATGGCAGAGGTAATTACTGACAATACACTAGATGCATGTATTGTAGATCTTGTTTACATAAATATTCATACGTTTATCTGTAGAAATTTACTTGTTCAGGACAAATTCTGCTGGACCTTGGGCAGGTGTTTAAAAAAGAATTAAAGTCGATATCAGAAGTTAAGATCTCTACTGATTTTCTGAAGATGTTGACCACCTTACTACGATTTCTTCGTAAGACAAAAGATTATTCCTATTGTCGTCTAACATTTTTATTTTCATTTGGAAGTTTAATAGAGCACCATTGAAGACACACACAGCATACCATACTTAAAGAATATAAGATAGACCTAGATTCTTTGTGTAGAAACACGGGCCCCATTCAGTTGGTTTCTGTTAACATTGGGGGGGGGGGGGGGTCATGAAGAACTTAATCAAACTCAGATTTTAAGTTCAACTTCAAATTATGGTTGGCTGTGTGTGACTTCAATTAATATTCTAACTTTCATGAAAGAATGAAAATTTTGGAGATTTTTTCATACAGGCATTAATCAACTACTGTACATAAAGTAAGGGACAACAGGGGTTTTCTGTCAGTTTTGATAACAAGTTGAAGTGGATCACGAAAACCATTAGGTAAAACTGAAAAGAGAAACCAGCTCGGCATGATACCATAATTTTAAGTCAACCTTAACTATTCAGTTCGACTTAGGCCTAAATTCTTCATGAAACACCCCCTGCCCTGGTCCTGTGCAACCTTGAATCTGGCAGTAGTATCAGCATGAGAAGATGACTGATAGTGAGATCTGATCAAATTAGATATTCTGGATCAAAAATGTATCCTCTCATGACAGGTCAAAAGAGCTTTAAGCGTATCATTTTCAACTTTTTCTGAATGTTGGTATGTTTGACATTCTATGATAGACAACTGAGACCTTCTATAGTATGGCCTACTAGATTATCCATTGGAAAATGTCACTTCTTGTAACAACATTTTCCAAATAGTTTTGAAATAATGTCACAAAGCAATTATGAAATCACAAAGAAATTGTGACATCGCACGATTCTTCATATCACTTTCGAGAAATATCACAATTTAATACATTTATGTAGTGTTTAATTGTGATATTAAACACACTGCTTCATACGGTCACTTTGTGAAATATACTACGACTACTACTACTAATAATAATAATAATAACGATAATGATAATAGTGGCTACTTGTATAGCGCACAGGTCCACCTTTCAGAGCGCATTTCATGGAACTTCAAAAAATGAAAATATAACAGAGGAATTGTGACATCAGGCGCTGACTAAAAAAGATTGATCCGTATCTTGTCCTCGAGGATGTTCCGCAGAGACTACACCTGGCTTCACAGAATCCTCTTCTCTAAAGAGGTCTGTAAAAGTAAAAAAGGGGAAAAATGATAGAAAAACTCCTCTGGAGTTTTATTAGATGGATTTTTCTGTTTACATCGGTACATGACACGCTGCTCCATCATCAGTCACTTTGCTTTGTCTTTGTGAAATATAACACAGCGACACTGCACCCTGATTCCTAAGGCTGCTGATCCCTCCACACAGCATCCACTAACACTACACAACCGCTTGTCTCATTTTCCCCTTTTTTGTTTTAATTTCTAATTCCAAAAATAAAAGAAATTGGCATTGTCGCGAAATACACTTGTAGGTCCCCACTCCATTCACCACCATTCATTTCGTCATACATTGTAGCCGGGGACTTCTTTCAACCTCCATACTGCAGACTTTGCACATAGTGGAGACGCACACGCAGAACGAGACTGGTCGAGAGGTAACCGCAGCAGCAACCCCACCACTTTATAGCGCCCCGCGCCAGGATTAGTCGAGAGGGGACCAATATCACGATTTGGCCTAGAAATTATAAATTGGCTTAGACAATAAGCCTACACTGGCTTCCTGTAGAAAAACGTATTAACTTCAAGATTCTTCTTCTTGTTTACCGTACATTGCGCAAATTTGCCCCTGTCTACCTTCAAAATACTCTTCATCTTCACCAACCACCACGTAATCTACGTTCATCAAACTCGCTAAAATTACAGGTACCTCGAATTAAGCATAATTGGGGGGATCGGGCTTTTTCATATATGGGCCCAAAACTATGGAATGGCCTACCAAAATCTCTTAGAGAAGCATCTTCCATTGATAGTTTCAAAAAGAATCTCAAGACGTATATTTTTAATTTGAATTGACAATATTGTATGCCTGTATGTAATGTATGTGTACGTATATATTGTTTGTTGGTTTATTGTCTTATTATTTTCTGTGATACTGTTGTAACGTGACACAATATGTACTCTGTTCTATAGCGCCTTGAGTATCTTTTTTAGGTAGAAATGTGCGCTCTACAAGAGTCTCACTATTATTATTATTATTACACGTATCACAGTTTCTAGTTAAATTTGAATACTGTATGGCCTACTAGTACAACATTACTAACAACTAGATTGATAGGCCTAACAACCGTTTTTAGAGTCTAGATCTAGGGCCTATAGACGTCTAGACCTATTGGATTCACTATTCAGTGCCTCCAACAGTCCAGGGCAGTAAAAGTGGGCATGATGGTGGGTGGGTGGGTGTTATTTCTTGCACCCCTCTCAGTGTAGTGTCTGCTAATGTTAGTGATTTTATAGTAGGCCCTACATGTATAAAATTTTAAACAAAACAAGTTTACGTTAAAGTTAGATTTCTTAATTTTACATCTAACGTTAGGCATAGCTATATATAGAAAACTAGTGTCTATTCTAAAGTTTATGTCTTGTTGGAGTTCCTCTCGAAACCCTGCCCATCCCAAAACCTGAATCTCAAGCCAAGGCGTCAAGCAGTCAACATTTCTAGAATTCTAGGTCCTACTTGTTGTAGACTAGATCCTAGTCACTACACAAACCATACTTCACTCAACTAGGTCTAACTTTAGTCCATAGTAAATTTACTGTACATAGTCATCTAGACCTATAGTGCTAAAGCCGAAGGCAAAGCAAAGTAGAAATTCTACCTGTAGGCCTAGGCCCTAATTTAAATTTAATTTAACAGACAAAGAAACAGACAGTTAAATTAGCTCTAGTCTAGACCTACATTTGTATGCCTTACTACTAGTCTTGGCTAGTCTAGTTTTCATACAATAATTCCTGTTCTGCTTTACCAATAGCCACGACGATGATAAGAGATAAATTCACTTCGTAATGCAATTGTCACTTGCCACTAAAAGAGAATAAAATAGAGAGGGTACAGAACTTACCATACTTGCAAACCGAGTTTGTCCTAGAGAAGCAACACCACACGCTCCCAACACAGTACCAACACCACCTACAAAGTGGATTGGCTCGACTGCGATGATGAATTTATGAAGGGCACGGAACATTTGGCTTGGGTAAATATTGGTAGCTGACCTGCACAATTCTGTGTACCACGCGAGCTACGAGCGAGGAGCCTGAATCACGGCGGGGTCACGGGAAGATGCGACTCGAACTCACCGCTTCATTCAACGCGAAATCACAGTTCACCGTGGAATTAAATAGAAAAAAGTACGAGGATTCTGCTACACTTCGGGTCACGTGTCTTAAAATCACGTGCCACTTTTTTAAATGATCGTTCATTTCAACAGCCACTTACATGGCTTTGAATACATCTTTGTAATTGAAGGTAGCAACAATTATTACATGTGAACATCACTGATCATGGCGTTTGTAAAAAGCAAATACTCGTAATGTTTGAGACCTACGATCATCCGTCAAGTACCCCTGGGAATGGTGGGGGGGGGGGGGTGCTGGGCAGTGGCGCTATGGGGCGGATCCAGGGGGAGCGCATCGGGCGCGCCTCCCCTTTATTTTTTGCTAAAACAAAAGAAATAAAAAGAGAAAATGGGGGAGGGGGCGCGTGCGCCCCCTTTAATTTTTTAAGGCTCCCTCTTAATCCTGGAGCCGCCCCTGCTGGGGATGCTACAGCACCCCTGACATTACAGAGTAGGGGGCATGATGTTGTGTATAATTGCACCCCCTGGCCTGGGCTGCATCATCCCCAACTTATTAGTATGCGTTCCAGTATCGGGTCTATCTCTATTTACTATGATGACGTGCGTTCAACTACGATATGCAATGTCTGAAAGAGATACGTCGGTTCAGTAAAAATTTAGCCTGTACATGACTTACGAAGAGGAAATCCGCCCTAAAAATGAATAAACTTCTAAAGAAGCAGAAAAATATTCCCTTATGAGGAACGATACAAAATGAAAAGACAACAACAACGGATTAGAAATATAAAGGAAGATATGACATTTTGAAATTTCAAAAATTTTTCGGAAAACAATTCTTGACCCGTCCTTGATGAATATTCAAATCACCAAGTTGACGATGTTACGCTCTCACAATTTCTTGTTAATTTCTTATATACAGAAATTACCACGAAAAAAAAAAACCCATAAATCTACCCACCCAAATAAAATGAACAAAAATATTTCCTCTGATATGTCTTGGAATGGGAAGATTCATTTACTCGTATTATCATTATTAATAGCAATAATGATAATAATAGTAATAGTAATAATATCAATAATGATATTAACAATAATAATGATAATTATAATCATAATAATAACAATAATAATAATGATAATAATAATAATAATAACGATGATAATAACCAATATCAATAGCGTCTTTCCTATACAGGCTCAAAGCGCTTCATCAACTCAAACAAAATACAAGAAATCAATCATATTTACTAATCAGAACAAAAGGGAGAATGAACAAAACAAAACAAATAAACACTGACTTTAACCTTGTCACATAATTAGCAGTGGAATTAATATAAAGAGTTTTTTTTTTTTTCCCAACAGTTTCTTAATGATCTCTGTTAACTGCTGACTGCATATTTTTTTTTTTTTTTTTTTTGGGGGGGGGGGCTGTTCCAGGATTGTGGTGCTGCAGCACTGAAGGCGCGACGTCCGGCTGTTAGCTAAAAATATTAGCTGAAAATAACAAATCTTTCCGAATTTCATGTAATGACATACTGATGAAGAAAAATGAGGGTATGACGTCATCAACTCTCTCATTTGAATATCTATCTATACGACTGGTCAAGAAATGTTTCCCGAAAAAAAAAAAGTTAAATTCCAAAATGTCATATCTATCCGATTTTTGTCATATTTTGTATCTTTCTGTTGATATGGGATATTTTCTCTTTCTTTTGAAGTTTATTTATTTTTGGAGTGGATTTCTTTTTTAATGTCGAAACAAGAACGAGGGGCTATAAGACCCTTATCTGAGTCCATTGAAAGAGGTATGTGTTTGTGTGTGTGTGTGTGTGTGTGTGTGTGAGTGCTTGTTTATATCATTGAATGAATGTTTTTTCATTATACGTGCACAATTCTCATTGATACACGCACAGTCTTATGTGTAATGTGCCTGTTATACTGGAGCAGCTCTGTAAAATGATGTGTTCTACACCTATAAATCATCCTATCCAATTCCTAGCTATATAGAGAATATCCTGACCACGGGGCCGCGGAACGTTTTCAGGATGGGGGGGGGGGGGTGCTGCGGACCGAGGGGTCGAGGTCATGATATTTTCCCGATTTTTAATCTCTTTTTTTTTTCGCTCTTTGCCGAGCCAATAAAAGAAATTGATATTTATGATATAACACAATAATTGTTTGATCGTTCATCGTGGTATGGATGACAAGGACATGGCTTAGGGTTAGGGCACCCAGTCAGGATAGGCCCTATCTCATGAGGATGGCATATTTATCTCGCTTAATTAGCCTCGGTGCTGCACCCCTGTCAGCATCAGCCAACCAGAGGTTTGTAAACAAATTTTAATGTTTATCTTTTTAGTTCACCTGAGCCAAAGGCTTAATGATGAGCTATAAGTATTGCAATCATTCTTCGTGCGGTGCCCCCCCCCCCCTCTCTCTCTCTCTCTCTCTCTCTCTCTCTCTTTACAACAGAAATAAAATGAAAAAATGGAGGGGGAGGTAGCATTAATTTTGTAAAAGCGCCTCCCCTTTACGGAATTCCTGGATCCCCCTGTAATGCAAGCAATGAGTTTTGACACTCGTGGTTGACACAATCGCGTATCGAGGGGGGGGGGGGCGCACCCCGCCCCCTCTTGTGCCCCCCTCTCTATTTTTTTGTTCAAACACCAGAAATAAAAAGAAAAAAATGGGGTAGGGTTTGATTTGATTTGTTTTATTTCCGCATTCAATCAGATACAATTTGAATACAAATTTCAAAAGCACAAAGACAAAGAATAGCAAGTGCAGTGAAATAAATCGATAACAGTACACAAATATTGAGCATTATACATACACAAAAATACGAAATAAGATATACAGCGTTTTTCAGTAAATAACAGAGATAATTGAATGCAGGAGACCACTATCGTAAGCGATTAAGCTTGAAATGGATGGGGGCCTCATAAAAGGACAATCCAACGACACAACTCTCTTGGAGGAAAGTGATCAGGTTATAAAAATGGGTGCAGTGCCGTTGCAGGTGTGAGTGCAAGATGCAGTTGAAGGAAGGAAATAGAGATTGAAAAAAATAATAATAATCATTCACCAAAAATATCTGTTATCTTAATGAGTGGGGAGAATTATAATTGTATCAAATACCGTTTTAGTGAAACTTTCAAAGAATGAATAAATAAATAAATTGCGGCAGCTTTAACTCTTTAGTGTCATGGTGGAAACCCCCTGTGTGCCACAACATCATTCTGAGACACCAACATTGTCATGCTTCGGGAAAACATTTTATTTTTCAAATCCATGTAACTTTTATAGATATCTGTTTAGCTGGACACGTAATGAGCAAAGTTTTAGAGGAAATGCCAAGCTTTGTTTTGATGTAGATTGTATGACAAATCTGTTATTTTTTTTCTTTCAAATGACCACAAACTACATTAATGTTAAAAGGCATGACTTTTGCACAGAATATAGTGACAGAAACTTAGAATTTACACACAAATTCAGTAAGGAACACCGCTTGCTAGTCAATCTCCACATAAAATGGAAGCTATATATGTGAGAGGAACGAAATCACAAGAAAAGCTTTCGTTTGTACTGTGGTATTTAGCGATTTATCGATCGGTTTGGGCGGGTTTGTGCGTTTGAGCGGAATATGCGAAGTTGGCACTCCGTCGACTGAGTCGGGCGTGCGAACGTGGCACATAAAGAGTTAATTTAAATACATAAATAATCTAATTCAAATAGATATCTTAATTAATTTCAATAAATGATAAAAAAATGAAAATAAATAAATTCAATTTAGATGAATACATAAATAAATTGCGGCAGCTTAAATTTTGTAAAGGGCCTCCCCTTTACGGAATTCCTGGATCCGCCCCTGTAATGCAAGCAATGAGTTTTTACATTTGTGGTTGACGCAATCATTGATCGAGAAGGGGCGCATTCCTCTCTGGTGCCCCCCCCCCCCCCCATCTTTCTCTTTTTTCTTTTTGTTAAACAAAAGAAATAAAAAGAAAAAACGGGGGGTGGTAGCCTTTAATTTTGTAAAGGCGCCTCCCTTTTACGGAATTCCTGGATCCGCCCCTGTAATACAAGCAATGGGTTTCTGACATTATCTTGTGGTTGATCCAGTCGCGGATCTATATAAGGGGGCGCGGCGCCCCTTCCCCGTCTTTGTTTTTGTTAAAACAAAAGAAATAAAATAAATTAAAAAAAAGGGGGGGTTGCGCTAGCCTTTGATTTTGTAAAAGGCACATCCCCTTTACGGAATTCCTGGATCCGTCCCTGTGACGCGTTATGACATTTGCAGTAAATAATTTGGAAATTTTGACATTGTAACAATACTGAGTACCATTGAATATTATACGAATAATTTATGAGTTGTGAGTGCATAGGGCACGAATATCGCACGAGGCGCGAGATGAGCCACTGGTCTATTCAACAAGGCGCGTAGCGCCGCGTTGAATAGACCAGTGGCGAATCTCGCGCCGAGTGCGGTATTACGTGCCCCAATGCACGAACAAAATCATAAATTATTCGTTTTATACAACACCTTGTCCACAATCACAATACAAAATTAGTGACCGCCAACTCAGGAAGGCCCAAAAATAAATGTAAGAATTAGGCAGAGAATTGTAAACCACCCTGTGTACTGCTTTCAAACACTCGTCATGATTCGACCACACAGTCACAGGAATCACGAACTCCGCAGGGTCTATACCCATTCTACGCTAACGTTAGATCGAGTTAGGCCTGGCTGTTAGGTCGATCTGAGATGTCGGTAGATCTAGTAGTAGGTCTAGACTTTGTCTATTTCCGAAAATGATTTTGTATAAAAACACAGAAAAATAATCAAATTACGGTTTCTCAACTTGAAATGAAGTCTTGATGTTGGGATCACTGTGGTCCACGTAGCAGATCAGAGTCAAAGGTAAAAACACAGCAGTACCGCTAGGTGTATACAGGCCGCGATACATGCAACTAGCTAGGTAAAGTAACTGCGCGTACACGTTAACGTTGCAGTACTCCGCCGCGCCTGGTCTGTGAGACTTACCGGCAGCGCAGCGCAGCCGGCCAGCACGTACACTGTACAATGTAGTTTGCTGGCGCTTTGCTACGGGTGTGAGCCACAGAACTCTGTGAGCGGCCATGCATTAGTAGCCCCCCGCGAAGCCATGCTATAGTACCTTCGAGCCGTGCTATAGGCCCATGCCAGGGGCCTATTGTATGGCTGTCACTCTCAATGAGTTTGATAGGTATTTTCTATTGAATGTCATGTGACATGTTCTTGGCCAATCACAATTCGACATCATTCTGAGGTGTTGTATAATATACGAATAATTTATGAGTTGTGAGTGCATAGGGCACGAATATCGCACGAGGCGCGAGATGAGCCACTGGTCTATTCAACAAGGCGCGTAGCGCCGCGTTGAATAGACCAGTGGCGAATCTCGCGCCGAGTGCGGTATTACGTGCCCCAATGCACGAACAAAATCATAAATTATTCGTTTTATACAACACCTTGTCCACAATCACAATACAAAATTAGTGACCGCCAACTCAGGAAGGCCCAAAAATAAATGTAACAATTAGGCAGAGAATTGTAAACCACCTTGCGTGTACTGCTTTCAAACATTCGTCATGATTCGACCACACAGTCACAGGAATCACGAACTCCGCAGGGTCTATACCCATTCTACGCTAACGTTAGATCGAGTTAGGCCTGACTGTTAGGTCGATCTGAGATGTCGGTAGATCTAGTAGTAGGTCTAGACTTTGTCTATTTCCGAAAATGATTTTGTATAAAAACACAGAAAAATAATCAAATTACGGTTTCTCAACTTGAAATGAAATCTTGATGTTGGGATCACTGTGGTCCACGTAGCAGATCAGAGTCAAAAGTAAAAACACAGCAGTACCGCTAGGTGTAAAGGCCGCGATACATGCAACTAGCTAGGTAAAGTAACTGCGCGTACACGTTAACGTTGCAGTACTCCGCCGGCGCCGCGCCTGGTCTGTGAGACTTACCGGCAGCGCAGCGCAGCCGGCCAGCACGTACACTGTACAATGTAGTTTGCTGGCGCTTTGCTACGGGTGTGAGCCACAGAACTCTGTGAGCGGCCATGCATTAGTAGCCCCCCGCGAAGCCGTGCTATAGTACCTTCGAGCCGTGCTATAGGCCCATGCCAGGGGCCTATTGATTGGCTGTCACTCTCAATGAGTTTGATAGGTATTTTCTATTGAATGTCATGTGACATGTTCTTGGCCAATCACAATTCGACATCATTCTGAGGTGTTGTATAAACTGTGCAGCTGTATAATCGTGAATCTTAACCTGTTTCTATACAGTGTGTATTATTATGTCGCGCAATATCGGCAGCCGTGCCCCGCCACTGAGGGCGCACCGCCCCCAGCATGATCAGAGCCTTCCATTACAATACAGTGTATGAATAATAAATATTGTACCAATATGAACACTTTCAGAAAGTGTTCATAATATTTGAATGGCTGATGGTTACTTTCTTTCTTTACATTTTTTTTTTTAATCGGAAAAATAATACCTTATACTTTGGTGAGTGCTCTATATATACGCCACTCTCGTATAAAGTCTATACGAAAATTATGTTGTGTCGAAGTTTATTGTGCATTCGGCTGTCACTATTATATATAATTATATATATGGGTAGATAGAAAGATATATAGATAGATAGATAGATAGATAGATAGATAGATAGATGGATAGATAGATATATACACACACACATATTTCTTGTCAACAATTCCTAGAGACATTTCAAAACTCCACTTTTTCACAGACACTCAGCATTCATTTCTTAAGACTCTTGTCGGAACAAGTCGGTACTGTAGTTTTCGACTGTCCCACACCGTCAGGACGATTGTGCTTGCTCCCGGGTACTTTCTTCTGCTGTTGATTGGCTATTGACAAACTTCGGGGTCGACTTCACACCAAATTGAAATTCCATATCGTATGGCCATACATATTGCGTCAATTTCGGGACAGTATATAATGATGCCACCCTTTACGCAGGTGTTACACTGTCCCGAAATTGAGCAAAGATGGACACACGATATAGGAAATTTAATTCAAGTTCGGCTCTGATCGTACAAACATCGGATCATTCTCAGGACATTTGAAGCCATCGTTTGTTTGGTGGTTGTTTTCTTTTATTTTTATACGATGTTATGATACCCATGTACGTATGTGGATATAATATACCAACATATCACAATCATACTAAAAATGTTTATTAGTGAAAGTGTATATGATTATTACCACTCGACGTGCATATTACTTCAGTTCAGTGTCATTTACATTGATGTAAAATATACACTGAAAATTCATTCATAAAATCATATCACTCGATGATAATTACAATTTACACTTGTGTATAATCATTTCTTCTTCTTCTTTTTTTTTCAATTCAAATATATCAAAATTGAAGCCATGGCCAGGAAGATGTGAAATCACATTTCCCCAAACCGATACCAGACTAAGGGAGGTAGGGTCTATACGACTTTAACATTTCCCTTGCATTACAAGTACCTGGTAAACACTCCTAACAAGCTCATAGCCCCTACAACCTGCGCGCCGCGGCGTACCGTACCGAGGAGTTGGGGGGGGGGGGGGGGGGGGTGATCGGCGATAGTCGTCACGTATACAACTATATATTACAAGTACAAGCCCACGATACGGACATGCGCACGATGTGTACGTACAATACTGAAATTAAGTGGATTAAGTAAAATGGTAATATGGATAATCTTTCTGTATGGAACTTATAGACAGTTTATTATTTCCGTGGGATTTATTAATTTTCTTGAATTAAGTCATTTGAAGCAATCATTCCCAGGGGCATCGCGAACAATTTTCAATATGCAATGGGGGAGGGGGCTGAGGGGGAGGGGGCTGAGGGGGAGGGGGCTGAGGGGGGGGGGGGGGGGTTGGGGTAGGGGGGAGGGCAAATCTATGTGCGAAGGACCGTTCCGGTCAAGCGATATTCTAGTTCTGGACCCTTTTTATCGATTCTTTTTTCGCCGACTATCCGCGTTAATCCGAGTGAGGGCGCGATCCCGAGAACTGCGCGACCGAGAAAAAAATTGTGAAATTGAATGAAAAAAGTTTGAAAATGAATGGGAAAACCTATAATATAGTTTCACAATTTTTTACTTCAATTTCATCGCATGATGTCGGGAATAGGCCAATCTTGCTTTCAAATTCGTCTTTCGTCGTTCATTTTCAAATAAAGTCCATTCAATTTAGTCATTTACAGTTCAAATTCGTCAGTCTCACTCGCAGCACTCAAAACGGCAGGATCGATTTCGTCGTTTGTCAATCGTTTTCGTTAAATTTTCATTCATCCGGTGTGATTTTCCAGTCATTCATGTACTTTTTTTTCTGTAACCGTTCACATTTTACATTCAGGAGTTAACACACACACAAGTGTCCCCCCCCCCCCACACACACACACACACACACAAGCAATCCGAGTACACACTGATACAAACAGACGTACCGTCTCGCAAACGAAAACACTGACAAAACGATTTCTAGGCAAACATGATTAAAGACAAAATTTAAGCGTAGAATTGTAACCTGTTTATTGTCAAGAATGGATAACATAATTATGTTTGCTGCTTTCCAGGGTACAACATTTAAAGTTTGCTCATGAATTATGATGCGAAAACCTGAACATCACGAGTTAAAGTTCACAAGGTGACTCTGACATACTGTCCTGGGTTATGACTTTTGTCTGTCGTTTATCCTTCAATTTTGATTGGCAGCCATGTTTTTCGTGTGTATTGTCTAAGCAAATGGTTAGGGAATAATGTGTAACGATACAATATTTATGAGAGAAAGTAAGAATATGTCGGCTTAAAGTTGGTTCACCATCAAAATAAAGAATCGACAACATCTAACTAATTTGAATGAAAAATTCATGAAATTGTGTGAACAAAAACGAATTTGATCTTCACATTCTGCGATCCGTCAGCGGGAGGGATGAATTTGAATGAAAATTGACAATTCTGAATGCTATGTCTTCGAAAATGTTTGACGAAAAACGAATTACAATGACAATTGACGAAATTGAATTTAGGATTTACGTTCCACGTGCTCCTCGGGACGAAATTGAATAATAAATCTTTAAAATTGAATGACAAAAGCGCGAAAATGGATGGGAAAACCTATATTCAGGGAAACGGGCGACAGGAGAGGGTATCAATGGGAGGGGGACAATCACACTGTCACCTCTGAATTTAATCGCAAATTTTGTATAATGTATTTTAAAAAGATCAAGACGGAAGTATTAAAATTCATTAAATTCTGTGCACGAAATGGAAAAAAAAAAGGTGACAAAATACACAAATCCAACAGTGGATGCAATTTTTCACTAATCATGAAAGGTGAATTATTCTCATTCTTGACAAAAAAAAAAATCAAGATTGCATGGTTCCTGGAGAAAAATAAAATGTAATCATATCTAGATGTTGTTGTTGTTGTTTTTGTTCATGGTATGAAGGTCAGCCATAAATAAGGGTCATTTCCTTTCTGGTTGCTGCCTACAATAACATTATACCTGTAAACTTATTTTTGTCATTCTTTTTTGCTGTTTGTTTGTTAGTTTTTACTGTTTACCTGACATGTTTGTAATTATGTAGGTGCCTATAACTGTTATTAATCAATGCTAATGTTCATATGTGTGCATGTGTTTTCATGTTCCTTGCTTCGGTGAAATAAAACCTGAAACTATGACACTTCATATAAAAGACAAAACAATACAACAATAGCTCCGACATGATTGTTTCTTTATTTTTGTGAAAAAAAAAAAGTTCTTTATTTGTCTTCGCTTCATCGGCTGGAACTAGTTCTCAATGGTTGCAGCTGGGTTGTTTTGTTTACTTTTTGCATATCGATTCTACGTGCGTAATGACACGAGACGAAGCACCTCAGAGCTTCAATGATTAAGGCAATACGCGTTAGTACAGCGGAAAGTCAGGAATGTTCATTTAAAAAGATATATTAGTTACTCGCAAAATGACATTGTAGGCCTACAAATGCTTACTCTGGTTTCTTTTTGGGTGATCTTAAGATATACGCGTGAACGAAGAAATTTATAAAGAGTATGAGGACAGTTCCAAACCCGAAGAGACCAAGTCCAACACCCAACTGGTCCACCTCACACGGCTGTCCACTCAATAAAGCCCAGGCCGCATAGACGTTAATTAGAAATCCTGTGAGGAGCTGAATGATCTGAATACTGGTAATTGTCATGGCGACGCGCTTGGGTACGGCCACGCCCAGGATGCGAAGCGCGTAGTAGGGGTACATGATGGCATGGATGTAGGTGTTGACCATGGCCATGACAAAGACCGTTGGGTTGCGGTAGGCGAATAGATAGCTGGAAATCATGTAGGTGATGACGTGATGGTACCAGTGAAGAACAATGAGCTTGGCCTTGCGTAGGACGACGAACAGGGTGTCGCCGTACTCCACAAGCTTGCTAAGTGCGAAGGCCAGCAGCCAGAACGCTGCTGGTTTGCCGGCGTCGAAGCATCGAGCGCTGCAGACGAGGTCATGGAAAGCGGCGCCGCGCTCGGAGAGAATTTGATGCGTGGCAACATTCAGTCTCCATGCCGACAGAATGCTGAAGATAGACAGCCCGATGTTCCACAGAGCGAGCGGGATGCGCAGTATGAATCGAGGTCGGTTCTTCATCGCTCTCTGTACGCCAAAGATAACGATGAGGTAGATGATGGTGGACACGGCGTAAACGATCATCCCCTCTCGCTGCATCCACGTGTGCCAGTGGGTGGAGTCAAAGTCCTCCTCGATCGCCAGTGGCATCAGGAGAACGTCGCTCAGAGCAGACGCCATATTCGTTTGGCCCTTGGTAACGTTACTTTCCTCTCATTGATTACACGACTGAAGGGCCTTGTGCCAAACCCTTTGGTGGATGTATCAATTCTGTGTCTGTGAGCAACAAGATACAATTCCCAAAAGATGGAGTGTAACAAAATCTATACATCGTAATCATAATGAACACTGATAAACCGAAGACCGGCGCGTAGGCATCATTTGATTTCCTGCAATTAAATGGCAACATAATAGTGTATTACAAAATAAGACAAGATAATACAGTAAAGACACAAACTAAGTATCCAACAGGGTCGTGGCCTCACTATGATCTCCGACAAAAGTCTACCACGAATAATGTCAAAACCAGTGTATTACAACCTTTCATATTTAATTATCATTAATGGTATTGTTACAATGGTGATATTAATAATGGTGATGATGATGATGATGATGATTACCAAAATTAGCATTTCAGTTATCATTGCCATCATCAATGTAATAGTCGGTATTATCATTATTACTAGCATCGTCGCCATAATCAACATGACTGACTTTGCATTTGAAATGGAGATCCTTGTGTTTCTTTCAACCTCCAAGTTCATATTATAAGAGGCTCTTGATATTAAGCAGTAAACCCGTTAAGGTTAGCTAGGCCTACGCTGTGCAGGATTAACAAAGTTAGACATAGTTGTAACTGTGTATCTTCGCACTCATGAGGTAACATCTGGGAATTTTCCTCACATGAACACGACGTAGATGCTTCAATATAAATGTTTCTGTAATCTCTTTCTGATCCTTCACTCGAAGAAATGAAGAGGAAAGGGATAGAGTCTTTGCGCACGCAGTGACCGTTTTACGACAAGCTTACAATTAACATCTAGAAGACAAGATAATTCCTCTCCTCTTAGACTTTTACGGGTCCTAAATGCGAAATCGGAGGTCTCATACTCTCGACTTCTCGCGTCCCTGAAAGTAAGAAGGCGAGTTGAGAGATCTCGTCTTGTCGAGTTTTCGGGTCTGAAAAGACAAGAAAATGAGATGTGAGATCTCGTCTTGTGAGTTCTCGAATCAGAAAAGACGAGAAAACGAGTTGTGGGATCTCGTCTTCTCGAGTTCTCGGGTCCGAGAAGACGACAAAACGAGTTGTGAGATCTCATCTTCACGAGTTCTCGGGTCCGAGATGAGAGAAACGAGTTGTGAGATCTCGTCTTCCCGAGTTCTCAGGTCCTAGATGATGAGAAAATGAGTTGTGAGATCTCGTCTTGTCGAGTTTTTGGATCAGAAAAGACAAGAAAACGAGTTGTGGGAGCTCGTCTTCTCGAGTTCTCGGGTCCGAGAAGACGAGAAAACGAGTTGTGACACCTCGTCGTGTCGTCTTCTTGAGTTCTCGGGTTCGAAAAGATGAGAAAACGAGTTGTGAGATCTCGTCTTCACGAGTTCTCGGGTCCGAGATGAGAAAACAAGTTGTGAGATCTCGTCCTCCCGAGTTCTCGGGTCTGAGATGATGAGAGAAACGAGTTGTGAGATCTCGTCTTCCCGAGTTCTCAGGTCCTAGATGATGAGAAAATGAGTTGTGAAATCTCGTCTTGTCGAGTTCTCGGATCAGAAAAGACGAAAAAACGAGTTGTGACACCTCGTCTTCTTGAGTTCTCGGGTCCGGGAAGATGAGAAAACGAGTTATGAGATCTCGTCTTCTCGAGTTCTCGGGTCCAAAGGAACGAGAAAACGAGTTGTGAGATCTCGTCTTCTCGAGTTCTCGGGTCCGAGGTGAGAAAACGAGTTGTGACACCTCGTCTTCTTGAGTTCTCGGGTCCGAGAAGATGAGAAAACGAGTTATGAGATCTCGTCTTCTCGAGTTCTCGGGTCCAAAGGAACGAGTAGACGAGTTATGAGATCTCGTCTTCTCGAGTTCTCGGGTCCAAAGGAGCGAGAAAATGAGTTGTGATATCTCGTCTTTTCGACTTCTCGGTTCGGGAAGACGAGAAACGAGTTGTGAGATCTCGTCTTCTCGACTTCTCGGGTTCGGGAAGACGAAAAGACGAGACTTGATCTATAGTCATATCGCGCATTCATATAGACCGGAGAAGTCCAGAAGACGAGACACTCCATCTCGCCTTCTCGTTTTCTTGTATCCATTTTCCATTCTCTATAATCCCGACAATCCCCTTGTTTGTTGGGTCCCATGTCCCAAGGTCGAAGTTGATGTTCCTGTCAAAGTATTTCTATTTACTATGATACTGCATAACGCTCGAGATGAGGTCGAGATGACGAGGAATTATCTCATCTTCTCGGTGGCACTTCTAATATAAGCTTCCGTGCCGTTGCTTTGAAAAAAAAGAATTGAAGTAGCTTTCTGGTATCCTTTATTGACTATTTCAAAACCAGTTGTAAAGTACACTGTTTATCTATTTTATTCAATGTTTCTCTTACGTGGATTCATGCTTTCCCCTTCTGTCCTTTTGAATGTTTTTCGAGCTTCGAGTTGATATTTTCTCGCAGTGTCTCGAAATTATGATATAGTGATAAAGAGACTATTTTAAAAAATAAATAATTATGATACAAGTAATGCTGACTTTGATGATAATGATGATTGGTACTATTATTTTCATCACTGTCATTATCATCTACTTCATTGTGAATAAATTCGTTTTTCAAGTACGGTGCAAACGGACAACTATACCGGTAACTTCAAATTTTATCCATCGATCATTTACATAATCATGTATCAGTCTCAAGCTCTGGATCCGTAAGAGGCTTTGTATGGATTTACACAACATATATAGCCATACTGTTTTCTTTTTTAACAAGCTACGAAGTGATGAGTGTTGTTTCAATAATGTACCCTTGGCAAGACGTATCATGCACGAAGGTGTGCTTTGTCCCTTTTTCTTTTATTCATTATCATTATTAAATCTTTATCTGCAGAGCGATATGTTTTAATTATAGACGTGAAATAAATGTCGGGGAATTAAGTTCCCGTCTAGTGTAACTGTTGTGTAAACACACTACAATATGACATGCAAGAAGAGAAACACTTGAAAAAGAATGTGATAGGTCTATTTAAGGGTATGGTACAGTTTCAGTTGAGATGGGGCTTCAGGTTTACAACTTTTTTGATGATATTTATTGTTCAGATAATGAGAAACATCTTATCAAACATGAAAGAGCACGTAGTTCTGGGGAAATCGAAGTTTATTTTATGTAAGATTATTGATTTTGAAATGGCCGAGATATCCAAAACAAATTATCATAATAAAAGATGGGGCCCAACTTCTAGAATCGCTTTGTTAGACTTTGCTTTTGGATATGTCAGCCATTTCAAAACCGATTTTCATCAAATAAACCTTGAATTCTTCTTAAGAATTGTATGCTCTTTAAAGGATAAGTTTACCTTCATAGACATGTGGGTTGAGTGAATGCAGCAATGTTAGTAGAACATATCAGTGAGAGTATGAGGAAAACCGGACAATCCGTTAAAGAGTGAATTTTTGAAGTTTCTGCTCAGTCACGGCTGGATGAAAAGACTAAGCAAGCTTGTGATGTCACATGAGTACAACGATATAAAGAAAGAATAAAGAAAATTCAACATATTTCCATTTTTCTCGCATAACAAAAGAACACTCGACTTCTCTCTTTCCGAAGGCAGGGAGAATAATATTACCCTTAACATTCGTCAGTAGCAAGTTGAAGAAATGTGCACTTTATTCAAAATGTAAAGTTTTGTGAAATTCTCTTTTTATTTTCCTTATATAGTTGTACGCATGTGACATCATACACTGTAGTAGTCTTCTCATCCAGCAGTGACTGCACAGATTGACGAGGATGCTTAAAATATTCATAACTTTTGAACGGATTGTCCGATTTTCCTCAAACTTTCACTGATGTGTTCTACTAATATTGCTGCATTCTCTCCATCCTAATGTATATGAAGGTGGACTTGTCCTTTAACATTTTCATTAAGTGTTTTTTAAAGGAAACCAAAACACAAAGAGAAATGTGGATTGCGTGAAAGCAGCAACATTAGTAGAATACATCAGTGAAAGTTTTAGGAAAATCGGACAATCGATGCAAAAGTTAAGAAGTTTTAAAGTTTTGGTGTTGGAACCGCTGGATGAGGAGACTACTGGAGATTATGAGTATGTGTGGTCAAAAATATAAACAAAATATAAAAGAAATTCCACAAAAATGCATTTTTTCATGAAAATTACACATTCCATCAACTTGATACTAACATATTATGTTAAGGGTAGCAATTATTCCCCCTGCTTTCTGAAAGCGGTTAGTCAAGTGCTCTTTCATTATGCTAGAAAAGTGAATTTTTGTGGAATTTTCTTGATATTTCCTTCATATTGTTGTCCAAACATGATGTCATGAACTCTAATAGTCTCCTCATCCAGCTGTTCCAACACCAAAACTTTAAAAATTCATAACTTTTGCATCGATTGTCCGATTTTCCCCAAACTGTTAATGATGTGCTCTACTAATGTTGCTGCTTTCACTCAATCCACATTTCTCTTTGGGTTTTGGTTCCCTTTAAGTACCTCGCAAAAAGTTAAATGCTTAATCTTCACCTCAACAAATTCTATATCATCCCTTTAATTATGTGTCGTGATATGAACGTGGATGTAGCTCGGAAAGGTTAGGAACCTTCTTCGGATGGTATCAGACAGAACAAGAAAGGAGAACACCCTATCATACACTTAACTTGGATCATAAAGACACAGAGACTCCAACTCTCCCGTTTTCGACGGGAGATCTCCCGCCGAAAACCCATTCTGCAAAATCTCCCGTTCTCCCGCTTGAGATTTAATTTCTCCCGCCCTGGCTCTGTGTCTCCCGTTGGAAAGAATTTCCTACTTATTGCTATTGTATGTTGAAAAAATAAGCCTTGAGATAGCACCAGAGAGCATCTAGAACCCTAGGAATTTCGCGCTTCGCACACATCAACTTGGAGTCTCCCGTTTGCTAGGGGTTTCAGGATGGAGAATCTCCAGATCAGAAGGTGCTTTTGGTTGGAGTCTCTGAAGACATGCTTGCGTGATTGGTGGATAATGATAAGCCTAAAGTGTTTAGTACACACTATCGCAGAAGACGTACACTCCATCAATATTTACAAGCAATAATGCTTATAATGGGCTGAAAGATCATAATGTCAAGCGAAAATTCCGTGAGCACGCTCATGCCGCATGCAAGTGACGACGTGTGCAGTGACAGCAGGAAAGCTATAAGCAAAGGAGCATCAAGTTTCAGCAAAGATCCTAGTTGGGATATTTGGTTTCAAGTGTAGCCACCTTTTGGGATCGCGTAGACCTGTATCTATAAAGCAGAGCAGTAGGGTATGTACACGGGTGAGCAAAGAGGGAGATAGAAGCCCAATACTGTATTACAATACCATGTATCACTTATCAGATTTAGAATTCTTTGTCCTTGCCTACAGTAGTGCAGCATTTCATGAGATGTTCACATAATTTTCCCATCAACGAGATGATGCCTTGTTGATGGTCGTGGCGATGACGATCATAATGACACCGAAGACGATATGATTACGATGATGAACTATGATGATGATCTCAATGATGACGATAATTTTGCTGCTGATGATGATGACGATGATGATAATGATCGATGATTATGATTATTGTAGTGATGATAATAATGATAATGGTCAGGTGATGTAAATGAAGATAATGATGATGATAATGATGGTGATGAAAAGGATGATGAAAATGATGATGATGACGATGAATGGTGATGAAGGCAACGATGATAATCATTGTCATCATGATGACAATATTAGGCCATAGGCCTACTACAAATTTTGGAATGGAAATGAAATAACAATAAAAAAATCATGAAAATAAATTGTCAATACCGATCGATGTAAGAGCCCAGCTTTGAAGAGGCTCCCATTTTGAACTTGTGGGGCACATCAAACCACAAAGATTATACCTAAATGGGAGCACTAACGATGTCACATTTATAGTTACACATTGCGATCAAAAGCGATGTCTACGTCTCAGGAAAAAAGCTTTCTTGTCAGCGTGGTGCCGAGGTGAGTGACTTGCATAGTCGTAATTACCAAGTATGTTGTATACGCTAATGAGAATGTATATGAATGCATACTCACACCGCTGGATGTTGTGCAGTGATCCGAGATGGAAGAAAGCCGAGAACATCAGTCTCACCCTTTTTCGGTTAATGAAGCCGTTAAGTAGTGTGGTGGTTCGATGGTGTTTCGCTTTGGTCTTTTATTCAGAAATCAGTATTGGAAGTGCGTCTGTGTTTCTTTGTACAGACGTGTGACACGGTGCTCGTAAAGTGCTTGCCTCGCATGTCATTCTGAGCACCTCGTACCACCAGCTCCAGACAATAAACATTCAGAATAAACATCGGCTGGGTATAAAGTCGGAGTTGCCCCTGGATGCCGATTATGACATCACAGAAAGAGCGCGCTGTTGGAGAGCGCGTGTGAAATAATTATGCGCGTCCTAAAATTAGGGCAAATTCAGGGTCACCCAAAAAGTAGGTCACATGAACTGTGATAGTGCTAGATGCAAAGAGATTTTTTCTCCTCCCCACCACTGGGGAAAATCTCTTTGGTGCTATGCTACCACGATCCTTTCACATGCACATAACACCTGTCAGTCAGTGAAGTTTGATCGTGAGCCAAACGTCGTTATGCAACCCGAATCGCGATTAAATATTTCTTGTGCTGTTGTATGTGTGAACGGGCCTGGTATACTCAGTAATAACAATAATGGGCCTGTCTATCAAGCTCCAATACAGTGCACAATCGATGGACTTAAAAAAAAAAAAAAAAAAAAAAAAAGATAACTAAGGGCATTAATGTAATAATTTGTGATTGTATGCCCCGAAGGACGTCAATGCGATACTGTAATACCATAATAATTGTGTATAACATTTTTCATGATTTCTTCTAGATATGGCACTGTGTCAAAAATAAGGGTGGGGGGGATCAACAGGGTAGGCCTTACATTGATGTAATATGCAAGATGATTAGAAACCATTTGTATGACGCATTAAATAGCGAATTCTAAAAGGAATTAAAAGAATATTAGGTGAAATCGGTTTTGAAATGGCTGAGATATATATACTTCCACTTTTTTGCCGGTAATTTGCTGTGCTATTGTCATTGTCAATGTATTGTTATATTGGAAATTAGATGTATCTCGTCAATTGGTATGTTTGTTTATTTACGGGATTACTCTGTTATGTTGTACAGTAATACCAAGTGAATTGATGGTGTTTTTTTTTTCTTTGCTGGAAGTGAATAAATATTATTTGAACCAACTCAAAAAATAAGGATAGAAAGAGAGAGATAGAACTGATGTGACTGAAAAGCCGATTTGCACAATGTGTTGCCACGCCAATTGTTATCCATGTCGACTTAGTTGTTGCTTATTCATTATTAGTATTGTGTGGATCCCAAGTGCATTCTGTGGGTGGATCTGTTCCTGTTCCTTTGAAATAGCTCCGCTAACAACGAATACAAACTGAATAAAGATCTATAATTAATCCTGTTTCTCGCTGTTTTTTTTTTTCTATCAACTTATATTCATTAGTAGGTCCTACGTTGTACAGTTCAGTCTCTCAACTACGCATAGTTGATGCCGTGGTGAGAGCTCTACACTGCCGCCCGTAGCAGACGATTTATTTAGGTTACCATAATTATTTAGCATTGATTCAACCTAGTTTCCAAATTTAGAACACTAACCCCAGAGATTGCAGACAGTTATTAGTACTAGTAAGTGGTAGTCTGCGCCGCAGTATATAATTAAGTTGATAACTGAATTGTTTTGTCGACTAGTTTCATGTGTATTTTCATTCTAGTTCTCAAATTCTAATCAAAACAGAGAAGGAAAAAGAGTAGATCGGCGTGTATTCCTAGCTGCGCTGCCAGAGTTAAATATGGACGCGAGGTTGTCAGGACAGCAAATATGGCAGCCTCCATACATCTTTTGTAAGTTGTTGTGATAAGGGAACAGGAACAGGAAGACTTTGACCCTTCGGAATCAAGCCAAGGTAGTGTATGCAAATGATCGATATGCTGTATTTGTAAATAATGTCTCACATTCAATGTGAGCGTTCCTCTACATCTGTATTTTCTCTTGTTCTCTCCCCAGCTGTAACCGTTAGCTTTCATGTCTGATTTTCAACATGCATGCAAATCCAACCGGAGTTGACCCTACGGCTACACCACTACGGCCCCGGAGCTCGCGGAGCGCTCCACCACTCACTGACACTGTACCGTACTGCTGCTGTATGTAGGCAGTAGTAGCTTACCGGTACTAACTGCTAGCTGTGAGATGAGAGCAAGCGCCCTGAATGAAGACTGTCTGAAGTGAATGAATAGCGCCTAGCGGGCTATTTCATTTGCATTGTTGAGAAATAGCATATTACACTTCAGCAGGCACCTCTAAACAATAAGTCTCCAGTCAAGTGTCACCATATCCAAAACTAAAAAAAGCCCAGCAAAATTAGGCTGGCGGTCTACCAAATCAGTTCGGGAAACCCACTCACAAGGGGGGCCCCTCCTTATAAGTAACCCGTCCCCCTTATAAGTAACCCCGTCCCCCTTATAAGTAACCCCCGGGGCACCCCTTATAAGGAGTCTCCACGCTTTTTTGCAATGCAACGCGAAAATGAAAGGTCTGCGGCAATTCGCTTGATTATGTCCATAAAGCTTCACAAGTTTCCTAGTTACTCACGAAATTTGAGCAAAATCGGTTTGAGGCATCATATCTAAAATCATGGATTTAAATGCGATGTCAAACGACCCATGCGAATGCTGAAGTGCGAGCGATTACTGGCGTGAGTGTCGCCAGGCGCGGCGGCGCGGTAATGTTTGAGTGCAGACGTGGCGACTGAGTACGGAGACTTTCGTACTCAGTCGCCACGTCTGCACTCAAGCATTGCCGCGCCGCCGCGCCTGGCGACACTCACGCCAGTAATCGCTCGCATTTCAGCATTCGCATGGGTCGTTTGACATCGCATTTAAATCCATGATTTTAGGTATGATGCCTCAAACCGATTTTGCTCAAATTTCGTGAGTAACTAGGAAACTTGTGAAGCTTTATGGACATAATCAAGCGAATTGCCGCAGTCCTTTCATTTTCGCGTTGCATTGCAAAAAAGCGTGGAGACTCCTTATAAGGGGTGCCCCGGGGGTTACTTATAAGGGGGACGGGGTTACTTATAAGGGGGACGGGTTACTTATAAGGAGGGGCCCCCCTTGTGAGTGGGTTTCCCGAACTGAAATGGTCTAGACAATAAACAAGTAAACTTGTCTTAGGACTACAAGTTCTACACTTGCACTAATTGTACCATTATATAGAAAGATCCGTCTGTCCGGAGGACTCTTTTATATTTTGCCATTAACGGCTGTCCTCCGTATGTATACGGAGGGGATCTGTGAAGCCAGATGCAGTCTCCGCGGAACATTCCCCGACGGACAGATACAGACCGATCTTTCGGTCAATTGTGCCATGTGGCATTATACCTCATCGATCATATATTTGCCCATTTATGAATTGTAAACTTGCTCATTATTGACATTAATAAATCCAGACTGCATTGTTTTCATCATAATCAGTTACCCATGATGGACCATGGGCATGGCCATCGTCCATTAACGTGATTAAAAAGAGGTTTTCCTTTGTTTAAGTTTATCCTCTTTTTTACAGCTCTGATTGTATGGTTAGGTGTCTAGTCAACAGCCTGAATGCCCTACTATTTTTTCCATTAATTAAATAGAAAATAGAAAAGTAAATTTATCTGACAATTTGCATGAAATTTAATTTTCAAGTACCTAAAGAAAATATTCTGAATTAACATGCGCTCATTAAAAATGTGATTTGCAATTATTAGATAACCACTTTGAATGTATGGGGTGTTGTTTTTATGCAATCAGTTGCACTTTTACTTTGAAACCAACACCGTACAGCCTTGACCGAAAGATCGGTCTGTATCTGTCCGTCGGGGAATGTTCCACGGAGACTGCGTCTGGCTTCACGGATCCCCTCCGTATACAGACCGAAGTCAATGATTCCAGCTCCTGTGTGGAGCAGTCGCGCACAGATCAAACGTTACGATAAACCAAATTTCAGACAGCTTTTTTGCATTCAAACAAGTTTGACATGACATGACACATTATGCAGCAATATTTGGGGTACATGTAAATTTCTCACATTGTGCAATCGAAATACTCACAGTAACTCGGTTATAACGCAGAAATTTTATCCATATCGCAACATCGCTGTTCGCTACAGTTTTTGTAGAGCGAAGTCGCCATTTTGAATCTGTAAGCCAATCACATGCGAGGTATGTGTTTTAGTTTAAAAAAACACGTAGAAACTACCTCGCATGTGATTGGCTAATAGATTCATACTGTATGTTTCTGCAGTTTGAACGTGACAACGCAACGGGCTGGTTGATGTGTGTTTTATGTTGAAAATTCTACCAAAATGTTGGATTATTCATTAATCTGGTGAGTGTAGTTTATTCTTGAAAAGTTGATTTCACTATACAAGCTTAAATTTGCCGACCTAGCGCCGTGAATTAGACGCAATCGAGAAGGGTGAGGTACCTCACCCAATTTTCCATAGAGACAGTGGTTAAGAACATCCACACAGCAATAGGTACTACGTTGTAATACCTTCCGTCTGTCTACGGAGGACAGCGTTAATGGCAAAAAATAAAAGACTCCTCCGGACAGACGGATTTTTCTGTCTACGTACAGCCCTGCCCTCTATTACCAATATGTGTGAAGTGCACACAGACCCTAATGCTTTTACGACGTGTAGGCCTACGTGTATTTATAATGCACGGTATCATTGTTTTGCTGTTGATCTTGTTTATTGTCAGGTTTTTCAATAATATCTAAAACATTTTCAAATCCCCAGTGAAGAATAGAAACACTGCACATACATGTAGTCTCACGCATGTATGTTTCTTCTTTCACACGCAGTAAGAGGAATGTCTGTTTCAATGTACAGTGTTGGTGTGTTGGTGTGCCAAAATGCCACCACTTCAGAGATTCTACGTATACATGCAAACCTTTGCAGCCCCAAATGCTTTGCTTTCACTTTTCAGACTAATTGCAATTAACTGGAGCTGAGGTGTACTGTATAGATCTAAACCGAGTTTCCACTGCATACTGTATGGTACGGTAGAGTTTTTACAAGACAGTGCAGCGCTTGGTGTGTAGAGTTTTAGACCTAGATCTAACTCCATTTGTGGCCTACTATTGATTAGCATGATTAGTGTTCTAGTACGTACTAATTGACACAGCTTTGCACTGTGGTGTGTGTGTGACTGTTGAGTTTGGTTTAAAATGGTCAGTGGCTAGCACGGTGTGGGTCAGGCTTCGTACCTCTGTACAGTCTGTTTAGGCGGTCATGATTACACAGCCAAGATGATCCTTACTATTGAGTCACGTACATAATGCCTACGTACTGTACTACAAGTAAGAAAGAAAGATCAATGGACTGTAAAGATGAGGTGATCATGAGATGAAGTTGAACACGAATGGAAACAGAACAAAAGAACCATGAAGTGTGGAGATGAGTAGAAAATAGAGAAGGTACTGGAAGTTATAGACATACGAAGGGGAAAGCAATTGGGATGTTTGGGAGGCTAAGTGTGAGAAGAAATGGTAAGGGGCATGTATGGAATATAAACTCTAAAGTTGGAAAGGAAACTGGATTTATATATTAAAAAAAAATCAATGTAACACTCTTACACTTACATGTATATACACCATGTAGTTCTTTGCAAATCACAACGCCCATGAATTTCGCGGAATTTCCAAAGATGCCGCCCTTACATAAAGTTCCCGTCTAAGCACCAGCGTAGCAAAAAAAGTTGGGGGTGATGGGGGCGGTCACCCCCCTTAAGATTCTGAATAATTCTTAGTGCACAAGACTTATCACTTTAAACATTCCGAAAAATCAATAGTTCCTTCATGTACAAGGGGAATATCCCCTTTTAATCAACCCTTTCCTCTCTCAGTTCCTGCGATCAATTTTTTCTTTGATAATTTCCCAAATATTCCATCAAATATGCATATTTATATGAGATATCTCAATTTCAACTTTAAAACGGCAAAAGCTTCCTCGTACGGGAAGGGTGGAGATAGCACTCTCAAACGCTTTCTCCCTGCTCGCATCGCCCCCCCCCCCCCCCACCCGTGCATACAAGTAGACTACTCAGGCCACACTTTGAGTTTTCCAAATATATGCCACAAAATGTGTGCACCAAAACGTTTAACTGCAATCGGAAAATACAGAATCTCCCTCATGTAGAAGGGAGAATAGGGCTTATTCCCTCCCACATCATCATGCTATGTCTCCTTCCACAGACTTGCACTTCTCTGATTGACAGATTTCCAAATATTCCTACAGAAATGTGCGCCAGATTGTTGAAATTCAGTTCTAAAAATGAAAAAAGCTCCCTCGAATGTGGGAGGGGTAACTTGCCACCCTCCCATTGATTGGTCCCCTCCTCTATAGACTTAGTACACTTTGGGGAATGACAATTTCCGAATTTCCCACAAAAAGTGTGCTTCAGATCGCTTTATTTCAATTCTAAAAACGCAAAAGCTCCGTTGAGCGGGAGGGGGCACCCCCCACACCCTCCCCCTCTACCTCATTAGACTTTGTACATACACACACATGATGCACACGCCGAATAAGAGCTAAATGCCGTGATTTTGCTATTAACACTTCCGTGAAAAAAAAAAAAAAACTAATCATTTTCCATTATTTTTTTTCGGGGAGGGGGGGGAGCAAGAAAAAAGTTTGCACCAGATCGCTGAATTTCAGTTCTGAAAAATGTAAAATCACCTTCGAGTGGGAGGAGAACTAATATCCCTTATGTACACCCTCGTGTGCATGCCTTGTACTGTTTGATTGCTTAACAGACAGCGTTCATGAAATTAATTTTAAGAATTATTCATACAAGAAGTTTATTCAAATGGTACCACTTTATAGGCAAATTGTTCAATACTAATCCACATCAAAATATCCTGCTACCTTAAACAAGTGGGGCCGTTTCAAGTCGATGAAACACGCAAAAACACGTATCCAGGCACTTACCCCCTGGGCAACTACCCTCCGGATAACTACCACCCGGATAATTACCCCCCAGGTCTATTCCCCCTTAGGGCAACAACCCCCCGGACAACTACCCTCCTAGGGCAATCACCCTCCAGGGCCATTACCCCCTAGGACAACTACCACCCGGTCATCTACCCTCCTAGGGCAACTACCCCCAAGGGCAATTACCCTTAGGACATCTACCCCCCGGATAACTACCCCCTGGGTAACTACCCCCTGGATGACTACCCCCCGGATAACTACCCCCCAGATAACTACCACCCGGATAACTACCCCCTGGATAACTACCCCCCGGATAACTACCCCTTGGATAACTACCCCCCGGAGAACTACCCCCTGGGTAACTACCCCCCGGATAACTACCCCCAGGATAACTACCACCCGGATAACTACCCCCCGGATAACTACCACCCGGATTACTACCCCCCCATAACCATACCCCACCCCCCCCCCCCCCCCCCCCCGCCCCCTCCTGATACTTACCTCCTGGACAACCCTCCCTCCCCGCCCCCCGAAAGAAGTACCACCCTTTGTAATTTTTCCATAAGTTCATAACACCATATCAGAAGATGCACCTTTCTCTTACACTGTCATCATTTACTCTTTTGGCTTGTCATTTTCTACCGTTATAACACATTAGAAGATAAACATAAGAAAAGGAGAGTTGATTTCACTGCAATTCATATTTCCTTAACATTAGCGAGGGACCCTTCGATATAAAGCCATAATTTCTGATAGGATCCGGGCACGGTTTTATGAAGTCAGTCCTGACAAGCTGTCAGTTCCACACAATTACCAATCGTTGTAGGTCGATCAAAGCAGGTCCATGGTAACAAGTCGGTGACTCGAGCTTATCAATCAAGCAGAACCCATGGTTTTATTGAAATTATTAGAGACTAACAAGATGTCATAACTGGCAACTTTTATCAAACGGTGCCCTAATCTGTCATAAGAGTAAGAATACAGCTTGTTTTACATACAAGTAGAATTGTGCTAGTTTTCAAATTAAATGTTCTCGACACTTTAAGGGGAAATCCAGTTCAAATATAAGTTAGTCTGATTAGAAAGAGTAAAATATTACGAGTTTAACGGTATTTCTTTTTTTTTTACAAAACACCCCTAGTTGTTAACGAAGTCTTTTGTCCTGCACCCTCTTTTTTAATAGATCTATAGAGAGTTGTAGTTGACAGAATCCTTTTTACATTATAGGGCTGCTCTGTTTTATCCCGGCCATTTCAAGAGTATTTTTTTTTCACAAAAACTTGAATCCTTCTTGGAATAACATGCCCTTTAATATTTCGTAAGGGGTTTCTAATTTTCTCACCCAAAAGATGTTTAAAACCTGAAGTTAGGTCTCGACCAAAACCAGACGATATGTAGTGAAAAAATGTGTTTTTTTTTTTCAATTCAAATAGCAAACGTTGTTCGAAAATAACAATGAGAAACATAATTTTCTGGGGGAGAGTTATTGCAAGAGGGGTGACTGTTTGGAGCCTAATTTTAATAAGGAGTAATTGTCAAGGGAGGTAATGCTCTACGGTGATCATACCAAGGAGGTGACGATCTCTTCCCACATTCTTGATATACTAGTTGTTAATGCCCAATGATGCAGTAGGGCAATTCTGAAATGAGCGTTAACGGTATAACAGTAAAATAGTTACAAAATTGATGAAACAATGCAAAGAGAGGAAATTAAGACAGAGACGAAGAACACAAATAAAGATACAGTGCACTCCCGTTACAACGAACACGGTTATAACGAAATTTCGTTATAACGAAGCAAAACTTCTGGTCCCAAAATTATCGCCATTAAAGTCTATGGTACAAAATTTGCTTATAACGAAGACGGTTATAAAAAAAAAAAAAAAAATTTGTTATCACGAAGTATTTTCTGAGCACCACTGACAAAGAAAAATAAAGGAAATGTGCTCCGTTATAACGAAATGCGAATCGCATTCGAAAATGCGTAGCGGAACAAGCATTTTTAAAGCGTCTCTGCATGAGCGAACGCATCATTGAATGTTCACTCCGTGTATCACGCACAGTTTCCGAGGAGAACTTGCATTATTGTAATACAATAATTTGAATTCAGATAAGGTTTGTTTCATTGTTCCGAAGTCCTTTAATACAAAACACACAGATTCTGATACAACTAAATGTCCGTAATAGTTCGGAAATGAAATATTAAGCACATTTTGGCGTTATTCCATAACAAAGGTTCGTTAATCCTTTAATAAAATATGGTCCTTATTCTCATTCTTATACGGTTCGTTAGTCCGAACATGATAGGAATTCAAAACGTTCGTTAATCGGAACATTACAAAAATATCGTTAATCCATGGTGAAAAAAGGAGAGTACACTAACAAAACTTAAGAACTGCAATCCTCATAATCGTCTTAAGATAAATAAATCTTCGAAATAACTAACCTTTCTCATTTCTTTTTTCATTAACAAAATTTCTTCGGAATAACGAACCTTATTTCATTTTCGGATGAAAAAGCCTTCGGAACAACGGACTTTCTGAATAGTGAACCTTTCTCACTTTTTGATTTATAAACCTTCAAAATGACGAACCTCATTTCATTTTCAGATCAACGAACCTTCGGAAAATGAACAATATATTATTTTGATCTAAATCATGAACTTTCGGAATAATGATTATTCAGAAATGCGAACCTCCAGATAAACAAACCATCGGAATCCTGGGAATGGCGAAACTTCGGAATAAGGAGCCTTCGGAGTAACGTACTTTAGTAAGAAAAGAACCTTTGGAATAGCGAACTGTAACCAAATCCTACACCGTCATTTTCTACACATGTGTGACAACACAAACAACTTTATGCTCTTTTTAAAATGTAATATTTAAACGAAATTCAATTCAATTCAATTCAATTCAATTCAATTCAATTCATTTATTTTCATTCTTCTTCTTTTTTTTCTTTTTCAACAAAAACATAACACAAGATAGATCAAGTTTTACATCATAAACAAAGAACATTTGTCTTAATTAATAAATGGTATCAATAAACATAGGAGCGCATACTGGCAAAAAAAAAGATAATACAAAGTCATGCTTCGGTTGAAAAAAAAAGGAAGAAAGAATAGAGAGGTCCACTAAAAAGCAAAGGTATTCTCCCATCTCACATAGCTTTCCAGCGTATGATGAGGATTCAACAAATAGAATTTTTTACGCGTGGTTTCCTTCTTTTCCTTATACATCGCATATTATATTTGTTCGGTTATAATGAAATTTCGTTAAAACGAAAAAAACAAAAAACAAAAAACTGCCGGTCCTGAGCATTTCGTTTTAACGGGAGTGCATTGCACATGAACACACACGAGATAAATCCCTTGTAATGAGAGAAAGAGGAAAGGTGAGTAATGAATGACAGGAATAGACTACCTTCACGGTGGACAGAGAAAAGCGAGAGGGAAGAGGAAGATGATGGGTCAAAACCAGGGCACGTGAGGCATGAGATATAAGCTCCTCAAAATAAAGAAGTGTTACATGGAGTTGTGGAAAACGATAGACGATTGTGGTTAAAAAATATTGCAAAAAGTATAACTCATTCTGAAGTGTAACATTTCTTCAAAATGTCTTTAAATCAATGGTAAAGGCATTCACATATACTATACTATCAAGAGAAATCCGAAATTTCGGAACAGTAAAAGAAAATACAGATTTAGCGAAAATAGTTTTGGTTAAAGGCATTGACATTTACTGGATTACCGGGTAGGATATGAAGAGACAGCTTCGTGTTTTATGAACATAGAGTCAGAATACAGAGGGAGAAATTAAGCTTGTACATAAATCGTCCTAAATGCAAACGATACAAATCGTAAATCCTTAAGATGTTGTTTTCATAAGATGATGTCTCAGTATGGCATCTCCGTGATTCCTGGCAAATAATACAAAGAACTTCGTTTTTTGTAGTAATGATATCCTTTTTATTAAAAGTAAGAGTCGGGGGGGGGGGGGGGGGTGGGGGGCAGTGACCCGGGAGGTAGTTACCCAGGGAGTACTTGACGTGGTGCACTGTCCTGTGGGTAATTTTCCTCTTGATAGTTATAGGGGAGGGGAAGTTGTAGGCCTACTTATCCGGGGTAATCATCCATGGGGAGTTATCGGAGGGGGTAGTTATCGGGTGGAAGTTATCTGGGGTCTAGTTATCGGAGGAGGGGGTAATTAACCTGGGGATAATCATCCTGGTGGTAATTATCGGGGGGGGGGGGGGTAGTTATCCGGAGGGTAATTATCCGGGGGGTAATTATCCGGGGGGTAATTATCCGGGGGGTAATTATCCGGGGGGTAGTTATCCGAGGGGTAGTTATCCGGGGGGGTAGTTATCCTGGGGGTAGTTACCCAGGGGGTAGTTCTCCTGGGGGTAGTTACCCAGGGGGTAGTTTTCCGGGGGGGTAGTTATCCAGGGGGTAGTTTTCCGGGGGGTAATTATCCAGGGGGTAGTTATCCGCGGGGGTAGTTATCCAGGGGTAGTTATCCGAGGGGTAGTTATCCAGGGGGTAGATTTCCTAAGGGGGAATTGCCCTGGGGGGTGATTGCCCTAGGAGGGTAGTTGTCCGGGGGGGTAATTGTCCTACGGGGTAATTACCCTGGAGGGTAATTGCCCTTGGAGGGTAGTTGTCCGGGGGGGGTAGTTGCCCTAGGGGGAAATTGTCCTGGGGGGTAATTATCCGGGTGGTAGTTATCCGGAGGGTGGTTTTCCAGGGGGTACTGTTCCTAGACCCGCAAAAACATGCATCAAATTGCACCATTTACAACATCAAAATGCAAAAAATTTTCACCGTGGGAGGGGGGACACCCCCCTCGCACACCCTCCCCCTCCCGCTCGCTCAGGCTTGGTCGCTTCGCTCCCTGGCATAGAAACCGCCCCCAAGATCAGCCCCCCCCCCCCCCCCACACTGAAAAACGTTCCGCGGCCCCTGAATATGTGCTACACATAGTGTATGCCTACAAGGTATATGTTGTGATGATCCATGGCATCAATCACACTCATGAGAGTCATGCCAATTGTGCTGTTAAAGTTGGTTCACTAGTGATAGATCATCTCAGTACATTGTAAATTGTGGCATCATTAGCTTTATACTCGTTAGTACATCCACGTCTACTGTTCAAGAACTGTTTTGCAAAAATAGCAAAACTAATTCACAATTCATGATTTCTCTAATTTGTATTGATTATGTGATCAAATTTTTGTTCTTGTGCTCATAGACTTTTTCCTCTTTCTTTTCAGATTAGCTCCTAAATGACCTCAAATTTCCCTTTAATTACCTCCGCCAAGGGAGGAGGTTATGTTTTCGTTATCGTTGGTTTGTGTGTTTGTTTGTCCTTGTGCAAAATAACTCAAAAAGTAGGTAATGGATTTGGATGAAACTTGCAGGAAAGGTTTAGAATGATACAAGTAACAGATGATTAAATTTTGGTAGTGATCCGAGAATTTTGGGGGAAGTTATGAAGGATTTTTGATATTTTGCAGGTAGGGTCAATTAACTTAGGAGTTCAGGCTGCGCATATTTGAGGTTTGCATGCGCAGCGTGCACTAAAGTGCGTGCTCTAGTTTCTACTGGGGCGAGGCGCGCTGTGCAGCTGAGGGTTTATGACGTAACAATGGCTTCTATATTGGGAAATCGGGTGACTTTCAGCACACAATGCTATAAGTTCGTATGGGTAGAAATCACTGAAATCTCTATGGAAGAACAAGATCAGTGGTGGAAATGAGCTGCATGCTTGGCGGAGGTCTGCGCTCTCAGAGTGCTTCTCTAATTTCTTGTTTTCATTGCTTACATGGGTCAAAGAAGACTAAATTGTCTCTGCTTCCAAGTCTATTTCCTTTTCTTCTCAAATGGTTTAAGATGTTTTGCAACTTTCTTCAGTTTGCAGAGAAAGTGGACATTTCAAGTTCCTCCTCCAGAAAAGAAACTCAAAGTCCTTTATGATGTCCCTTAGTAAATTGATCAATTGAATAAGTTTGACTAACAGTGTGTTCACAGAACTCACTATGTACTGAGTACATAATATATTACTCATATTGGGACACATAAGGCAGTTTCTCAAGTGGATGAATAGCAATTGAGAATCCAAATGACAGAATTGACAAGTAGATACTATCCGTTTTCAGGAGACATGGAAACAACATTTGACCGCCCACCTCGAAATCCACAAAAAGTAGGCCAAAATGAAATAAGGGAGAATTAGGAGGTACAGGGTCACTCAGGCATGCTGTGCAGAAGTATCAATAAAAAACAAACAAACAAAAAGTGGTCCAGAAAAAAGGCTAACATCTTGATTTCAGTTTTGTTTCAAGTCATTAGGTAAGACAAACTCTAAAGATTTTAGTTAGTCACCCCAAATGACTTATTTTGGTCCATTAGGCCTAAAGAGAATCCTACATGTAGTCTGCAACCTTTTGTGAGATTTGAGCTGGGTGATCACATATTAAAGCGCATATTTAGTGCATTTATATTATGTGAGACGATGCTTTTGTGAATTGTTGGTTTTGTGAATATCAAAACTCAAGAAACTTGCAAAAATAAAAAGAAGAATGTGAAATGTACTGCATACAACTGTATACAGTGCTTTCATGGATTCTTAAATGTTGCAGTAATTTGTGTTTGGTCTGGAGTTGCCCATTCATTGCACCTCCGTCCAACACACTGGCATTGTCTAGATTCTGTCTATAGAGGGCAGAAGACCTGTTCCACTGTTGCACTTGATGTCTCCCTCCCATGAGTTTCCAGACTTAAAAGCTGAATATTAGGTGGAAAAGTTTTCGTTTGATGAATCTTGTATTCTTCAAAGCTGTTGTTAAAAGTCTTCAAAATCATGAGAAAATAGAGATCATTTAAATTTGTCCTGCCTGGAAAAAAAAAATGCTTTAGGTATAAATGATTCAATTTTACAACATCATATCAAGCTTTAATATTTGTTTTCTTCTACTAGCGATTCTTTTCATAAGCAGCTTGTAAATATCTGTACATTTGTCATATGTTTTACAAGAGTTGATTTGTGGAGAAAACTGTTGCATTATCTATACTTTTCATTTGCAATTTGTATACACACACTAGGCAGGTTTGTCAGTCTATCCTGGATGATACAATAAATATTCCATGTACGATGTATATGTCCATATCAAAGCAGGAACTTTTACCTGGCATTCAGCCATACATATTTTCAGATACACTATTAGACAGACAGGAAGAAGTAATGAAATACATACATGTAGGATCTGAAAAAACAAATGCATGAATGAATTAACCTAAATTAATGCATCAATAAGTATACAAATGTATCAATGAATTTATGAATGAATTATTAAATAAATGGAAAGCTATTAAAGCAGGTGAATATTCCAATGAATGCATGAATACTAATAAATATTGAAATGAATGAACTGAATGTAAGATCAAAGAATAGATAGAACTTATGCAAATAAGAGTAACCTAGATATTAGACTAGACTAGAAAATAATACATAAAATCATAGAAGATTGACAGTTTCATGAATAAAATTTAACAGTTGAATCATGGGCATTTCAAACATTTCCCTCCATTCCTCCTGTGCCATCACTGTTTAGGACTTCCATATCCTTACACAGGAAAACATTTCAGGCACATCTCGTTAATCAGTTCCTCTGAAGCAAGATATGCTATAATCCAAAATTAGGCTGTTCAGAGTGTGGATAAAGCTGGGATCAGAACATATATTATCCAACTATACAATTTATTTGCGAACCAAATTGTTCCTATTTGATTTTTGGAAATGTACTGTGTGTACACTTTAAAATGTTGTGTTTGCCCGATCATGTCATGATTGAAGATGACAGATACACATGCCCCTACAAACCAAAGACTACCAAAGTTATATAATGCTCTGCTACAATATGAGGAAGGTTCCTGTAGCATACTTTTCAACAGCCGTATAAGTTTCAGTTCTTTGTTCTTATGTAGTTCAAAGAACATGCTCTCCCTTTCTTCCTTCACACATAGGGAATAAACACTTGTAGACTATTTCTGTTTATCAGTGTTACACAGTATTACAGGTGGTGTAAACTGCAACTTCTCCCTCTAAATATCTCTACACTATGATAGTTACGTGGTGTGATCGCCCAAAAGTTGTTAGGTTTTCTTTTGTGTGTGTGTGTGTGTGTGTGTGTATGTGTGCGTGTTTCATTGAGAAAACAGAGCACAACACAATCTTCACAGGCAGATATAAACTGATAAATATGATCAGTTGAAAAAAAGGAAAAAAAAGAAAAAGAAAAATTCTTGTGATAAGGATTTTGTTTTAAAATAGTTAGAACAGGATCGTGTGCCAATAGTTAAAGGTCCTGTTTACCCTTGGAAGCAGTGATTTAAAAATGTTCAAGCTATCACATTTGATGCGCATATGTAGGTCTGTTGTATCACAAAACATCTACCATATAAAATTTTTGCTATATAATGTAAGGAGATATCAGTATTTTTCTCAATAAACCATAACCATAGACTGTTTAGTCTGAAAACATTTTTATTATAACTATTGTTCACATTTTATGTATTTAGCAATATATAACATTGATTATGTGGAGTCAAATTTTTACAGTGGTTGTTTCTATCCCTAACTCACATTTTAGAACTATTTTAAAGCACTAATGCTGTGGGTTTTTGTTTGATTTGCAAATGATAAATAATGCCTTTAACCGTGATTCACACCCCCTTGACACTATCGATTGGTTCTTGCAGACGGAATATTTGTGGCCAACTGAAATATCATCACAACCTCACTTTGGCTGACTTTCAGATCTGGATTTATAAGGCTCTACATCAGAGGTTGATGTGGCAGGGTTTGTCATCTGCACACCCTTATTTAGCCCCATTTGTTGGTCCAATCCATTAGAACATGTAGGAGATATTTGAATTGAAGGAGAGAGAAAAAACAATGAAAGAGAGCAAAAGGCACACAAGGAGAGTAAGAGAAATGGAGTGACAGCAAGAGATAGAAAAAAAAGAGCTGATGGGGAAAAAATATAAAAAGAAAGGAAAAAAGATGCAGCACTACAATTGTAGGAAACAGCTGAAGAAACAGACCAACAGGTGTAAAGAGATAGATAGAAAGAGAGAGAGAGAGAGAGAGAGAGAGAGAGGAGG
This sequence comes from Diadema antillarum, assembly GCF_040938485.1. NCBI lineage: Eukaryota > Metazoa > Echinodermata > Echinoidea > Diadematoida > Diadematidae > Diadema > Diadema antillarum. Next base: position 723,328 of record NW_027271305.1, on the reverse strand, counting down.
AGGAGAGAGAGTCTGTTATTGTCTGACGTCACAATGTAAAGATTTTCAAATTTGGAGTCCTTGACAGATCCTAGAATGTCCTTTATCTTTTAGAGTAATTTTATAACACAATTTCCATGTTATGTTTTTCTTGTGGATTTCTCTTTTGCATTCATATAGTCAAAAAAATATGTAATTTATTTGCTTACTTGTTCATTTATCAACATATAAAGACCATACTGTTATTTATTTATTATATATTATTTAAATTTGTGCAATTTGAATTTCTTTGTTTATGTAGCATTATGTATATTACCCTATATTATATTTGAAATACAATTATTTGAGTTGAAAATTAAATTGAATGGGGGGGGGGGAGGAGAGAAGGGGTGGGTGAGAGAGTGAGAGACAGTGGAAAAACAAACATACTTAAAAAAAAACTACATTTTAGCCAAGGTCTATCATATGGGAATCCATTAAGAGTTTTAAAAAAGTTTAAAGTTTCAGGGCCAAGATTATATTGTTCCCACTCTTGTGTACAATGTTTTGTTGTTTTTAGGCAACTATTCAACAAAATGATTGCCAACAACAACAAAAATGGTTGAATGCCCTTAATGATATGACATGGTAATTGTATATGTGATATGTTCTGATATGACTGATGAAAATTTATGATATGGTATTGAATATATGATTCAATATACATGTATTCGCTGTGAGATCATATGGGCAATTCCACGGTAACTGACGTTACACGTAAGGATTTTCATGAGATTGTTTACCTTGTAGTTTTGTGAATGAAAGCACCTTGGGCTTGCAATTAGCATTGATGAATAAGTTCATGAGAATGAAGAAATAGGTGGAAAGTTTTTCTCTCAAACTGCATTTCTTATCACATAGCAAGTGAAAATGTGTCGGTAACTGACGTTACGGAAAAAGGACATGGGAAATTATGGTGTAGATGAAAATGGAAATATCTCATGTCCCTGACTTTTAGCCTTTATGTGTTTAATATGGCAATACACCTAGGTTCTTAGGAACAGGTGTGCAAAATAATGTGCACTTTAGATATTTCCTTTTAGCACCATGCCAATTTCAGTGAAGGCATACCGGTAACTGACGTTACGTAACTGACGTTACGCTTACATTTGCCATAGGGTTTACACATGCAAAATCATGATTGGGAATAGCTATGTGATATTTCATAATTCTGACCATTCAGAATGATTTGGTTGATATGGAGTCATACCTTGGTTTATCAGTCATAAATACACAATGAAATGAAACAGCAGTCCATTTTCTTTGTGTTCTATGAAAACTTAAAGGTAAACATGTCAGTAACTGACGTTACGTAACTGACGTTACACATACTTTGCTGTGGGGTCTACAGAGAACTAATTTATTTAACAGGTTATTATACTGCTGCAATGTACCAGTGACAATCCCAGGCAACTACAGCAACAAATTAAAACAAAATCTAAAGACACAAATAATATTGGGTGGGCCCTTATAGGGGGCACCCCCCCCCCCCATGCCATAGCACAGTTGGGCAAAAATAATGTAAATGCACAAGAGGATATTTCTTGACATTTGTCTGAAGATTTAATTTTCATTCAACATTTATGATTACACAGAGCCATTAATAGATTAAGCAGTTCCAAGTATAAATATATTGACGTGACTAAGGGCTTTTTTGTTTGTTTGTTTTTTTAATGAACAGGAAAGTTTTTATCTACAAATTGTACATAGAGTGCTCCACCCATAATACCTTGTAGTACTACACAAAACATGGATATTTTTGTGCTTGAAAAAAATATCAAATTATCTTCCAGGTCATGGGGAAAAAAACATGTATCAACTCATAAATATGCATAAATATGTATGAAATCTATTGTGATATATTTCTCCTTCTTTTCTTTATTTTACTCCTGATGATCTCCATCATCAATTGATTTAAATGAAAAGTGTCACACTTTTAATATTTCTCTGTGAAGAAGAAAAATAAATGCTTTTTTGGTCAAAAGAGCATTATTGTTTTATTCCTAGCTTGAAGTAATTTAACTGTTTTTCTTTTCCTTATCACTGATATATCACGGCTTGCAAATAAATTCCAGATACCAAGAAATCGGACTTTGCAACGAAAGAATACTAAAATCGATATAAAAGACTCTTCCTGTTCATAATTATCATGTGTTGTATTACAAAATGTCCCTGCATGAATAGAATAAATTAATCAACAAATACACACTGTATGAACAATATTTTTTAAACCCTATAGAATCCTCTCTCACTTTGAGTAACATCAGTGTTAAGTTTCAAACAATAATGAGTACATGCCTTATGTACCATAATACAAGATGAGCCATGTTAACTACACCACACATTTAAGTGCAAGAGAAGAAATATCTGTTTGTGCATTTGCCTTGAGGTAGAAACTTGACTAAGCTTCCTGAAAAAAAAAGAAAAATGCCAGCAAAAGCAAAAATTGGTGGAGATTGTTAAACTGTTGCTATACAGCTGTGCAGAAGTTTGGTTTTTTTTTTTGTAGAAAATGTGGTTAACAGGGAATCATGTCACTGATTAGGCCTACAAACTTTGGTAGCTTTATCATCCCGTAGGACTGGGAATGTACTAATTTGAGTGCGTATACTGCATGTGGCAAACTAAACTTCCAGATGATTTAACCTTAAACTTGTGCTGAATCAAAAATCGAAAGCTCAAGCCCCCCCCCCCCAAAAAAAAAAGATAATCATGGTAAATGAATGAATAAATGAATTTAGAAATTTAAAAAAAAAAAATTTCCATGGACATACCATGGTAATGACATCATTTCCTATGAAAGGGATTCCTGCTCTTTGTTGTAAGTTGACTTCCCAGATGTATTGAAATGGCCAAAAGTCAAAAAATTTGCCTCAGTTATAATTACTGTCATGGTAACTGACGTTACATACTCGTGTATGACGTTTCGGTAACTGACGTTACACATTTTGTAGTGTTCATTTTGACTCTCCAGTATGCCAAGTATCCTTATTTCTGGTATTAAAATAAAGGCATATGGGCATACATTAGAAATCCCAAGTTACATCATACAGCTCACTTCCTTTGATGAATGAACTTAAAAATTCCTTGTTTTTGGTAACTGACGTTACGTCCATCATTATCAAAGTAATTAACAGTTTTTATCAAATTGTTTAAAGCTACCAGCTTTTTTTTCTATCGTGTGGTAAAAGACTTCTCTGGTAACTGCATACATATGAAAGATTGTTGTTTAGTGTACTAATAAAGTGGATATACAGAGAGTAAGTTATGCGACAATACACTCTTTCTTACCATTGAGTTATAGGCATATTTTGGCAGCCATTTTGAAAATCAAAATGGCCGCTTTTATTGAAAAACATAATGATTCTTAAAACTTCAACTCAAGTACTGTCTGAAAATGTATGGTGTTTGAAACAAATATCATTTTGAATTTTTGGCACCTGTGTCCTAGTTACCGTGGAATTGCCCATTATGAGATGAGGGGGAATTTTTAATGGTGATTTGTGTAGTCATCATGCATGGAATCTGCAACAAACACATGTCATCAAAATGACAAAATGCGTATATACAATTTGTATTACACCTAATACAGTGTACGTATTGCAAACAGTGAAAGGAAAGGTATGATTTGAAAAGAACAAACAACCTCCTACTGTATATAAATCCATGATTATATCTAAATGATTCTATTGTGTATCATGTATGATGATAATTTAACAATTTATTTACCTCTGGTACTGTGTATACCCCCTGGAACAATTAGTACAGGTGTACGAGTCTATTACTCATCTTTTCTTTTTTTATCGTACACCTTTTGATTGTTATTTTTTTGACAATGCATATTATATGACAAAGGCAATTACATAATGATGGTGTTAGTAGCCACCCTAAATGTGAATGATTGGTTTGATCCTGTAGGCCAGCCCTTGCCAATCGCTGTGGCCGCCAAAAGGGGTGATGAAACACAACTGAATCTTGTTGTCAGCTCCTCCCGTGTCCCACCCGTCTCATGCACATGTACTCACACACACGCTTCAAAAGGCAAAAGCATGCGTTGCCGGGTGGTGGCGTTAGTGGGCCGTGATTGCGGGGAGCGCCAGTTGTCTGGCTGGCAAATCCCTTCCTTCCTCTTTGCTGTGGAAAATGATTCACGAATGTTCACGAAACAGATCCGTGCCTTCCCTGATCCATGCCGAGGATAAATAGTGGAATCCCATCCCCCTTTCCAGCGCCCTCGTCTGTTCCCAAGTCTACAAGTGGGACTGTTGTCGGAAGGTGCCATTTAGAATTAGACATTTCCAGTAGCACTCCGAGAGGGCTCAAGTCATAATTCCATCTCCAATCTGCCAGTACTTGGAAAAATTGCTGTAATTCCGTGCGCAATCTGCAGATTCTAGGAAAAATTGAGCGCTCACATATTTTTACGCTTTTCCAAATAGATACTGCAAACTCTGTGATGATTTTGTCTCACGCAGTGCAAGAAGTGAGCGATCAATCCAATATAATTATATTTATTGTCACTTGAGATCTGCTTTGATTTTGCTTTTTTAGAGGATCTTTTCATAGTCAAGCAGTTAGTTCATTGTGAATCTCGTTTTGCTCATATCTATAAGATCACATTTTATGATGAAGTAAGATGCAGTCAACATTTCTGTACAGCATCTTTGTGTGATATTGAAATATGTTCACATATGAAATATGTAACCCTGCCAGCTTGAAAATACTAGTTTTATTTGAATTTCCTGTGCTGATTAATATCTCAGTGTCCCTGGGGTGACCAGACCCTGTATTTACATCCTGTTATAAAGTAATGTATCATGAATTTACAAAGCACAGATAAACTTCTTCATTTTTTACAACATTTTTGCAAAGTGAAATCACTGCTGATGTAAAAAAAAATGTAGAAATGTTGTTATAGATTTCATTAATAATTGTATTGTGTTAAACCTCAAATCAATATTTTTGAATTTCAAATTGAGTTTAAGAGTTTTTTTTTCATATTTTTGTTACCTCAGGGATGTTATATGCATCTATAACACGAGTATGCCATCTATCAAATGTATGGAAAATAGTGGTATCTGTGAGACAGTTGGTTGAAGTATTTTCTTTTCTTTTTTTTTATTTTTTAATTTTTTTTTTTTTTTTAGGGGGATATGAATTTTGATGAGAATCTCTCAGATAATTTGTCCCTGCTGCCAGTCACAATACTGATGACTGTACAGGACACGGCATTATTGAGTAATTCTTGCTCAGGAAGAAAAGAAGACTAAAGTGGCGAAGGAGAAATTAATTGCAACTTATTTCATTGCAGAGGAATCATTTTCTAGCACATTTTCTGTCAATGCGGTCAATCCTCATCTTCAACAAATGTTGACTATTAAATTTAAGGTATTTGCATTTTGTGCATGTGTGTGTGTTTTGGAAGATTTTTTTCTTTTTTTTTACCTTTAAGTAGTTTAAGAAGGCTTGTATAATCAATTTATTGTTCTGGAATACTAAAATTGTGTAATGTTATAGGTTGTTTCCCCCTCCCCCTTTTTTTTTTGGGGGGGGGGGTATGGATGAATGCCCTATAACTGTTTGCTGGCTCTTTTTTTTTTCAAAGAGCCAAATATATGTACTAGTATTTTTTTTTTTTTTTTGCCAAGATTACAGCATTCACGTTAGGTGCAGAATGTTCTTAACTGTATGTTAGCAACCCTTATTTTTCTGTGCAGCCACAGATGAAAGATTTTAAAGGTCCTGTTTACCATTGGTAGCAGTGATTTGAAAAAATGTTCAAGATATCACATTTAAAGGATACATGTAGGTCAGCTGTATCACAAAACATCCTACCATCAGAATTTTACAATAAAACCTAAAATATAAGGGATATCACTATTTTTCTCAATAACCCGTAACTGTAGATGGTTTAGTCTGGAAACATTTTTATTATAGCCATTGTTCACATTTTGTTTATTCAACAATATTTACTTAACATTGATTATAAAAATACTAATTCAACTTTTTTTACGTTGGTTGTTTCTATCCCTAACTCACATTTTAGAACTATTTTTAAGTACAAATGGTAAATTATGCCTTTAATTGATATTCCATAGGAAGCATCCCATTTCAAGCGGTAGTGGGAAGATGGTCACATGTCTTTTAATAGTCTTTAGTCTCAAAGATAGTGTGATTTCATGTCCATCAAAATTTGATGGCTTCATTTCAGTGCTATATGCACAGAGTGTCCTTGTTCATAGGGAGGAAATTCCTCTTTTTAAAAGTCAATCGCTGTCACATCATTCAGCAGTAACAGATGTTTACATCAAGCACTGTGGTCGCCATGCCGACTGCTCATCACTCAGCATCTGACAATAGGCCACGTAGCTGTTAACGATTTCGTGAGACAACCTGCGCAAGTTGTGCAACACATTCTCACACAATGGGCGAACTCCACTCAAAAAAAGAAAAAGTTTGCTTCCTCTTCTAGTTAAACCCCGCCCCAAGTACAGCCAATTAACCAAGCAAGCCATGTTAATTGTTCATCGACCCATTATGGTAACATTAAATCTTTTTTTCACCCCTCTTGCCCCTCCTCACTCTTTCACACTCTCTCTCCCTCTCTTTCTCTCTCACTTGATTTCTTTCTGTCCTTTTATGTTTTGTCATCATCTTTCCTTAAAAAAACAACAACATTGTCCCTCTCTTGCTCTTTGTCTCCTAATCCCTCTGTGTCACATTCTGTCTTTTTTTTATCTTTCTCACGTTTTGAAACTCTTTCTCTTTCTCCCTCACCTTCTCTATCTCATGTTCTGCCTTTGTCTCGTGTCTTTCTGTCCCTCCCTCTCCTCCTCGTCCTCCCCCCCCCCCCCCCCCCCCCCCGCCTCTGTCTCCCTCTTACTAAGCAGGAAGTGTGTGCCTTCAGGTAGCCTGATTGGCTGGCGTGAGGCGGTGAGTTTTCGCTGAGCTCTGTGTCTTCGGCAGCTGACTTCAGAATGGCCTCCTCGCTGCGAGCATCTGCCGACGGCTCGCCAGAAGTTACTCTGGATAACATTGAGAAGGTAAGGAGGTGTTTACTGCACGTGTGTGAAGGGAGACGCTCGGCTTCCGGTAAGCTCCAAAGTTAGGTTATCTATCTCGCAAAGCAGGCTGCATGTTTTGGAAAATGAGAAATATATTTGAAATGCCTCCAGTTGTGTATTTTGTAGCCTGCCCTGGTACATTCACATTTGTGTGTTACACATATGCAATTTGTAAGTATAAGTCCCTATGCATGTTGATACAAAGTTATGGGGGAAATTCTTTGTCTTTCAGTCTGATTGAATGAAGGGAAATTGCTTTAAAAGACAGAAGAAAGGAAAGACGCTGTGCTGTACTTTTCGCAGTTGTGTTGATTTTTTCCATTTTAAGGATTTTATCAGCACCGTTTTGAAAGTAAAGTGGCAAGATAGTGTACGTGTGATCCTTTCTATGGAGAGGCATGAAATGTATGTAGGTCAGTGTATCAACTGCTCAGCTTAGATGAAGTGTTTAATGATCAAAATCTAATTGATTGTGATTAATTTCTATTTTTTCCCCAAATTGAATTCATTTGTTATACTTACATTCTGGAGAGTTTGAGAGGAAAATCTGCAGAAAGTGGCCTGTTCTGTAAACAACAACAACAACACCAACAGAAAACAAAACACCAACAAAACAACAAAACGACAAATCAAACCCCAAAACCATCAAAAAATTAATTTATTGGAAATGCCCCTCGTAGTCTTATCATAATTCACTGTTTATATTTTATAAGTTTCATATTACATTTTGTTATTGACATTTTACTTTTAAATGATTTAACCCATTGAGGACGGACTGGATTTGCTATAGCATGCATTTCCCATAGACACCTACCCGAGTATTCTCGGGACTAGTCTTCAACGGGTTAATAAAGACCTGAATTCGTTGATATGAATATGGCTCTAAATGAAATGTTACATTTTAACAGACGGTATATCTATCTATTTGCAAATCTTTGAAAAAATGGGGGAAAAAAGTAATTAGCCATATGATGGTTACCTCTATTCATGTCCACTTATTATTATTTTTTTTTTTTTATACAGCACTGTAGTGATTTAGGAATTCTGACAAGTGTGTTTGTTGTCTTTAACAGAAACATATCCATTTTACGTACACATAAATGTTATCCAGCTGGAGATGTTGTGCCTGATACTTGCAGAGAAGCAAAATTGCATTTTTATCTACAGGAACTGCATGTCTAAATGTTTGACACACATGAAGTCATCGTGTAAGCAGTACGTGGGTAATTCAATGTCCTAATACCGCCTTTAGATAATGGATTTGGATTTGCAAAGAAAGCATGCTTATCTGAGAGAGCAGTTCGTGTAGAATTCCCGTTACGTTGATGAAAGTTGTCAGTAAAAATGTTTGCTCAAAGTGTGCCAGAAATTGGGTGTTCTGGCATCAAGAAGTGAATATTATTCCAACTTTCTGGCATTAGCAAAGATAACAGAAATGAAATTAAAAATTATGTGCTTACATTATATAACATAGGGGACGTATGAGAATTGCAGCTTAGCAATCCTCTATTCTGCAAAGTATGTCAGATAATTAATTGTACAGTGCACTAAAGCTGACTTCAAATTTGTCAGTTTGAAGGGGAGGGGTGATCATTGTAAATTTTGTCTTTTGTTAAATAAGATGATGTAATTGTGATCCAAATTTTGACCTTATATGCATTACCTTAGGAAAATATCAAAATTGCCTTCATTCGTTCCCATGCATTTGTTTCATTTGTGTCAACTGCTTCAAATCTAACTCAACTTTTAAAGAGCACCTATACAATTATATGCCTGCCAATACTAACTTTCAATGATTGTCCTGGAATATACTGCCATACACCATGTATTTTGTGAGTATAATACTAGTATTAGGCAAATTGGGACTTGTGAGATGATTTTAATAGTTTTCCTAAATATTGATATTGTGATACGTCTTAGACCTCTGTTACACATGAAAGGCCACTTGGGGCTGCTTTGCAAACTTTTTACACATGCTAGAGCAACAGCGTTCCTCATAGACTGGCCTTGTGTCGCCTTTCCGTACTCTGCCATAGGAGCACCCTTTCAGCAGACAACATTTCAAACGTATTTGGTTTCGTCATAATATTACCATGTGCATAATCCCTGCAGAGGTCATGTGACCAGTCAATCCCGCAGCCCCGAAAGTCAGCTGAGGCCGGCCTCGGGCCAGGTACCGTTTACACATAGCTGGGGCCGGCCTCAGGCCGGCCTCAGACCACCTCAAGAGGTGGCCTGAAGTGGAGGCGGCCCATAAGAAAAAGCTGACGCAAGGTCGGGCCGAGGCTAGCCTCGCATCATTTCTTTTGTATGTGTAACAGTGATCTTATTCAAGAATGCATCTAAAATGGTATCAAAAGTGCTTCAAACACTGATTTAAATCACAGGTAAGACAAAAGTGATGTATATGAGTATGGGGTTCCATTGCAAAGCAGTGATATGTTGGTTAGAGGAAAATAATCCAAATCCAACAAAGTATCCATGGATTCATGATGATATGTCGGTATATGATGTTACTGCAGGTGGTGTAGAACACCAGAAGTAAGCAGCACTACCAGAAGCTGGACCTGCTAAACCCTTGAATATCGAGTATTTACGGTATATATCGAGTATAATGTGATGTGAACTAGCATTAATATTTCATAACATGAAACTCAAATATCTATCTTTCATTCTTTACATCCAGCATTGATGAAACTTGAAGTGTTCTCTTAGATTTTTCTCTCTTCATTTGAAATCATCCTGAACATATGGATGCACTGTGCTTTAATGTATAGACCGGAAGTGGTGAATTACGCTGTAGTAGACAGGATAAGGGGTCATAATCTTGCCTATTGTGTATTAATATAGTTAGAAACCAAACAAGTCTTGTTTTCAGAGAGTAAAGTATGACATAATGTGTATGTTTATATTATCTTGTTGTATTGCCAACAGGCTATCCATGAGTTATACTATGATCCTTCAGCCGATGTGAAAGACTCCGCACAGCGTTGGCTCCTCATGGCTCAGCGATCCCCCCAAGCTTGGCAGTTTGCCTGGGCACTGCTCGACCACAACAAGGTAAACTGGCTGAAGGTGACGTTCACACCACACCCAATTTTTTCCAGAATAGCCCTCTCTGGCTTTGGATGGGTGTTATTCTGTCTTTGTTCTGGGGTTACAGGCTTTACTTTGTTTCCCTCTGCTGAATAAGCACAAGACTCAGTGCCAATTTGTCACAAGGTTTGTCACCTTGCATTATACAAATCACAAGTCTCCTTGCTCAGCAGGGTCGTATGAAAGTTACTTTTGAAAATCAGGTATCTTTCAACATGAGGTACAATGGAAGCACGAGAGAAACTGTTCAGCGTATCAAATGCATTAAAGAGATTTTACTGGAAAATGTGGTCAGTATTAGGAGAAGTTTTAAGTAAAAACAAGGAGAAAAGAAAAAAAAAACAAGGAGGAAAGAGTACTGACTCACTCTAGACACTGTAATTCTCAAAACTTACTATTTGAGAGCAGGGAGGATTGTTTCTTCATAAATGTACCAAAGAAAATGGGGGATAAATGTCATTGACCCAAAACACATATATGCAGGTCTACTTGGAAGTCAGTATGTGTGATTTTAGTTGGGTTTTAAGATGGAAACGGTACATGTGACACTGATAGGGTTCTCATAGGATCTCCCCTAATGCTCATGCAACTGGTGACAAGATTGCCTTTATTTGAAAGAGAAATTAAGTGATGTATCCAACAGCTATGCTATTTGTGTGTCGCTCAGGAGAAACAAAACACACCACAAAAAAAACAACAACAACAACAAAGAAGGAGAGACAAAAGAATGTCATTGCAGCAATTAAAAAGTCATCACATGTTTGAAAGTCGTACGTGTGCTAGGCTGGTGTCACCCTGCCGCATCTCGGCTGACTCTGGTTGTAGACCACACGATGTTGACGGGCTACGTGTCTTGTGGTGAGTGGTTGGGAAGCGTGGCAAGCCCTATGCGTGTCTGCCCGTTCATCACTTGACACACGTTCTTCTGCATTTGAAGACAAAGACATCTCCTATCAGGTCTTTGCAACCTTCCATTTTCACATTTTATAGAAGATTTTTAATGCACTTGGCAGATACAGCAACCACTTTCTTTTGAAGTACTATGAATGAGGAGCAGTTAATTTCTTCTTTATCTTCTTTTGTTTTGGACAGATTAGTCATGAAACTGGACACCCTGCTGCACAGCAGTTATTGTATTGTCAGGTTAACCTTAGCTACAAAACATTGAGTTGGAAGTAGTTAGAACCTACATAGATCTTTTCACTATTACAGATGTTAAAAAGAAATTAGCATTACTCATGCAATTTTAACTACATTTAATTTGTAATTGTAAAGATTAGAGTAATTGAGGTAATGAGAGCTTCTCTTCTTTTTTTCTGTTTGTGTGAGTGGACAAGTAGATACTCTCAGCTTGGAGGAAATAAAGGAAATTTCAAAACCTCTCAGAAATAATTTAACGTCTCTTTGTTGACAGCGTGGTCCATTGGCTTTGACAAGTATGTATTTGATGCTTTCTGCACACTGCAGATAAAATTTTGCCAAATTTAGAATGGTGTGCCCAAATCATGCCACATGCCTTGTGTAGCATGAAGAAAAGAGTCTCTCTTATTAGTACTGAAGTGCCCAGGAGAAATCCACTCAATGAAATTCAATGTGCAAATCGGTGGAACTACATGTAGCATTTCCTGGGATTGAGTTGTGAATGTTGCCAGCTAATCCCTGTCCGTCTCTGGCTCAGATGTCGCGTTTCGAGCACCCTGCCTGTGGCCTATATTTTGTCCTCGGGGCCCTGTAATGCGAAATGACGTGATAGGCTGCGTGCACCCTCACAGCCAAAGGGCATGTCTGGAGCGCTCCCCCGTGCTGAGCGGAACTTGCCATTAGGGCAGCCACATTAATGTGATAGCCCCTGCCGGGCAGAGCTGAGCCAGTGGATCGCTTGGCTTTTCATGCCTTAAAGGTACACACCGCGGGCAATTGGCGAACCTCATCATTAAAGGCAATATTTACCGTTTTCAGATGAAATAAAAACCCAACTTCAGTGCTTGCAAATAGTTCTTAAATGTGAGTCGGGGATAGAAACAATTGTAAAAATTGAATTAGTATAATCATTGTTAAGTATTGCTAAATATAAAAAATGTAAACAATAACTAAAGTAAAAATGTCCCTACACTACCCCATCTACATTTATGGTTTATTGAGAAAAATACTGATATCTCCTAATATTTTAGGCTGTACTGCGAAATTTTCATATGGTAGTATGTTTTGTGATACCACTGACCTACACATATGCATCAAATGTGATATCTCGAACATTTTTGAAATTACTGCTCCCAATGGTACACAGTACCTTTAAGGAACATGTGCTCTGAAATTGCATGTTTATGCACAATCATGTGCTTTCTATTATGTAGACATCTATTAATTTATTGTAATGTTTCCTTACATTAAAGCAGCCGATCTAAAATGGACTACAAAGTTGCGACATTTACATTTTGTTCCAGATTGTCAAGTCTGTAATGCCTTATATTCTCAGATAGTACTAGCAATTAAAAGCAAAATCACATACTTGTACCTCAAAGCTCAGTCAACTTGTTAAAGCTAATATGTCATATAAAAGTAGTGCTGTTACAAGTAATTTTCAGTGCTTGTTCAGGAATATGTTTGCCCGCGGGAAACAGAGTATTCAAAGTGCTTTATTTTGTTTAGTACACAAGTGCTGTATTTGTGAGGGGGGGGGGGGGGTTGAGAGGCTAAACTTCACTGCTGAATACTTCCTGTAAAGCTTGATGTTTGATGGGTGTGTCCTCTTCCCCCCATCTTAGAACATCCCACCTGTTTTCACTTTGCTGATTTCTTTGTAAAATGATCGGACGAAGAGAAAACTTGGGGGGGGGGGGGGGGGAGGGCATAATTTCAAGATGCAAATTTTTATTGACAATGCCACCGTTAATCCTACACTGGCCTTGTATCATGCCCGTGGTTTGTAAGTCTGCCAAGGGATCTATCAAAAATAGTTTCCGACATAATCTTGTTTTCTTTCTTCTTTCATAATCCTTTGCCTCCCATCCTTCCGCCCTAACCCCATCCCCCGAAGTTTCTCATTAGTCAGTGTCCTGTGAAACCAATATGACTGGTGTCACTAGATTTCAATATGTACGCACCTAAAATATACTTCTTTGTGTGTCTGTGCAACATATCATGTGCATGTGCGCACATGCGTTACACACAGTCATATCTATAGCCCCACCACTCCCTGCGAGTTTCTCATTTGTACAATTGTGGCAGCGTTTTCCTGCTTGCTTCCTTATGGATGGCGAATGTTTGCCGAGATATTTGGGCAGCTCATTTAAGTTGCGCCAGTTCACAGGAGTAACACGCTGTATACAGTAGGAAGGGAGAGTGTTCTTAATTGTTAGTAATAACAGGAAATATAACATTAATTGGATCTTGCTACTAGCTTGCAATCATGTATCGTACATGAGTGGCGAGAGAGAGAGAGAGGGGGGGGGGGGGAAATATGCCACTTGAAAGGCAAACATAAAAGAGAAGATTTCAGCTCTTTTTTGGCCAAGCTCTCAAAGTATCAGTTGAAGTCTATGGTTTCGCTTCTCAGGACAGTACCGTTATCCTAGTCTCGATGTCGTAATTTTTTGTGCCACGACAACAATCAACAGAATGCACTTTAAATCACAGTTATAGTGAGAGACATGAATGCTTCCAGCAAAAGACTTCACAAGTGCATAGTCAGTGCAAAAACTGTGCATTCGTGCCGGCTATAGTAAAAAAGAAGAGAAAAAAAGAATAGAACATTGACCTTTTCCAGTGCACCCTGCAAATGCACTCATAGATTAGCAACTCCAACTAGTTGCTGCAGATATTGTATCGCTTCACATGAATCAGTTATTAACAAAGTAGACAGATTGAGATAGGGTGCGAATTGAGCAAACTGAAGGGGAGTAAGGATGTGATTCAGGGTGTGAAACAGCAGATTATATTAAATGGGTTAGTCAAATACATGTACCGGTTAGTGATTGGCTAAACACAGTCACGTGATGGAGGCACATTGGTTATGTTCGCCCATGGGCAGAACATTTGTGTAATGTTCTCCCATGGGAAAACATTTTCACGTAACAAATGACAAACGATACCAAACGATTGAACGATCATATTTTTCATGCAATCGATAGGACAAATTTGCTTATTCCATACGATGTGAAAAAGCAGATTTAACTAACCCATATAATATAACAGATGATGACTTTTGTTGTCGGGAACATGTATCAAACGTTCCACCCTCAGGGTTTGAAATGCTATTTCGGGAGGCTATAAGTCCCTCAATAGCATTTCAAACCCTTCGAGTGGAACATTCAGTATGTTCCCTCCCCCGCCAGTCATCATCTATATAATATTTCATTTTCATATATTAACGGATCATTTTAAACAGAAGAAAAAGTTTCCTGTAATGTGATTTGATGAAATCTGTTCCAGAGCTCACACTTCAGAGGAAGAAAATGAGTTTGTGTTTAGTTGTTTATACAAGACTGTCATTAGAGAGGGAGAGATGTTAAGCATACCTCTGTAAATATGGAATTTTTTTTTTTTTAATGTGGTTATTATCTGAAATTTAGCTCTTTATTTTGCAAACATGAGAATGATAACATTAATATATTGGAGGATGTGTACCGGTACACAGATGTCCAGAAATATTCTCATATATCAAATTGCTCTATGAACATGAGAAATTCACTGAAGTCGGGCTGAGCATGGAACTTGCCAAGTAATTGCACCACCAATTTCTCCTTTGACTGTATAGTTTAAAGATATCGTAATATATCGAGAAGCCCAGGCAACCATTATGGAAGTCATTATATCACGTGAAATATAATGTTTGTTTTTCAAAATATCCCTTTAATGCCACATATGATGCAAGAGCCTCTTTGTGCTGCTATCTGTACACACCAAACTTAAAGGACAAGTTCACCTTCATAGACATGTGGGTTGAGTGAATGCAGCAATATTAGTACAGCACATCATTGAGAGTTTGAGGAAAATCCGACAATCCGTTCAAAAGTTATGAATTTTTAAAGTTTTTTGCTCAGTCATGGCTGGATGAGAAGACTACTAAAGCTTGTGATGTCACATGAGTACAGCGGTATAAAGAAAGTATAAAGAAAATTCACCTTATTTTCACTTTTCTTGCATAACTTTTCAAAAGAACACTCGACTTCTCTCTTTCAGAAGGCAAGGGGAATTCGAATAATATTATCTTTAACATACAATTGTACATCAGTAACAAGTCCAAGAAATGTGCACTTTATTCAAAAAGTAAAATTTTGTGAAATTCTCTTTTATTTTCCTTATATTGTTGTACGCATGTGACATTACACACTGTAGTTACAGTCTTCTCATCCAGCAGTAATTGCACAGATACACACTTTACTTAAAAGATTCATAACTTTTGAACGGATTGTCGGATTTTCCTCAAACTTTCATTGATGTGTTCTACTAATATTGTTGCATTCACCCAATCCACATGTACATGAAGGTGAACTTGTCCTTTAAGTATACTAGCAAACTGTAAATACGTATATGATTGTAAAGAGAGCTTATATCAATATGCTGAAATGATGCTGGCTTTGTTAGCAATTACTCCCTGTAAATGGAATAATTACAGGTATTATATGATTGCTGTCATACAAAACTGAGATTTGAATAGAATTTCAGCATGCCAGTAGCCCTTTACCATACCATTATGTTGGAAAGTAGGAAGTCGCAGAAACTTGCCTATGATGCACCATTTTCCTATTTTTGAGCCATCAGGCTGTTTAGTTAGTACTGGCAGATGAATAATAATGGTGTGAGAAACAAACCTGTCAGTAGTGATTTTTGACTGGGTGGGAAGACAATTGAAACCACCCAACCCTCCCCCCCCCCCCCCCCAACTTCCCTCCACCCATTGTGAAGGGATAACTTATGTGTACATGGATAATGTAGTCATTTCATGATGAGGAAATGCCTGATTTGAATTCCACAAGACATCAGTCGGTAGGAGGGCACACCCTCAAAAGACATACCAAGGTACTTCGATGTGACTCATTGCTATTATTTGATTGATTACTGGCGGTTTACTGATCAATCACCTGTATTGCATATCTGGGGTGTGTTGTGGAAAAGGGACTTCCTTCATTGCACTCTTCCTTCACTTTAAAGGCATTATCTACCATTTGCAGAAAAAGCAAAAACTCAGCTTTAGTGCTTCAAAATAGTTCTTAAATGTGAGTTAGGGATAGAAACAACCATTGTAAAAATGATAATCAGTATAATCAATGTTCAGTATTGTTAAACATACAAAATGTGAACAATAGTTATGATAAAATTGTTTCTAGAATAAACCGTCCTGAGAAAAATAGTGATATGTCCTTAAATCTTAGACTTTATTGCGGAATTTTTATATGGTATATGTTTTGTGATGCAACTGACCTACACATATGCATCAAATGTGATAACTTGAACACTTTTTAAATTGCTGCTCCCAATGGTAAACAATACCTTTAAGTGATTTTACGGGCACCTTTTCTATCTTTTTACATGTGATATAAAGGTCTTATGATCTGAATTAGTCCATTGTATGAATTTCTATATGTTTTGCTTCCAACTCATTTTGTGATCTTTTCTCCATGTTGTCTGTTTCTGTGTGGTCTTTTTCTGATTAGCTGTAGCTATATGTTCCGCAGATAGCCTAATTCTGATCTTAGCTGTCACAAGCATGGAAGGAATTTTCAATTTACTGAAGCCATAAGCATCGGAATGACTACTGCCACCCAAATGTGCTTCCTGTTTTGAAATGGCAAAATGGCCACAATTCTACGCCTTTGAATATGTGCTTATAACACATTTTATATGCTGACATTATTTGACGTTGTACTATATTTCCTTATAGGGATATCATTTCAAGTACTTTCTGGCGAACAGAAAAAAAACAACAAACCACAAATGTACATCTATGAGTGTACAGTCAGACTTTCCTTCTCTGCTCCCTCTTTTCTTGTTCTTCTCCGTATTCTTCATCCTCATCCTTCTTCTTTTTCTCTATCTTTCTTCATCGATCGCCATCAGCTTCCTCTTCTTTTTTTTTTTCAAGTAGGAAAGGAAGAATTTAAGTCTCTGAAGACTTTTTTCCCTCTGTCCCTTGTAGAAGTCTGCATTTCATTGCAGTTGGGTGATGTCTACCACCTTGAAATACTGTAAAAGTGCACATTTTTGCGGTGTTGAAATTTTTTGCGCATTTCACACAACCACAAGCTAGTGCAAAAATAAAAGCACGCAATATATTTGCTTGTTATATGTACCACTATTAAATGTTTTGATTTGGCGGAATTAGAAACACAGGAAAGTGATCTTTCCAAGCCCAGGGCAAAAAATTGCCCCTACAAAAATATCCACATTTACAGTATGGTTCAAGGACATTGTCACTTTTGTTTCAATGAACCTGTCATGAATATATGCACTAAAATTTGAGTTCATTATTAGATAAAGTTTGGAGTATAGCAATTTATGTATTACTAATAGGTTTGAGAAATTTACCTATTTTGAAAAGTATGATATTAACCCCATGCCTGCATTCCTACAGACACCTGATATGCATATTATGCACCAGAAATGCAGTGAAGTGGATACTAGATAGAAGTTGTAACCCCATGATTGTTTAAGAACTCCTTTTGTATCTTCTTGAAGGCTCCTTGTGCAGAGGTTCGACAGGCAGTATGTCAATCCAGTAATGACAGAATGAAAATTGTATAAAAAGGGATGTGATGGTGTCACATTGATCTTGTTAAAGATTATCCCATCTGAATCAGGATTGAACCAGACTCTGCTATGTGTGCGTGTGTGTGTGTGTGTGTTTGTGTGTGGGGAAGGGGCAATATAATTGTCATGACAAGCTGTGAAGGCTGTGTGTGTGTGTGTGTGTGTGTGTGTGTGTGTGTGTATTAAACAAAAAATCCTTGTTTGTTTGTTGGAGTGTGGCTGCGGGGCGGAAGGCGAGTGAAATGACTTAAGCTCACAGCCATCAGGATTAAACTCTTGATCCGAAAGGACTGGCAGAGTTTTGTCACTCGGATTTGTCAGTCTAGACGAATTTGCCCTGATGCGAGTGAAGGGTGGCTTGTTTGGAGTCGTGCACAGCCAATCGAGAGTGTCACTCGCTCCATGCCCTTGACTCAATGAAGACTGAACTCTCCTCATGTGATTGAGTTTGCAATGTGTTCGTTCCTTTGTTGTCGTTGTCTATCATTTTTCTGATTCAGAGTTCTCTGCTTGTTGTGGAGTTGTTGTAAACCTCAATTTTTCCTTCGGCGACACGTTCACATTGTGGTACGAACAAGCAAAGAGACCATGAGATATCCCTCGTCTCTCGTGATGAAGTTTAACATCATCCACAGCAAACAACCAACTTACATGAATAAGCAAGCACTCTTTGGCTCACTGAATCACTAAAGCGAACCCTCATGCTCATGTGGGATAGTATTCATCACATAGGTGTAATGTGGACAGTGGAAACGTTGTGTCATTATGATTGTTTAATTTCCTAAGATTAGGAGCTTAATCTATGTTACCACCCTTTTCTCTCAGCCTTTCTCTATCTTTTTTTCTCTCTGTCTATATATTTTTATCTCCCCCACTTTCACACACTTTCTGTCACCCCGTCTTGTGCCCCCTTTTGCTTAATCACATCTATTTAATGTTCATCCTGCAATAGATGCCCAGTGAAGGTTGCATTATTCATAACCAAGACAGATGTTTTATTTCACATTATATAGGCACATTAATGCTACTGAAACATTTGCAAAAACATAAGGAAGTGGTTAGTTGATGTTAATAATGGTTTTCATGTTTTGTTTTGTTTTTTATTCTGCAGTTAAAATTGAAGATAGAGACAATGTAGAGCTTCCAAGGATGAAAATATAAATTCAGTGTGTCATATCTAAAGACACATGCATATTTGCATATTGTGGTCAGTACAGGGAGAAGTTCAGGATAAATGCAGGTTTATTGGATTGGATGAAGGTATTACACGGTATCAGTTGTGAATTTTTAGGCTGTAGAAGGAATTTCTGTACTTTATTTAGTAACATTTATTTGATCTCTTTGTTTTAATCGGTTCCCCCAGTCATAGTTTGGTCTAAAAAATATCTGTACTTCATAATCCCCCTAATTTGATTTATCACAGGACCTGCGGCTGTAAAAGCTTGCTTTTACTCAGGCCCCATCATATTTATCACATTATGACCATAGCTCAACTCTGATGTATGCAGACCTTGTGTTTATACATTTGTACCAAGACAAACTTTTGTAAATTCCAGTGAAGTTTCATCTAATTTATGTTTTGTATAATTTTGGTATTGTATAATTATACTTTTTCGTGCTATTTGTGAGAAATATGAACATAAGTTGAAATTGAAATTGAAAAAAAAAATTGAATAATAAGTCCTGTCTTCATTACTAATAAAGTAAAAACAAAATTAAAGCAAACTTCAAAGGAAAGTTGCACCTTGCCCTTCTCATGACCTTTGACATCAACAGAAAATAGATGACCAATGGTGATTTAAGGGATGATTGTCAAATATGTTCAAAGATAACTATACTCCAAAGAGATGTTTATATAGTATGAGAGAAGTAAGTAAAATGAAATGAGAAGCTGATTATCAAGGAAAGTTGTAATGAAATCAGACAATTATTGAAAAATACAAAAGGATGAGCGATTGATTTCCATCATGTAGATAGGCCTTGTGTATGTCAGTCTTTTCAGATTTGTGTCGGTGTGGACAGGTGAAATTTTAGAAAAGCAAACAGTAATTGGGAGGGTCTACAAAACAACACTCACCTTTCCCTGACGAGCGTCAGAGTCGTGAGTGCGTTGTTTATCATCTCGCGCTCGCATCTTGAAATGAGCAAGCGCTCTGCGGACAGGTCTGAGCTATCATCTCATATTACCGTTCATCAAATCATATTTGCAGGTTAATGAAGATATCAGTTTCCGAGATGTGATGAGACGGTGGAGGCAATCAATTGTGGGAATACTTCCTGGCGGTAATGACCCAATTATCGCCACATCCTTGGTGCCGGCTAACGGCTGACTCGGTCACCTCAGGGCCTATTTCATACATGGTCCCTTTGTTAATGTCAGTGGCTATGGTACACGTGCAAATGGTGCAATATCTGTAATTCATGTCATTTGGACACTCGCTCTTGGTCAATTGAAAAGTGAAGTCCTTGCAGCATCTACACTGTATGTTTGGATATTTGGAATGGTATTCAATGTACTAAGACACATTCTTGAACAGGGAAACAGATTAATGTCAGAAATTTTAGTTTGGTGTGGGATTTCTCGGCACACAACAAATTTTTCGCGAATTGGAGCCAACAGCCTTATTCGCGCATGAAATTTTCGAAATTTGCCACTGGCATTCAATGTATATATAGTGGAGCTGAGAACTTTCGGTTGTATTGTAATATCAAGAATCTTGGCTCTCGCGAAATTTATGAATTAAATCAAAATGCATACGAACATTTCTTGTTTTACAGTATCCCAGTCAGGCCGCCCGTCCCATTGCATGGTATGGCCACGCTACTTTAATGAGCCGTCTGGGTGCTTAAAGTTTAACCCATTAAGTCCATTAATTATATTTCTGTTGTTTGATGCTATACATCTTTTTATTATTTGTAATATTCATTATAAATCTTTTGTAAGATAGAATAAAAAGCCTTCTTAAGCCTTCTTTATCATATAACGTTTATATTGGTTGCAGAATGATCAACAGCCTTTAAACTGATCGTATAACACCATGAAGCTAGTGACGAATTTTAGAAGATTAAGGCAAATATGATATGTTTGATTCTGTCTCATATCAGCAAATCTTTATGATATTTTTTTGTCTGATTTTGTGCAGATAGAAAAAAGATTAACCAGTTCCTTCCAATATTTCTACAAAATAGTATACACAGTTAAAATCACAGGCTGATGTAAAGAAGACAAGATGAGATTTTTGCTGTAAAATTATCCTGTGCCTTGATGGATTTATGATCAATCTGTCTTCAAACAAGATTAAAAAGATTTTGCTCTGAAACAGGGACATAACATATTTGGCATGAGATCAGAAAGTACTTTTATACGAATCAAAATGGGAAGTGAATGATATGGTTGGTACAACGTAGCTGCACAAGTGTTGTGGTATCCCATCAAAAGAAAACACCCCATCCCTCCCCACCTCCTGCCTCACAACTCTGATGTGCATTGAAGAACAGTCCAGAATTCACCATCTTAACCTACCTGGCGAGGAGTTGGTATTACTCTTCCAGTGATGCGGTCAGCGGACATCGTTTCGTGGTTTGACCTTTTGAGGGAAGTAGAGCCAGGTTTGCCGGAAGTTGTTTGCCGTTTGGTTGGATCTGAAATTTGTTGACTTCAGTGCAGCGCAAAGTGTTTGTATGAGTCAGTGATGATGAGGTTGAGTTTATTCCTGTAGGCCCACAACAGGCAAACAAAATTAAAAGCAACTGAGTAATGTATTATCAAGTACCGTATTCAGTTTCTCGTACATATGCCAACTACGGTGTATGTGGCATTGTAGTATGAGTTACCAGAGGAATTTGTTCAAGATTGCTGAATATTGAGATTCCTTGTATGAGAGTAAAGATACAGCTAGTGCACAATGACATTAACCCGTTGAGGACGAGCTGATTTTGCTACAACGTGCATTTCCCATAGACGCCTGCTCAAGTATACTCGGGAATAGTCTTCGACGGGTTAAACTGTATAAGAAGCACTAATTTCCTCTCTACCTTATTAGTGCTGTAGAGGACCAAGACTAAGGGCAGCTATGTCCTAAATTCAAAGTTTATTGAGATCATGTTAGGAATGACAGCTCTGTATTATTCTAAGAGATCATGGCATTGGCATATATTTGAATAAAATGATGGACACACAAGTGGCCATCCATAGCTTTTTAAATTACAAACCAAGAGCTGGTGAATTTCATCAATCAACTGCATAGGATGTGCTATGTTAGGCAAAGTCGCCCCCGTGCACCACCTGAGAATGCTTCGCTGTCCCTCGAGGCGTGCGCTAGTTGTCAGCAGACAAGTTGCATTTTTAAAACCGTTACCCGTGCCACAAGATTGCCAATTAGGCCAGGTTAGACAGTTAATTGCTATCTAATGCCGAGACATCCTTCAGTTGAACCATAGCTAATCTAATTGCCCGCAGTCCTGTAATTGGATAAGACAGGGGGAAGTCCCCCCTGATGCTTGGGTTGTCCCTTGTGATGGTCAGGGCAGGAGGCAGTATACGTTTTAGAAAGGGTAACTCACGCTCCTCCCATGTCTTTTATGCTTGTTACTCAAGCTGTGCTCATCAGTTGAACATGATCATAATCATGTGGTAACTCAGAGCACTCCCCATGGACCATCATGCATACATTACAGGGGCAAGATGTTTTGCCCTGCTGATAATCACAAATTATTCACATCTAGTGCAGTGACCACTAACAAAGTACACATCCCATATTTACTGACCAAACAAACTTCAGGACATGATCACACAAAGTGACATTTTCATTGAATCATAAATGTTAAAATATAGCATTATTTCAAGTATTCTTCTCAGTTGGTACTGTAAGTGTCTGAAATGGAGACTAGAGCATCGCTGCTAATTTGAATGTTGCAAGTCATTAAATGAATGTGATATTCACACGAGAAAATGCTTGTCGTTGGACCAGTCGCTAAGTGTGTCAAGTGACTTTGTTCTACTGCAAGTTAAGTAGTCAACTGCCATTAGACTGCTCCTGAATATGTGCGACTGCCATATCCTGTGAATAACATTCATGTGACTCACACACGCTCCAGTGGTTGTCCTCATACCCCCCCCCCCTTTACTCGTTCACTACCCCATGTCCTGGTTCAAGATCATGATGTGAGTAGTGCCCAATACTGACACACACCCCACCCCATACTATTTTGTCTGTTCGTCAGATGTCATCGGTGTGTTATTGTTTATGCTTGTGTTTCTTATTTTTTTGTTTCATTGTTTTTGTTTGTCTGTGTATAAGTGTATGTTTGGCATACATGTGCATTGTGCATGTGGGTGTATGTGTGTGTGTGTGTGTGTGAGAATGGAGACAAAAAGCAGGGCTCCCTCGCTGTGCCAGGTGCACGTGCCGATAGCCGTCAAACTAAAGAGAGGGAGACTGCCCATCACAGCTTGAACAAACAGCGCTCTTAACACCCGTCAGCTCGCGTTTGGGTCCGAGCCCTTGCATGTGCTGATGGTGTGTTTCTGCAAAGAGGCACAGTGTTATGTAGCAGGTTGGGCAGCTTTAGGGATTGGAGAAAGAAAAAAATGCATTCTAACTGTTATCACATTGAGCCAAGTGAAGTACTTTATTGGCACAGACATACAAACACATGTACGCACATATGCCCATCATACCAAGTATGAAAATGCATACCATATATATACATATATTTTCTGTAATGCATGACTCGCTTGACTCATTTAGCATTGAAAATGCCATTTCTTTTCATTTCTTTTGTATTAGGCACCTGAAGTGCAGTATTTCGGAGCAAGCGTACTTCACAGCAAAATATCCCGCAGTTGGTGAGTGCCTTTTGCTCATAAAGTTTTCATGCAATACAAACCATTTTATAGCATTCATGTGTGCAGAATTATTGTTTGTTTTCTTTCTTTCTTTTTTCAAATGCTCAAATGTTAATGAATGCAGGTAGTGAAGATCCTTGTTGCACTTAAGTCAGATGCTGTTGTGTATGTTCCAAGTATTTTGCACATCAAGACCTGTATGGCAAAGTTCACAAGTGGTTGAAGTCATAATTGAGAACAACAGCAGTGAAATAAGAAATAAATGATATCCCTTCTCAAGAAAAAAAGTTATCAATTTCCCTCCTTGGAGACAATTATAAACATTTCATGTCTGTTAATTACAGAACGAAATGATTTTTCAAGTTGTTGATGTTTCAAATGCCAGTTGATCAATCAAATTTACAGGTATAAAAACACTCAAAGTATACATAATGGAAGAATCCAGTCTTGAGAGAATTTAAGTTAGTGTTTATTCATTGCCCATTTTTCATAGAGTGGACATTTTGGGTCTAGAGAAGCTCACCATTTATTCTCTTCAGGGAGACCTATTCCACCAACTTTAAAATAATTCCAGTGCAGAATTTATGATAATATTCTTATAGTAAGATATAAAGTCTTGTACAAAATAGTATCAAGCAAACTGTTGATGTGTTACCATGTACCATGATCATTTATGTTGCGCCTGAAGAAAATAAAACTAATAATCTTGCAAGAATGAGCTTGATCCTCACTTGTTTCAAGATCAGGAGTACAATAAGTGTGTTACATTAAAATTCTGGGAATGCTGCTTTTGACGTTTGCAGAAATCTCCTCCCTCATACTTATGAATATTCATGTTTTGCCAGTCTTCCGGTATGCACTTATGATGATGATGATGAAGTCTTGTATAGCGCCGGTATCCGCCAAGTCAGGCGCTCATGGCGCTTGCTCCAAAATGAATACATAATTCAGCTTATTTGAGTATTACAGAAAGCATTTGTGGAGCACGCTATGAAGTTCTTGTTTTTTTTTTCTAATTAGGTTTGGCTGTGCTTTTTAGATTGATCAAAAACAGAAATCTTGAGTCTGTGTGTATTCAATTCATGTTCAAATTCAATTCAATTCAAATTCAAATTAATTCAACTTAACGATTATCTTCCACTTTTGGGGTGGAATGCCCTTGTCAGCCAAAGACTGATTTTTAGAGGGGTCCACACTGTCGGGTTTATTTCCAATAAGTATTAAATGCTTATACATTGTATAAAGAATGTTGATCTGGTGTGGCTGCAACACATAAACCACTGCTTCCTACTGATTGCTAGCCATATATGGCTAAATATCATGGTGGAAATGCCTCAAAAGAGCAAGGAACACATTGATTGTACTCCTGCTCAAAAAATAACAAGTAAGGATCGATTAGCTCATTCTTGCCCTTACCATGCTAGTAGTCATAATGCACATACCGTGTATGCAGCATTTCCTGCAAGCAAGTTTACCCTTCCCGAACTGCATGCCCTGTACTTCCACTTGAAAAATTACAAATTGCTCAGCTGACATTTATTGTGATTTCAGCCGATACCATTCATAATCACAACATTTCTTCTTGAAACCCACAAGTGTACTTTCCCTTTAATCCTTGTGGCCCATTGTCTTCATCCCGCAGGCCAGAGGTTCCGTCGGAGCAGTATGACGTGCTCAGGACACAGCTATTCCAGCAGATCTTCAACTCCGCCCTCGGCACGCGAATCGTACTCACCAGACTTTGCGTAGCGGTAGGCACCACCTTTTCACATGACCCCTTTGGGTTCAAGCTAGACGTGTGGCCTGTGAAAGACTGACCTGTTAACATGTGTCAGTGCCTGGAGCTTTGGATATTTTAAACTTTATTTCTCTGTTGGGCAACAGAAATCCTGTCTTTGTCAGATGTTGTGTGCCTGGAAAGCATGAAAATGCATAGGAAAAGTGAAAATGCGTATCTTTTCCTGTAAACCATCAAAAAAACCCTACCTGTATGGTGAATTCATATGAAACATATGTTTACTTATGCTGTATTCAGAATATTAGCCACCTTGAACAATGTGCAACACGGTGTATTGTGAGTGTTTGCTGATAGGATATTTTACGGTGAGACTGAAACAAAAGAATCTAAGGTACATTGTATGTGGCAGATTCAGTGATATATAAAATCTCTTCAACCACAGTATCGAAAGAAAAAATTGTTTGTAAAGACTCTTTCATGATAAAGAAAAACTGGATTTTCATATAGATTGTCAATCTAAAAGGGTTCATCTCTTGTCAAATTTGTCTAAAATCAATGAGAATGAACTTGATTAATACACGTTTCAGCAGATATTGCGTGTAACATCATAATTTGATGCCACAATTTTGTGTGCCAGGAATCAGAACCACATTATAGAAGGGGAAATGGCTGCCATTGTTCCCTACAGTTTAATTTGTGAATGAAAAGCGTGATATAACTATTGGGCATATCAGAAAAAAATAAATGTAGTTTACGTTCCAAGGGAAAGTCAACAGAATGATGCACCAGCTTTCAATCTAGAGGTTTAAAAGTGTGAATTTTACATTCTTTCCTTCCCTGAGCTGAATGGCATTATAATAGTACTTGATCCAAGCAGTGTGGTGCAGTATGTATTAAGGTACATAGACCTTTTTTCTTTTTTTTTCTTGCTTCTGATAGATATTGCCACCTGTTGCATATGATCTCCATGGAAACAAATATTTTGAGTTGATAATCTTTGTGAATTTCCTGTCATGCATCTATTTTAAAACCAGTGCAAATTAAATGGGTGGTATGTTTATGTCCTCGGGAAAAACTGGGACACACAATAATCCCCAAAACTGCACCTCTTTTCCTTTCCTGTCCAATATCATTTGAAGAATGTGTTTAAAGTTTTGATCTTTAACAAAAAATTAAAGCATAGTTGAAGTTGAGGGCGGATGCCACCTGCCACCGAGACGAGACGAGATTGCGTTAGGCAGGCAAAGTGGCTGCTGCAACTCGGTGACCTTTTGACCCCCTCTCCCCCGACAGCTGTCATCCTTTGCACTGAGCACCATGCCAGACGTGTGGCCGGATGCTGTCAAGAGCATCATCGAGACATTCCAGCAGGCCAGGACTCCACACCTGGACTCCACGCACAGGTGCTCCGCCCTCCTTGAACTCCTTACAGTCCTCCCAGAAGAGGTAAGAACTGGGGTGTGGTGTGATGTTTCCACCCCTCCCCCCCACACCCCCCCCCTTACCCCCCCCCCCCCCCCTTTTCAAAAGCTACAGTGTATCAGACAGATCAACAGAATCAGAGATGCCAATTGTCACTTTTTTGGCAGCATTTACAAATGTAGTTCTGTTTTGTTTTTGTTTTTTGCCCAAAATACTACAGGTTTCATGAAAGATACTGTTCTTCGCAAATTGTATAGTACTGCACATGTCTATTTCAGGAAAGTTAAAAAGTATTGATAGCTTTTCCACAAAAAGTATGCCTTTCAGGCCTAAGAAGTAATGGATGCATATAGAGAGAGAACAAAATTTATATTAGATTTACAGGGAAGCAAGAAATTAGAAAAAAGAGCTAAAACTGGTCAATGAATGATCTCATTGAAACAGAAAATGCCCTGACTTTGCACGTTTTTAGGAACAGCTTGGATCTATATCTTGAGAAGCGAATAATATGTGCCCACACTAAACCCCAAAGTTTTTCTTTTCAGTTAAAACTGATGCCGTTAGACTTTTCCCCTCACGCACCTAATCCACTTGTTAGCAGGTCCTATCCTCCTGTTCAAAGGAAATGGCTCTAAAGTCAAATCCAGGAGTATTTATGCCTCTTACGTTTTCCGAAAAATATTGCTTAACGTGGCTTTTTCTTGATCTCCTCACAGTTCCAGACAGCACCCATGTCACAGCACAGGAAAAGCACAGTCAGGCATGAACTCGAGAAAGGCATGACACATGGTGAGTTCAAACTCATATAACTTTTTATTACCTCCGCCAAGGAAGGAGGTTATGTTTTCATTGGCATTTGTTTGTTTGTTTGTTTGTCTGTGTGCAAAATAACTCAAAAAGTTGTGGATGGATTTGGATGAAACTTGTAAGAACAGTTGATAATGACGCAAGGAAAGATGATTGAATTTTGGTAGTGATCCCAGAATTTTTGTGGATTTTTGAAGGATTTGTTATCTCTTTGCAGGTAGGATCAATGAACTTGGGCGTTCACGCTGCGTATATCTTATACCGTTTGCATACGTGCTCTAAAGCACGTGCTCTTTTCGGGCAAGGTGCCACACAGCTGGAGGCTGATGACGTAAACAAAAGGCTTTTATTTTGGGGAATTGGACAATTTTAAGCATATATGTGTGTGGATGGATATTAGCTGCTTGGCGAAAGTCTGTGCTCTCAGAGTGCTTTTCTAATTTTATCTATTTATTTCCTTGTTTCAGTCAAATTTAATGACGTCTGCGCTGCTCATGCAAAGTAAGGAGAGCAGTAAGCAAGCAAGTACGCAATCTAGCAAGCAGAAGTGCTGATCAGCAAACAAATTGCAGTAGGGGTTAAAGGCATAATTTACCATTTGCAGATTAAACAAAAACCCAGCATTAGTACTTCAGAATAGATCTAAAATGTGAGTTAGGGATAGAAACGACCAATGTAAAAATTTGAATCAGTATAATTGATGTTAAGTATTGTCAAATATACAAAATGTGAACAAAACTGGTATATTAAAAATGTTTTCAGACTGAACCGTATCCAGTTATGGTTTATTGGGAAAAATAGTGATATCTCCTCATATTTTAAGCTCTATTGCAAAAATTCATATGGTAGGATGTTTCCTAATGCAACTGACCTACACATATACATCAAATGTGATATCTGGAACATTTTTTGAATCACTACTCCCAAAGGTAAACAGGACCTTTAATCTATCTCACATTTACCCCCCCACCATCCTCCAGTTCTGCCCCTCCTCCAGTCACTGCTAGAGCAGGAGGACTCGCCCAGTCACATCCGACACCAGGCCCTGCGCTGCTTCTCCAGCTGGGTGCAGCTCAGCGTACCCCTCACCGAGGTGGAGTCCTTCAAGACCCTCCTCTTCCAACTCATCCACGACCCCGAGCTCTTTGACTGCTGCATCGACTCCCTCATCAGTGTCGTGTCCCAACCCACAGCCCATAAGTAAGTATGATGGGGATGATGATGATGATGGTGGGGATGATGTTGATGATAATAATGGTGATTAATAGTGATGGTTGGTGATGATGATGGTGATGATGATGATGATAATGATGATGATGATGATGATGTTGATGATGATGATGATGATGATGATGATGGAGATGATGTTGGTGATGATGATGATTGTGATGGGGATGGTGATGGTGATGATTGTTATGATGATTGATGATGATGGTGGTGATAATGATGATAATGATTGTGATGATGTTGATGATGGTGGTGATGATGATGATGATAATGATTGTGATGATGTTGATGATGGTGGTGATGATGATGATGATGGTTGTGGTGATGATGGAGGTGATGGTGATGATGATGATAATGATGATGGTTGTGGTGATGATGGAGAGGACGGTGGTGAAGGTGGCAATGATGGCAGCGATGGCGGTGTTGGTGATGATGGTAATGATAGTGATATTGATGAGAATGGTGATGATAATGATGATGATGATGATGTTGATGATGATGGTGATGATGGTGATGATGATGATGATGATGACAATAATGGTTACAGACAGACAGAAAGTACATTTGCAGAGTTGCGAACCAGTGTGCTTGTGTGAAATGTAATGGTGTTTTTTTTTTTCTTCTTCTTCATTAGACTCGGAAAATATTTTCAGGAAATGAAGACAAATTATAAAGTCTTTATTCTTTTCTGAAATGTGTTTACATATGACAGACTTGTCAGGTTCTGCCAACCTGCATATGATATAGCGATCACAATGGACCATTTGACCTAGTGACTCTTTGTGGAACATTTCATAGGAGATGACATGATTTTGATAGCCCAACTACAATCTGTCTCTTCCCACAGATATCCTACAATAGTAAGAAGTATCATACAAGAGATCTTACAGCTACAAGACTTGCTGGCCACATCAGTCAGAGAAAAGAATATGGTGAGTAAGAATGTTTTATTTTAATTCTCTTATGCACAGAAAATGTAATTTAGCTGAAATCAATGAACTTCATCCTTTTTTTAAAAAAACATTCATAGACCTCACGCGAGTGCACAAAATTCTTCAAAATTGTTTCTCATCCATTTTCAATGCATTTTATGTTGTGCATATATTTTATTCCACGATGTGGTATTTTTCATTTGATTGCAGTCCCCCTGATTTCAACGTGCTGATCAATTTGTTAGACTGGAGGGCACACAAACTGAATTAAATTGATTTGAAATTGATTGATGTGTGATGCCAGTGGTATTCAAGACGTTATTTTCATCGTATACAGGTACAGCTGTATACTGGTATCAGATTTTCACGGTCTGCAATAAGAATTTACAAGTGTAAACTTTGTTCTTATGAGGCTATAGAGAGTAGGCTGCTTATGTTTTGCAAGATTAATAGATTCCCTTTGTATTCTCTCTAGCTACTATGGCATGATAAATGTCAATTTGTGCATATGTGTGTGTGTGTGGGGGGGGGGGGCTATGTTACAAAAATGGCTACAATGCCTTATGAGAATATGTTATTAGAATATGTTGTAAATACTCTTGGCAGATTGAAAAAAAATTTGTTCAAAATGGAGGCTGGGAGACCCTTCCATACAAATTGTGGATGGCCAATTATTAGGGTGAATGGATTAGAGTAAGGTACTACTGGTCATTGGGAAAGTGCAAGTTTATGCCCTCTGCTCATGTCATGGTATTTGCTGTAGTGAGTATTATCTTGTAGTAATTATCTAGTTCTCTGACCTATGGATACATCTGTATAATTAATGGCAAGTTGTAGCTGGTATTTACCTGTGATAGTTTCAACGACAGGCTGTCATCTTTCTCAAATGATCAAATTATCAGTTGCCGATTAGCCATCGTTTGAGAAAGATGACAGCCCATTGTCGAAACTGTCACAGGTATAAATACAATTATTGGATGTGTTTAGAGAACTTTATATCTATATTTGTCAACCATTCTTATGAACTTATTTTGCAAGTTGTAGCTGGCCTCACCATCTTTACTCAGGGTAAGGTTTGAGGAAGAGATGTGCATGTTTCTCCAGAGAACGGGATTGTAAAGAAAAATTTACAGCTGGGAATCAAACACAATATTAATATTTATTTTTTTATTCTGTGCCTTCTCTACACTCCTCTGTATCCAGGACACCGTACAGGGACTGTGCAGGCTAGCCGTAACTCTGGGGGAGAACCACACCAAGATACTGGTCGAGAGCACCGGGGAAGACAAGCAGCGGGCTATGGAGTTCACCAGCCTAGTTATGGTGAGTGAGTTGTGTGTGATTAAGAGTAGTGGCACAACATTTGCTCCTGCGACAGTTGCTCTGGTCTTATTTTCGTGAAGGACTTAGGGTTAAGTTTATGGTAGTGATAGAGTTTTAGGTTTAGTTTGGTGTGAGAGTTAGGATTAGGGTTGGGGTATTGTTTGTCAGTAGAATTTATGTTTGGCTTTACTAGCATGCAGATATTTCATGCGAGCAATTGTCGCAGGAGCAAATGTCATAAAACCAATTAAAGTATCATTATGCGATATTTACATCCAATGACTGGAATAGAGTCAATGCTGAACAGTTCAGAGCAATGTTACAACTTCAAGTAAATTAACCTGACTGCTGGTTATTAAATTGAATATGAAGCAAGACCTTGTATTGTAAGTTGGTGATGATGTTTCTGCAACAGATATAGGCCTTATAAACAATTATACTCATTGATCATCCTTTTTCATTTGAAGAACCGTAGGTAATGCAATTTGACCTTTTAATTCATGCTACCCAATAGGCACTAAATGTGAAGACTGCCATCACTTCAAATCCTCTCTCTCTCTCTCTCTCTCATTGATTTGTTCTGACCCAAGGTCTTCGTAGTTTCATTTTGTGCCATTGTTGCAGTTTGCTCACTTTTAAAGCCCTCGTTTGCTAACATAAAATAACATTTGAAGAGCATTTCAAGTCAGAAAGTAGTTCTGTGTTGTTTGAAGGTTTGCATGGTGAAGTAAATGAGGAAGAAAGATTTGCGGTGACACCATGTGTATGTAGTCCTTAATCGGATCGCTGTTTGGCAGAAGAGCCTAGAAAGAGGAGAAACGAAGAGGGAAGCGACATATGGGGGTTGTGAGGAGGGCAGAAAGTGAAGAGTGGGAGACAGTAATGGGCTAGAGGTTGAAGTTGCACTAGTGGAGACGGTAGAGAAAGGAACACAGAGAGTGGTAAGGAAGAATAGTGTGAGAATCAAGTAGGATGTTCGGACATCGTTAGAAGGGGAAAGATGAAATAGAAGGGAAGAGGAAGAGGAAGGAGTTGAATGTTGGAGAATCATGGAGATAGGGGAGAGCAGTAAAGATTCATGAAACCAAGAGAAGAAAAACGAAGTCGGCGAACAGTGTGGATATGGAATGCGGAATCAATGGAGAAAGGACGAATAATCCCTCGAAGGAAGGGTAAGTAGAGGAGAGATGAAAATATGTTGATAGAAGGGAGATAGAGAGAGAGAGAGAGAGAGGCGGGGGGGGGGGGGGGGGGGACAAAGAAAAGAAGTAGAAAAGAACAAATTGAAATTCAATACGTAAATCAGAGGGAGCTAGTATGGATCCTAGAATGAAATGCTGCTGAGAGGGAGAAAAAAAAAATTGGAAAGGAAAATTGATGACAGTTAAGTCCTGAAAAGGTTCCTGTGGGAGAAAAGCAAAAAAAAAAACAAAAAAAAAAAAGAAATCAAAATGAGGTTAAAGTGTAGACCTGAGGAGAGAAGACAAGAGAAATAACCTGTGGAGAAATGTGTAAATTAAGTAATGGTCCTGAAAAGGACCGTTGGGTTGTATGGAAGGAAGAAATAAAACAAAAAGAAGAAAGAAGAGAAGAGAACAGAAAAGAAAAGAAAAGATAAGTAGCGTAGAAACAGACAAAAGTGTAAGAGAGAGAGAGAGAGAGGAAAGAGAAATGAAACACTGAGTAAAGGTGCTAGTGAAAGTAGCGCAAGAAATCTAGTTATAAGAATAACTAGGAGAACCGAGGAACTTGACGTTTCGGGCAGGTTGACTGTCCTTCGTCAGAAGTGAAGCGTGATCTGAGAAGAGGCGGGCTATATATGGAGAATGCGGACCTAGATGGAAGTGGTCGGTTGAGGCGGGCTCGCAGGCGAGCTGAGCGTCGGCTGTTGGTGGAGTGTTGCGGTAGTTGATGCGTTCTATTGTTCTCGGAGTGTGTTGATGGCGGAGTATATCTGTGAGAGCTATCTTGGCTGTTAGTAGGTCGTGGCCGGAGATTGGAGTCCGGGTTAGTGGTTGGGGTGGTAGTAGTTCCTTGTACCAAGACTACACTGGAACATTTGACACTGTATTTCATTTCAGCTTGTACTAGAGCAATAGTCTGTCATTGTGTCCTGTATCAAAAGTTGATGAAATTTCTTCCATTTATGTCTTTATCATACAATTTTCCACACCCAAAGGGATTCACAGCTCTTCCTGGTCACTATCCTGTGGATGAGACCATCAGCAACATGCCATTTGGCTTCTGGTATCTTCTTCAGGTAAGTCCTTTCCTCAACCTTTTAATGGGATGGTTTCGTATTGGTGGAGATGAGGATTGGGCTTTTAACTTGTTGCAAGGTATCAAGAAACCACTTATAGAAATAGTACAGAGCATACCATTCTATGAGGAATTCAAAGATTATTTGATAAGTGAAAAAAAGCAATCGCAGTAAAAGGTGGGACCCATCTTTTATTAGGATCACTCTGTTTTGGATATCTCAGCCATTTCAAAACCAATTTTCATCAAATAAATGTTGAATTCCTCGCAAATGTACATCCTCTTTCATATTTCATCAGAGGTTTCTCATTATCTCACCAAAAAATGTTAGAAACATGAAGTTAGGTCTCAACCACAACTAAACAACCCCTTAAACTCTGTGTTCACATTAGACCCCACGTCGAGGGGACAGTCACCAGAGATTTTATCTTTTTTTTTTATGACTGAATGTCCACACTGCTGTCTGGACTGTCCCCGAGCCGCGGGGGCAATTTGGACCTGGGGTGAGCTCTGCCACTTGAAATCAGACATCGTACATGCACACATTTGATGAATACAGCTGGATGCTATCAATTACAGCCCATAGTCACTCTCCCCTTCAAATCTTGTCCCCAGACCCAACTTGCTTTGTGGGGATGGGGGGGGGGGGGGGGGGGGGGGGAACGAGTCCCAATGAGCATTCACAGTATGGTTTTTGAGGAGAAAGTCCCACAGCGCTGGACTTTCCCTGCGTCGTGTGGGCTAATGTGAACTGGGGGTATGTGTGCCCACGCACTTAACTTATTTCAGCTCAACTTGCCAAGCTTTTCCGTCAGGATTAAGTAACCCCAGCTCAACTTGACCTACCAGATAGTTATATAGTTATCAAGTCCACTCAAGATGTAGCATCGTGCTTGAGTCTAATGGGAAGGCCATGGTGACATAATATGGATTAGGAGAGATTAGGTAATCTCTCTTCATATTTTCGGACATCTATGCCAATCACCGAAGAAAGCACTCCAGCTTGCCGGCCAATCGGTGAATAAGCACACTAAGGGTTGAGGAGATGATGCATGAGATTTTGTTGAAGTTGGTTACCATGGAAGGGATAGACCAGTGATTATGTCCCAACTCTACTGTACTGTCGATGTAGAGTTTGCTATTCTCAAGATCACAGTGTGTGTAGTGAGTTGAGAAGAGGTTGGGCAGTATTAATTTGGTAAATGGCACCACCTATTGTCTGCTCCATGTCATTCCTTTTTTACCCACACTTGGATGATAAGATTTGATCTGTGTTGACTTACCACTGATGTACTGAAAGTCATGCCATTGAATGGGGAAATATTGACTCAA
Organism: Diadema antillarum; assembly: GCF_040938485.1. NCBI lineage: Eukaryota > Metazoa > Echinodermata > Echinoidea > Diadematoida > Diadematidae > Diadema > Diadema antillarum. Next base: position 688,513 of record NW_027271305.1, on the reverse strand, counting down.
ATTTGGTAATTTGTATTTCATGATGAATTTTGTATCCTGTTATGAGAGAAATTCAATTTGTTTGCTTCCATGCTGTCATCAATCAAACTAAGACCCTGTAGATTCCTGTAAGGATTCATGGACTTGTCTAAAAACCTGTAATGGAGCTTTTCTGGGCATTGGAACTTTGCCAGTTTCCTCATAATGCATTTCATTTTCATTTTTAAGATGATGTTTGTTCAGCTGAAGCAGGTTCACTGGAGTCCAACCACTTAATTGTTCTTCCATTCCTGTTAAGGATATTGAAAGCATGAACCCTTCTGCAACACCAACGATAAGAACTGAGATGGAGCGAACAGTCACTCTTGATTTTTTTTTTATTCTTTTTTAATTTCTCCCTGGATGTTTGATAGGATGACATTGTTTCGGCCGAGGCAGACAAGCTGGAGTCCTACATCCAGACATATGCTCCCATCTTCCTTCAGCTGGTGGAAATCATGATCAGAAAAGTGCAATATCCAGATGACGAGGAATACAACAGTTGGACAGAAGGTGTGCTTACCCACCCCACACCACTCGGCCCCCTCTAACCTTCACCTACCTAACTCTATCCCACCTACGTATAACTCCATGCCACCTATCTCCACCTCACCTAAGTCCACCCCTCCTAACTCTATGCTACTAACTCCCCCTCACTTCACTCCACCCATCTACAGCGGTTGTACTAACTCCTTCCTCCCTAACTGAAACTCTGCCCCACCTAACTCCATCCTAGCTACTTCATTTCATGTAACTCCATACCATGTAATTTCACTCCACCTGACTCCACCACCTAACTCCATCCTACCCAACTCCATCCCTCCTAGTAAAACTCCACCCAACTAAGTCCTCCTACTTAACTCCACCCAAACTATCTCAACCCCATCCAACCCCTTTTCAACTTACTCAACCTCACCAAACTCCACCACCTGTCTCACTGACCTAACTCCTTCCCACCTACAATTCCACCCATTTAACACTACCATAACCTCACTCTGCCCACGTAAGCCACACAGTGGCAGTGGGCATAAACGTTTCATATGTAGAACACAAGAAATAAATAACTTCTACCTGACAAATCAAATTAGTATATCTGGTATTAGTTTTGTGATGTACATTTTGATAATCTAAGCCTGTGCAGGTTCTGCCTATTCTGTGACTTTGTAAAGTTCATATCTAGTGAAAATAGCTTTTCCCAAGGCAATGTATGTGACCGTGCACTTCAAAACAAACATAAAGTCGCACACACTGATTTTGCGTAAGGACTGAAAATAAGTGAAATGGGTCAACCTAACCGAACTTGACTTTTTCATATTTTCTGAAAGAGCGGGTCTTCTTTTACATTATGCTAAAATTTGGTATCATAAAACGGGCAGGAAGGTGTGTTTTTTTAGCAGTTTATCTCGAACATTTTTGGTAGAATAGTGTGATTATGTGTGTCTTTAGAGTCCCTTTTTCATTTCTGAAAAACCTTGTCCACACTCTTCACTTTCAACTCTAATAACTTTTGAAAGGATAGCACTACTGCTTTGAAAGTTGGCATTAATTATGGACAGAATGTGTTAATGAGGCATGCTTAATTTCAGTTTAATTTGATAATCCTTTCATTGTTGTTACTCTGGTGGATTACTTCCTGTTTTTTGTCCCATTCATCGCACAGCCAGCACGGTTTGGTAAAGATTAAGCGCTTGAATAGACACTGTACTTCAGAGCCTCTTTTCTCAGATCACACTTTTCCTGAGTTTGTGCTTTCTTTCCAATATTTAGATAGGTTAGGAGAGTCCATTTGATTTGAGTTATGCATCATTTTAAAGCTTAAAATCTGCTCTTTCAGAATATGGTCTTAACTTAACATTCATGTCTGGCGACTTTTTGTTTGTTTTGAGGTGCAGAGTCACATATGTAATGTGGAGTCATTAGTAGTAGGAGTAGGATAAAGTGGTAAAAGAGAGTTTGATATCAGTGTTTGTAGTTGCTCAATCTTTCTCCAAAAAAGCTGTGATAAAATTTGGATGAAGCTAAATGTTCCTGTTCAACTGATATTCATTTGCTGGTTGGGAAGTGCCATTTCTAAACCCTGAACCCTCGAATCACCCTTCAATTTCAACCATTTTCTCTTGCAGATGAAAAAGAGCAATTCAGATGCTACAGACAAGACATCGGTGACACATTAGTGAGTTGTAAAGACTATTAAAATTTTTCATTATTGGGCTAATATAACACATTGGGGACAGGCTGATTTTGCTACAACACACATTTTGCACACTATCAGACACTTGCCCGAGTATACTCGGGACTCATCTTCTACAGGTTAAAGCACATAAATCGGTACAAGAATCTGCAACAGTTCGTCAAAACTGTTTCTTGTCATCAAGTATTTTGCTGAAATAGCTCAGTATGTGTGCACAGTGATTCTTTGAAAATGGAATGTTGTATGTTAAACTGTGAATAGATGTATTCCTGCATTGTAGAAAATATGTTATACAAATGCTTATCCACCTTTTAGTGATGGCCATTATGCACATTTGTGTATGACTGTGTAGCCTGAAATTGATACAACAGGATATTTGAATAAACTGGGTATTTACATCATTTCAGTACTAGGTATTGCAGATCTATCACTGGTCTATTGCAGCTACATGTATTCTACTGAAATCCTTGTAGTGGATTCATTTATAGCATGTTGTATTTTTCTGGATAGATGTACTGCTACACCTTGCTGAAGGATCCCCTCCTGAATCACCTGTTCTCATCTCTCACAAGGATACAGGAACAAGAATCATCATGGCAGGTAAATCCTACGTCATTTCACTTTCACACAACCCATGCACATCAGATACCTTTGCAACAACCTGACTTGAATGTCCGTTGTTCCTTTATTTCCCATAAAGTTGGATGTTGAGAGGTTGGGATGTTTTAAACCTGCACAGTGCATTGATGCCGTGTTCCCAGGTTCATTTCTCCTTTCCTTGAAAAATAAAAAAGAGAAACCTTTAATGTACATTATTATGTTATCTATTTGTATACTTGTAGTCTCCATTCACTGTATTTAGATTTTTCATTCATTCTTTCATTCATTCGATAATTCATTTATTCATTAATTCTTTCATACATTTATGCATTTACTCATACATTCATTCATCCATCCATTCATTCCTTCTTACATTACTTATTTGAATTAATGTGTTCATTCAGACATTCATTCATCCTTTCATTCATTCATTCATTCATTCATTTGTTTCTACTGTGTGAACTGTCATGTATCAGTCTTTTGACTGTGGATAAAGGTTGGTGTAACTCAGTGGAGAGGCTGAAGTAGATGTTTGTTTTTGTTGTTTTTTTAAGAGAAAAAAAAAACTCACTTGCAGTGTACAAATTCAATTCTGATGACATGGTAAGCAAATCTGCATTTCTTACATAGCATTCTTGTCTCCATGACAACAGCATGTAGAGGCCTGCCTGTTTGCATTCCGCTCGATAGCAGAAGGCGGAGACTACGGCGATGACCAGTGTGCCGCCAACCTCCTGCAACTCATTGGTTCCATCAACATGTCGCACGTCAAACTAGCGTCTACTGCCCTCTACATGCTGGGTGAGTACATTGCCAAACTCTTTGCCACTGACTCAACGTCACTGCAGCACCAAATTAGGACAGTGTTCACAAATCGTGATGATGTCATATTTTCTACCCAAGCTATGCCTATTATCATCAATATTATGGTTTGATTTGTGTGTTATATGCTTCATCTATCCCGGAATAGAACACCAGAATTTCTCTGCTCATGATTCAGATCTTGCTCTTTCAGCCCCAGCAGTGATTTGCTTTCATAACTGGGTTTAAAAAAAAAATTCTATGGAAATGGAAACTGTGAATAAAAAGATTTTAGAAAATAGAGCAATAACGCTCTCTAATGCAATATTTGTATTTCTATAAAAAAACCAATGTGATTTGCATGCACAAACTTTAACTTTCACCACTATTCAAATATTGTCTCTATTATGAGATATGCACAGCTGCTATTATAAAATAAGTACCAATGGTATACTGTACATCCTACAAGATCTTTTTTTTTTTAATACAGCATTGGTATTATGACTTTGATACACTCTAAATCTTCAAGTATTACCTTTACCTGCTGCCTCTAAACCTTTTTTTTTTTCCAGATGATCTTATTACTGTTGTAAATTTACCTATGTACTAGAAAAAAACCATGCCTAAAGTTAGAGGCATGGAATTTGATGTATATCATGACTTCACCAAGAAGTTGACTGGAAATTGTTGCAGATTTATGTTGAGAGTCATCACAGATTTTAGAATAAACTCATTTATGATTTTATGCCAAGTATTCCATTCTCATATATAATTTTCTTTCATGAATTCCATCTACCAGGTGCCTACTCAGAGTGGTTGGCAGACATGCCAGAAGCCCTAGGCTCCGTGATTCCCGTTTTATTATCAGGTGGGTTAACTCTTGAGACAAAATTTATCATCGTAATATACTGTGCATGCAAGCTTTATACAAATGTGCAAATTATGGATATATCAAAACAATTGTGACTGTGTGAATGTAGTGTGTTCTTTTCCTAGGAAATTGTGTTTTGGCAAATTATTGCACTAAAAGTAGATTGGAGAGATGAGATATTTCTTTGAGCAGTGCACTAACTGAAAGACAGATGCGTCAAGTTATGGAAAGATGATACTTTCCCCTCCCTGGATCTCTTGAAGAGATGCCAATTGCAAAAACTCTCTTGTTTTGCCTGTAGATGATTAAAATCAGTGTGTTGCTTCTATCTGTGTGTATGGACCTGCTGTGGACAGATCGTCGATGAATAGCCAGAATACAAATGATAACATTTGAACTGTAATGGCAGAGACTCCAACCCCAAGCACCTTCTGATCTGGAGATTCTCCCGCCTGAAACCCCTAGCAAACGGGAGACTCCAACATCACGAGCGCAAAGTCCCTTGCGGTCTAGGGTTCTAGATGCTCTTTCGCGCTTTTTAAGGCTTATTTTTCAACATACAATGAAATTAAGTAAGAAATCATTTCAAGCGGGAGAACAGGAGATTCTGCAAAAATGGGCTTTCGGCGGGAGATCTCCCATCGAAAGCGGGAGAGTTGGAGTCTCTGTAATGGGGTGTGCATACCTTCCTGTACATTTTATGTACATAAACCATTTTTATCCCATGTCTGGCCAGATTGCTAACCCCTATGGCAGGGCTGCACACTAACATATTTTTCCTACTTGTCCAAACCTTAAATTTACTAGTCCTGTACTTTTTTCAACTGGCCCCAACAGTTTTATTTTTTGTTATTTTACCTGTCATGTCAGACCAGTAAATCTAGCAATCCCTGAAAAGATGCTGGTCCGACAGTGATTGATTTTTCTGGTCTGGGACCGTCGGACCAGCGCCAGTTTGCAGCGTTGCCTATCGATGTCAGTCCCCACATGGTCGGATAACAGAGGTCAGACTGTATTACAATAACTTAAATCACACACTGAAGCACATGGTAATCATTCCTGCTCATCACTCATAGGTTTAAACGACGCCGAGCTTGCGGCTCCGGCCACGATGTCGCTGAAGGACATTGCCTCAGACTGTATCCCAGGCATGAGGCCCCATGCAGAATCCATCCTTACAGCCAGCCAGCAGGCTCTCATGTCTAGTGTACTCAAGGTTAGCTCTCAACCTCCCATTTCTCTCTCTCTTTCTCTTGCTCTTTTATGTATATATGTATATGTTTATATACATCTGCACCGAAAAAGTTTTTTGCTGAGTGGAAATTTGTATGCATTTCGCACAAATTGAAGCGAGTGCAAAAATACAAGCATACAATTTTTGTTACTTGTTAATTGTAATACTGTACAGTTTTATACTGTAAAACCAGAAATTTTTGCGTGTATGAATTTTTGCCAATTCCATGCAGCAAATATTTCTTGTTTTACAGTATTTTGATTCCGCGAAATTGATACTATGTAAATTCATCTTACCTTGCCAAGCGTGAAAACATTACTCATGCAAAAATTTGTACTTTTACAGCATATTGATTTATTGAGTTATTAATTCACCCATATATCTATGTATTCATATATCTATCTATCTGTGTGCCACAGTCAAATTTTCTATCCATGTCATCAAATTATCTCTTCATAAATCTTCTCTGCTTAGATCTCTGTGTATCTATGCAGTTTGCAAGATGACTTGCGATTGAATAATATATTGTAAAATTTGATTACAATTGTAAGCAAGATTTTGTTTGACAATATGCAAATTTTTATATATTTATTTTTCATATTTTATTTTTTTTGCATGAGCTGTTCCCAAAATTAAGGAAGGATATTTACTAACTTGCCTCATTTCTTTGACTGACCAGTCAAGAGAGATCAAGCTCTTCTCAGCTCTATGCATATGTATGCTATGGTATAGATCTGTTTTATATATAGCCACTATGTCTTTGTTTTGTTCACTATGTCCAGTCAAGGGAGTCCACCCGTCTGATGTCGGTCATCGGTCTGGTGCTCTCGTCCCTCCCTCTACCGGACATCATGAATTACCTGGAGGTCATCCTCACACCACACGTCCAGGCCTTGGAAGAAGTGGCCAACCAACAGGTGTGTAGACATCCCAATTATACAAGTATGTCCTGAAAACTAAAAAAAAAATCACACAAAGTAGGAGCATACATACATTTTAGACATACCTTTCCTTTATAGACTTCATCAGAATATATGCACCAAACATGAATATATTTTTTTAGATGATATGAACTTTATTCCAGCATGCAAGATGAATGCTAGGGGTTGAGACATTAAATTTTACTTTCAGCACTGTAGTGTCCTCTTATCAATAGAGTCACAAGTACTGTATGTCACATTGATAATTATATGTAGCTATTTTAAAGGGACTGTACAGTACTGGTTGAGGTAGGGATTCATGTTTTGAACATTCCTTAGTGAGATAATGAAAAGCCTCTTATGAAATATGGAAGAGCATGTACTTCTAAAAAGGATTCAACGTTTATTTTGATGAAAATTGGTTTTCAAATGGCTGAGATATCCAAAAAAGTGCTCGTAATAAAAGGCGACATGCCCCAACTTTATTAGTATCTCTTTGTTTCACCTAAACTTTTTATTCCCCTTAGAACTGCATGCTCTTTGACATCTCATAGAGTGCTTTCTGAATATCTCACAAAACGTTAAAAGCTAAATCTTCACCTCGACCAGAACTGTACACACCCTTTAACACCAGCCAAGTTTGCATCTCTTTTCAAGCATAAGCCAGCCATCGTGCATATATGTTTTTCTCGCAAAACAAATCTCTCTGAACAAAGCAAAGTATTCTTTGGAAATGGGATTGTTGAACATGAATTGACCGAACTCTTTATGTATGAAAAAGCCATCTCCATCGGGCAAGACCACCATCCTGGTCAAGCTGGCCATGATGGCCAACCTGTGTGCCTCGCTGGACATCAAGCGGGAGGACAAGTCCATCATAGGTCAGGTGGAGATCGAGCCCAAGTCGCCGTCGGGGGCCCAGGAGACCCAGCCTGTCCTCCTCATCCTGCAGAAGATTCTCCCCATTGTGGAGAAACTCCTCAGCATGTGGATTTCTGATGCTGCCATTGTGGAGGTGAGGTGGAGGAGGATGTGGTGGTAGTGGATGAAGATGGTGATGATGACGAACATGACAATGATGATTATGGTGGTGATGATGATGAAGAACATGACAATGAAGATCTTGATGATGATGATGATGATGATGATGATGATGATGATGATGATGTTGAAGATGACGATGATGATGATGATGATGATGATGATGATGATGATGATGTTGAAGATGATAGTGATGTTGAAGATGATGATGATGAAAGTGCTAGTGGTGATGGTGATGACAATGATGCAGCAGCAAGATGAAGGTGAAAGGGGGATAGGAGGAGAGAGGAGAGGGTTAGAGTGGAAGAATGGGGAAGGAGAAGTCATCTGAGAAGTTGGAAGGGGAGAAGAAGATTTCAAGGACGAGTAGGAAGATGGAGAGAAGAAGACACAAGAGTGGAAGGCAGAAGATGGAGAGTGGAAGGAGGGGCAAGGTGAAAGGATGATGGAGAATAGGAGAAAAAGGAGTGTTGAAAAAATAAAATAGTTAAAAGACCCACTATGAAAATACCAGGGCCCTGTTTTATGAAGAGTTATAATTGATGATATATTTGATTTCTATGGTAAGTCTATTGCAGCCTGTGTAGTAAGGAAATTTATAATCGATTATATCTTTTGATAAAACGAGCCCAGGCCTAACAAGTCTCCCTGATTACTTGCTGAAGGCTCCCTACAAAAGGATCTCTTTCATCGTCCCCTCACTGAAGAATGTAGAAGCCTCTCTGATATTGGCATTGGTATCAACTGAGACACATGTAATACATTTATAACTTCTTCCCCCATTCCACAGAGATTTTTTCTCATCGGTCATTTGTCGGAAGCAAAGTTTGTTGCTTCAGGCCACCCACCGAAATGTACCAGATGACACTCTTATGAATTCGACATGTGTTGGTCAACCATCAGGTCAGTGTCAGACACACCGGGTGTGGTCCGATGAGGCAAGATCGTCTGGTTAGGATCACGCATGACATGTCTGACACTTACACGATAGTCCAGCAACACAAGTCGGATTCATCAGACTACGATCCGATATACTTTTGGTAGGTGGCCGAAAGCAAAAAACTTTGCTTCTGCAAAGTGACCGATGAGATCAAATCTCTGTAGAATAGTGGTATCCTTGAAAGCTCATTAGAATCTTCCAGAGTTCGATGTGTTACTATTTATAGCAGCCCCAAACTACAAAATGTACAATTTTGGTGGTGGGGGGGGGGGGGGCATGGTGGACAAGATAAGAACCACATAACATTCACTGTAAACTGTATAATTGCTCTGTTTGTGTGTGAGTTGATAATTTTGTTCATATTTTCCCCACCCGTTGCATTCAATCTGCAGTCGGTGTGTGAGATGCTGAAACGAGCCATCAGGACTCTGCTGGACGACCTCCAGCCCTTGGTGCCCCAGCTCTGTGAACTCCTCTGCCAGATGTACAACACTGTGCCCCAGCCAACCATGCTAGACCTTGCCCAGCAGGTGAGTAGAGGCACAGAACATTTGAAGCTATCACCCTTATTTCTTTAAGGACTTGACAATTATGGTGTTCTTAAATAGAAAATAACACCTCTACCTCCTTTGCTGAAAGTGTAATGTGCTTGTTAAAGATATCTTCAAGATTTTATTCACAGTCATGTTCATAGCGATTACTTTGCACTTTACAATAATCTCTTTGAGAAATGTAATCATCTGTGCTTGTGAGCATTTAGAATATCATAATCTCAGGTGCAAGAGACAGTTTCTTGTATTCTGCTGTATTAGGATAAAATCATATCTGTACTTGGCAATAGTAGTTCTTCTCCCATTGGCAATCTGTGGATTGGTTTTGATAAAATTTGGGATGGCTTGCATATGAGGACAATAATACTGATTGGTGAATTTCTCTTATGTTAACATTGTGATTGCAAATTGTTTCTGTCAACAGAATTGCAGAAAAACGAAAAGGGTGGGGTGAGGGGGAGTGTTGGGGGTTGGCTTTCTCCTTCTTTCTTCCTTCTGTGTTGGTTTGCCAATATTGAATGACACATTCACTGTAATCAATTTGCCTGTATTTGATTTAAGAAGATGAACTTTGTATCTACATTGTAATTATGAAAACCACTACATGGCTCAAAGGCCAAGTTTTAATTATTGTTTGTTCCTTCTTCTTCCTTGTACATGTGATTTGTTTTTATCTTGTGTTCAAGCTAGCTTTGTAAACTGGATGGATGCAAAACACTTTACAAGATTCTAGGTCTTTCAGGAGCTCAAAATTTATCTGACAATGCAAGTACAGGTGTATCTGAAACAGGTGTTATCAGCCTGAATCTGTACGACACAAAAAGGAGCCGATATCTTGTTGCAAAATGAGTCAAGTGCACGAGACTGAAGGCTGCTTAGCAAGTACTTCGGAGATATCAATCCTTTTGTGTTTCCGAATTGTTATTTTGGTTTAGACCAAGTGCGAGGGATTGTTTGAGTGTAATCACGTGCACAGAAGTGAAATATCCCAAATCATTCCCTTGAAGATAAGATTGCATTAAAAAAATAGTAATGAATAAATAAATGGTAAAGTTTTGATGGTAGGAGAGGGTTAGATCCCTTTTCAAATATACAAATAAGTGTTATCTTTGTTGTTTGTGTGTGTGTGTGTGTGTGTGTGTGTGTGTGTGTGTGTTTTACAACTTAGTGTTGAAGGGAAACAGCTAGATTGTATGTATGCGACCTTTACCATAACACCAGCCAACACAAGCTTGTCACTGTAAGGTGTATGTCATATCATCATCTAAAGACATGATGACATTCACAACAACAATTACAAAAAGATTATTCCCTATGTTTGTAAGGGTAGGGATGATAGATCCTTTTTGGAATACACAAATAAAGAGTCATCTCTCTCGGGTTCCTTTACAACTCAGTGCTAAAGGGAAACAGCAAGTTTGTTTCTCTGTGACCTTCAATGTGACCTTCACCATAATATAGATAACCAGCAAAAGGTCGCTGCTAAGTCAAAGTCACAATGTTGAAAGTCAAGAGTGTTGTTGTTTTGTTTTTTTTCAGCTGGCCACAACAATATAGGTTTTACACATTAAGGTATTGTTCTGCAATCCTTTGCATTTTTTTCTATTCATTTTTTTTTGTATGTTTTGTTTATCTTCTCTAGATAATCATTCTCTTTGGAAGTGTGGTGTCACTCAACACCCCAATTGCATCGCTATTCTTGCAGCTGTCTTCTAAAACGTTATCGGTGCTCCCAAACAGTAAGTTCATCAACGAGTCCAGCTCCCATAGGTTAACAGGGCATCTAGAGACAGACAATTTATTATTCAACAAACTGGAAACTGTTTTAGTGTCTCTTGGTAACCAGCTTGGCATGTTGAAAGAGAGTAGTGAAAATGCTCACCTTGAATGGATAGCACCAATAGCAGGTCATCACGAACCAAGCAAGAATGAAAATACATTGTAAGATGTCTAAACGCATTTATTTTAGTATCATTCATTTAATGGCAAACATTTAAGAATGCTAAACGTCCTGATGGAATCCCATTTTCTTTTCTCTTTTTTTTTTATTGATACTGTTGGAGGAACTCAAATAGCACTGCAACTTCAAGATATATCAGAGAAGGTGCAAACTTAAATTTAAACAGTCAACAATCATTCTTTATTGAATACTACTGTCAGATGAACTCAAATAGTACTGCAACTTCAAAAATATGTCAGAGAAGGTGCAAAACTTAAATTTGAAGAGTCAAAAATGAGAGTATTTCACTAATTTGCATGTTGATGCAGTGCACAGAACTTTCCAGTAACCACTCTTTTCATCAATCATACTTTCTCTCTCTTCTCTCTTTCATTCTTTCTCTTTCTCTGTCCATCTCTGTTCTGTCTCTCTGTTATTTCTGTCTCTCTGTTATTTCTGCCATCTCTTATCACACCAGATGCCAGAGAACACACGGACGTACTAGAAGAATATATGACAACTTGTGCACAGGTGAGCACCATCTTTGATACAAGTGTACATCCAGAAAATATAGATAGATGGATAGATAGATAGGTAGATAGATAAAGCATACATCCAAAAATATAGATAGATTGATAACTAGGTAGATGGATAGATAGATAAATAGGTTGATAAGCATGTGTGCATCCGGAAATATAAATAGATTGATAACCAGTTAGATAGATAGATAGATAGATAGATAGATAGATAGATAGATAGATAGATAGATAGATTGATTGATTGATTGATTGATTGATTGATTGATTGATTGATTGATTGATTGATTGATTGATTGATTGATTGATTGATTGATAAGTGTACGTCCAGAAATATAAATAGATTGATAATTAGGTAGATAGAGAGATATATAGATAGATTAATGAAAACTTACAGACGAGAGATAGACCAATAGATAGGTAGATAAATATGTAAAGATATATCAATAGATAGATAGTAGATAGAGACAGGGAAAGGAAGTGAGAGTAAGAGATTACAATGAACAGAGATAGTGTATACCTAGATTGATACAATTTAGATGAATGGATTGATAGATAGATTGATTGATTGAGGAATGCAAACACTTTATGACATGTACATGTGCAGAAGATACATGAAAATTGTACTGTAAAAGTGTAACTGTGTGTGATTGTTAAACTTTTTTTGATACATAGGGCCAACTCAGAGTGGACTCCACATGCTTGTAGTCATGCAAACGAGAGTAATTCTGTACTTATTTTGATGTTTGCCAACATAGTATTTGAGCATATACAATTTCACAATGTTTTCAGGCAATTTCCACTCCGCAAAATAATCCACATGTAGCCTACAATAATTAAATATTTGAATAGACAGTGGGGGGGGGGGGGGGGATGGGAGGCTAGCTCATGATTATGACGAAGAGATATGAAAGATTTATGGATGGAGAGGTATAAAGTACAGTACTTTTGTGAAGCTGAAGTGATGTGAGATCTGTCAGCTTTTGTAAATATTTTTGTATTTTACTCTTGTGCACGTGTAACTTTCCATGCCTCTTGACAATTGAGGAAAAACTTATCTGATTCCAGGAGTACACTGTCATTGATAATTGATTAATTGCTAAATGATATTGACTTCGAGTTCCGCTGTTATCATCAATAGCTCTACATCAAATCGACCGCTGTAGATACAATAAAACACTTCACACTGATAATTCTGACAGTGACAATAACTGACCTTTCGCCAATTTAGTTAGATGGGAATATGATTGCTTTTGATCTCTTCAAATTGGCAAGGATCCAGTTTTGACAGAGATGACCTCAAGATTCACCAGTGGAAAAAAACAAATGAAAGTTGTGGGATATCTCAACTGCTGACACAACATACTGTGCAGTTGTGGAAAGGAAATCTCATTTAATTATCTCTCTTTATATGTGTGTAAAGTTTATGTGCTTTTGTACATACAAATGTACATGTATATATGTAATGTATATGTAATGTATATGTATGTGTATTTATATGTAATGTATATGTATGTGTATTTATATGTAAATGTATGTATACCCGTTTATATTTTTTTATATTATTTCCTTCCATGAAAACAAAGCAAAACCATAAAATTTGATTTCATAATTGAGGAGGTCGGTTCAATATAGTGCTAACCCACACAATAGTCATTTTGAGATAATCACTGTTGAATGTTTGGAAAGTCCATACATTGTACATTAATAAAACATGAATGCATGCAATTTTTACCATCTTATTGGTTGAATTCAAATATGATATTTTCACAGAGGTTAGAGTGAAGGATAAGGATTATGAAAATACATGTGACTCAATTTTGACAAAAAAGTGTGGGTTAGCACTATATTGCAACGACCCCCTCAATTTTGTAAGGTAATTTTCCAGTTTGACACAAGAGAGTTTCATTGAGTCCTCTTTTTATTAATTTGAACAAGACTTTGTTTTGCATTACCTGTTTTCTCATTCTGGCTTCAAGTGGCAAATTTTGAACCGCAGATCTTCTCCTTGAGCTTTGCATGTTTGCTTGGATATCAGAATGGCGAAATAGATGACCCACAATTATTGGGGTTCGAGTGCGATGGTAGTGATAGGCAAGAGTCCCTTTTTTTGTTTAGAGTTTAACTCAACCCCACGTGCGTTGGTGACACGTGCTTGACGACATGGCTTGTACTTGTAGGTGCGTTGTTTTGTTTTGAAAGCCATCCTGTGCTACCTCAACGAGTGCCCTTTGGAGTGTTTACATGAATAATTCAGAGTTTCATTTTGTCAGATCTTAAAGGGGCTGGGTGAGTTGCAAGACCATAATGAAGTTCAAGGAAATTATCATTGGGTTATTTGACAATAATGCAAAATAAAGTGACAATGATAACAAAAGTGATATTAGCTCATTTACTGCAGAGCCCATTATATGTTGAATTATCACTTGAATATATTTCACTTAACTTTTCACAATATTGTGTTCCATGTTGCTTCGTTTTCCTTTAGATTAAAAAATTGCCAATGTCAGGAACATTGTCCTGAATGATAAGATTCATTTCAAGTAGCTGTTGAAAGAAAAAAAAAATTGGATTTAAGCACCACTTTAGCTCACAGATAATGCTTTTGAATGCAACATTCGTAAAAATTGCTTCATGCACCGTTGTATGCTGCAGTACTGTCAAAATAGTGTATGTAACAATTTTTTGTTTCTATTTTTCTCTGCATGGGGGGGGGGGGGGGGAGGGGAGAAGAGTGGGATTGGAGGGGCTAGCAGAGAGATTTGAAAATGATGAAGTACAAAGCCTATGTTCAACATTAGCAGTGTGTTTTGTTTTTTTTGGGGGGGGAGGGGGGTTGGTCCTGTTTCATGTGAATGTTTTGTAAAAGTATCATTAAACTAATACAACAATGACTTGAATACTTTGACTTATCGGCAGTTTCTTTTAATTCTCCTTTTATTCTCTCTGTCTCCACTTTTTTGTTTTACCAGTTGTTAAAGAAGCACACAAAAATTTTCACCTTGGATGAGCTGAACCTCGGGGCCATCTTCCAGTGCGGTCTGGTTGCTGTGACGCTGCCCGAGCATCAAACGCTGAAAGCCTGCTGTCTGTTCTTTGTATGTCTTATACCCTTTACACTCACTGTAATTTTCAGTCTTTGTATTATGTACTAGGCAGAGTATAGTGGGCCATTTGGGTCTATATCTCATAAGAAGCCAAAAGTTTTAAAAGAGACAAAAACCTGAAACTTCTCCATCAAATTCTCTTGGAAAATGATTAATGGGATGCTACATGGAAAAAACTACAGTAGAGGAAAATCTATCTGTCTTGAAAAAAAAAGAAAAAGAAAAGTGAGATATCTCCAAAACAGAAGAAATTGCAAAGAGAGAAGAAAAAGAGAAGAGGAGAATCTCTCATTATTTTGTTTAGGCGTTTTTCTTTGGTTCACGCTTCCTTGTGTCAGAGTGGAGCTAGATTTATCTTTTAGGTTTTCCTTGACAGTTTATTTTTGTTGTTGTTTTTTCTGACATGACACAAAATGCTGTTATTCCCCTCCTAAATATATCATCAATTCTATAGATTTGAAGCAAGAAATATAGTTAAGCAAGTAGTCAAGTATGAATTTATGTTGATCTATATCAGTATTTCTTTGATTTCCTATCTCAGAGACAGTGAAATTAAGTACAATGATATTAATGGTAACATACAAGAAAAGTGCAAACATTAGATATTGTTACATATTGCAAGAGAAATATATATTTTGTGTGTATGTTAAAATTGTGAATATTCTTTAATCACAACATCAGTCCAACTATACATGAAATAAGTCCCAATTTCTCCTTTTTTCCATGAGTCACAGTTTTAATATGTTTATATATTTATGCTGGTTTTACGATTTGTATTCTTTTCCGCTTTCTTTTTTTTCCCCCCATTTTTCCCCTCCAGAGTAACTTTGTTTCTCAGAATGAGACGCTGCCAGGGGCAGGGGAGGTCTTGACACAGCACGGGAAGAGCCTTGTAGAGTTGATGCTGAAGGTATGTACACCATCTCCCATCCCTTGACCACGCCCAGTCCATGAATGTTGGCAAAGTATTGGCAGATGTACCCCAGCATATCAGAGGGAAAAGGGCCCATATACAATGATATTTTATACTGCCTCAGGGTGGTCCATGAGGGGTTTTAGCATGTCGCTGCAACATGCTAAAATTCTTGTGCAACATCCTAAAAAGCCAGCAACATGCTATGCAACATCCTCAAGAATTTGCAACAAGCTCAAAGTAAAAGTATTCAAAAATGTGCAAAACATGTGCATAACATAAGAAACATCAAACTACCCTGAGGTACTTTAGATATTTGTGTGCAAAACATGAGAGAGAACATTGAATGTAAGCAGCACAAAGAGAGATACATGTAAGCAGCAAAATATTGCGTACTACGTACTCATCGTGTGCGCTCCGCGCATATTCAATTTCTGCAATATTCTCAGATTCTGAGCTTGCAACATGCTAAAATTTCAAGTTGTGGACCACCCTGCTGCCTCCTCAGCTATCTCGCTGACATGCATCTGTCACCTTTATGAATGAATCAGAGTTGAGTAACTACAGTTGTACGACTGATTCATTCCTTTGAGTATGTTTATGACATGTATGGACGCATCAATGTACCGCCGTCTCTCATTGTCTCTTGCCATACACACATGTAAATATTAACATCAACATACACACATTGATTTTGTTTTATTCATTTATATTTTTGTACATGCAAATAGACAGACTTACAGACAGATGAATTGATAAATAGATGAACACATAGAGATACTGAATTTTAATGTGGGTGTTCAAGTATTTAGTGTCTGCATGATAAATGGAATAATTGAAGAGTGCATGGGTGTTCCAATTATTGGTTAGTCTTGTGCACTCCACTATTATTGACAATGAAAGAAAACAAGAACCATTGTATCATATCAAAACGTGTTTTTAAACACAAACCATCCTGAAGTTATACTGATATCAGCAGAGAATTTTCAGCACAGTTGATACTTACGTCACCTTTCCGCAAGAGGGGAATTCGGAAAGGAGGAATCTTCAGTGCAGTTGTTAAGTGTTTCTGTTTGGATTCTCATCATTGCTATGTTTACATTGTCACAGAATTAGGGGATTTTTGTGGGCTAGGTGGCTTGGTTGATGTTTGCAAAGATTCTGTAAGAGACAACATGGTGGTCTGTCCAGTCATCTACCCAAAATTATATAACAACAAAAAGATACATGTAGATATTATACTATCAAAATTATCACAATCCAAAGTGAAGGAAGTCCAGTGTGAACTAGAAAAGTACACGACTTTGAGAAAATATTGTATACTCATCACCAAAGGCAATATCTGAACTTTGTCATTGAGGAGCCTTTGTTATAGGATTAGATAACGTAACTTAAGTTTGCACTGTCATCTCTAACCTAGTATTTGCGGAAAAGTCATGCATAGCAGCTCATGTAGCTCCAAGAGCATTCTTACATTAATCAAGTAAGAATCATATCCTTCACTTTAGATAGAAATTTTTGCTCGGACTTGATATATTTTTATATGTATTAGTAGTATGATTTACATGTTAGTATTCCGTGACATCCATTACACATTTTTCACTGACATTGGGGCTTTGTTTGAGCAGTAATTGTTCAAATCTTGCAAAATATCCCCTAGTTGTATACAATGAGAGAATTCAATTGTATGATTTATATTAATTTTGTAAAGCATAATGAGTATTATCATTTTCACACACATTTATTGCCAAAGTTATTTCAAATCAAGATTGGTTAAAGAAAAAGAAAAGAGCTTCATCTTTAATAGCCCTCCCATCATGTACTCTGCGGGTTATCAGAGATTTCATATAGCGGTAGCCTCAGATGTGTTCTGTGTTATCATTTATCCAATTTTTTTTTTTTTATGTTCTGCATACAAGTGAGTCCTTAGGTAACAAGATAAGGGCAATCAATTGTGGATTGAATTGTTTGACAGATCAAGGATGAATCATTTCTGTACTTGTCACTTTATCTCATATCGCAGCACAGGCTCTTGAAGTTTGACCATGCCGTTTATCTCTCCTTCAGTGCGTGCCGCTGAGAGTGCTGTGTGATAATTTTTTTTTCTTCTCCCCCCCCCCCCCCCCCCCTCCTTTGTGGCACAGATACTATGGCGCAATGCCAGAGAACAAGATACGCTGTGCTGGCGTGTTGGTCACATGAAACCGTCACATTATGATAGAGAGCAGCGGGCGATGAGGTTTAAGGAGATATGTATGATGGGAAACAAAACCGAGTTTTGTATTAAAGCTGACAGGAATATCTTGTTGTGGTGTCGATTAACAAATTCATACCCCCCACAGGAGAAATCTCAAAATCTTGCAAAGCTAAATACAGCCTTACTGTGGCAAAAGGAAGTAAGTGACATACCATCCTAACCTGGACTTGGCATGTTCTTGCTGGATTCCAAGGATTTGAGAAGAAGCACACAGCTTTTAATATTGAGAGATGGCTAATCAAGGCCTGTATAAGACTGCACTAATGCTAGATTACATTATAGATTCATTGGTCTCAATTACAAGAATTTGCACTTTGTCACTTGCTTCCTTCTGCCCCCTTATATGGCAAGAAATGTCCACAAAGACCCTGCTGACAAGTCTCAACAGAATTTCTCTCCCGGAGATAAAAAAGAACAGGATCGTTAAATCCAAGTTTACATTCGACTTCGCCTCATGTTCCAAGGGTCAACAGAATGCAAGGCAGGAGGCCAATTTTCAGAATCCCTATCACATCCCAGTTGATGTGTACCTAGATGAATGCTTGATATCACTGCTAAAGTAAACCCTCGATTTGTAATCAGAGGAGCAGAGGGAACTACAATTAGGACAAAAAGAAAAGAAAAAGGTCAGTTGAAAACCTGAATGATGTGGCTGCAAAGAATGTGATTGTTCTTCATGTGCAAGAAATTAGTTTTAAGCAAATGTGCTTGTGCTGGTGAAGAGGTACATTCATGCACCATTTTGCACAATCCCATAGGGTCTATACTAGTCATTTGCACTCTGTAGATGTGTCCAGATCAGGTAATACTGGTTGCCTGAACTCCCCCCCCCCCCCCCCACCCCAAGCTCGGGAAATATCAGTGCATGTTCCACTTTTTTACGTTTCTCTTTTCTAAACGCTGAAACCATTTTGTAAAAAGACTTGCTGATCTTTCAGGGGGCTCTTATTCAGGCATCATTTGACTAAAATGTGAAAGTGACACAGAATCACCTGCAATGATGTAGACAGAAATACACTGCACTAGTTAGTAAAGAGATGACATCCCTTGGACTGTTAATCACTATTGAGTAATTCAAAAGTTTTTCACCACTTCCTTTGGCCCTCAAACTGTGGCAAGTATGCCACATATGTATATAAAGTGATTCACCAATACCAAAGTTAGTGAAATATGATTCCATTAATGGATTTTTTAAAAAGCCATCCACAAATATGTAGCTTGCAATGTTCAGGATCTGTGTTCATGTCATTCCAGGAGGAGAATGACACAAGAAGGTTATTCGCAGGAGTGATTTAAAAAACAACAACACCACCAACAAAAACAGCAAAACCTTCCCAACCCTCCCTGTGCAAAGTTTGCTCATGTTGTTTCGAGATATGGCTGGCCCAGATTCCAGCACCAAGGTTGCGGTATCATGTGTGAAATGTGTCAACGAATCACATTCATACACGACGACACGTGTGGGTCGCCGTGAGGATTGGGTACATGCCCCGGAAATATTGGAGAAAATGATCAGGGAAGAAAACAGATGCACCAGGGCACACCGGGTGGATGAGGGTATCGTGCATTCCGTAACCTCATCCTGATTTCAGAAAAGATGTCTTTGAATTTGGCAGATATCTTTCTCATATTTAGTTTTTGATACTCCTATCTCAACTGAACAATTTTGCAATGAAGTGTATGAAAAAGACATTGTCCAATTTATCTTGGATGTAGTAGAGGTCTAGAACTACGTCTTGTAATCTTGAATGCCTTGGGCAAATTTCACGGAGAATGGAAGCTGTACTGTAGTTTGTCCTTGGATTTTAGTCTCGTTTGTGCTTCACTGTAGTTGATTATGTAATACAGATTGTCTTTGTTTAAGCCTTATTTGTGTGCCTTGAGTGCCAATTGACACAGAAAACCCCATGGCATTGTACACACTGTCCAAAATCCCTGGCACAGGAAGTGTTAATGAAAGGAGAGATGCTTTATGCTACTCTCAAGCAGATAGGAGTTGAATATGTAGTGCATACTATCATCTACAAACTCTCATAGCCTGGATCTGCAGAATAGAAAAAAAGAAATCCCTCTTTCTGTCCTCTGTCTTTCTTCTTCTTTTTCTTCTTCTTCTTCTTCTTCTTCTTCTTCTTCTTCTTCTTCTTCTTCTTCGTTGTCGTCGTCATCGTCGTCATCTTCTTCTTCTTCTTCTTCTTCTTCTTCTTCTTCTTCGTCTTCTTCTTTTTGTCTTGCCTCAATTGTGATGAACAAATGTGTTGGGCAGTCTTAATACTGTCTTGTGAATAGGACATTGGAAACATGATGCAAATGTAATCATACATCACAAATAGTAGGGCAGATATGTAGCAAAAATTGGTCGAAATGCTCACATCCGGCGGAAAGTATGAAATTTTGCGTACAGGGGTATTTTGGGGCGCTGATTTCAAATATTGCTGGATCCAAGAGATCTGACCACGGGGTCGGCCGCCATTTTGAATTTCAATATGGCCGCCATCACAAAACAAATTCAAAGATCTCTATCTTCAGTTCTGAATGACCTGTGGCACCAAAATTTGGTACACATGAGCGCTTTGACACATTGAATTTGATGACAGATTGATTTGGAGTGTCTGACAAACATCAAATGGCCGCCATTTTGAATTCCAATATGGCCGCCTCAACGAAATATGCAAAATCCCTATCTCGATTTCTAAGTGGTGAGTGACCCTGAAATTAGGTGTAAACAAGTATTTTAACATACTGAGTTAGAATATTAACTGATGTGATGTGTCTGACAAACGCAATGCCTGCTATTTTGAATTCCAATGTGGCTACAAAGACAAACATCACGACGAACATTCACGGGCATGTCAAAAAGTGCAGCGAAAAGGAAGCATAATGCACCTTTCACTGACGTCACAATGTAAATACAGCAGCGCGCACTATATCAGTTACAAACCCGCGCTCAATCAGGTAGCCTAATTTACAAACCCGAGATAGAGATTTTCAACACTCCAACATGGCAAATATGTATAAAAATTCAAATTGGCTGCCGTGCAGCTTGTAAGACGTATCAAATAAGTCTGTTATTAAAGTCATCATATCACCATGCTTTTATATATCAAATTCCAATGGCTAATGTCATTCAGATCTGAAGATAGGGATCTTTGACGGCGGCCATACTGGAATTCAAAATGGCGGCCGACCCCATGGCCAGATCTCTTGGATCCGGCAATTTTTTAAATCAGCGCCTCAAAATACCCCTACATGCAAAATTTCATACTTTCCGCCGGATTTGAGCATCTTTTTCACATATCTGCCCCACTAAAATCCAAGAAAAAGTTGCTAGACATGGATTTTCTACTTTTGGGCAGATTTCGACTGAGCAGACTCTTAAGCTTTGAAATGATGTATACAAATGTCCTTTCCTGGAAAGAACTTACACACTGGAAAAGAGGCTTTGAAGTGTAAGAGTTTATTCAAGTGCTTTTCAATCTCACCAAGGTGTATGCTCTGTGCAGTGAATGGGGCAAAAGTAGGAATTAAAACTCTATAGCAACCACAGAGAAGGGATTTTGAAATTAAGCTGAAATTTTGCACAGTCTGTCAAAACATTCTATTCATGACTGATACTAATTTTCAAAGCAGGAGCATCATCCTTTCAAATGTGATGAGAGTTGAAAGTGAAAAGGGTTTTTAAGAAACGAACAGGGGGCTCCTAGGTAGACTGGAATACCTAATCACACTATTCTATTTAAAAAAAATGTATTCTAGAAAAACTGTAAAAAACACAAGTTGCCATTGGTTTTATGATCCAAAACTTTAGAAATATGTAGAAGAAGAATTGCTCTTTTAAGAAGAAGAATAATTATATATTATATATATTTATAAAAGGATTTGCTAGGTTATCCCATTTCAACTATTATGAGTTGTAATGTGAAACTAGCGCATGCAACTTGTTGATTTTGTGATGCACAGTGTATGGCGGTAGTGATACCTGAATAGACTACCAGGTAGTCGGGCGTTGACGCAGCATTTGATTCTACAACAATTGCTCTGGTCTTATTTTCTCCCAGCACTTAGGGTTTAGGGGTGTGATAAATGGGGTTCTAGGTTTTGTTTGATGTGAGGGTTAAAGATTATGTTTGGGGGATTATGTTTGTAGGTAAAATTTATGTTTGGCTTAGCGTGCAGATATTCCATTGGAGCAAATGTTGCAGTAGCAAATCTCATGGAACCTATCAGGCATTAGTGCATATTTCTCAATCATCTGCTTGTGTATCTTTCTTTTTTCTTTCACTCTTTCCTCCTTTTTTCTTGTAAAGATAGCATTCATTTGTCCCTAACTGATTCCTCTTCTCTTCCGTTTTCTCTATTTAGTTGCTACAGATTCCCGGGATTACTCCTTTCCTTGGGTATCTTCATTGACTATTAAAAAGCCAGTGAAACTTTATTGATATTATATATTACTATAATACGGCCAGTAATAGAAGCGCATTACTGTAAAACCAGAAATTTTAAGCCAAGATTTATGACATTAAAATGCACACAAAAGTTCCTGTTTACAGTATATGCATTGAACACCGTCGGCTCCAATTTGCAAAATTTTCGTTCAGCGAAAATATTGTGCTTTACAGTTCTGTGTAATAAATAAGATGTAAATCTTGCAAGTATACAAAATAGAGATAAGTTTAGGGGGATAATGTATTTGCAAGTACAGCACACAACTGTAGGAGGAATTTGACTTCTACAAGAGTGGAATTCAGTATCACTAGACTCCATCAAGCAAAACTTGGAGTTACATCTTCCCCGTCAAAAATTCATTATTTTATCATATTATGCACGTTGGGAAGTTAGTGTTAGTGTGTATGCTTTAAAGGGATCGTATAGTTTTGGTTGAGACCTAATTTCAGGTTTATAACATTTTTGGTGAGATAATGAGAAACCTCTAATATGAAATATGAAAGAGCATGTAATTCTATGAGGAATTCAACGTTTATTTGATGAAAATTGGTTTTGAAATGGCTGAGATATCCAAAAAAGAGCGATTCTAATAAAGTGTGGGACCCACACTTTATTATGATCGCTTTGTTTTACTTTGTTTTTGGATGTTTCAGTCATTCCAAACCCGATTTTCATCAAATAAACTTTGAATTCCTCTTCAAATGGTATGCTCTGTACTATATCATAAGTGTTTTCTTGGTATCTCGCAAAAAGTTAAAAGCCCAATTCTCATCTCCACCAATACTGTACCATCCCTTTAAATTTTGTAGCGGGTCTAATTTTCAGTGGTGAGAGACTTCCCACCAATTTCATGAATGCTTAAATTTGTGATTGTGGAGTACATCAGTGGAGAGAAAAGTGTACATGTGTATGTTGCATTCATGCCATGTTCAGGGTTCATAATTTTGCGCACTGTTAAATTTGTGAACAGCACCCGACTTGCGAAATTTTCAAAAAAGAGAGATGATTATAATAAATAAATTCTGTAAAATATATGATGTATACAGTAGTACACCTCATTTCTATAGTCTCTGGGCATCAGAAAACATGTCTGTAACTCCCGTTATATCAAAGTCCTGGAGGCTAGCAGAACTTTTTCTTTCATTATATCAAAATTGTGTAGTAGCCAAGCAAATAAAGTATACAAAGTAAACTAAATACTTTTGGGGCCTGAATTCTTACTTTGTTGTGACAAAATTTTGTCAAAACCATGATCATTACAACGGGAATGCACCGTATTGTTGTTTGTGATAATTTTGCACAGTCACACCTTCCATCCTCATCATTCACGCATCACAGGCTATTTCGGGCGGGGCGCCAAGGAACATGGTCGACAATGTGGCCGACGTCCTCTTCTCTCTCAACAAGCACTCCTTCACCAAGTTCTCCGGTTGGGTCACCGAACTCATGCTCAACACCAGCTTCGAGTTGCCGCGGGCAACCAAAGAGCAGAGAGAGCACTTCGGGAACACTATTTTGAGGTGAGGGAAAAATCTGAGGTTGGCTGTGTTTTTTTTCAGACTTTTATATAAAGTTTGATTAACAATACATCTCTTGTTATCTATTTGTGTATGTGGCTGTGAGTTTGTGTGTGTACGTCTTTGCCTGAGTTCAACCCATACTCCTGATTCGGATAGTTATACCACAGTATTTTCTCTTTTCTATAAAATACATGTATGTACATGTAGTGAATATTTCGTATTTCTGACTCATATTTATACACATCAACAAAACAAAAATAAAAATCATGGAGGATGAATGCTTGTACTTTGAGTGTGAGTGCATGCAGACCGTTGTTTTCTCAAATATTGAGTGGTCAGTGACTTTTTTTTTCATGATCTGCACCACAACTTACTGTAGTCTTCATGTACAGCCCATTTGGTTGTTGTTGTTGTTGTTTTTCTTAAGGCTTGAATGCCTATGTACAACATACATTTATGTTTCCATATATCAGAGAAAGTGTGAAAACCTTGATGTCTCCTTGCTATACATATTGTGTGAGTAAAATATTTGCTATAAAAAGAAATCAAAAATGGTGTAGAACTGGGGCCTGTTGCATAAAACTTACCGTTGAATTTCAATGGTAACTACCGTCAAAATTAGGCGTCACAGCCAATCAGCATCAAGGATTATAAGATTTACGGCTAATTTGAAGACTTACCGCTAGAAAGGAGCGGTAAGTCCAGCGGTAAGGGTTTTATGCAACAGGGCCCTGGTGTACTGTCATAATTTTTCGCTTATCGATGGAAGAATGGATAAATATTCTTACCTTTAATTTGCCTCAGTAAATATTGCTGACTGACAGTAAAGAATGCTATTGCTGTTCAAATTTGCTTTGGGCCTAACTATGTCTGTTTTTGTCACTAGTTCTGTTGCCAATGTTTGGGTTTTTTATGATGTTTGCTTAGCTGTTTCATTGGCAAATACAATCTGTAGTGCATCCTCACAATCTCAGTCGCATTGTGGATAGCAGTGAGACAGCACCAACAGTGCAACAGCGCCATCTCTTGTTGAGGATGCATTTCTAGATTGTGGTTGTTGGTGTGTGTTCCAAATCCGTGGAATTAGCTCTGTTAGGCCAGCAAAGTGAGGGAGGCCCAAATACAGCCTTCCCCCTTTACTTCATATTGGTCAGTGGGAATTTTGGCTACTTGGCACCGGTTTGCTAGCTGCTCCTTTAATCATACTTTTCTAAATGAAAACCATATTTTGTATACACTATCTTGTAGTCCTTTTTTTTTTTTTTTGGTGGTGGTAATTTGTAGATGTGAAAACTGAGGAAAGCTCTAGTGCTCGTGTTACATGTATCTCCTAAATAACTGCCTTAAATCGAGCTCCAACACCAACGGTCAGATGAATGCAAGTGATACTGATCAAAATCCCAACACTGGTGTTTGCATCAAACCTACTTCAAAGTCCACAGGAATTGCATGTGACCAAAAGAGGGGATGGCACAAAGTTAAAGTCAAATATGAAAAGATGTAATCATGACTGCTTAGTTTAGATAGATAATGAGGAAGATGGATTAAAATGCCACAAATTTCAAATCTTCTCCAAGATACAATGATCATAATTGTGCTTCCAGGCTCAGATTTATGTTGCTGTGTCTAGAGTGTTCATGTATGTTACATTGGTGATCATTGCATTAGCAAAGACTTTGCACGTATAACGTACAATGTACATCTACTTATGGACTTGAATGTGGATCTTGAAAAGCAACACTAACACCAGCACCGAACTTGAAATTATAAAGATCGTGATCCCTAGAGGCTACTGTTAGCCAGTGGGGGAAAAAGCATGTAAATCGCCAACACATTGGTGGAGCTCTGTTCAGCAGACTACATTTAACACCTGGTCCAACACCACCTACCTGAAATACGTCATAATTTTTTAGGTCAACCTTCCAACACTGACCGATTTCAAGTTCGGTTTTATTGCCAGTGTTAGTGTTGAGATAGCACCAGTACTAGCACCAAACTTTACTCATTGGCTCATCATAGATACCTCTTTGTCATTTAGCCTCATTTTTTTTTTTCCTGTGGTTTTCCTATTTTATTTCAAGACTAGGACTGACATCCTTCCTATGGATGTGTATTTATGTGTTTGACATAC